>NC_045427.1:484681164-485281164 GCF_902635505.1 Sarcophilus harrisii | reverse complement strand
ATTAACTCCTCTATATTACACAACACATTTCCCACCCCAAAGAATTTTAAAGCCTATCAAAAAAATTTCCCTCAGAAAGATGAACATTATGTATGGTGATTAAAAAAAATTCACTTAGCCTTTAATGGAGAATTAGTCCTTACCTCATCATATCGGTCATTGTAATTGGTTTTGATGGCTTCTACCAGCTTAGCTAGGGCTCCTTTATCTTCACTGTTAAGAAAAATCAGAAGAATTAACCACAGAATCCCTTCACTAGATAATTCACCAATTGTCTTATGATACAGAACCTTTTGTCTCAGAATCAAAATTACTACATGCTATTTTCAGGTGAAGAAATTCTGTACACATCATTGTCAAAAGGTTCAGAATAAGAGTGAGTCTCTCATCCTTATTCTTTTTAAACCCAGTTTGACACCAAATCCCCCATGTTAGCAATTTTCCTTGAGCTTTCAAAAGTGAAAAATGCCAAGCTACAACACAACAGTAAATTGTACCACTTCTTTTAGGATAGGACAAATTTAAGCCCTCTTCTCACAAATTGTTTTGGATTTAAATAGTTAAATTATTGAACAAAATATACTTACGGGTTAACCTGTGTGAAGGCAATGCTTGTGCAAGTCTTTCGGTGGACTAAGCGACCCAGTCTGGCTTTACCTTTGATAATACAGTAAGGAACGCCCATTTTTCTGCACAAGGCAGGTAGGAAGACCACTAGCTGAAAGACATATATGAATAATTAAGTCTATAGAGTACTTAACCACACAGGAGGTGTGGAGGGGAAAGAGTATAAGTCTTTGGCATTTGCTCAGGGTTAAAAAGCTCGTATATTTATTCTCCATGCTATTAATTCAGGTGAAGAAATTCATACATCATTGCAAAAGCCAAAAATTCCATTTGCTATGGGATTTCAGTCCCTTTAAATACTCCAGGAAACTAAACACAACCACATTCAACGTGACTGACTTAGAAATAAAAAATTCCAGTATATCTCCCAAGCTCAGAACTTACCTCAATGGGGTCCACATCATGTGCAATCACTACCAACTGTGCTTTCTTGTTTTCTACCAGGGTAGTAACAGTGTTAACGCCTAAAAAACAACCAGAATGTGAATGGCTTCTGTTAGACATTTATTGCTTTCTTTCTTACTGATCAAAAAAAAAATAAATCATGAATCTTCAGCTATGGCTCAGGGTTAAAAAGCTCGTGTATTTGATCTACACAATTATTTCAGGTGAAGAAATTCATACATCATTGCAATAGCTTGCCTAACATTCATGTACTAACCAACCAGTTTTAGGTTGACTAATTTACCTGCTCTGAGGACAGGTGGTCTCTTAGTGGGGACATCTCCTTTGCCTGCAGCTTTTTG
The DNA here is from genome assembly GCF_902635505.1 of Sarcophilus harrisii. NCBI lineage: Eukaryota > Metazoa > Chordata > Mammalia > Dasyuromorphia > Dasyuridae > Sarcophilus > Sarcophilus harrisii. Next base: position 485,279,791 of record NC_045427.1, on the reverse strand, counting down.
TTCAGCCCTAGCCAGCAGTCTTTGCTTCTTTTCTTGCTTTGTCTCAGGTCTGTACTTATGAGCTAGTTTAAGCAGTTGAGTAGCTGGAACAAGAAGTTTGTTGGTTAAGATACTGGTTTTAAAACAACTATTTTTGTATTCCTTTTATTTTGTGCATCAGCGATCTTGGTGGTTAAATATGTAATCACTGCTATTCAGATAGCAAATATTGTAATCATCATCTGCACATTCCTCCAGTTATGCCAGAAATTAATGGCTTTTAAGTCACTTAAAAAAAAAAAAGATCCTAGAAACAAATAAGGGAGATATTAACCTTGACATCAGAACACTTACATACCATATGTACATATACAAAACCCTCTTTCCATAAGCAATTTGGCAAGTTTTAGGCATACTTGTGTTAGAAAAATATCAAAAACCTATTACTCAATTCTTTTAGAGAGTAGGAAAAGCTAGAAGTTTCTCTTTACCTGTCTGACGATCTAAAGCCTGGGTGAACTGGTTGATTGCTGGTGGTACTTTCAAACGTTTGTAAAGGATAGACCTTTGCCGCTGAAGTCTGATGTATCGAGGCCATTTGACAAACCGGGTAAGGTCCCTTTTGGGCTGGATGTCCTGACCTAATGAAAAAAGTATTGTGAAGCTTGCAATCCTTAATTCAGATCGTTTTAAGTGACAAACAGAGTGCATCAGTGATCTTGGTGGTTATGAACTGTCATCACCATCATTCAAGATAGCAAATATTCTTTTCCATCATTTGCACAACTGTTAACTCTCGGGGGAGTCTATTACCAGTACCCTGTCTTGTTACAATGTTAACTACCAAGTTCTTAGATTGTTTTCTCCAATTCCCATTAGTATTTATGGGTTATTCAAACTTTTGCTTAATAGGCCAGTTAATGCTTTAGCATATTAGAGTTTACCCACACACCACACGGTTAACATCACTTACCAATGCCAAAGTTTTTAGGCCGCTTCTCAAACAAAGGATTGACCACTTTCTTGGCCTCTTGCTTCTTTACTACAGCAGGGGCCGGAGCCACCTTCTTCCCCTTGGCCTTCTTCCCTTTTGGCTTAAAAAAAAAAAAATCCCAGTAAGCCCTCTCAGCTGTACCTCTTTCCCATACACCCTTGACTCTGAGGTCAGAATAAATAAGTTCAAATTCCACTTATATCTCTGGAGAAAAATACAACCTCCCTAATTTTTTTTTTTAAATGGACTTGGAAGGCATGGCCTTTGAGATTTTTTTCTATCCCATGGCCTATGATTCTAGTCTCACTTTTTGTTCATAATCTGTAGTATAAAGCACACTTCATAGGATCGAGCTTTTAACCTCTGCTTCCAGGAAGGACTTTTGCAAAGTTGCAAGCGATTTGTCCATCTCTGAATACAAAGGGAATGGGGGAACCAAAGCACCCAATATTGTGACTCCTCCAAGTCTGCAACGCCAGCAGCCTAACAAACGCTACTTGCTTTAGCAAGAGAACTGGATAAGCCACCGAGCAAGGAAGCATTTCCTACTACCATGGGAACTGGGCTAAAAGCTTCACCGGCATCTCACTCGGTCCTCAAACAACGTGCAAGATCCGTGCGCCATCGCCATCACACCCTGTCCGAGACCCGGGGCCACCAGACCACTTCTGGCTGGCCCCCGACAAACCACGAATCTATATCCGAGTTTTCCTACCAGTCAGTCGTCAGCCTAGCTGAGGCTACATTTTCAAATCCTTCCTGGGGTGACGCGCAACGATACAAGCCCAGTTCCCCGGATGCGAAGTCCAACCAGCCCACTCCCGCTCCTTACCACCGCCACGAAGGCCCAGATACGGGCCCGTCGTGCAACCTGGACTCGAGGGTCACCGAGGGCCGCCAGCCAGCCGGCACCGAGAGGGGCAAGCCCCTCTGCCACGGTGTCCTGGCTCGGGCCCGGCGGCCTTACCTCGGCCCGAAAACCGCCCTCCCTCCGTCCCTGTTATAGTCGCTTCCCTCATTCCGCAACCCCAGGTCCTCCGGAGGGACCCTCTGAAGCCTTCCCAGACAGAGGCTGCTCTGCTGCGGCCCGCAAAGGGAGTCGATGGAGACGGATAGAGTTAGACCCAAGGTCCCGCGAAAAAGCAGAATGGCTCACCATCTTGGCCGGCAGAACGAGAAAGGAAGAGAAGAGACTTGTGGGTAATATGTATTACGCCTCAGCTCTCGCGATGCCTCGCCCATGCGCGGGATTTACGGTTTTTTTTTTTTGGTTTTTTTTTTTTTTTTTTTTTAGGATTTGTGGGAAGGAGGCGGTCTTAAAGGCCAAAGCGGAAATTCTCCTCGCTTCTTCCGGGCATAGCTTTTAAAGTGATCTCTGCGCATCTATCTTTGGTTTAAGAGAGAGCTGGGCTGAGGAAGGCAACTTCCCACTCCCAGGGGAGACAGGTAAAGGCCCCCGAAGGGTCCCTGCTGGCAGCTGCACCATCATTCTCGTTTTCTCCGTCCGGCTCCGCAGCCCCCTGGGTCCCGTGCAGACGCGGCCCGTTCCTCTCTGTTCTGCCGGCCGGCGGCCTCGTGCCGGCGGCTGCGCCTGCTGGTCTGCGTCCCCGAGCCGGGGGGGCGGGGGGGGCGGGGCGTGCCTCCTGAGGACGGGCGCACTCCTTCCCCCTCCGTCCTCCTCTGTTTGTGCCCCCAGCGCTCTGAGTGCGTCCTCTATCAGGCCGGCGCTTGGTCTTTTTGCATTGGAGTAGGACTTCCCATTGCGAACGGATAGAGAAAGTGGAGCCCGACCCCGCGTTTCCCAGCGGAGGAAACGGGCGTAGACACGCGTGTCGGGTTGGTTGGAGGCGGTTTCCCAAGCCGCCTCGTCACCCTCGCTCTCGTTTCTGTAGCTCCTTAAAGTTTAAAGTGCCTTCCTCTCTATAACCCTGAGAAACGGCCACTGCGGACACTGTCCTCACCCCCATTTTACAGATGCAGAGATTCGAGGGCAAAGAGCAATCATTAACTTCTTACTGACTGCGGACAATCGACTGATAGTGTAATGAAATCATATTGATCCTCGAAACAATCCTGGAAGCTAGCTGCCGCTGCCCCCGTTACAGATAGTAAATATCTGAGGCCAGATTTGAGCTTAGGTCTTCCTGATTCGGAAGCTTTTCTAGTGCATCACCTGCCTCTATGATTAAGCCCGCTTTACGTGCGAAGAAAATAAGACTCAGAGTGGGACTGGCGACAAAACTCTCACCCAGGGTGCCGTCGGAAGTCGGTATTTTGATTGAGTGCTGCAAGGTGACACCCTTTGAATGGACTGGTCTCCGGACTCCAGTTCCGTGGCACCTTGTTCCTTTTTACTTTAGAACTTTATACATTAAAAGAGTGGGGAAAGGATCTTATGTTCATATGTGTCTAAGACTGGATTTGAATCCAGGTCTTCGTGAATCTCAAGTGCAGTGCCCCAATCACTAAACTATGTGCTTCCACTAATACTAATACATGATTAATCTCTTCTTTGACTTGCCTTCCTAGGATAATGCAATGGCCCAACAAAGAGTCCTCCCTCAGAGCAAAGAGACCCTCCTTCAGTCCTACAACAAGAGACTGAAAGATGATATCAAGTCAATCATGGATAATTTCACTGAGATCATAAAAACAGCCAAGGTAAGTAGAAGTAAGGGAGCTAGCTTCCCACCCATCTCCCATCATACTTTATAAAAAGGAAAAAAGCAACCTGTTCTAGTAGCAAAGTTGTTCTGAATTTTACAGCACTGGTGTCCATGTATTATGTTGGGATTTGGAATGCTGAATTATTCTTGGTTCCTTTCCTTAATCTGTTTTTTGTATAAATAAGAAGAGTTGGAAGGTGAATAAGGGAGGACAGAAAAATGTTGGAGAATGTAGTATTTTGGATTAGTATCTTTTAGGTTAGGAAAGAATTGCCATGTATATATACCTTAGAGAATTGATTGTCTATTTCCCTCCTCCTCCAAACTTCTAAACCATCTTCCTCTTTTTTTTTTTTTCTTAATATTTTTCTTTTTTTTTTTTTCAGATTTTTAAACATTTTTATTTAAATTAGTGTTCCAAATTCTGACCCTCTGTTCCTCCCTCCATGAGATGATAAGCAATCAGATGTAGATTATACACATGCAATTAATTACGTAAAATATTTCCATATTAGTCATTTTGTAGAAGACTCAAAAGAAAGTGAAAAACAGCATGTTTCAGTCTGTACTCAATTATTTCTTTATCTGGAGATAGAGAGTGTACTTCATCATTCGTCTTTTGAGATTATTTTGGATCATTGTATTGCTGAGAATAGCTTAAGTCATTCACAATTCTTTGAAAGTGTTGCATTTACTGTGTATCTCATAATTAGTGTTCTGCTCACTTCACTGTACATCAGTTCATCTGAGTCTTAACAGGGTTTTCTGAAATCATCTCCTTGTCATTTCTTATAACAAAATAATATTCCATCACAATAATATACTTGTTTAGCCATTTCCCAATTGATAGATTTCACTTTGATTTCCAATTTTTAGCCACCATAGAAAGAGCTGCTATAAATATTTTTGTATAAATAGATCCTTTTCCCTTTTTGGTGATATCTTTGTAATAGAGACCTAGTAATGGCATTGTTGGATCAAACGGTAAGAATAACTTTATAGTTCTTTGGGCATAGTTCCAAATTGCTCTTTAGAATGGTTGGATCACCTCACAACTTCATGTATTACATTAGTGTTCCAGTTTTCCCACATCCCCTACAACAATCAACATCTTCCTTTTTTGTCATATTGGTCACCATGATGGATGTGAGGTTGTACCTCAGAGCTGTTTTAATTTGCATTTCTTTGATCACTAGTTGTTTACGAACATTCATGTGAATATAGATAGCATTGATTTCTTTCTTTTTCTTTTTTCTTTGCTGAGGCAATCAGGGCTAAGTGACTTGCCCAGGGTCACACAGCTAGGAAGTGTTAAGTTAAGTTATTTTAACAGTCTCATTGTCAGCCATGCTCCTTCAGTGTCAGATGTTTCTTAAATCTTCTCCTTTGTTTTGAGGTTTTTCTGCCTTTTCTGTTTCTCTCTGATGGACAAGGCGATTATGGCTCTTTGGCACCCATCTGATTCCTTCTCCACCTGTAGAGATACAAGCAAACCCTCTTCCCCAAGCATTTAACCTATCTAACTCTCTTCTATTTACCACTTTCTGGATCTCTCCACATCACCTGGCGATTATATAAAGATAGTGGAGCTGTTTGCACTGGACACTGCCCTGTTGTGTTAAAAGGCCTGTATTCTCCCCAACTGTAATCCTGATTGCTTTTCTGTTGATTGATGACATCAGAGTCCTGAATTTCTAAAGACTCTCTAGGTGTAACCTCAGCTGCTATCATGCCCCACCTATCTTTTGATTGATACCTTGGATCTGGGCCCTGCATCTCATTTCTCTGGGTCAATCTACATTCAGAGGCCCAGTGAAAGTATTTTGGACATGGGGCTTTGGGTTTTATTCTCTCACCCTGTCTTCTCACTCTGTCTCCATATCTACATTGGGCTCTCAGATGTCCTATTTTTCCACTGAAAACATCGACTAGTTTCTCTAGAAGTCCCTTGCCAAGAGGGACCCTGTCTTTCCATGTTCATCATAGTTTGGGTATAATAAGCATTTGTGCCCACTGTGGCACAGCGCCTTATGATCTCCTCTAAAGGAGCATCTTTGTCTAGTCTCCATATAATTGTTTTGCAAACTTCATTGGCATTTTCCTTAGCCAGATGTCTGGTCATTATTTCTGTGGCAGCATTTATATTTTTAGAAATTGAGTTTAGATGAGAATTATAGTATTCACCAAGTTGCTCTTCCACTAACTTCCACTCATTTGGATCCAATTCTTTTTCTATAGAAAACCAAAGAGATGTGTACTGTACAGTTTTTAAAAGATGAACGGCATGCTCCCAGGTTATAATTAAACCTTGATTGGTCTCTGAACATTTTCCTTGAACAGAAACAGAAGGCTGTTTTCTAAACATCTGTCCCATCTTAGCTGAAATTCTACTATAACTCTTTTAAAAAAATTTCTTTGTTGTAATCACCCTAATTTCTGGGTTGAGGAGACTTTTCCACTGGATCAGAATCGGAGGCTTTTCCACAGAAATCCACTGAAGGGCTTGTCAGTCCCACATTCAGGGTGCCAAAATGTGGTGTTTTTCTTCTTTAAAATATAATATAATGGTTCTCTCTGTGGGCAGGTTTCTTGGGGAGGTTTTCTGGAGGCAGCCTTAGTTTCAGTTAAAAGTAATAATCACCCAAATGCAGCCAGGTGCTAAAAGTTCAGATCTTTTATTGTCTCCGATATAGCCCAGTTAGTTTTTCTTAGAGGCCTATCTCTCTGCTTGGTTTTAAGAGCCCTTGCAGCTTTGTCCTTTGCCTCTGCTTTCTTCAGCCTCCAGCCAGCACCAAGGTGAATGATGCAATGAATCTCAGGTGGTAAAGATTCCAACACAACTGAGTATTATAATCTCCACCCTCCCTTTTTCTTTTTCAATTAATTAATTAATTTGTTTTTTCGTTTTTTTTTAGCACATATTGCTTTACAAATCATATTGGGAGAGAAAAATCAGCACAAGGGAAGAATCCTGGGAGAGATTAAAAAAAAAAAAAAAAACAGAAAAAAGAAGTGAACATAGCATGTTGATTTACATTCAATCTCCTTAGTTCTTTTTCTGGATGCAGATAGCATTTTCTGCCCAGAGTCTATTAGGATTGCTTTAGATCATTGAACCACTGAGAAGAACCAAATCGTTCATAGTTGATCATCTCAATCCTTATTGTTATTATGTATAATGTATTCCTGATTCTGCTTGTTTTGCTCAGCATCAGTTTATATAATCTTTCCAGGCCTTTCTTTCTTTTTTTTTTTTTTTAATAGCCTTTTATTTACAGGTTATATGTATGGGTAACTTTACAGCATTGACAATTGCCAAATCTTTTGTTCCAATTTTTCCCCTCCTTTCCTCCACCCCCTCCCCCAGATCGCAGGATGATCAGTAGATAAAAATTAGATACACAATAAGTATACATGACCAAACCGTTATTTTGCTGTACAAAAAGAATCGGACTCTTAAATATTGTACAATTAGCTTGTGAAGGAAGTCAAAAATGCAGGTGGACAAAAATATAGGGATTGGGAATTCGATGTAATGGTTTTTAGTCATCTCCCAGAGTTCTTTCTCTGGGTGTAGCTGGTTCAGTTCATTACTGTCCCATCGGTTGATCTCATTGTTGAGGATGGCCAGGTCCATCAGAATTGGTCATCATATAGTATTGTTGTTGAAGTATATAATGATCTTCTGGCTCTGCTCGTTTCACTCAGCATTAGTTCATGTAAATCTCTCCAGGCCTTTTTGAAATCATCCTGTTGGTCATTTCTTACAGAACAATAATATTCCATAATATTTTTCCAGGCCTTTCTAAAGTCAGCTTGTTCATCATTTTTTATAGACCAGTAATATTCCATTACCTTTATATACCACAACTTGTTTAGCCAGTCCCCAATTGATGGGCATCTACTCATTTTCCAGTTCTTTGCTATGTAATTCCCTTTTTCAAATCAGAATAAGGTTTAAGCTTTGCCTGCTAACCCCATCTCCATCTTTTCCCCTCATAATAATAGCTCTTCCATGTCTTTTATGTGAGATAATTTGCCCCATTCAATTTTTTCCCTCCTTCTATCAATGCAGTTTTCTTTTTCACCACTTTCTTTTGTTTTTTTTTTTTTGGCAGGTATCATCCTACCAAAGTCACCTTATTTTCACAGACTCCATCTTCATATAGTCCTTTTAATTGCTTTTATAGTAATAAAGTTGTTGAATTAGAAATATCTTGCAATTTAGAAATATAAATAAATTAACCTTATTGAATTTTGTGTGTTTTCTTTCTCTTATTTCTTTTTTGCCTTTTCATGTTTCTCTTGAGTCTTGTACTTGGAAGTCAAGTTTTTTTGTTTTTGTTTTTGTTTTTTTTTTGGCTCTAGTCTTTTAACTAGCAATGCTAAAAATTTTGTTATGTATTTGTTTTTACCCCTGAAAGATTATATTCGGTTTTTCTGGGTAGGTAATGTGGAAGCTGTGTAATCCTGACTGTTACTCCTTGATATTTAAATTGGTTTTTTTTTTGGTCTGCTTGCAGTATTTTCTGTATGATCTGTGAGTTGTGGAATTTGACTCTGATGTTCTTGGGAGTTTTTACTTCAGGATCTCTTTTAGGCAATGATTGGTGGATTCTTTCGATTTCTTTTTTTCTTTTTTGCTCTTTGGTTCTAATGTATTGAGGCACTTTTCTTTGATAATTTCTTGAAAGATGTCCAGAGTTAGATGTTTTTTTAGTGGAGTGTTTTTTTTTTTTTTTTTTTTTTATGGCTATCAGGTAATCCAATAATTTTTACATTGTCTCTATTTTTCAGGGCAGTTGTTTTTCCAATGAGAAATTTCACATTTTCTTCTATTTCTTAATTCTTTAGATTTGTTTTATTGTATCATGATGTTTCATAGAGTCATTAGTTCCACTTGTCACTTGTTCAGTTCTATATTTTAAGGACTTATTTTCTTCTGTGAGTACTTGTGCTTTTTTCCCCATTTGATCAATTTTATTTTTTAGGGAGTTATTTTCCTTAATAAATGTTTGTATATTTTTTTCATGAATTTTTTATATTATTCTAATTTCTTTTTCCAGCTTTTTGTCTACTTCTCTAATTTGCTTTTTAAAATTTCTTTTAAACTCTTCCAGGAAGTTTTTTGGGGCCTGAGACCAAATTACATTTTTCTTCCAGGCTTTGCAGTTGCTGTTTTGACATTATTGTTCTCTTTTAAGTTTATGCTTTGATCCTTCATATCACCATAGTAACTTTTTAGAGTCAAGCCTTTTTTCTTTCTTCCTCCCTCCTTTGCTCCCTCCTTCCCTCCCTTCTTACCTCTCTCCCTCCCTCCCTTTTTTCCTCCCTCTTTCCCTCTCTCCCTTTTTTCCTACCTCTTTCTCTCTCTCCCTTTCTTCCTCCCTCCCTCCCTCCCTTCCTTCCTTCCTTCCTTCTTTCCTTCCTTGTTTAAATTTTAAATTGTTAAAATTTAAGTGCTTGGGGGGATGGTGGGGGGAGATCTGGTACTGTTGTCACTGCCATGGCAGAGCTATTGGTTAGCACTATTGGCTTATGCTAGGGGGAGGGGAGGGTCTCTGGGATGTGCTGTACTGCACAGACTTGTCTAGAAGGCTGCAGATTTGAAGGAAGGTACTGCCTCACTAGTAGATTGCCTCAGGCTTGGAGCCTTACTTCAGCCTCCTTATGGTGAGGCTGGCTATGCTCTTGGATCTGCTCCCTTCCCATTCCAGTGAGATGGATCTTTCCTCCTGTGCTGATAAACTGCTTCCTTACTTTGAGATCAATTCTGAGGCAGTTTTTTCTGGTTCTTTGGAGGGAAATTTGGTAGGACAATAGTGTCAACTTCAAATAGAAGTGGAAGATCACTAAACCATGTATAACTGTCCCAGCAGGCTTCATATTAACTTAGAAATCACATAGTAATATTGTCTGTGTTTTATTGCAGTTCTCTTTTATTTTGTTAAATATTGCTCAATTGCTTATATGATTCAAGCCATATTCAGTAGTGCCTTTTGAGGACATTTTTTATTCAAACTGAATTCTCTTCATTTCAGTTCAATAGCACACAGGAATATTATGTTGTCATTACCATCATCGTCATCATCATCATCATCATCATCATTATTAGAACAGCAGCTTAGGAAATGAACTCTTATCTCATTTCTTTGCCTGAGCTCCCTTTTGGACCAAATTATAATAATTTAGTTCCTCTGTGCACAGCTTTTCCTTTCTTTTCTGCCCACCCCTTCTTTCTGTGGGGTAGATGGGACTCAATGCCAGAGACTCACTTTACCTGACCTTGTGCCATGAGGTAGGAAGAGGGGATAATTTTCTACTTAGCCCAGAATTCTTGGGATGGAGAGAAAGGTATCACTACTTTTCTGGAAGCCATGAATCTTCCTCTCACTGTAAGTGTTTTTTGTTCCCTGCCCTTCATCCTTCCCCCTCCCAACTATGTCCCGAGAAGTTTATAACAGAGTCTTGTACTGACAAGAGACATTGGCTTACACATTGTTAACAATTGTTCTTATTTCTCCTCTAGATTGAAGATGAAACTCAGGTGTCTCGGGCAACTCAGGGTGAGCAGGACAATTATGAAATGCATGTTAGAGCTGCCAATATTGTAAGTAAGCCTTGTTCTTCATTCTCCCTCCCTCTTCTGGGTCTTGCTTTGAGGGACAGAAAACAACTACAGCAATTTCTGTTTGCTTCCCATAGGTCATACCCATATGGGTTCTGTCTCTTTTCCATCACCACTACTTCCCTATTCAGAGTCTGAATTTGGGCCATGCAATTGCTAGTCCTCAACCCTTCCACTGTATCCCAAGGAAATACTTTAGCTCTTTGCAATCAGTGCTCCAAAAAAAAGGCCAGGTGAAGTATAAGAAAGAAAAAAAGCTCCAAATCTCACATTGGTCAATCAGATCTTTACTGAGCACTTAATTATTCAGAAAGTTCTGTGCTAAACATTATGAGTATTATAAATGTGAGACCAAAACCCTTGCCCTCAAAGACAAGACATATATACCCCATCCTCTCATGTAAAGATAATCACCAATACTAATGTTCCCTGAACCATACAGTTAAGTCTCAAAAGAGTTCAGGGAAGATAGACATGTCCTGGGATCCAGGGCTGTTGGGGAGTGCTTTCTGATAGAAATGAGAGGCAAGCAAGGACTTTGTTATTATTGTGTTAAGTTTTATTTTAAACTTTAAAAAAAACTGCATATAACAGTTCAATTTTGCATAGTCTCCTGGTGGTTTTTTTTTGTTGTTTTTTATAGATAACATTGTTTATGCTTCTTGATGTTTGTTCAGTTCATCATTGAAAGAAAAATTTTTAAATAAAACATAAGATTTCAGATAAACTGAGGGAGGTACGAACGAACATTATTGGGAAACATTGTGAGTAAAGGCACCTAGATGAGAAATCCAAGGACTCACATTCAGGTAACAGTAGTTCAAAGTAGAGCTTTGGGAAATGAACTTGTAGAGATAGAAGATATCCAGATTATTTAAAGCCTTAGGGAACATCAGGCTAAGGAATAGCCTTCATCCTGTAAATGTGAGGATGTATTAAAATCTTTGAGTGATCTAAGCAAGTTTCATTTCTCAGTGCTTCACCTGTTCCCAGAAACCTCCACAAATAAAAACTGGCTTCAGTCAGGATCTCTTGCAGTAGGATATTCTTTTCTTGGTAGCTGGTGCTAAAAGCTCTTTGGTGCTTAGCAAAACCTCTTTTGCCCTGAAATTTTATTATCCAAGATGGGGAAAGAATAGTTGGCTATGGAATTTTTCCTTGTGAAATTGGACTCAAATAATTAAAGCTATTGTTGGAAAATCAGAGAGCAAGAGGGAATATAATTTAAGAGTAAATGTGTAAACTCATGGAGAAACATTTACTTGTTAGAACTTCCTTCTATACTTTCCCCATGAAGTTTAAGGGGGACAGCTTTAGCATACAGCAGGTTAGATATATGGAATTCATCCTTGGTGCCTCAGTTTCCCTTGTTGGGAAGGGCTGTGAGGTGAATAGAAAGAGATGAGGAGCTAGGTTGTAAGCATCAGACACATTTGTTTCAATCTAGCCTTTATTAAGCACCTGAGTTGGTGCTAGAAAACTGGAGGTGAAAAAATCTGGAGTGTGGCCCCTACTGGGAAAAAGCCATTCATCGCCCCATATAAAAACACACACACACACATAGTAAATGTTCACACAACACATGTGTTTATATGTCTGCATTAAGTATATTGGAAACACAAAGCTTATAGTAGCTAACCTTGGTAAGGGAGGTGCTAGCAGCTGAGAGGGATCAGGAAAAGCTTCATGTAGAAGGTAGCACTTGGTCTTCCCTTTTATGGAAGTAATTCTGAAAACAGATCTCTGTCCAGTCCCCAAATTGCTATTTTTCTAATCTTCCTAAACCCCCATCTCCCTTCTTATACATTGACATTCCCAAGGTGCGTGCTGGAGAATCCCTGATGAAGCTCGTGTCTGATCTCAAGCAATTTCTCATCCTCAATGACTTTCCCTCAGTGAATGAAGCCATCGATCAGCGCAACCAGCAGCTTCGGGGACTGCAGGATGAGTGTGATAAGAAGCTCATTTCCCTTCGGGATGAGATTTCCATTGATTTGTATGAGCTGGAGGAAGAGTATTACTCGTCCAGGTACAAATAGGGCTGTGTACTCCAGAAGCTTGTGAAACTGCCTTCTCTTCCTTTTTCATCCGCCTCTCCCAGAGAGCAGGCAGCAGGAGAGCTGACCCAATCAGGGACTTAGGAGGAAGCCTTTGGTTCTTCCTACAGCTGTGCCTCCCAGGGTTACTGGCCTTCTTGACTTTTGTGGGGTTTTTTTTTCTCACCCTCATGAGATAATCTCTTACCCTGGAAGCTCTATGAAAGCCAGTAAAGATGGCAGTAGTCTTTGGCCCCCTAAAAGAAAAATTCATTTCTTCTTTGGTGACCCAAGTACCTATTCTCTCTGGGGAAATCATTGATGCCAAAGTAAATGGAGATTAAGCTATAGGTGTGGTTACTCCTCTGTCCTGGAATAACTGATCTCAAAACAAAGGTAGCTGGATGAGAGCATTGTACCCACTATAGATTTTTGAATATCTACATTTTTGCTTTGCTGGTTTTCCACAGTTATGCTCATAGAATCTTTTGTTGTTGTTGTTGTTGTTGTTGAGGCAATTGGGTTTAAGTAACTTTCCCAGGATCACACAGGTAGGAACTATTAAGTGTCTGAGGTCGGATTTGAACTCAGGTCCTACTGACTTTAGGGCTGGGGCTCTATCCACTGCACCACCTAGCTGCCCCCTCATAGAATTTGAAGAGTGTCAGAATGGGAAGAGACAAATCTTCAATCTCATTTAGTACAACCTATTTATAAAGTGGAAAACTGAGTCTACAGAGGAAAGGGTTTGAGTAAAAAATAAAATCTGTGTCTCTTGGGGCCCACACTACCCAAAGCTGCTTTCATAAGTTAGCCTTTCTAATAGGATAGCCCATGTTAATTCTACATTGTTTCAATTGCTACTCTGTTATGCATTTAAATAGCTAATTTTCCTTTTGATAGACTGATTTCTCTCAGCCAGCTAATCTGCACTTGTTTTCTCCCATGTAGGAGATAGGTGCTCAGGGAACAAAGACCAATTTAAACATTATCCTGAACTAAATAAAATTAAGGAGACAGATTGGATTCAGGGTGAAGCTGAGAATAATAGTAGAAAAAAATCTCCAGACACAACACTGCATTTCAAAGCCCAATCTTAATAATTTGGGGATTACTTACTTTGGGAATTCTCTATATTACTTAAAAGTCATAGCATGTCGGAACTGGAAAGTCATCTAGCTCTGGAGTTCTTCACTTTTTTTTTTTTCTCATGGACCCCTTAGGCAGTCTGGTAAAGCCCTCGTGCCCTTTTTCAGAACAATGTTTTCAAATAAAAGAAGAAATTGTTAAATTCTAGTTAGAGATTAGTGAAATTAAAGATGTAAGTTTTATCCTCTAATTCACAGCTTCCCCTGAAATCTTTCCACAGTTAATGGACCCCAGGTTAAGGCTCTCCTCTCCTACTTTTCTCCTCTTCCCCCTCCCTCCAATTTAGCTCAATCTTATTTTATTGAGGTGAAGGGAGAAAAAGTGAATTGTTTCTGTGCCCAGTTCACAAAGCTGATGAAATCTTCAAATTTATCTCTAAGTGGCTTTATGCCTTCTTTTCCCTCTTTGGACCTAGCAGTGCCTTTAAAATAATCATTTTTGCACCAAAGAGGCTCGTGAACCTAGTTTGGAGAGGTCTAATGCCAGATCTGGCTGTGGATTTAAAATGTATAGTTGAATCTCCTTGTGACTCTCATTTCCTTAAAGAGGCTCAGCTTTGTGCCAACTCTTAATTGTCCTGAATTATTATAAATACTTGAAACATAAAGTAAGAAATTTAGCATTCTTGGAGCCAGAGATTATTTGGAAAAAGGACACCAACCACAGCTATCATTCCATGCCAAGCTTTTTATTCCACCCCTTCCCATCTCTTCTGAATTCTTAGGATCCTTGCCCAATTTTGATCATTTCACCTGGTTCCTTGAAAGAAAAGACAATTGTTTGTCCTCATGTTTCTCTCCTTATTTCTCACAAATATTTTCTGGTGAAATTCCTATATTGAGCTCTTAGGAGTAAAAAAGATGATTTTTCTCTATGGTAAGAACTCCATGACTTTGGAGTAGGGGAATTAAATGACCACAAAATTATAGACTCCTAGAATGTCTGAGCTAGAAGGACCTTTAGAACATGAAATGTCAGCTGTAAGGAACCATAGAGAGATAAGAGCTTCTATATAGCTCCTTCATGTCACTCATGAGGAAATTGACCCACAGAAAAGTAACTGATTCATGTAGTGAGTGAGTGGCAGGACCAGAATCAGAATGCAGGTCTCCTAACTCCTAGACCAGTGTTCTTTCTATTATTCATATCCTATCCTTGTTATCCTAATATTAAACATTCAGTCAGATTTATTCTCCTCTCCCATATTTAACATGCTATCTGATAAGATGATCTCAGCTCAAATTCCCAAGTGCTTTAAACATGTGAAATCCTCCATGACCTCTCCCCATCTTTCTTCCCCAACCCCTTGAAGTAGGTAAAATGTCTCAACCTGTTTCTGGAAATCCCAGAGTGCCTTAATGTTATGGTGGTTAGGATAGTGATTGTGGTAAGAGTAAGTGGATAGTCCCCTGTTGGAAAGGATGGTCCCTCCATATCTTTTCCTACCAGGCGCCCTCTTTTAGGGTACTTTACAGCAATTCTAAGGGGGCAGATTGATGATGATGATGCTTATTTTGAAACTGTCAGTTGTATCTCTATCTTGTTAAATATTTGAATCTTATCCTTCTTTATCCATTTTCCATTTCCCCGATCTCATTCCCATGTAAATAAAGTTTTAAATGTAAGCAAACTGGGACACCAAGCACCTCTCCAAATGTTTTCTCCATATGAGCTGCTGTTTCTGTCACCCCTGCTGTGTTCCCCTTTTCCTTTCTCCTCTCTTATACCCACTTTGCCACGTCTCCCTATTGTTTGCTTTTTTCCTTAGCCTGACTCTCCAGCTTTTTTCCTTTGGAGTGTCCCACTACTCCATGTTTGTGGTGGGCTTCCAGGGTTGGGGAGCCAGATAAAGTCTAGAAGAAGGGAAGGCAGCATCCAAGAGTCATGTAGGCATGGGAAAGAGATGAGTTATTTACCTTTTCAGAAACAGCACCTGTTTTGCCCTCCTCCACAATCCTCCCTCTCCACTTTTTTTCCCTACCAGTTAGCCGATTCCAAGGTTTGTCAGATAATCTGGTAGAAATTACCAGGTTTGGGGAAATTAAAGGTCCAAAAGTGATTAGATTTCTTGCCCAAAGATCAAGAGTTCAGGTCAAAAAAACAGCCAGTTAAAATAAAAATGTTCTGAGAACTTAGTCGTAGTTATTTATCATTTGGAGATAGACTGACATTTCTCATTATAAAACTGGGACCAAGAAACTTTGTTTTTGACTGACTGAGGTGAGAGGACCAAGTACTGGGACCTAGAGCTGAAAGGGGCCTGGAGATCATTCAGGTTCCTTCTCCCATTTTACAGATGAGGAAACTGAGGCTCAGGAAAGTTTTTTTTTTTTTTTTATATACTTTTTGTTTTGGCTTACAAACAAACCTTTTTTGTTGTTCAGTCATGTCTCCTCTTCCTAACCCCATAGTATTGTCCATGGGGTTTTCTTAGCAGAGATATTGGGGTGGTTGGCCATTTCCCTCTTCAGAGGCAAACAGAGATGAAATGACTTTACCCAGAGAGGAAGCGTCTTAAGGTCTTCCTGATTCCAGGCCCAGAGCTCTATCCACTGAACCACTCAGCTGCCAGACTTGCCCCATGTATGAAGTACAAATATTACATGTAAGAACCCTCAGGGATGTAGCAGATTGTGGCCGGACCTTTTGAGCTCTAGCTTGAAACCTTCCAACCGCCCTCACCCCTCATTCAGGTTTTTGCTGTTTCAAAGTCATAGCAAGAACTGTTGGCTTCCTACAAATGGGTTGACCTACAGGTACTGTTGTAGCCAGTTATGCAGCTGCCTTAATGGAAGGTCTTGTGCTGTGCTGTGCTTGTCTTTAAAAACAAGAACCCCTATCTATGTGATTCGTGCTTTCAGAGAAGTGATAGAATCATGGATTTAGTCAGAAGTTGTGGAGCCTTAGATCTAGATCAGGGAGGATTTCCAGGAGGCCACCTAGTACAAACTTCTTTTAAAGCAGAGGAAACTGAGGCCCAGTGTCTTGCCCTTAAGGTTACACAGGTAGAGAGTATCTGAGGTAGAATGTGAACCTAGGGCCTCTGATGCTTTCCATAGTATCACACTTCTTCCTATCTTGCAGGACCCAGGAAATTCATATTTAAAAATAACTGATAGACACAAGCAAAGCAATGAATAAATGGACATGAGTGAGTGAATGTGTGTCTTTCCTTGACTTTGTGATAGTGGGTCCACTTTAAAGAATCCTGCAATAAATCTTTCTTTTAAGCAGGTAATTATCCTGTTTTACACCGATCCCGAATATTTTATAATCAGGTTTATTTAGGGTGATGCCATTTCATGAAGGCCAGGATCTGGGAATTAGGTGAGTCAGGTTTGGGTGGGTAGGGATTTCTTCAAGGATTGGTACTGTTTTCTAAATGCTCTGCTTCTGTCTTGCTTTTTTCCCCCCTCCTTTTATTTCCCTTTCCCCTGCCTTCACATCTCTCCCTGCTCCTGCTGTCTTTTTTCCTGGGGTTTTTTTTTTGGCTATGAAAAAGCTACAGTCTTTGCGACACAATTGATCTGCCCCTGTGTGAAGCCTACTGGAGGCAGGACCTCACTTCATTCTCCCCTGATGGCCTCCCTGCACCTCTGCTAGTGTCTCCTGCAGAGCCTGGCACAGCCCCTCTGCAGGGGACCACACCAGTGCTCCCTCACGTCAACGGACCTGGCCCTGGTCCCACAGAGCATGCCTGACCAGGATCCAGTCGTGATGCTGTCAAAGGTGCTTGCCGCTGACTCCAGCTACCACAGCCAACAGCTGTCCTTTTGGGCACAGGGTGCCACTTGGAGAGCAACACGTTAGTATTTCAGTCTGAGACTTCCCTCTCCTTGTTCCCTCTCTCCTTCAGCCTCAGGGATAGATTCCAGGTGCCCAGACTATCCGCTAAATTACCCTTTCTTTTCTTGGGCCTAACCTTTCTTGGGTAAAAATCACCTTTTTCCTGAAATTAGAGTTAAACCATAGGTATTTTGGGAGAGGGTTAGGGAATTTGTTAGCCTGAGCATAGCATTAGGCAGAGCACTAATTATTTCCTAATAATTTCCCAACACTTTGAGTTGGGAAAACTAGGCTGCATCCTCAGCTGTTCAGGAGACCGTTATTCATGAAGTCTTCCTCTTCCTCCACTCTAGCTAATTTGAGAACAGTAGAGTTTATGAGGAAGATAGCTCTGGAGTTCATCCTACACTCAGAAGTGTGAGTGTGAGTGAGTGTGAGTGAGTGTGTGTGTGTGTGTGTGTGTGTGTGTGTGTGTAAGTAAGGGGTGGGGGACCATGAATACTTAGATCTATAAATAGATATAGAAAAAAAGTGGCATTAACTTAAGCAGCACACATAAAAGCCACATTTAAAACTGACTTTTGTGGGGCAGATTTAGCTACTGTAAATGAGAAAACCAGCTTCATCTCACAAGATAAATACTTGACATGGTCACTTTTTCCATGGGAAGTTCTACATTAAAGGTGACTTGAAATGTTGCTGTTTCCTGGATCTTAGGTGAACAGAGGGACTGGATTACACTGTCATGTACCATTAATTTCCTACAGTGATTCTTTATTTTTGTAAGTAGAATGTTGAATAAATAAATCATGGACCTTTGGTGATTTGTCTTGAAAAATATCAACTCACAAGTTGGGAGAGTATGCCTGTTTGTCCTCTAACATCAGAGGTGCACTTAGGACCTTGGGAGGGGAGCAGAAAAGAAAATAACTTTTCCACTGTATCATCTGGTGAAGAAAGAATGGGTGATACTTAGTTATCTGAAGGGAAGGGGCTCAGTCAACAATAAAATAAAAATAAGTGCCTGCTATGTGCCACATACTGATAAAGACTGGGGATTCAAAGAAGGGAAAAGATAACTGATCTTACGGAGCTTACATTCTGGATGATATAAATTAGGAGACTGGTTCTAAAAAAAAAATTATTGAACATAGAATGTTAGAACTAGAAAGAGCCTTGAGCTTATCTATTGACTAAATTCAGTCCAAGCCAATTATTTTACAAGCTAAGACAAGTTGTCCGAGATCACAGAGTGAGGAACAGCCAGGATTGGAATCCAGCTCCATCAATCTTAGACTTCCCAAGAAGGAACAAGGTTGGTTTCCCTTGTTCTGTGGATGGGACTTGTCTCATAAACCAGATTATAAACCCCTTAGGGTACAAAGAATTTTACCCCAAATTTAAGAAAGTTAACCAACAGTAAAATTAGGAAAATAATAAGGAACACCTAATAGTTGTCAACCTAGATAGGGAGAAAATCATATTTGTGATTCATCACTCAATTAATCAACAATCATTTTTTAAAAAAATAATTATAACTTTTTATTGACAGAGCTCATGCCTGGGTAATTTTTTACATTATCCCTTGCACTCACTTCTGTTCCAACTTTTCCCCTCTCTCCCTCCACCCCCTTTCCCAAATGGCAAGTAGTCCTATACATGTTAAATATGTCACAGTATATCCTAGATACAATATATGTGTGCAGAATCGAACAGTTCTCTTGTTGCACAGGAAGAATTGGATTCAGAAGGTAAAAATAACCCGGGAAGAAAAACCAAAATGCAAACAGTTTACATTTGTTTCCCAGTGTTCCTTCTCTGGGTGTAGCTGATTCTGTCCATTATTGATCAATTGAAACTGAGATCTTCTCTTTGTCAAAGAGATCCACTTCCATCAGAATATATCCTCATACAGTTTTGTTAATCAACAATCATTTATTAAATATTAGTTTTATGCCAGACACTGAATTGGTCCCTTCAAGTTAACATTCTACTAGTCTTATATATAACCAAGCTAAGAAGTCTTGAAGGGGATGTTGTCTTGCCAAATAGTTACCATGTCTTTG
This sequence comes from Sarcophilus harrisii, assembly GCF_902635505.1. Taxonomy (NCBI): domain Eukaryota; kingdom Metazoa; phylum Chordata; class Mammalia; order Dasyuromorphia; family Dasyuridae; genus Sarcophilus; species Sarcophilus harrisii. The sequence continues at coordinate 485,260,487 of NC_045427.1, read as the reverse complement.
ACTAAGGGATATGTGGACTTGATCCACCTGTTGTAAAAAACCAAATCATGGTTTGTTTTTTCTCTAATATGACCATACCTACCCATCACATTGTAGGCCAATAGTCCCTGTTACAAGGATGGATGAGGGAAATTGTTTCCCCCTAAAGGTTTATTATGTATCCCAGACCTTTATAGTTCTAAGAGAGTATCCTACTTAGTTAGGATTAATTGATAGTTTCCCACCCAGGCTAAGTCACTTGGCCCCTCTGGAGAGATCTAAAGAATTCTGCTCTTTAATTTCGACAGTGACTCCCATATTTTGACTTGACAAATTGCTTTTTTTTTTTAATTTAAATAATTTGATTTCCTAATTTCCATTCCTTAATTGTTTCAGTAGTGCTGTGGAACCCAGCTTTGGAAAGCTTGAACTGATGAGGGAAATTGTCCTGAAAACTGGACTGGTTTTTTTCAATGTGTCTTGTGCAGACCTGAAAGAACCTTAATATAGAAAAAAATCACCCACTGCTTGGGCCACTGACTATTGCACTAATGTTTGTCCTGCCACTGTACTCCCTTACTCTTGAGGCAGAGAGCAAGAATGAAGATGACTTTTTGAATCCCTGTCCTACTGGAGTCTAATTCACTAGCAAGTCATGATGTTATACTGGTGATATTATTCCTTTTCTAGAAGGACCAAAATCAATATATTTCCAAGAATATCAATGTCAAGGATATTCCAGTGTGGGGAATATAATACATGTTAATTGATTTTTTGACGACAACCTTGTAATACATATGGGTTCCTCTCACCAAAACTGCCCTCTCCAAAACTTCCAATTGATTTCTCATTTGCCAAATCTAACATTCCTTACTCCAATCCAATCCAATCCAATCTTTCTTAATCTCTCAGCAGTATCTGATACTGTTGACCACAGGCTTTTCCTTCTTTTTGGTGACTGTGCTCTTCTACCAGTCTGGTCAATCCTCACCCTCCTCTGCTCCATCACACACAAAACAGGCATAGGCAGAGTAGGGGTTACTTAGAGAAGGAAGACCTTCCTCTGATATATATTAGTAGCTGCATGACCTAGTGACTAGTATCCTTGTGCCACCAGGTAATTATAGGTTATAAATTGCAAAATGAATGTATAGATTCACTAGTTTAAAGAAGTTCCTTTCCAGGAGCTCCTTATGCCTATTAAATCACAAATTTAGTATCCTTCAAAAATGTAATAACAAAAGCATAATGGGGTGGGGGTGGGGGTGGGTGAAGACACACAAGAACTGGAGTGGGGAGGGCAGACTCTGGGATCTGGCTTGTTTTTATGGAAGGCATCAGAGATTTAACATTCTGTCTGCTCTGTGTGTGTGTGTGTGGGGGGGGGGGGGGGTAACACAGTCCTTGCCCTCAAGGAACTTACTTTCCAACTCGAAAGAACATGGAAGACAACTATGTATATTTAAAATGTTATATATATATATATATATATATATATATATATATATATATAATGTACCTTTAAGATAAACACGTGCATTAACCTCTTAAATGTACACTTGTATGCATGTGTTTATGAGAAAAACATCTTTTAAAAGTATATCATGACCCACACTTAACACTGTACACCAAGATAAGGTCAAAATGGGTTCATGATCAAGGCATAAAGAATAAGATTATAAATAAATTGGAAGAGCATAGGATAGTTTACCTCTCAGACCTGTGGAAGAGGAAGGAATTTATGACCAAAGAAGAACTAGAGATCACTATTGACTACAAAATTGAAAATTTTGATTATATCAAATTGAAAAGCTTTTGTACAAACAAAACTAATGCAAACAAGATTAGAAGGGAAACAATAAACTGGGAAAATGTTTTTACAGTCAAAGGTTCTGATAAAGGCCTCATTTCCAAAATATATAGAGAATTGGCTCTAATTTATAAGAAATCAAGCCATTCTCCAATTGACAAATGGTCAAAGGATATGAACAGACAATTCTCAAACAAAGAAATCAAAACTATTTCTAGCCATATGAAAATATGCTCTAAATCATTATTAATCAGAGAAATGCAAATTAAGACAACTCTGAGATACCACTATACACCTGTCAGACTGGCTAGAATGACAGGGAAAGATAATGCAGAATGTTGGAGGGGATGTGGGAAAACAGGGACACTGATACATTGTTGGTGGAATTGTGAATATATCCAGCCATTCTGGAGAGTGATTTGGAACTATGCTCAAAAAGTTATCAAACTGTGCATACCCTTTGATCCAGCAGTGTTACTACTGGACTTATATCCCAAAGAGATCATAAAGAAGGGAAAGGGACCTGTATGTGCACGAATATTTGTGGCAGCCCTCTTTGTAGTGGCTAGAAACTGGAAACTGAGTGGGTGCCCATCAGTTGGAGAATGGCTGAATAAATTGTGGTATATGAATGTTATGGAATATTATTGTTCTGTAAGAAATGACCAGCAGGACGAATACAGAGAGACCTGGAGAGACTTACATGAACTGATACTGAGTGAAATGAGCAGGACCAGGAGATCATTATATACCTCAACAACGACACTGTATGGGGATGTATTCTGAAGGAAGTGGATTTCTTCAACAAAGAGAAGATCTAACTCAGTTTCAATGGATCAAGCATGGACAGAAGCAGCTACACCCAAAGAAAGGACATTGGGAAATGAATGTAAACTGCTTGCATTTTTGTTCTTCTTCCCGGGTTATTTCTACCTTCTGAATCCAATTCTCCCTGTGCAACAATAGAACTGTTCAGTCCTGCACACATATATTGTATCTAGGCTATACGGTGACATATTCAATATATATAGGACTGCTTGCCATCTGGGGGAGGGGAAAAATTGGAACAGAAGTGAGTGCAAGGGATAATGTAAAAAATTACCCTGGCCATGGGTTCTGTTAATAAAAAGTTATATAAAAAAAAGATTTGATGCTACTGGCTTTAAAAATAAATAAAAAATAAAATAAAAGTACATCATGGTCTCCATGTTTCCTATCATTCAGATGTAGCTCCGTGACGCCCAGATCTTTCCTCAGCCTCCGTGCCTAATTAGCACAGAGCTAGGCAGGTAAAAACGCTAAACAAACGCTCTAGGATGACTGGCAGGCTGAGGGCACCACTGCCAATTTCCGCTCCTTCCCGCGCAGACTCCTTACGTCCCAGTGCTCCAACCCCCTCCCACTTACCGACTAAGCGAAGTTCTGATTGGCTACTCTTCCTCGGAGCAACCCACAATCCTTTGAGTTCTCACCCCTCCCACTTTGAACCCGCCCTAGCAGACCCGGCCAATCGAGCGCGGCTCTCTCGTGACTACGGTCTCCTAGTCGTGCTTTCCCATGTGGGTTTCCCCGAGTGAGAGTCCGTCCGCTTTCTCCGGAGGCCGGGTAAGGAGCTGGAGGGTACGTGGACTTGGTGGGTGGTACCGGCTCCCGCCTCCCCGCCCCCCTCCTGCGTTCCTTTCGCGCTCCCTCGTCCCCTTTCTCCTTCCCTTCCTGCCCTGCCCTCTCCGCGAGGGTCCCGTCCGTCACCCGCGGGTGGCCCGCAGGCCCACAGGGGCGCAGAGCCGGGGACGTCCGGACAGGTCCTCGCAGGTGTCGCGGTCTGTGGGCCTCTCTGCCTCGGCTCCCCCAGCCGTGCCCGCGGACACTTGGAGCGTTCCGAGACGCCAGCCCTGGAACTCCTCCCCTCCCCCAGTCCCGGACTCAGGGTGCCTGGAGTTGTTTTTAAGGCTGTTTTGATGACTGTTTCAGCGGGCCTGCTTTCCGTCATAGTCTGCGTCATTTTGTTTCCCACACTTTGAGAAGAGTTCGGTCACGGGAAAAGCTTAGGGACCGGTTCTAGTCTCACCAGCCACGCCTCCCACCCCCATGTGCATATGTGTATACTTGTGTGTGCTTTCTGAGCCGGTCCGGCTCCTTCCCTGCAAACCTGGCCCGCGCCTCGAGAGAGGGGCTCCCTCTGCCCTCCGGGCAGGGCGGGCTTCACGGGTGGTTACTGACTGGCCCAAGAAAGCTGCCGGAGCAGGCAGAAATCTGCCCCCAGACCCTCTCAAATAGAGATGGCACATGTACAGTGCATCCCGCAGACCAGCGGGCGGACGCAGGGGCGCGGAGGCGCTTAAGCGCGCTGGCGTAGAGGTCCCTTTCGGGGGGGCGGGGAAACGCCGCCCAGTTGGATCGGCCCCTTCCCTCTCTGAAGAAAAAAGAAAAGAGATTGAAGTTTCGTCTTCAGGGCGTATCGCCCCAGGTCTGGGTCAAGCCGGATTTTTAGAAGGTTTTGTTGTTGTTGTTAGGGAAGACGTAAGGGTGATAGGAAGAGTGCTCTCTGGACTCTTCTGGAGAGGGCATCTTCCACCCTGGAAACAAGGGGCTCCCTGTGAAAGGACTGATTGTCCTCTTGCCGCCTGGCTTCTTTCCAACTCTTTTTTTTTCCCCCCAATTCAGGAACAGTGGAAAAATTCTTCCAGATACGCCCAATGTCTCTGGAGAGGCAACTGAGGTTTTCCGATAGGATTTAGTGATTCCTGCCCTTTCCCAATGGCATCACTGGTGGCCAAAGACTCCTACCTGCAGAATCTAGCCAAGAAAATCTGTTCCCAGCAGAGTGTGGAACCACAGAAACGGAAATGGGGTAATTCATACAGTTCTTGGAATTAAAAAAATCAGTGTGGTTCTTCTTTCCCATCCCCAGGCCTCAGTCTTATCAATAGACTACCTTGACCTCCCTCTTAGGTTAAGAAGCACAGTGGTCCAAATGAAAGAACATTGGGATTACAGGCGATCTGGGTTCTAGGGCCGTGTCTGTCATTAATTTGGCAAAACATTTTCCATTTCTGAACTTCAATGTATGTCTTGCCTTGCCTTACCTCCTTTATGGGGCTTTTGGGAAAGTCAGGTGACAAAATGTACGTAAAAACAATTTGCAATTCACCTAAAAGTTTGCTGTCTTTGTGTTGCAGAGGAGGAGGAAATGTCTTCTTCTGCCATCATAAATTTAAAAAAGTATGGTGACGATGGATTATTATTGTTACAACTTAGAATCAAAGCATAGTTATTTACTGAGCGGATTCTTTTGTCATATGAGATAGTCATTCCAAAAGATCCTATAGACAAATTAGAAGATTATGAGAATGATCTATCAACAGATTTTATCTATTGGGCACTTATTCTCGGTCCTGCTCTTTCCCTGGTTGTTGAATATGGCAGGGACTATATATGCTCAGCTAAGAACGATATCTTGGCCTTCAAACAAGTTACATTCTAATGGGAAGAAGACACCACAAAAAAGGCGTTCAAAATAGGAGACGTGAGAGGGGAAGTATTATTGGGGTGCTTGTGTTGAAACCTGGAGAATCAAAAGAACAGCCAAGAGGGGGATGAAAAATGACTCAAATGGAGTGTGTCAGAGACATCCAGTGGGCGAAGGGGGTTGGGATGGTGGTTGTGGATTCCACGATGAGACAGTAACGTGGAAGTTCAGCAGTTCTCATTAGCCACTAGCTGTGTGACCCTGCATAAGTTACTTAATCCTGTTTGCCTCAGCTTCCTCATCTATCATATGAGCTGGAAAAGGCAATGGCAAACCACTTTGTATTTTTGCCAATCACCTCTGCCCCCCAAGGTTCACAAAGACTTAGACACAACTTAATATGACCAAACAACTAAATTTGTGTGGTGCAAATAGAATGTAACATAGGAATTCGAAGAAGCAGGGAAAGTGTGAAGGTTGGAGTTGAGAATTGTGTACCAACTCCTTCAGGGTCCTTCTATCCTAATCATAGAATTTTGAATTGGAAGAAAGAGAAGAGATTGTCTTAATTATACCTCAAAGAGGGGAATTGCTTTGACCAGGATCTCCAGTAATGAAGATAGAATATAGGCCTGGGATCTCTTACTCAAAATCCAGGGCCCTTTTTACTACAGCACCTTACCTTGTCTCAAAATGCACCAGGGAATAGAATGAAATTTTTTTTTTTTTGGAAGTAGAAAGTATCTAATACTTGTTTTTCAATTGAATGATTGATTGATTGATAAAAGCATGTTTACAATGATTGATACAATTATGTTTTCTATGTCTTTAACAAAAAGTATCAGTTAATTTTAAATGTATTGTGCTTTTGAGACTTTACTGACACAATTTTAAAAATTGTTCCTTTAGTGTCATATTTATGTCAAAATCTCATAGATCATATCCAATAAAGATCACCTCTAGGATTACATCTTGACAAGAGTGGTCTTTTTAAATTTTTTAGTAATAATAGCTTTTTATTTTTCAAAATACACACAGAGATGGTTTTTAACATAGAATAAACTTTTTCCATCTTTGTTTAAGCTCCCAAATCTGGTGATCTAGAAACCACTGGACCTCCAAAGAAAAAGAAGAAGGAGAAGAAGGAGCAGAAAAAGAAATCCCAGAAGCAGGATGGAAAGGCCAACAGGATCCAGAATAAGTCCTCTGACAGCAAATCTGAAGCTCCTAGAGCCAAGAACCCTGCCATCACAAGGGAGCAGGCAGGTTCCAGGCCCAATGGAGGCCCCACAGGTGAGACTCCAGTGTGGTGAGATGAATTTAGGAAATAGAAATGAGAACATTCTTTTGTCTTTGTCCCAAGCGTTTGTTGTATGTTAGAGGCAAGACCGAGGATTCCCCCGGGAGGTGGGAGGCATGGTTTCTAGTCCCTCTCCAGGGGACTTTTCAGCTTGATGGAGGACCTCCAAAGCTTGGTCTCCCTTGTAACAGTCCTCAGGGACCCAGGATTGACATCTTACCTTGGTAAGGATCAGTGTTTCATAGATCCAGAGCTAAAAGTGACCCTTGAAGCCACCTGCCTAATTTTCCAGATGAGAAAGTGAGAACTCAGAGAAGGTCAGTGATCAACACAGAATAAGCTTCAGTAATGGAGTCTGACTCCAGAATCTCTGTTCTTTGTGTTACAACAGCTTTCTGCTGTGCCATGCTGACACACTGGTACTGAAGGAGGATTTTGGTAGAGCAGGGCCTTGCTCTAATGCTCAATAATTGATAGTGTGTCGCTGTCTAAAAAGCCATGGACATTTGGCCGATGAATTTTGGCCAAGATGGGAATGAGCCGGATATGAGTAACTGAAATGACAAAGATTGAGGGGAGGGTGACTTGTGAGGATAGCCCAAAAGACTGATGAAGGCTTTATTTTAGAGAAAATGAGGTATGCAAGTTTTGAGCTGCTGAAGGAAAAGAAAAAGAAGAGAGAAGGGTGGACTTGTTCAAACCCTACTGACTTCAGAAACAGCTTGGTGTGATAGAACACTGATCTAGGAATCAGGATATGTGAATTCTGGTGCTTGTGCTGCCAGGAACTCTTCAGCTTTGTGGCCATCGCTTCCCCTCAAATCTCTTTCCCCATCTATGGAATAAAAGGGATGAGTTAGGCCTTAAAGGAGCCTTTTAACATTCTCGTTCTAGATTTTGTGGTCCTTTTAAGTATAAAGTGTCTTATAAATGAAAGAGGAGTAATGATTCTTGATTGAGAAAACTTGATGAGAAGACATAAGAATGGTCTTCAAGTTACATGAAAGGTTGCTACACAGAAGAGGGGGTTAGTTATAGTCTTCTTAGTTTCAACAGGCAAAGCTAGGAACATAGGGATTGAAGTTTCAGAGAGAGGGACAAATTTAGGTTTGGTATAATTCTGATAATTTAGAATTATCAGAAATTGGAATGGGCCATTGCTAGAGATAATGGGTTCCCCCTAATTAGAGATCTTCAAGGAAAGGCTAGATAGTCTATTTGTTGAGCATAACATAAAGGGGATTTACATTCAAGTGTAGATTTGGAGTAGTTGCATTGTAAATCCCTTCCAATTGTGGGATTCTGTAATTATTGCCAGAATACAAGGTGGCAACAGACATACCCTATAGGAGAGAAGAGACAGACTCAACTCTAAGATGAGTATCTTGGAATGTTAGAATTTGAGAGGGACCTTAATAGCCATCTAGTTCAATTCCTTCATTTTGCTGACCAGGGAAAGAGAGACATAACTTGCCCAACATCAGAAAGAGAATAAGTAGCAAAACTAGGAATAGGAAAGACTCAGGGTTTCAGGTGTCTTTTCATTACTATTTAAGCCTTATGCATTCCTTCTCTCTCTTTTTTTTAAGGACCTTGAAATAAAACCTTTTTTCAGTTATCAACATATTTGCTTCTTCTTTCCCTGCTTCCACCTCCCTTCTTCTAGCACCAGGGGAGAAGGACCAAACCATGTTACAGATATGCATAATCAGACAAAATTTCCATGTTGTAAAATGTATGTTATATTCTGCATGTTCCTTCTAAAATAATTCTTGACCCCAATCCTTCTGATAGTTGTTTCTTCCAGCAAGCCAGTCTCCTTCCTAGCCATGGATATTCTGCGCCAGCGGCTGCATGAGAAAATAAAGGAAGCTAGTGGTCAGGTAGGTTTATCATTTGCAAATCCTCCCTATTTAACACCTAATCAGATGTGGGTTTCTGTTAAAAATAAAACTGCTATCTTATTGAGCATTCCTTCCTTGCATATTTTCTTTAATTTATTCATTCAACAAATAATTATTTTTATTACTTTAGTCATTTGTTGCTGTATTTTATATAGCATTTATTTATTCTCCTATCTCAACTTTGTAGTGGATTGTGAAAGAGAAGAGAAAAAAGCAGTTGGCAAAACCAACCAACATATTCTCTGTGTTTGACAGTATGCAGTGTTCTATTCCTTTAGAATAAGGGAAGGAATTGCATTTTCTCACCTCTTTGCCAGGGCCACATTTGGTCAATATGATTATCTGGTATTCTGTTTCAGTTTTCATTCTTTCTGCTTAACATTTTAACTCTTTTCTATAGTTCTCCCATTCAACTATTTTCTATATTAAAAAAAACAAATAAACAGGAAAAGAGAATTATATATGAAACTATGAATTTCTGTTACACTTAGAATTGTAGTAGTTAAGTCGTGAGAAAATAGTTATATGATCTAGGGCTGATTTAAGAATGAGAGAGACTTTTCAGTATTTCCTTACAGGAGATATGTTGGCCATCAGTTGGATTGAATAGTTCCATTGGAAAGCCAAATAGAGGATTCAATTTGGTCCTTTGTCAACTCTCCAGATTACTACAGTATTTAATAGTAAACATTTCCTGTGCTGTATATTATGGTAGGTGTAAGGGAGATACAAGATTAAAAAAAAGGTCCCTGCCCTCAGGGAATTTAGAGTCTAGTCAAGTAACTTACAGTTCAGACACTGAAGAGGAGAAAAGAGAAGGTTTTGTTCTTCTATATGATTTGTCTTTTAGATAGTTGTTGACATCAACAGCCCTGAATTTCCCAGGCTTGGCAAGAGCACATAAAGAGATGTAAACTGTGTTGGGAATTGTTTTGAAAGGCAGCCTAGCTTAGTGTATAGAGCACCAGATTTAGAACCCCTCTCAGACACTCACTGTGTCAATCTGGGCAAATTACTTAACTTTTTTTAAACTGTCTCCTCATCTTGTGAAATGGACACAATAGTAGCTTCTGCTTCATAAAGTTTTTGTAAGAAATGGCAGTGGATGGAAAGTACTTTGTAAACCTTACAATGCAGTATTGGTTCATGGATACCGAGCTGTAAGATAGGTCCCTTTCATTTTGCAGATAAAGAAACTAAGGTGATAGTTTAGAGGATTTGATCAAGGTCAAACATATGGCAAATGACAAAGATGAAAAGATAGAGGTTGTTATAGGTACAAGTTATTATTATAATTAATAGTAATAATTTGTTGGCCTAAATAAAAGAATCTTTAACTGTACAAATTACAAATTCGTGTTTCTCATGAATTTTTCTCATTATATAGATAATCAAATCACTGCTCTAATTAGGTCTTTAGAGGCTACATAGCACATTGGCACATAGCACTCCAACAGGAAAGGAAAGGATGCTTTCTTTTTTTTAATGGGTAAAAGTATTGTGAGAGGTGTGGGGGAGCCAGTTTTAAAAGTGACTAAATATGGTACAGACCCCCCTTTGTTTTCCCCTATCTCCTGCTGATGCAGTAGAGTATAAAAGAAAGAGGACTCTCTGGGGCCATTAGGAGACCTCAGTACTAACCCCAGCTCTGCTATTGTTCTTCTGTGTGAGCTTGAGCAAGCCTCTTCCTGTCCATGGGATTTTATTGTCCCATGGGTAAAATGTGGGCGGGAGCGAGGGGTGTCTCCTATTCAGATGACCCTCGACTCCAGCATTGCATGATCCTCTCCTGCTGCCATTTTTGAATTCTCTTCTTCCTTTGACCCCTCCAGGGCCACACCAAAGAGCTGTCTCCTGCAGCCCTGGAGAAGAGGCAACGGAGAAAGCAGGAGCGGGAGAGGAAGAAGCGGAAACGCAAGGAGATCAGGGCCAAGGAGAAGGCGGCCAAGGCCGAAGCTCAAGCTGGAGCCAAGGAGGCTGGCCCAGAGCCCCCACAGGAGGATCAACCGAGTGTGCCTGAACTGGTGTTTAACAAATTGGAGGTGAATGAGGGGCCGATCAGCAAGGCCCAGAAGAAGAAGGAAAAGAGGCAGCGCGTGAAGGGGAACCTGACCCCTCTGACGGGGAAAAACTACCGACAGCTGTTGGAGCGTGTGCAGGCCCGCAAGAACAAGCTCGAGGAGCTGAAGGAGCAGGATGAGGAGAAGGCCCGGGAGATGGAAACCAAAATGAAGTGGACAAACCTTCTATACAAGGCCGAAGGCGTGAAAATCCGGGACAATGAAGAGCTGCTGAAGGCAGCCTTGAAACGCAAGGAGAAGCGCCGGGCCCAGAGGAAGCGGCAGTGGGAGAAGCGCACGGCCCATGTGGTGGAGAAGATGCAGCAGCGGCAGGACAAGCGGCGCAAGAACCTGCGCAAGAAGAAGGTGGCCAAGATGGAGCGTCGCAAGGCCAAGGCTCGCAAGAAGGGCCGCATCCTGCCTGAGGACCTAGAGAAAGCCGGGCTCAACTGAGGGGCGGCGAGACTGCCACTGCTCCAGATCTGTCCTTCCCAAGGGCAGCCACACATCTCCTTCTGGCTCTGGATTCCCGCCTATGGCTGCCCCACACAGCAGAGCGAGAGTCTCGCGTGTTAGTGTCTGCTCTGTGTGGGACGTCAGTCCAGGAACTGGAGAGTCAATGAGAAAAACTAAATGCAGTCTGTCTTCCAGAAGTCTCCTAAGACACAGCTCAAATCTTTCAAAAAGCCTTTGGCTTAATGCTGTCCTAGCTCTCCATGCCCAGGGGTGTCTTCTGGTATCTATTTTCCTTCCCTTCTTTCCCCTCCATTCCCCACTTCCCACTAACCTTCAGCCCATCTCTAGGGCCTCTGAGCCAGGTGACACAAGAGCCCAACATCTGGCTCAGCGGGGCACAGTGCTCGGAATGGTGTATATGGGCTGACTGCAGGTTCTCCAGTCCTGAGGGGAATTCACCTAGCTGGTCCAGGAGGGAGGAGTATAGGGCAGCTCAGGGATTTCTTAAACTTCTTGAACTCTAGAGAAAGCCAATAGAATAGTCTCCTTATCTACACTTAATATTTTTTCTGAATTTCTTTTTTATTGTGAACTGGACAAGGATCAGTAAACATTTTTTATATTTTAAAAAAAAAAAAGAAATGATGATCATATATGAAACCATGAATCTCTGTTATACTTAAAGTTGTAGTGGTTAAGCTTTTTTTTTTTTTTTTTTAAGCTTTTTATTTACAAGATATGTGCATAGGTAATTTTTCAGCATTGACAGTTGCAAATCCTTTTGTTCCAACTTTTTCCTTCCTTCCCTCCACCCCTTCCCCCAAATGGCAAGTTGACCAATACATGTTAAAGTATAAATTAAACACAATATAAGTATACATGTCCAAACAGTTATTTTGCTGTATAAAAAGAGTCGAACTTTGAAATATATCTACAATTAGCCTGTGAAGGAAATCAAAAATGCAGGCGGACAAAAATAGAGGGATTGGGAATTCTGTGTGATGGTTCATAGTCATCTCCCAGAGTTGCTTCGCTGGGTGTAGCTGGTTCAGTTCATTACTGCTCTATTGGAACTGATTTGGTTCATCTCATTGTTGAAGAGGGCCATGTCCATCCGAATTAATCATCTTATAGTATTGTTGTTGCTGTATATAATGATCTCCCGGTTCTGCTCACTTCACTCAGCATCAGTTCATGTAAGTCTCTCCAGGCCTCTCTGAAATCATCCTGTTGGGCATTTCTTACCGAACAATAATATTCCATAAAATTAATATACCACAATTTATTCAGCCATTCTCCAACTGATGGGCATCCACTCAGTTTCCAGTTTCTGGCCATGTAGTGGTTAAGCCTAAGTCATGTGACTTGATAGCTTTGATTTTTTTTTTTCCCTGAAAACTTCCTGTCCATATTCTTTGACCTTTTATCAATTAGGGGAAACTCTTATTTTTATAAATTTGGCTTACTTGTCTATATATTTGAGAAATAAGGCCTTTATCAGAGAAAACTCCCTCTGCCCCAATTCCTATCTCATTCATTCATTTATTTATGACTTTTTTTCTCCTGAGGCATTGGGGTCAAGTGACTTGTCCAAGGTCACACAGGAAGTGTTAAGTGTCTGAGGCCACTTTTGAACTCAAGTCTTCCTGAAGATTTAGGTCTTCAGCTTCAGGGATAGTGCCCTATCCATTGCTACCCAGCTCCCCCCCCCCAGCAATAAGGGTTGGGGGCCGCTCAGCCCACGGTTTGGCCAGCTCCCGGGCTGCCGCGGTTAAGCCGCAGGGACGGGAGTTCGGTCCGCGGAGCCCCAGGAATGTGGGAGGGCTTTTGTTGGGGTGAGAGTGGGAGGAGAAGGGGGGCGCTTCCTCCCCCCCCCCCCCCCCCCCCCCCCCCCCCCCCGGTTCCTCTTAATTTAAGAGATTGGTTTTGTCTAAAACCTTTTTAATTTCTTGTAATCAAAATTAGCCATTTTATTTCCTGTGATCCTTTGTAGCTCTTGTTTCATCATAAACTTCCCTTATGCGTAGATCTGACAGATAAAATTTTCCATGCTTTCCTAATTTACTTATGACATTATCTTTTTACTGAGCCATCTAGTTACTCCATTGGAGTGGCCAAGCCAGAAATCCAAAGCATGAATGAGGTCAGCTACTGCTAGTTAAACATAGAATTTTTTGGTCAGCCCATGGAAGGTACCACTTCCCAGTTATGGAAAGTCAGGAAGTGTGTGAATCACTTAAAAACATTAATAACACTATCATGGACAATGAGGATTATTATTAAGATAAATGTCATGATCTGTGCCCTCAAAGCTTTTATATTCTGAAGGAATAGATTAAGAAGAAAAAAGAAGTGGGTGGAGACTGCTAAAAATACTGAGTACATAATATGGTTAAATCCTGGATAATACAGTTAAGAGCTTAGTGAAGCTTATAGACATTTAGTGGTAGTTAGGAAGTAGAGATCTGCTGTGGGCTGGGCTGGGCAGGGCAAGGAAAGCTTCATAGAAGAGATGGAGTGTGAAGATTCAGTATAATTTTAGTAGATAGGGGGAGGACAATAAAGATTGGAACACTGACCAAAGGTACAGCTGTTGGACAGATTAGAAGGACAAGCAGGAGTCCATAGTATCAATTTAATGTTGGAAAAGCCCTTAAACACTAGTCCATTTCCCTTAACTTCAGATAGTTAAGTACCTTGCCTAAGATTATATAGGTAGTAAGTCCAAGGAGTGTGGGGAGGGTAAGGTAGGATAGAATATGGTGATTTTTGTCATCGTCAATTTCTGAACAAGTGACTCCTTGCCAAGGCCAATGCTAGCCTCTCTTGTATCTTTGATTCTGTCTTTGGCTCTGGTGGATGAAAATGTTGCCTTATCTTCCTCAGAACCAGGCCATTTGGTGGTACACACAGCTTTCAAATTTCTTCCCAGTGGATCTTGGGGAGAGAAGATATAAACAGAAGAAATCTTGGACTTTTATTCCTTTATAGGAAAACCTACTTGAACATATGTAGATAGTATTCTACAGGAGAGATTGAGAAATGGCCTTGCTGTTCTGGAAAACTCAAATTCAAGAGAGAATATAGATGTAGTTTAAAAAAATCAAAATAACAACGAGGACATAAATATTTTCAATACAAAACATAGATGTTAGTGTTGTGAGTACCACAGTGTGAAATCATAAGGGAAAGGGGTAATAGTCATACATGTCGATTGTATTACAATGTTTATTTAGTCCACCATCTCCAAGGTGGGAAGTGGATACCATTTTAAGAGTTCTGGAGATAAGCTAGAAGTGAAGATTAGGTTATCCGGAGCCATAAGCAAAATCGGGGAACAAGCAACATGAACTTTTCCCTAAGGGAACTGGTATGCAAGGGGACACTTCCTCTATATAGGAGTTCTCTGGCTCCATGTTCTCACCACTATTCTATCCACAATGCGCTTTCCTTTTCTCTTTTGGATGATAAAGACAATAGAAGACAGAACTACTCAACTCCCATTTTACTTTTGTTTTCCCAATGAAAGAATGAACTTGAGACTGAACAGAGAGTTAAGGACACTTGTTACAGGAGCTGTAACTTGTTTCCCAACCTTGATTTTTGTAGGTTTTATGTTCTGGCTTCCAGTAATGTGCCCAGAATCTTAAAATAGAGACTATTTTTATCATAATGGTGACAAAAAATCTGAGCCAGAGTTTCTTGCCCCTCACAATTTTAGCCAGAAGCCTGTGTCAGAAATTCTTTTGTCATCCCTCTCTATAATGTGTTACTATAATAACCTAGCTCGGAGGAGACTTAAAATCATAAGATTTGAAGCCAGAAAGGACCTTTAAAATCATTTAGCCCAATACTTATTATATAACAGATTAAAAAAACAGATCCAAATGGAGAAATTGATTTGCTCAGTGTCACAGTGTCACACTACCAGGAATAGGATTTTTAAAAGTCCAATTTTAATTTAATTTTGTTGTAAATTCCCTCCCAATACTCCTCTCCTTTGAAATAAGGAAAGAAAAACCTATTACAAATATGTATAGTAAAGCACAAATTCCCCCATTACCCATGTCTTTCTTCCTCTCCTCCCTCCCCTTCAACCCTCCCAGCCAAAAAAGAAAAGAAAATGTTTCAATCTGTGCTCTTCATTAGTTCTCTGTCCTGAGGTAGATGACGTGTTTTATCCTGAGTATTTTAGAACTGTTGATCAGAGTCCTTAAGTTTTTCAAAGTTGTTTATCTTACAATATTATAAATTGTCCTCTTAGATCTTATCACTTTACATCAGTTTTTACAACTCTTACCAAGTTTTTCTGAAAGTAAAGGATAGGATTTAAATCTTGGTCTTTTGCCTCAGACTTTTGTTCTCAGAAAATCAATTTTTTAATCTCAGTTTCCTTCTTTGTTAAAATTGGAATTCCAATAATTGCATCTGCCATCTAGGAAAGCAGAGAGAATTATATGAGATACATTCACTTGCAAATGAGTTACAAAACATTTTATTACATTCCCATGAGGGTAGGTAATTCAATTATTTTCTACATATTTTACAGATGAGACAAGCTTTGAGAAATTATTGACTTGCCCAGGATCAAACAATCAATTGGAGTGATCCCACCCATGTCCCCTTGATGTAGTGCAGCCATTGTCATGAATGATGAAAACTGTTCTCATCATCAAGCTTATCACACACAAAGGGAGGCCAGATTCCTGGGACTGTCTGGTTAGCATGACTAAGGCATACTCTACTCACTCATCAAATCAGATAAGTGACACTTGTTCCCAGAGCAGACACATTCTCACCCAACCAATAACCTTTGGGACCAAAGCACCCTCATTAGCCTTTATTAGCATGCCCTATTTCCTCATCTTGCTGATGTAGACATAATATACACGGGAGTTTGTTCCCCACTAGGACCTTCCCTAATTCTGCCCTCACTATTTAGACCCTGCCCTTACTCTGTCTCTGACCTTTAAATGTCCCCCTTCACTAACAATCTGTTGTTCAATCATTTTGGTTAGTCCAGGAGTCTTTTCATTTCAATAAAGGGCCCTTGTGGGTCCTTTTGTGATGATGCCTTTTGTGAATTTTTCACATTCTTAACTTTTCTCCCAGAACCTGGTACTTCATTATCATGACTGCAAATCTAATATTTTTCTTACTATAGTCTCCTTTTTCTCCCCTGCTAATATATCTTGACTTTTTGCCAGTTTCTCCCCAACATAAGTAAAAGAAAAAAACAAAAAACTCACCAAGATCTGAGGGTCATCTTGGAAAGCATATTGTATCCTGTCAAAGGGAGAAATTTTGGTTTCCCAGGCAGGAAATTTCCTTTTAGATGAATTCCCATCAGAATTAACTGCATGCTAGTTTTTCCTCTAGGTTGACAGTGGTGAAGGATTTCAGACTCTCAGAATGGCTAGCTACTGGCACTGAATAAATTTAGGAACAAATAAAACCTAATGATTGATGCACAATTGCCACTGGAAAGGGAGGGAAATGTGTTTTAGATATATTTAAGTCCTCTGTACAGAGGGAGCATATTACATTAATTTACAACTTAAAAATCTAAATAACTTTATGATGGCTGTTATAATTATATTGCATATAATTATATATTTATATTATTAAGTATATATCATGGTATTGTAATGAGTGTTCAAAATTAAATTGAAATTTATTTAGTCTTCTATTCTTAGAGAAATTATTTCACACCATTCCTACAGATCAGAAGGTGATAAAAATTCTGCTTTTTACTACTTTCTAAGACCAAATTAACTTGATATTTTTTGTTGTTCAGTCATTTTCAGTTATGTCCTTCTCTTCATGATCTCATTTGGGGTTTCCTTGGCAAAAATACTGGCGTGGTTTGCCATTTCTTTCTCCAGCTCATTTTACAGATGAGGAAACCAAGGGAAATAGGGTTAAATGACTTGCCCAGAATCACAAAGTGTCAGAGACTTTTCTTACAATGCAATACTGTTCCATTATATTGCTATATCACTATTTGTTAGGCCTTCTCCCAATTGTGTGAGGCACCCCTTTAGATCCTAGTTCTTTTATCTCCCTGCCCCCACTTTTACTGCCAACTTCAAGATAAATTTGTTTTGGTTTTGACCATTCTCTCCATCTACACTATTCTTCAATATCTCCCACGAGTGTCTTCTTTGTTCTTTGTTAAGTTTCTACACTAAATCCTTTGTATGCCTGTCCAACCCTTTTTTGCCATTTCTGATGAGTAAGATTCAAATGCTGTGGCTCTTCCCACCCTTCCTCGTTACTTGTATACTCTTCTTATGTATCCTATTTATGAGAAAAACTGAGTTCTAGCCCATTCTTTCTTTTTATGCAAATCTATTTTTCCCCACCCACTCCTTTCTCTTTCTCCTATTAAAACCCATAGGTCAGAAACAATCCAACCCCAGTACCCCTGTTTTGCTTTTTAGGTATCTCTCTTCCAAAACATAAATGTGATGAAAGAACACATGCCTTTTTTCCCCATATTAGAACACTGTCAAATCAAGTTGTGTTTTTTTCCAGAGATTTTCTTGTGAAAATTTATGAAGTTAATTCTGTTCTTCACTCTTTGTGTCTTGAGAAGATCTGGCTTCATAATAGCTCTTTATCATTGTTGTTTTTTCTTGTTTATTTGTTCTAACTTTATACATAAATTTGAACTTTGTGATAAGGGCAGGCTTAGCCTGTATCTGGAGGAGATGTTGAATTTTTATATGGTCACAAATTATGTTACCTGAAGTTTTATCACTACTTTTCTAGGAATTGAATGAAATATTCTCAGATGTTAGGGGTGATTCCAGTCAGAAAGCTGTAAAATTGCAATGCATCTTAAATGGTCTGATCAAGGGCACAGTATGATTGCTGCTTCCTGGTCTGAGCTTTGTAGTCCCTGACCCTGGTTTGAGTCTGGGAAACACAACTAGAGCCTTGCCTTGGGTTGGAGCTTGAGAACAGGGCTTCTCATCTTTTCCACTTGTGACTCATTTTTGCCAGAGAAATTTTTACATAACCCCTCTCGAATTTGAGCCAACCAGCAGTATTCATTTATGCACAGGGCAGAGTATACCTGTTATGTGTTCAGAATCAAGGCTACAATGAAGTCCCATGTTGCAGCACTGAGAAGCACTGCCAGAAACCTTGGATTCATTATGCATTTAATTAATTAATTAGTTTATTTATTTTTAATAACCAGAATTTATTATTATTATTATTATAACTTTTTATTTATAAAACATATGCATGGGTAATTTTTCAACATTGACCCTTGAAAAACCTTCTGTTCCAATTTTTCCCCTCCTTTCCCCCTAGAGGCAAATGCAAGAGGAATTATTATCATCATTTTACAATTAAGGAAACTGAGGCTGAAAAAATGAAGTAACCTGTCCAGTTTCACCCATTGAGATGATGTCAGAAGCAGGCTTCTCCTCAGTTTTTCCTGCCTGCCTTCCTTTGGACCTGTTCATCCCTCCTCCACTTCTCCAGTGATGGTAGGGTGGTATATTTCCTTCTATGATGTTTTTTCCCTTAAGTTACACTATATCTTTAATCAGAATGCTCTTTGGTAGCTCCAGTAAATAGTTCTGAGAATGCTGCTTCCAAGTGGATTACTGTCAGTAATTAATCCAATGGATTATACAGTTGAGTCAGATTTTAGCAATTATAATCTAGTGAAATACGCTCAAAGTAAGACTATACCATCCTGGTAGGGTGATAATTTATTACTAGATGCTAGCTGGCACCAAATTCTTAGCATCTTATCAATCAATCAGAACAAATTCACTGAGCACATTAGAGTTATAATTTTTAGGTATTAGCACAGCTTTACCTATATTTCTAGAAAAATATATATATTGATAAACATTTATGAAGCATTGTGTTAGATTCTAGGAGGTCCCCACCTCCTATTCTGGCCTTTTCACCCCTTTTAAAAAGACTGAGTGACAGCAGGGTGGGCGGCCCCCTTGCTGGGCCGGGGCAGAAGGCCTTCTGCCCTGAGAACTGACCACTTAGAGAGGCTTGCTCCTAGCGGGGATTTTTAGATGCTGGAGCTCCAGTCTTGGGTTTGGATCTGGTGCCGCGTTGTGGCTAGTTCAGGTTACTGCACGCAGTCAATGAGACGGGACAGGGCTGACGTGGCCCCATATGAGGTTATTACAAGAACTGACTAGTCGCACGGGCTTCCTGGGTCAGATCATTACCGGGAGTGACTGCGTACAAAACGGCCCACGTCTGAGGCTTATTGGGGGGTGACTGTCATAACATCAAATGTGGGGGTGCTGGGAGCTGGGCCGGGACCCCGCTCTCAGACAAGAGCCTTGTCAGGCTGGCACAAGGTCGGAGGGAAAGCGTCTGATCCAAAATTCCTGGGACTGAATAGGGAAGCCACCTTCCCCTGTCCCTGAGGGGTGTTACAGAGAAATTTGTAGCCTTCCCAGAGACAGTCTGCTGTGGCACACTGACTCCTGTCATAGGCCGCAACTCTGAACTGAAACAAAGGAGTCTTACAAGGTGTAAGTCAGCGGAATTGATAGAGACGATGGTTATCTAATTTAGCCTGGTTCAAAATGATTGATCTGATCCTACAAGGAGAGGTTATGGGCCAGGACTTGAAACAAAGTACTAAGTGGAATTGAGGAGACGATGGTTAAATCTAGTTTAGCATTGATTTAATCCTATAACAAATGATGGTTTCCTAGTGATATAATGATTGGTGTGTACTCAGTGTGGGGTATATAAGGGAGAAGCTCTCAGGCCCAGGAGGACAAGCGCACGAGAAGCTCTCGGAGGCTGAGACAGATTCATTCATTGTCCACCTTTGTGAAGGCTGGAGGCTGAAACACAAACCCTTGGATTCAGGGAGATTCAGAGGGCAGAGAAGGCAGGCGGGAGCTCAAGCTCTGGGAACCAAGGAGAGAGATAGGCCTCAAAGAAAGCTAACCAGGCCCCAGGGAAGGAGACAATAAAGGATTTGGACTTTAATCCCTGGCTGTACTCGAGTGGTGATTGCACTGAACTGAAAGGAAGGCTGCCCCAGATGCCCCCAAGAAACCAGCTCTCAGAGAACATTACAGAATCCTTTTTGATTCCCATTTGGGTAGAGTATTCTTTTACCTGACTAGGTATACCATCTACTTTTAAGGTCCTCCCACAGAGATATTTAATAGCCCTGCCATTTGCCTGCCAGGGATGAGATTGATTCTGGTCACACTTAAACTTCCTCCTGATATAAGGGTAATCCATTGTCAGGTGTCTGTCTAAGGAGCCTCACTGTGGAGAAGTATCACTCCAAGCTCCACAATGGGATACTATGTAACTCCTGTTTGTCAGCAAGGACTTTTCCCAGAACAATCATCTTGTGTTTATGAACTGAAGCTTACTTTTTGACATTTTGCTTTTATTTCTTAGTATTCTTCACTTGGTTTATGACACAGTCATTCCTATTCTTCTTCTCTGACAGGTATGGCAGAGAAATGACTCATCAGCTTTTTTGGAGTCTTACAGGTTTCTCATTATTGTTGTTTGGTCATGTCCAATTCTTCCTGAGTCCCATGGACCATAACTATGGGGTTTTCTTGGTAGAGATACTGGAGTGGATCAAGGCAAACAGCTGTGGATATTCAGGGAGGGAATAGCTGAACAGGTTTCCTGAATCCACATCCACTTTTGATGTTCACCCTTACTTAACTCTCATCAGTGGCTTCAAGAAGTTATAGCCTGCTCAGTGACCAAACCTCAGTAAATCACTTTGGCAGATGGTGGATTGAGGTGGAAGGCAACTTAGAATCTTCAAACTGCTCAGTGAGATAAGAGGATGTCCATCCCAAGCTTATGAAGATTTTCTCTGGTGGAGTGGATGCACGAGAACCATTTGTTCCCAAGGCCATGAAGATGGCTGAAGCCGAAGTTCTGTGGAACTCTTAGAGCTTGGTCAGACATTAAAGATACCAGGTCATCCACTACATCTTGGTCCATCTACACAAATCTTGACTTTTGTCTTGCTACTGGACTTTGATGACTATGGAATGATAACTTTGTGCAACTCTGCCTCTCTTATATATCCAGCTCAAACATGAGTCAAGACATCGATCACCTTATGGCACAGTGAATCTCTTTGAAATGAAGGACAAACAGGGCAAACAAAGTCACAACTAGTGTTTCTGGCCAGAATTGAATCTAAGTCTTCCTAATTCCAGGCTCAGTGCTCTTCCCAAGCTCTGTCCAGGTTAAGTTTAACATTTCCTTTTCATTAAGCCAGGTGAAGAGTACAGTAATGTTGACATTTGCTTGAAAAGAGTCAGTCTTCTCAGAAGTAAACAAAAGGCACACTTCTTTAAATCCATTCTCAATGATTAGATTAACAAAAGTACAAACTAAGCTCAATTAACTCTTGCTTTTTAAAATGTAAAATGGAGTTGGGTGTTTCCTAGACTAACTGAAAGAGTTCTCCATATCAAGATATATTCTATTTTGTGATATACTGAAACCAGAGCTTAGGATCCAGTTCTCTAATTTATTTCCTTGGACAATTCTGACTATTTCATCAGTTTTAACTGGTTTAACAGGTTTAACTAGATCCATTAAAACCTCACTCTGTACAGAAGTTTAGGGAGAATGTGTTCTTTGACAGAGGAAGCATTCTGTTATCCTTGAGTTCAGTAGCCTCTCTAACCACATTAGTTATGTGAGGATCTCTATGTTGGTTTGTTGACAAGCACTTTGGCATTTTTGCATTGATGCTCTGATTCAACATTGTACTAGCATGTTCTTACTGCAATTCTCAATACAGTAAAGGGCATTAAGTGGAAGTTGTATGCAATTTAATGTACATGTTGTGATACTTAAAAACTACTATGGAATAAAAGGTCCCAATGTTTAAATATTGTAGTTCTTATTTCATTCTATAAATATATGGGGGAATTTACTATCATATTTATTTTGCTTAATTTTTAAATGTTTTCTTTAAAGCACTGTACATGTGGACATTCAAATTTGCATTGTATTATATATTTCTCCTTATAAGGCTGACTCCAGTAGTGCATTCTATAGTTTGTATTTCCTTGTAATGTAAATTATGTCCCCTTTGACTTTTGGGAGGCCCTGAGGCTTTGTCCCCCTTTGGGGGGGGGGGTGGAGTTTCTAAGTCTCAAACTCTCCTCTGAAAGAGGTCCACCCTCAGGGAGCCTAGTTGGATGGCCTCATTCAGTGGAGATCTTGGCTAAGATTATGGTCACACCCTCTATTGAGTTGAAGATTAGTCCAGAACCACTCCCAGTAGCTCAAACTCCCAAAATAAGTAATTTCTTTTCAATTTGAGATCTAGGCTCAGGGCAATGACAACACTGAGGAAATCTCATTCAATTTTGAATTGAAGCTCAATCCTCAAATGGCTAATAAAAGACAACTCAGAAACTCAAATCTTTGTAGATGTCTGAAGTAGGATTATGCTTGCCTAGGAAGCTGTCCTGCCAGGACTTTTGCCCACTGATGAAGATATTGTCTTCTCAGTGCCAATAAATCCCTTTTGCCACCCAGATCTTGGGTTTGCAGATTCTTTCGCATAGGACTTGCAGCTCTGACCAGAGGGGATTTCCCACCCCAATTCTTGCACCTCATCACAACCACCACTAACTTCATCATTTGTTACCTCATCATTAGGCAGTGCTGCTGATAAACAGCTCTCACTTTGAATCTATAACATGCCAAAGACAACATAGAAATTGTATTTATTTTTGTTTTTTTTGAAACTCTGTGATCAACAATTATGGCGATATCATATTCAGTAACTGGCATTCTCTGGATACTAGAATAAAAAGGCTGCAATTTTATAATACCTTAAAAAAAAAAAAGGCTTCACTCTGGACACCTCTCCCTATTCTACAAGTCAGTTGAATGCCAATCCAGTCCAAATCTAGGAGACGTATATTAAACACCTATTGTGTCCTAGGCATGGTGCTAAATCCTAGGCATGCAAATTAATTAAAAGAAAGATAGATCCTGCCTCAAGGAGTTTATAATCTAATTAGGGGATATAAGATTCAAAAAGAGGTAGGAAAGCAGGTGGGGATAGAAGTACCAAGGGCTATCTTGTTCACTGGAGCTGAAATCAGGAAGAACAGCAGATGCAGAGTGGAGACAACTGAGAGAAGTCATGTTCCTACCCTCTATAAAGGAGGGCTATGGAAGAAGTTTGGTATTCCACTCTTTAGTCTGTCAATCAGAGGCCACTGATTTCTGTTCATACCAAATATGGAATATTATTTTAAAAGCCTCTATTATGTAAGCATAGTCTCCCCATATCACAGAGACTTTCCAATACCATACTGTAAAAAGAACCTAGATTTCACTAGATACTACATTCCCAACTAAGTCTCTTGCACTCTTAATGGGTAAATTATTCAGGCTCTTCACTTCTAGATATGAAGGAGCTTTCCAGGAATCTACTCAACTGTGTGTCCAGTCCTTGAATACCAACATTTCTCAGCAAATTTCTATTACCTTGACAATGAACTCTGAGAGAATACCATCATTTACTTCTGTCAGAGTTCTTCTGAGATAAAGTTATGGCTGGATGGTCAGCTTCTTTTTGCTGCTATTTCAGCTAGGAGATATACTACATAAATCACATATTTAATAGTCTCTGCAATACTGGAAATTGTGTTTTGAAAGCTTCAGATCTTTTCCCTCCAGCAACCCAATGCTTTTGTCAGTTTCTACTCTGTCCTGTTGACAACTATCTGCACAAAGTTTCAGGATCACTCTGCTGTATGTATCCCAGATATGACTATTTTTTGTTATTCATTCCTCCAAGTCTAAGCCTTTTCAGACTAAAAAGGTTGGATTTTTCCCCCAAAAATATTTTTGATGAAGCACTAGAATATGATCATTATTTATAATCGGTGCATTCTACATCCTCAGCCCTCACCAGCATCTCTAAGAAGGATACTCTGAGTCTAGAGAGAATAAATTCCTAAGGAGTTGATAAATAGGTGGAGAGCCTTTTTTTGGCCCTGTTTCCCTTTTCTAGTGCCATTCCTAGAGACTTTACTTCTGCAGCACCAAAGGTGCATTCTCCTCCCAAAGGCATCCAGCCTTCTTCTGACCAGCTTCCCCAGTCTCCTGATAATAATATTCACATCTCAGGCTTTCCTGATTGTGATCTTTACCATTGAAGGATTTTTGTTTGGTATTCCTTCCTTCATGAAGTTCCAGAAGTTTCCAGAAAACGTCTTTTCTTCAAAATTTTCTCTTCCAGAAAACTTCTGCATCTCTAGTTCTTGCTTTTCTTTCACAGCCTTCAGCAGTTTATCAGTGGGATTTCCCAGTGAGAATGCTTCTTAGCAACTTGAGAAATTGCTCTCTTTTATGTTCCCTGATTCTATCAACTCTTCAAAATCTGGTGTCTGTCAAAGTTCTTAGCTATCCAATCATATTCTCATTTTGTGGGGCATCAAGACTGTACACTGTCTGGTCTGACTGCTTTTGCTATTTTAGGGCATTTACTTCTGTCACTGAGTTCTAGCTGAGTGTTTCTCCCAGCCCTAACCTTGATATTGTTATGGTCAAAATAAAATAAACTCTGGCACAAAGTTCTGAGCACAATGTTATGAGCAATGTTATGGTTTTGATCTACTTTTTCCTGACTCATTTTGAATTAAAATTCAATGTCAGACACTAGCTGTGTTATCCTGGTCTAGTCACTTACCCCTGTTTGCTTCAGTTTTTTTATCTGAAAAATGGAGAAAGAAATGGTAAATTCCTCCAGTATCTTTGCCAGGAAAACTCAAAATGGAGTCATTAAAAATTGGACAGAACCAAAAATGACTGAACAACTAGATAAAGAATTCTGTTGCTGGACATGACTGAGAAAATCCCTTTGTCATCACTTTTAGCCTCTGTTTTGCAGAGAGTCATGGTCCTCTTACAGAAGGAAGGATAAAAAATGATATTCTCCACAAAATTATTCCTTGCTTTATCTCTCTGTGTAAGAAGACTTACTTATTAAAGATTTCTGGAAGACTGGCTGATTTTCAATCAGTCCGTCTCAAATTCCTATTCCAACTCAATCAGAGAAATGTTCACACTTTGAAAGGGAAAATAAAGCTTAGACAGAACTTCATAATTAGTTTAATACCTAATTAACATTAGGCACACCCAACTGCTTATTAGACATCATGACCCAGAGTCTTGAAGACATTTTAAACTCCACATGTCCAAAACTGAACTCATATTATTTTGAGAGTAGAGCCTGTCTTCTCCTTTTGTTATCACAACTCTTACACAATGCTAGAGACAAAATTTGATAAATGCTTGTTGACTTGATCTAGCCTTCATTACCCTTATAACCTGTTCTTTGCTTTCTGTGATTACATCAACAAGGGGTGGAAAAGAAGTAAATTACTCAGGGTCCGACCACTCTCCTACATTATATTGCATGTTCAGCTCTGAAATTCTATAAGAAATGAACCTTGACCTATTTGAAGGATACCTGTTCCCTTACAATTAAGGCACATCACATTTATCACTAGCATGTCTACAGGTGGAGTTCATGGCTGTTTACTTATGTGATCCAAAAGAATACCAGCCCACTAAGAGAATGGGAGCCATTTCTCCTCATTTCTTACAACCCACAGAATGGGTGGCTCTCTCTACCGGAGCCACCAATCATCTCTGGCACAGAACTCAGTCACAAATATCTTTAAGGACTAACCATCGAGTTCTGATTCAGAACTCGAAGGTTAGTTCTTTTTCTAAGGGAGCAGAAACATCTAAGGGATGGGAATTGATCTGGGTCTTGAGGGAAGATATTTTTAAAATCCTGAATTTTCATATATGGATGCCCCCCATTAATATACACATAGCAGAATGCAAAAAAGTATTTCCTATGAAACTATGAGTCTGTTTCATATTGCTTGTTTTTTTAAAAACAGTATGTAATAAAATTTTACACATTTCTTTCAAAACTATCCTGCTTGACTATGCTTCTTTCTGAACTTCTTTTCTGTTATTTAAAAAAAAAATCTCTCTCTCTCTCTCTCTCTCTCTCTCTCTCTCTCTTTTTCCTTTGTCATGACTATTGTTGATCTTCTTCCTCTTCACCATTCCAGCACTACTTAGCTGTCCCATAAATCATCACATAGCTCATTTGTCATTGTTAAGTTGTTTTTCAGTTGTGTCCTACTCTTTGTGATCCCATTTGGGGTTTTCTTGGCAAAGATACTGGAGTGGTTTCCCATTTCCTTCTCTAGCTCATTCTACCGATGACAAAACTGAGGCAAATAAGGTTGTGACTTGCCCAGGGTCACACAGAGCTGGTGAGTGATCTGAAACCAAAAGATGAGTCTTCCTGGCTCTAGGCCTGGCACTCTGTCTCCAATGAGCTACCTAGCTACCCCTTGCTCAGTAAAATTGTTCAAATAATTTTTACCTTTTTAAGATCCTCTAGAATCTGGTATATTTAAATCTTGTGTGTTTCTATCAGAAATGCTTGAAAATCTGTTTTTATTAAAAGCCCTATTTTTCTCTCCCAAAGGATGATATTCAGCTTCACAGTATAAGTTATTCTTGGTCGTAAACATAATTCTTTTGTCTTTTGGAATAATGTATTCCAAAATCTCCTTTTATTTTTAGTCAAAGTTGCAACATCTACTGCGAATTGACTAGTCCCATGGTACTGGAATTGCTTTCTTTCTAGATGCTTGCAATATTTTTTCTTTGACATGGGAGCTCTGGGTTTTGGCTATATAAATTTTTGGACTTTTCCTTTTGGAGTTTCAGGATATTATCATTGTATTCTTTTTATCTTTACATTAGCTTCCAGTTCTAATGGATAAGGCTAATTTTCACTTATGATTTTTTTGAAATATAGGTTTTTTTCTTTGATATAATGTAAAGAGGCTGTAACCCTAGATGGAGAAGATGGTGTATTGTGATATATGATTCATGGGAAGGTGGTAATAGATACAAATCTCACCTATGTTTTTCAAAGTGAGACTTTGAGATCTGCTAGAAGAGAAACAAGAAACTGGGAGACAGAAGCAGCTTCCCCTGTTCTGCCCAGCAAGGAGAAGGTAGCAGGTTAGAATAATACGTATCCCTTAAATATTATTAGTTTAGGGAATGTAAATTTTAGATTCAAGCTAAATTCCTTTTCACTATTTCTTAATGGGGAAAGTGCAGGATCTAAGTTTTATATCCAAGGTTTGAGTTTCCCAACAGACCAGTTCCACAATGAATACACATAGGAAAAATGAAAAAAATCCAAGTTAATAACAAAACAGAAATAAGAGGAATTATATATATATATGAGAATATGTACCAGGCAATATAAAGTGAAAGAGCTCTTTCACTGATAATTAGGTAATTCAGCTCAACGAAGAGAGTCCCAAATCTCAACCTAGGAGGCAATTCTCTCAAGTTTTTACTGTAGTAAACTGATAATGGGGACATGATTGAAGTTCTACATGTTTGCTTCTTCCTACAGTCTTTCTTTCTTGATGGCCTAGAACCCTGAAGATCTAGAGAAAATTGAAGAGACCAGATATCTCTTTTCTTCCTTCTAACTCCTCCCCATTCTAGCTGTATAGCCTTAGAGTATTGACCATCACCAGTGAGGAAGTCTAGGATTACATTCATTTTTGAAAAGTCCAGTAGTTCTTAAACTGTCTCTCCTTGCCCTTTTTTCTAGGTCAGTTTTTTTTTTTTTTTTTTTACTCTACATTTTCATTTTTTTCTCTTTTGATTTTGTTTTCATAATTTTTTTCTGTTTCATGGCATCAATGATTTCTCTTCAATGTATTTTAGTTTTCAGGAAGTCTATTATTTGAGTAAAGGTAACTTTTAAACTCTTTAATTCCCTTCTACTTCTTTCCTCCAGAGATTTTGTAATTATTTTTTAATCTCTTGCTTCATTTCTTCCAGATATTCATGTAGTTCTTACAGAAAGTTCATGTTTGTATCTTTCTTTGCAGTAGCATTACTCACTCCTTTTTTTGGGGAAAATCTTCTGTTTTACAATAATCTTCATATTGTTTTTTTGTTTTATTTGATTTCTTTATTTCTTCAGCTTTAATTTTTTAATTTGAGCTGTGTCAGGATCACACTTGGACTTTTTCTGAACTTTTACTTCAGGTCATCAGTTCTGCTTGATCCTTCCCTGAGTTCCCTGGATTCCTGCACTGACTCCAACATCATAGGTTTAGACTTCCCTTGATCTTTGAGGGTTGGGATATTGAATCTTTTTTGTGTGTGCGTTTGTCTTTTAAACAACAATAACAACGTTTTTAATAGTATATTGTTTTTCCAATTACATGTAAAAATGCTTTTCAACATTTATTTTTGTAAAATTCAGTTAGAATTTCCCCCCCTCCTCTTATCTCCCTATTCTCCAAGACAGCAAACAATCTGATATGTTATACATGTACAATTAATTCTTTTTTAAACATTTTCATGTGGTATCCTAGGCCCTCTGATCCTTTATTGTAGAAACTGCTAAATCCTGGGGATTCTGACTGTGGCTCAATACTTTCTCCGTCTATTTGTCTGATTATCTTTATTTCTTTTTCTCTTTCTCTTTCTCCTATTTTATGACTTTTAAGATTGAACTGTGCTCCTGGAGTATAGAGGGTGCTGTCCCAAGCTTCTTATGCAGCTTTGAACTTTGGCTTTGAACTCAGGGGCCTCTTGTGTTTGATGATTTGCTCTCAGCTGGGGGTAGCCCTCTAGTACTGCCTTTTGTTGCTTTGTGTCTTAAGCTGTCTATTTGCCTTTTACACTGAGACATTGTTCTTTCTATTGAGCCAGGGCGGAGGATGCCTAAGATTCTGCTGCTGGCTTGTCCAAACCAAATGTATTGAGTTGTGCTCCCCTTTTATTCAAGTGAGACTGACCTTTTCTGAGGTTTTCCAAGCTACCATGAACTGGAAAATTGTTTCATTCTGTCTTTTTGTGGATCTGTCATTCCAGAATCTGTTCAGAGGCTTGGGTTCTCATTTTTTTCAAAGAAACTGGGAAAGTTCAAGCAATTTCCTGGATTCTCTCCACCATTTTGGCTCTGCTCCTCTAATCCCAGAATATTGGATTTTTAGGATCTTCTCTGGTGTTTTAGATTAGAGTGAAATACTCTAATTTTACATCAATGCCCATAATCCTGAGACATTTTAATCTGAATGATGCTACAATTTGCTGATATCTGTTTATACCCATTGCCACTTCCTAGTCTGTCTAAGGTTACTGTAGTGCCATCTGAGTACCATAGGGAGTTCATGAAAAAATCTTTAGCTTTTTGCTTCTTTAGCCACAGTCTTTTAAACTGCATGTGTCTATGACCGGTCAATGGTTACACCTGGAAGATATCTTGCACTGCTTTACTGGTGATCTCTTTTCTGTTGTCCTCAGGTTTTTGGAGATGTCTTGTGCAGATCTAAGGTGCACTTACTGTAAGTTTTCATTGAAATTATTGATCATTGTTCAGTCTATGAATTTCAGAATTTTGCTGGACTAGATTTGAGAATTTTGCTAGAGTTAGGTAGTCTGATGTGAGGCAGATGTAGCCATCTTGGTCAGAAGTCTTGAAGAAAAATTTAGATCAATATAGAACAATGGATAAAGCAATTCAAAGAGCAAGAATGAGCTACTCAAAATCTTAGAGATGGGACAATGCATAGATGGGAGGAGTGAAAGAAAAAGGTTCATGGAGAAGAATAGAAAGTAATGTGGCTAGGATCAGATCAAACCTTGAATGCTATGGTTAGAAATAGAAAAAAAGAAAAGAAAAGAAAAGAAAAGCACTTTATCAAAACCAATACACGAACCATGTTTTGCCTCTCTAATATAGAAGGGAGATAGATTTTAAACATTCTTCTCTAGGGCAAAGCTTGGTCATTATAAATATGCAGCACTCAAGTTTTTTGTTTGTTTTTGTTCTTTTTATTTTTTGTTTTGTTTGTTTTGTTTATTATTATTATGCATATTTTCTCCAGTTCTATTTTTTTCAATCTGAGTCTGTTCATATATGCATTTTGATGCTTCTTTGAATTCTTCATAAGGACCATTTCTTATGGCACAATAATACTCCAATACATTCACATATCATATTTTGTTTAGCCATCCCCGACATGATGGGCACCTACTTTGTTCCTAATTGTCTGCTACCGCATAAAGTGTTGTTGTTAGTAGTTTGGAATGGATGGGACATTTTTTTTCCAGTCTTTGACCTCCTTGTGATATGTACCTAACAATGAAAACTATGAGTCAAAGAGTATGAATATATTAATCTCTTTTTTTGAAAGGTAATTTAATATAATTTTCTTGTATGGTGGAGTCAATTCATAACTTCATCTATAATGTATTAGTGTACCTAACTTTCTGAAGCCCCTTCAATATTATTTCCATTTTTTATCCTTCTTGTCATTTTGCTGGGTACAAAATGAAATCTCATAATTGGTTCAATTTCTAATTCTCTTATTATGACTGACTTGGAGTCTCTCATATAGTTAGTAGTTTGTGATTCTTTTTTTTCCCCCTGAGGCAATTGGGGTTAAGTGACTTGCCCAGGGTCTCACAGCTAAAAGTATTAAGTGTCTGAGTCCAGATTTGAACTCAGGTCCTCCTGACTTCAGGGCTGGTGCTCTATCCACTATGCCACCTCGCTGCCCCTGTGGTTCTTTTTTGAGATCTATATATTTATATTCTTTGATCAATTACTGATCAAATGGAAATAAATTCATGTTGAATGAATGCGTTAGGATGATTAGAGAGACATGGTGATAGAATGAACTGCCTGCTAACCGTGGAAGCTCTCTATCTCTGGAATGAATCATGCAGAGACAAAATAATCTCCTCTCAAGGACCTTGAGGTGTCTTGCACCTTTGAGATTCTCAGTCTACAAGAGTGGTTAGCAACCCTCCAAATTAATCAGCATTAGATTTTATTCCTACATTACCAGTGCATGCTAAAAGAAAATCCAGAATTAGGGGATTACTAGATTGGTAAAGAAGGCTTCAAATAATCTAGAATTTCTTTTTTACAGAATGGCTGAGTAACAGTTCCAAGCACTTGCTGTGGGTAATATTGGTGTTGGCTGCCTGCCTGGGTACATATAGGTAAGGGAAGGGGTTGTTGTAGATAAGACCTTTGGAAACAACAGGCATATGACTCCAAAAGTCAAGTGTTCTAAACCCAGAAGGAAAACAAAGGTTCATTCATGTTGCTTTTTCTGGGCAAGACATAAATGGGGAAATGAAAAATGATGGTCCAATTCTTTAAAGTTCAATAGTCTGGCCATCAAGGCATAAAACTTATAAACAATTTGGACTTAATTCAAGTCTAAATTTATACATGGTAAGAAAAAAAGCATGGCACTGGAATTTAGATATAATTGATGAGGGATGAGGGTATTGAAGAAGAAGTTAGGGTTAAATTGGAATGGGTGAGGTTCTGTGTTCTCCAACTCACTGGTTGGGGCAAAGGAATTCGCTAAATCCAAAGGCTATGGTAAAAAAGCTTTATTGTTAAAGAAACACCAAGAGGTATTCTCTTGGTGGGCATATCATTCTCAAGAGAGAAGTGATCTGCAAAGAGTAATTTTGTGAAGACCCATTTTATGTATGAGTCTAAGGGAAGTCTCAAGTAAATGTGAAATCTTGCCAGGGGTTGTGATTTCCTGACAAGATCAATAGGACTTTGATTTGCTCTTGAGTGATACAGTTTATCTTGCTCTAAGAGGATGTGAGACTATTTGGGTTGTAGATCAAAGGGAACATGGTTTTTGTGATTTTACATAATTTTACAGAGCTCACTCAGGTCATACACAGTTCACTCACATCACCTTCAACAATAATGGAGAAGTAAGGAAGAGGGGAGGATTTGAAGGGAAAGATAAAAAAGTTTAGTTTTGATCAGGTTGAGTTTAAAAGTCTATGGAACATCCAATATGTGATGTTTGATAGGAGTTAAAGATGGGAATCTAGAGGTCAGCAGAGATGTTAGGGCTGGCTAGATAAGTAGATCTGAGAATCATCAGTATAGAGATCATTGAAACTCTGAGAATTCATGATATCACAAAATAAAATAGTATAGGAAGGAATAGTCAGCTAGGTAGGAAAAAGCTCAGGTTAGATCATGTCTCAAAACTAGGGAAATGAAGTGTCAAGGAAAAGAAAGGAATTAATGATATCAAAAACTTTACAAAAGTCAAGGATGAAGATTGAGAAAAGACCATTAGATTTAAGAAATCACTGGTAATATATTGGATTACTTGCTGTCTAGGAGATGAGAGAGCTGGGGGAAGGGAGAAAAATATGGAACATGAGGTTTTGCAAGGATGATCTTTGCATGGATTTTGAAAAATAAAAAAAGCTATTATTAAAAAAAAATCACTGGTAACTTTGCAGAGAGCTGTTCTTGTTTTGTTTGTCCTTCATTCTCAAAGAGGATCATGACATCAAAGAGGTGACACTATGACATGCAGGTGAGTTGGATTTAAATGAGGGAGGTCTGAGTAAAATTACCTGCCTCACTTTCCCTTGCAGGGCTATCTGGTTCCAGTGGCCAGATATAGATAGGGATGACTGGAGATGGCCCTGGATTAATTTATTTTATTTTTCTTTTTTTATTATAGATTTTTATTTACAAAATATATGCATGGTAATTTTTCAGCGTTGACATTTGCAAAACTTTTTGTTCCAACTTTTCCCCTCCTTCCCCCCACCCCCTCCCCCAGATGACAGGTTGACCAATACATGTTAAATATGCTAAAGTATAAATTAAATACAATATATGTATACATGTGATGGCCCTGGATTCAGTGAGAGCCCTTGACCTTTTTAAACTAAGGTCTTTAAAAGGTCTCAGTTTGATTGGGGCAATGCCCAATCAGTGATAAGGCTAAGTAAGTAATGAGGCAGAGAATGGCCTCTTTTATCTAGTTAAAAAATCCAATCTGGGAAGGGAAGACCTTCAGGTTTTCTGGCCAAGTATCTTATTCTTACCTTCAGGTACTCTGCCCAAAGGAATATTAAAATATATCTATATCTATATGTCTGTAGATATATATATATATGTTTTTTCCTGAACCCCTTCCCCACAAGATATATTGGGTTGTGACAGCTAGATTTCTTTTTTAAGCACAAGCCTTAAATCCAAATCACTCTGGCTCTCATTGATTGGCCAAAAATAGGTCTCACCAATTGGTCATTGTTTGGGTCCTAATTAACTCAGAGTGAATGTAAAGAACACTTGTTTCTGTTTTAGAAAGAGCAGTTTAGCTTAATCACTGAATGGGTTTAACCTCAGTCAAATTTGAGTTCTATTAAAGATTTTAGCTTCAGTGATCTCAATCATCTCCAGTCATCCTGATCTGTATCTTGTTACTGGGTCCAGATGGCTCTGGAGGGGAGAGGGAGGCAGGAGACCTTGCTCAGCCTTTCCTCACTTAAATCACTTGCATGTCATGGCCTCACCTTCCTGATGTCATGGTCCTCTTCAAGAATGAAGGACAAATAAAAAACCAGACCAGAGAGTTAAGAGTTAAAGAGGAAAGCAGGTGGAAGCACCTATTATAGCTAACCTTAGGGAATTTAGTCATGAAAGGGAGGAGAGATAGGAAACTGTAGCTAGCACTGCTGGAGGGATCAAGTGAGAGGTTTTTGAGTATAAAGGAGACATGGGCTCATTTGCAGTTAATAGGGAAGCAGCTAGTAGGCAGGAAAAAGATTGAATATGAAAGATAGTGGGAGTCATGGAAGGTGTACTCTGCTGGAGAAGACAGGATGAAATAGGATTACTAGTGCTGGTAGATGTGTTTGATCCTATCTCCTTTCCTTTATATTAAATTTCTTCCTCTGCAAAACTATTTATTCATATTCTGTATCCATTTATCAACTGCTGAATGGCTCTTATTCTTATAAATTAGAATCGGTTCCCTTTTGTTGTTGAGCCATTTTTTTCATCTGTATCCAACTCTTTGTGACTGCCTTTGGGTTTTTTTTTTTTTTTGGCAAAGATATTAGTTTCCCATTTCCTTCTCCAGCTCATTTTATAGGTAAGGAAACTGAGGCAAACAGTGTTAAGTGACATAACTAGTGAAGTGTTTGATTTTGAACTCATGAAGAGGTATCTGCTTGACTCTGGACCCAGTGTTTTATTTCACTGTGCCACCTAGCTGCTCATCCCTATATTGAGGTTGGGAAAGGAACAGCAAGAGTTTGGATCCCAGACTGATGTTGTGAGGTGTCTCAAAAAATTTGCAGGATTGAACCCATTTCCTAGTCAATGGGCAAAGCTTTACTGCAATATAAAGCCTTTATAAAGGGGACTGAATTCTAAGGGAGTCCAGTAAAGAAACTAGGGCTAGGGAGTCTATCATTGGCATGTTAATTCTATGGCCCAAGCATAGGGCTAAGTGTTATGGGCCAGAACTCTGAACTTGAAACAAAGGATTCTTACAAGGCTCTAAGTCAGTGGAATTGATAGAGACAATGGTTATCTAATTAAGCATGGTTCAGTATGATTGATTTAGTCCTACAAGGAGATGCTATGGGCCAGAACTTGAAACAAGGTACTAAGTGGAATTGAGGAGACAATGCTTAAATCTAGTTTAGCATTGATTTAATCCTACAACAAATAATGGTTTCCTAGTGATATAATGTACTCAATGTGCAGCATATAAGCTAGAAGCCAGGGAGATTCAGAGACAAGTGGACAGAAGGCTGGAGGCTAAAGGCTGGAGCAAAGCCCAAGCCCTCAGACTCAGACAGATTCATCCCATCTCACACCACCTTGGTGACAGGCTCTCCTCCTTCACTTCTCCGCTAAAACCAAAACTCCAGAAGCCCCCCAGAAAACTAGCCGAGCCCCAAGTGAAGGAGATAAGACTTTGAAAGAGACAATAAAGAATTTGGGCTTTAACACCTAGCTGCACTTGTGGTACTGAACTGAAACGAAGGCTGCCTCCAGAGACCCCAAGAAAACCTAACAAGAGAATATTACATTTTGGAGAGAACATTACAGCTAGGAAGTAGTCTCCAGATTGAGGAGTGGTCTTTGAAATTTGATTATTGCTGACCAGATCATCAGTCAGCAATGAACTGAGAAATAGTCTATTCAGAATCAGATAGACTGGGCATAGGAGTTACCCAAGGCAGACTTCAAAACCAAAAGACCAGGATTTCCTGACTCGCTGTCAGAACAGAAACCCCCCCCCCTGAAGTTGGGGGACCATAAAATCATATTATATCACCTATATTTTAAAAATTAGACCTTTATCAGAAAAACTTACTAAAGATTTTTCCCAATTTCATCCTTTTTATCTAATTTTAGCTGTATTGTCTTTGTTTATATAAAAACTTTTAATTTTACATTGTCAAAATTGCCTATTTTACCTCTTGTGGACCCCTCTAGCTTTTGTTTAAGAACTCTTCCCCATTTATAGTTGTGGCAGGTGATTTCTTCCATGCTTTTCCAATTTGTTTTGACATCATTCTTTCTATCTAAACTATGTACTCATTTGAAGCTTATCATATTATATATATAGTATGAGATATGGGTCTACTAGACGTAGACTTTATCAGACTGTTTTACAATATTTTCAATAGTTTTCATTAATTCTTGAATCAATAGTAGGAATTTTTGATTTTATCAAACTCATAATTTGGTTTGATTATTTTTTTAGATGACTCTCTAGGGTTCTTTAAATAAATTATCACATCTGCAAAAAATGGTAATTTTGTTTTGTTTTGTTTTTTGCCCAAACTTATTTCTTAAATTTCCTTTTCTTTCCTTATTTTCACTATAAAACTATAAAAGATAAAAATGATAACAGATTATATGAAATTAAGAAACTTTTATTAAACAGGATTAATATATCTAGAGAAAAAAGGAAGCATCAAATAGAGCATCAGATTTCTCTGATAAGGGTTTGGTATATAAGATATATAAATATAGATTATACATAAGACCGCCATTCCCCAATATATGGCATATAAATACTAGATTATATATAAAACCAAAAGTCATTCCCCAATAGATGTTATAAAAGGATACAAACAGTTCTCAAAAGAAGTATTGCAAATCACTGTTGTTTTTTGTTCTTTGTTTTTGAAGATGACTATGACTAAGTGAATGGGATTTAAGTTAGGGCGGGCTGTGCAAAATCACCAGCTTCATTTTTTCTTCTAGAGCCATCTGGGTTCAGTGATAAGATATAGCATGACTCCAGGACAATTGGAGATGGCCTTCACTGCTCCTGATACATAGCAGGCAATTAATAAATTCTTATTGATTGATTGACTGGTTGATTGATTCATGGACCCATAGGGCAAAATTGAGAGAAATTGCTGAGGACTGAAAATAGATTCATTTTTTTAAGGCTCAAGGTCAGAAAAAAATTTCTAACACCTAGAACAGAGGTGGATTCCTTTCTTTGGAGGTCTTCAAACAAAGGCTGTACAACCACTTGTCATCTGCCTAGGCTTTATGTCTCCACTTCCATTCTCCCACTTATTTCTCAGAATCTTGCAATCTCTCCATTTCATTGAAATTTCTTTCATCAAAAATATCAAAGATCTCTTAATCTCTACTCCACTCTGGCCTGTCTCCAACTCTATGAAACAAGATGCCCTTCCTGGGTTAAGGTAGGAAAGGGGCAAGAGAAATTATTTCCTAAGAGAATTGGATTTAACCTTTATCTTGAAAAGAAGCAGGAAAGGAGTTCATGATAAAAAACACTAATTTGTATTCTGAGAGAACTGAATTACAGGTCCATTTCTAGCACTGAGAAGTCAGCAAATGAAGTAATGATTAAAGTTGCCTGCCAACACATATTATCTTTAGTAAGCTCACTCCAGTATGTATCTGCAGATCTTCCTGACTTAGTTCCACAAACTAGATCCACCCTCCCTGCAAAACATTAATAACCACATGAAAGAATTCTTCAGATTATTAATAATAAGAGAAGCACAAATCCAAATAACCTTGAGATTTTACCTTATACCTTGAAAACTGTCAAAGATGACAAAAAAATAAGGAATGATCAATGCTGGAAGGATAAGATATATTAGTGCATCATTGGTGAAGCTATGAATCAATGCAGCCATTTTGGAAGGCAATTTGGAATTATGCAAATAAATTTACTAAATGTCCAGACCCTTTAACCCAGACATCAAAATAGCAGGCTTATACCATAAAGAAGCCATAGATAGGAAGAAAGTTCCCATATCCACTAAAATATTTTTAGCAGAACATTTTGTGATAGGAAGGAATTCGAAACAAAGTAGACATGTGTTGCTTGGGAAATGGATAAACAAATTGTGGTACATGAATGTAATGGAACATTACTGTGCTATAAACAATCATGTATATGATGAATACAGAGAAGTGTGGAAACTGATGAACTAATGCAAAATGAAGTAAGCAAAGTCAAGAAAAATATTCAAAATGATTTCAATATAAATAGAAAGAAAAACCTCTCAAAAAATCAAAAGTGACTTTTACAAAATTATAAAGAACAAGTATATCCTGAAAGAGAAAGATAAAAAGATATTCTCATCTCATTCCTTTGCAGAGGTGGTAGATCTATAGGTATTTCACATTATTCCTGTTTTCAGTCTTTTCCCAATGTATTGTTAAGTTATGCTGACTTTTCCCCCTTTTTCTTTTGTCTTAAAAAAATACTATTTGTTATATGGGATCACTTGCAGGAAGGAGAAAGGAGAGAAGTACTGGGAGAAATTATAGGGATATAAAAAAGATATTGTTAAAAACTAATTTTTAAAAGTACACATAGTATCCCTCTTATCCTATTGTGTGAATTCTGCCCCATCCCTATACATTTCTTGTATATTAAGGAGAAGGGAATGAAATTAAAAGGAAAAAACTTCATCTTGTGCCAATACTACCAAAAATTGCTCTGCCAGTCTCTTTTGGTTTGGAACCTAACAAAAATATTTCCAAGAGATTAAAGTGCTTTGTAGACTGTGAATTATTATTGCAGGGAGGCAGTCTACAAAATCAGGCATGATAAATCCAAGACAATCCAAATAAAAGCTACATTCTTAATTTCTAATATTTTGGGGTCAGAAGTTATTTTAAAAGTTAATTAAATTAATGCATACCATGAAAAATCTAAAGGTCTTTAATATTCCCTGTCAGAGGGTGTATTCAGAATTCTGATGACTTCTATCTGCATCCAATGTCTTCCTGAGAGCAAAGCATGTGGCCTAGGTGTGATAGGATTGGAGGAAAATGGAGTTATCAGCCCTGGAGCTGGCTGTGTGATTCTATTAAGCCTTTCTAAAAGGCTTTTACTTACTACTCTTACTGATCAGACTTCTCTTACCAACTCTGTTCTCTATTGTAAAGTGAGAATGAGAGTAGGGGAGCTAAAGTTCTGTCCTAGAGTACCAAATTTTAGGAGACATTGACAAAATTTGTAGACTAAAAGCATAGAAATGTCTAAGTTTTGCACCCAGCCAGAAGGAATGGGGAAGCAGATGGTTGAACCCCAATCAAGCTGTTCCCTGGGTACTTTGGTCCTGTTGTCTCACTGCATAACGTCCCAGGACCTCCATAGTAAAGATTGTAGACGTTGCTTATTTCTTTGCTCCACTGTACTTTTTTCAGGGTCTGGTGATACCCCTAGAACATTGAGCAAGGAGATTAGTTCTATCTGCATTAAAGACTCTGATCTTATCCAAATTCCCTGATCTGCTCATCCAAGACTCCATATCTTTGGTGCTTGAACAACCTTGGATACCAGGTCTATATGTAACATGGCCCTGGCCTGACAGGGACTGACCTATAAAAACTTTCTTGGCCAATTCAGACTGAATAGTGATTTAAGGTGTGGGGACCAGAGTGACTTGGGGAAGGTTTTATGAATAGAATAGGTCTAGACCTTAAGATAGATAGGATTTAGAAAACCTTGAAGGAGTGAGGAAGGGTAAAAGGGTCTAGAGAAGTATAATGGCATATTCTATCCCTATCCAAATAACAAATATTCCTGTCTTTTGTCTGAAAAGAGGGGGTCTTATCGCTAGACACCACAACAAGGCACTTCATTTCTCAGTTTTTCATTTGTAAAATGAAGAAGAGGGATTGAATTATCTCTAAGGTCCCTTCCAGTTCTAAGTCCAATGGTCTTAGCCTAACAATAAAATGATTAGGTTTGGGGGAGGAATCATTGAGAGACAGCTAAATGGTGCTGGACCTGAAGACAGATTTAAATTCAACTTTGGCCTGGGCCCTCATTAGGTGTATGACCCTTAACTCTCCTTGCCTCAATTTCCTGACCTGTAAAATGAGCTGGAGAAGGAAATGGCAAGCACTCTAGAATCTTTACCAAGAAAACCCCAACGAGGGCATGAGAGAGTCAGACAACTGAAACAACAAAACCTTTGAATGACTCTGAGTCACAGTTGGGGTTTCCATTCCTCACTTCTGTCCTTCTCAATCATTTATTTTTTCCTCCTTCCCTATTGATTTTTCTCCATTCTCCCAATTCTTTGTTTTCTATCTCTTTTTGATTTTCTCTTGTCTTCACCCTTAATTTATGAAGGATGGATAGAAAATTCCATCATTGGATTGTATTTGTCAGTCCTCCTTTTTCTTTCCCCACCTCACCCTTCCTCTTTAATTTCCCATCTGATCTTCCTCCCTATTCCAGTCATGTCTCTTGCTAGAAATGTTTCCAGTATAAATGGAGACTTAAGGCTAACTTTCACTAGTTGTCCTATTTCTTTGCCTTATTACAAACTGGAAGATAGGAAATCTAGATAATAAGATGGTTGAGTGCCACCAATGTTACTATTTCCCACTGTCCATGATATAAAAAATAACACCCCCACTTGGTATTCAAGGTCTTTCATAATTTAGTCTCAACTTATATTTCCAATCTATTTTATAATCTTCCCACACTATGCTACAACCAACCGACTACTGGCTGTTTCCTGAGGTTGACCTGTTACCTTCTAGCTCCATGCATTTGTGCAGGCTATTGTTCAAGCCTGGAATATGCTCTCTCATCATCATTTTATCAGTTTCCATAGGAAGTCTCTTGCTTCCAGATTCAGATCAGGTTGTACCTCTGCCATGAAACATTTTCACCTGCTTGCCTCCTCTCTGAAAGCATGCTGCATCCTATTTCTCTAAGGCATCCTATCAGGCCTTATTTATTTTTTTTTTTTGCCTCTGTCACATTTTATTTTTTATCATTTTTATTTGTATATATGTTGATTTCCCACCACAACCACCATAGATTGTAAGATCTTTGAGGGCAGGAATTGTGTCATTTATTTTATATCTATACCACCTAACATGGTCCTTGCGTGTATTCCATTGCTTTAAGGAATCATTATCTTATTATTGTGGACACATCTACTAATACTATGGATGCATCTACTGATCTATGATTTGATAGAAGTTCTTTGACATTTACTATGGTTGAAAAAAATTATCCCTCTACTGCCAATATGGAAATAAGCTTCCTGAAATTTTGCTAGGATGATTTTCAGGCAACAGACACAATCTGTAAGAGAATTGGGGAAAGGTAGTATATTGGGGAAAGATTAATTAGGAGTAGTGACTTTAATGAAGAAAATATAAATTTCAGAAGAAAGAAGAATGAAGTTGAGAGTGGGAGAATTTTGGAGAAAAGACTGAATGGGGGCTATAGAATAAATATTGTTGAGGCAATACATGGATAAGAGGATGAATGGGAGAAGGGAGGAAGGATAAATTTGAGAGGGAGAATGAATGGGAGGAGAATGGTATAGGGAAGAAGTGAAATTTTTTTTTTAAAAGAACATCAATAAAATATTTCCAAAAGTTCGAAAGACTAAACATTACTGAACAACAGAAGTTGTTATATGAAGTAAAACTTTACAGTAATGACAAAAATCAGTTAAAATTATATTAACTTTTAGTTTAGCTTTATATTTCTTTCCTCTTTAAAATATTTTATTGATATATTCTGTTTCTTTTATCATCATGTTTTCCCCAAGTATCTTTGCTTTCCTCTCCCCAGAGAGTCATCTCATAGAACAAATTGGGGGGTGTTGTTGTTTGATTATTTGTTTTTAGAGAAGGAAAGAATGATTTATCAATACATTGAAAAAGTATGAAAAAGGGATAATATGCCAACATTTGTGTGCCTCTTGCCTCTAAGAAGGAGTAGTAGTTTGGGAGTTATATCTCCTCAGCTAGTTCTTCTTGATCCTTATATTTGTTATATTTGTTATATTGTTATATTTGGTTTTTTTTTTTTTTTTTGGACTGTAGTTTTTCTTTCCATTTACACTGTCGTAGCTATCATGTTTATTCTCTTCTTGGCTCCATTTTGTTTCTTTATTGTAGTTTTATTCTTTTCAGCAGAAGCAATGTTAAATGTAAAAAAGGAAGAGGAGAATGGAGCGTCCTGGATGAGGCAGAGCCCATCATTTCCACAGGCTGCCACCAGGGGGCGAGCAGGACTCGAGACGCTCCCTCTGTTGCCAAGGGCAATAAGCCCAACTCTAGAGACTGTGAAACAAAGATCTGGCTCTAAAGCCAGAGCGGCGTTGCCATGGTGAGGACACACTGCAGCCAGGAGGGACCCCCAGACCCGAGTCCTGGAACTTCAACAGGCGTCTCTTTGCCCAAAATTTTCTTGGATCCTGTGCCTGTGGGGTCTAGCCTTAGCCACAAAAGTAGCTTCTGCTCTGGGACGCAACAGAGTAGAAAAATGGAGGGTACGCAGAATTAGGTTGGGGATGTGAGTATTCCCTCATTCATCCTCTTCCTTCTTCTATTCATTCTCCCTCCCCAATTCATCCTTCCTTCTTTTCAGCCTTCTTCCACTCATCTTCCTCTTCATTCTTTCTTCCTCCTTCCCTCCAATTAGCCATTTCCCTCTTAATTCTCTCTTAAATTCATCATTTCTCATTCTCACCTTTCCCAAATTCATTATTCTTCCTCCAAAATCATTCTCCCTTCCCTTCAGATTTATCCTTTCTCCAGATCACCTGCCTTTCCCCAAATTCTTATATGTCTTCAATACACCACTTTCCCTTAGGTTCTCTTTTAAGAAATCTGACTAATTAATTAATTTAATTAATTCTCCCCTCAAGCTATAATATATATATTATATATATTTGTTATATATAGAGAGAAAGACATAAATCCCAAAAACTAGCGTCTTTCACTTGGCTTCTCCCAAGCACTATTGTTTTTAACCTCAGTTTCTCTTCCTTATCTTCTCAAACCTGAGATCCCCAGTAGTCAGTGGCCTTAAGAATTTACCTTAAATTCAATAAACCTTTTTAATATTTTGTACTATGTATTGGGAAAGATACAATGTTTGGGCAACACTTGGTTTCTATCCTCACAAACTTCACAGTTTAATTAATAGGGAGATATGTCTGAAATATATCTAATTATAATATACTACATTATGTAAGGACTTTAGAGAAGTGACCATCGCAATGCAAACCAGTTAGTATGTCTGTTTTCCCACCTTTTCTCCTCCCTTAATCAAAGTTAGGGATTTCATAACAAATACAGTATCGAGAGCCCATCCCAGATTCTCTTCAGTCTTTCACCATCCTCTCCTTCATTTTAATTTTCTCTTGTACAATTTATCTCATTGGTGATGGAGAAACAACAAAAATAAGGTTTCATTCTCTGTTACTGTTTATTTTGTGTTCCATTTCCAACTTCTTTTAACTCCCACATTTATAAAAAATAAATCTCTTTTCTCTGCCCCTCCTTACCATCCTTGTCCGCCCCCATCCCTTATTATGGGTTTTATTGTACTGTATTGCCTTATTAAAGACTAGGAGTATACTGGAGATTTCGTGTTGAAAGTGAAGAGGGGATGGGGGAGGAGAGAACTTTGTGTGATTCTGTTAGGTTCAGGTAAAGAGAATGGAACCAGCCTTCTACAAATCTATGATTCCTTTACCTAATGCTGCCTAAGGCTTTTGATTCTGTGAGACTATCTTCTGTCTGACTTTGAATATTCTTTTATTTTCTTAAATGGGACCCTTATCGAAAAAGATGTGGAAAGGAACTTCAGAGACAGTTTCATTTTGGGGAAAAAAATGGATTCCCTGAAAAATTTTCCTCCCAATAACAACATCAGCACAGAGAACTTGGGGAAGATGAAGACAGTTCGAAGTGGAAAAGTCTACAGACAGATTTTTGATGATGAGGTATGCTTCATCTTTACCCTCATTAATATGTATAGTAAAATTGAATGAACACCGAGATGATACTGAATTTAATAGATCCATGACCTCAACAGTGTGGTTACTTCCTCCTTTAGTATGAATTATAACTTTCCTTAACACCTTATTATCTATGCATCTTATTTATGTTTTTCCTCAAATTCTCCAAAGAAAGCAGAGATTTTTAATTTCTTTTTGTGTCATGGACCTCTTTGACAATCCAAAAAAATAATATCTCTGGATTCCTTTTCAAGAATAATGTTTTATTGCCTATACTCAACAATTGATGAAATTTAGATGTTAGGTAGAATTTATTGAAAATAAAGATGTCATTTCCCCCCATTTAAGTTCACAGACCCCTGAAAATCTACCCAAAGGACTTATGAACCCCAGGTTAAGAACCCCTTATATAATGGATTTATCCAAAATATTGAAGACTTTCTTCTGGCTCTTCTCAAGGATGCCAGTATACTATAAAAACTATCTGCTGTCTTTCATTCTCCTTTCATTCATGCTGTCCACAAGAAGATAGACTTTTTTTTCCCTGATTATACATGAAATTAATAACACTTTTCTTTTACACCATTTCTTGAATGCAGTTTTTTGTAGATATCTACTATGGACCTTTCCAGTTCTTATTAAATCAAAAATAATTTTGTTTTTGGAAGATCATGCAGTTTATCTTGAAATGCCAAAGGATTGAAATTTCTAATAAATTAATTCTGTTGTGGAATAGGTCCAACTTGTGCGCTCTTTGGCAAACAGTCGAAAAAAGGCAGTGGAACATGTTGGAATTGTGAAGAGTGGAAAGATCCCATTACTCAGGAACTTTGAAACACCAGCAGGTCAACTCTTATCTCCTCGTCAGAGAATGTGGGCTGAAGCTCCACCTAATGACAAATCCATTGAAAATCCTGTTTTGTACAGGTACATTGGGGATACTGTTTTGTCAAGTTTTCTATTCACTTTCTTTCTTTTTAAAAAAATTTATTATAGCTTTTTATTTATAAGTTATATTCA
The DNA here is from genome assembly GCF_902635505.1 of Sarcophilus harrisii. NCBI lineage: Eukaryota > Metazoa > Chordata > Mammalia > Dasyuromorphia > Dasyuridae > Sarcophilus > Sarcophilus harrisii. The sequence goes on along the minus strand of NC_045427.1, from coordinate 485,216,278 downwards.
TGGGCAATTTTATAGCATTGACAATTGTCAAATCTTTTGTTCCAATTTTCCCCCTCCTTCCCCCCACACCCCCTCCCCCAGATGGCAGGTTGACCAATACATGTTAATTATGTTAAAGTATAAATTAAATACAATATTAGTATATATGTCTAAACAGTTATTTTGCTGTTCAAAAAGAATCGGACTTTGGAATAGTGTGCTATTAGCCTGTGAAGGAAATAAAAAATGCAGGTGAACAAGGGTAGAAGGATTGGGAATTCTATGTAGTGGTTCATAGTCATCTCCCAGAGTTCTTTCAAACAGTAGCTGTTTCAGTTCATTACTGCTCTATTGGAGCCGATTTGGTTCATCTCATTGTTGAAGAGGGCCAGGTCCATCAGAATTGATCATCATATAGTATTGTGGTTGAAGTATATAATGATCTCCTGGTCCTGCTCATTTCACCCAGCATCAGTTCACGTCTCTCCAGGCCTTTCTGAACTCATTCTGCTGGTCATTTCTTACTGAACAATAATATTCCATAACATTCATATACCACAATCTATTCAGCCATTCTCCAATTAATGGGCATCCACTCAGTTTCCAGTTTCTGGCTACTACAAAAAGGGCTGCCACAAACATTCATGCACATACAGGTCCCTTTCCCTTCTTTAAAATCTCTTTGGGATATAAGCCCAGTAGTAATACTGCTGGATCAAAGGGTATGCACAGTTTGATTATTTCCATTTTCTTACTACTTACTAAGTATACATATTGATTATAGTATATGGAATTACATAATTTATTTATGAATTTTTTTTGTCTTAACTTAATGTGTGTTAGGTTAGCTAAACTGGACACAAATAAAAATGTTTTCAAACTTCCAAGAGCTAAGTAGTAGTCAAGAGGCTAGTATAGTCAATAAATCAATGAAGTATTTGTTAAGCACCTAGAATGTATAAACCATCTCTGGGGCGTACAAAGATAAGAAAAGAAAGCAAAAGATAGTCCTCGCTCACCAAGAGCTCTCAATACAATGGGAGTAACAACATGCAAACAACTGTGTATAAATAAACTACATAGAGGATATCTTGGGAGTAATTCAAAGTGGAAAAGCATCAAAAGGCATGGATTTTAAGATTTCTCAGGTTTTAGTGAAACCAATTTTTTTTCAATAACCCATGAATTTAGAGCAAAAGAACATTTAATAAAACAAAATGGAAAGATAAATAATGATAGCATTTCTACTTTCAAAATATACATAAAGGTGGCATAATCCCCCCCAAATTCACATGCTGCTATGGGAAAAAATAATTCTTCCTGAAAGTGCATCATCCTGCCATTGTATTCCATCTGGTATAATTCTCATAACTCTTGTCTTACTGCTTCTCTCCACTTCCAAAAATTGCCATTTGCTGACAGAGTAGCTGCTGTCCTCTGCTATGGGGCTTCTCTTGTTATTTGGACTTTGTTCTCACAGAGGAGCAGGACATCAGGGAGGTAATTCCATGACATGCAAGTGAACCAGGTCACCTGCCTCACTTTCTCTTCTGGATCCATCTAGGTCCAATGGCCAGATATGGATCAGGATGAGGGGAGATAGCCCTGAATGCATTGGGAGACCTGATCTTTTTTTAATCTGAGACACCTTTAGTAGGCCTCAGTTTGAGGCATTGTCTATGTAGTGATTGAAACTAGGTAAGAAAGAAATAAAGAAAAAGAACTTCCTTTTTCATCTAGTCAAAAAAAAAAATTAATCTGTGAGGGGAAGACCCTCAAGATATCTGGCCAAAACAGCAATAATACATACGTTCTGAGCCAATCAGGGCACAAATAAAGACCAAATGGAGTTTGGCCAGGGATCTCTGAGGCTTGGCCCTTAAGAAAGAAATCTAGGCAGTTGGGCAGAGTGGTGGGGGGGGGGGGGAGAAAGAAAGAGAGAAAAAGGAAGGAAGGAAGGAAGAGAAGGAGGAGAGAAAAAAGAGGAGAAAGGAGAGAGAAAAAAAGAGGGGGGGAAGAGAAAAAGGAGAGAAAGGAAGAAGAGAAAAAGAGAGAAGAGAAAGAGAGAAGGAAAGAGAGACACAGAGACAGAGACACGCACAGAGAGAGAGAGAGAGATGTATTTCAAGTCCTAGTCCTCAGTGAGCTAGCTACTACTCTCTAAGGTTGTTTATTCTGTAGGAGCCATCTCCAAGATGTAAAGGGAAAGATTGTTCTTTTGTGAAGGTTTTTTATGCTTCAGGGCTGTTAAAGCTTTTTTTTTTTTTTTTAATCAGTTCCACAGATGCACACAGCCAGTATAGCAGAATTTCCCAGATGTTCTTTTTTATATTTTCTCTTAGTAGGAGGAGTTCCCATGGTCTATTATTTAGATTGGGGCAAGAAATTTATTTTCAGCTTTTAGTAGATAGATACAGTTTAGTAGATAGAGACAGAGTCCTGAAAACTACTTTTCAGTGCCCCAAAGAGGCACCTAATTATACTGGAACTAGTGAGTTTTGCTTTGCATTCCTTCACCTAAAACCAGATTGATGTCTGCCTTTTATAACTCACATTTATGTATCATTTTAAGTTTTACAAGTATTTTTCTTACAACTTTGTGAGATTATTAGTAGGAATAAAGGCATCCCCATTTTATAGATAAGACAACCAAGGCTAAGAGAATTTTCCCAATGTCATGTAGCTCGCAAATTTTAGGACAATGGAATTCAGTTCTCTCCTGACTCCTCTACTCTTTTTTACTAAACCAAGATATCTACCTCATAGAGTGGTTGGCTTTCTTTTATTTATTTATTTAGGTCCAGTTCTACATTTCATCCCTATAGGAGACTGCTGGCATGGAAACTATATCCACAGATACATATCAACATCTCATATGTAACTATCTTAGATAGTTGCCTGGGTCAACTGAGAGGTTAAATGACTTGCCCAGCAAGTATGGGTCAGAGGCAGATCTTGAGCCAAGGCTGGACCTCTATCTACTACTTGCTGCCCCCGTGGCTCTTATAGGATGAGTTATTTCAAGGATCAAATGTGAAATAGCTTTGAAAACTGTAAAGCATTATCCAGTGCTAGCTATTACTATTTTTGCAATTCATCCTAAAAATTACTTTTGGAACCAGTTTAATTGGTGAATGAATTTCCTCCTATAAGATTTTAATTTAGGCCATTACTTAAGCTAACATATCTAAGAACTAGGTACTCCACAGTGGCCATTTTAAATATGAGAAAATCCCTGAATTATTCTTTCCAAAGTTTGAGATGTTACTTTTGAGGAAGGAAGGAAGGAAGGAAGGAAGGAAGGAAGGAAAGAAAAAACAAAGTCTATATTATGTTTACTTTTTCCAGGCACTATTCTAAATTCTGAAAATGGACATACAAACAAAGATTCTCTATCCTCAAGGAGCTTACATTCTAGTAGGGAAAAAAGCATATAAAGGGAAGCCTGAAAGGGAGCAAAGCTACTGTACTCTGGTATAGTTGGGAACTGGTGGCCAGGAAATAGGGTCAACATTTAGGGGTAAGGTAAAGATAGGATAAAGGAAGCAGATATGAAGTAGATTTGGCAGTGCATAATGGTTCAATTCATGACATGAAACAATCATGACATAGGCATTTATCACAGGTTATAAAGATTTGCTATTTATTACATGAAATAGCTCACTGGCTTAATCAAATATGAGTAGGCAAAGCAGAATCATTTAAGCAATGTTCTTCTATGTTTGGTCACCTTCAAAGTCTTAGGGGATAGGAGGATCAGGGGCAGAGACTAGAGAATAAGGGGAGGAGTTTTGGAGAAGTTGGGGAGAAGTCAGGAAGGGAATCAAGGAGGAGCCAGGGAGTCTACTTGACTGATCAGGCCCCAGACTCTTATTTAAAGCTACACAAGACAGTGTCAAAGGTTGGAGACAGGAAGGATGGATTAGGGTTTCTAACAATGGAGGTGGGATGAGTTGATTAAGAGTTTTAGCTTCATATCATCATTTACTACACAACACTCTGGGAAAACTGACCTCAAGCCTTCCCTGACAATGGGGACAGAATGGACTGGTTTAGAGTTCACATCAGTGGTAGTGGCATGGTTCAATAGCAGAACAGTGATTTTATAGCTATTGAATATCCATATTGGGCTAGATGCTGCAACAATCCTTTTCTAGTTGATAATCTTATAAATTTGAGAGAATTATTACTTAAAATTGCATCGATTGTTTGGGATTCAAACTTTCTCCCATTCACCGGTTTCAGGGAACTCCAAATAGCTACCATAGAAAGGAATAAAGAAAGTGAAGATGTGATTGCAGCTCGAGAAGTGAGAGGTCTTAGTGACTTTACTGGTAAGTTGAAGATTTCATAACTAATCTGTGTCCTATGTACTGCCAATTTATCTTTTGTGGGAAAAGACTACTTGAAAATATATACATATTTAGCAATTGTGTAAGATCTTCTAAAATGAAAATATTCACAACTTAATGTGCCAAGCTCTCAAAATGGAGACACAAGCAAACAAGACAGCTGTCTCTGACCTTAAGGAGCTTACATTGAAGTAGAGTAATTGCATCATATATTATCTGATCAGAAGTTGGCCATGATAGTTTACTATGTTCAGCTTTAAACACAAACTATCAACTGCATTAAGGTAATGAATATGTAGTGATACTTGAACATGATTTATCTTTGAGTCTCAGAAGAATTAAAATCATTTTAAAAGCATTAGTTTCTGGATTATGGATTGAGAGTGAGACTGAAATATTTATCTTCAAATGACATCATCTAGTGATTCCAAGATAACTGACTTTTTAAAAAATAATTTTTATAGACATCTTTTGGTATTATATCTCTTAAATTAATTTTTACATGTTTTCTCCTACATCTTTTCAGAGAACCATTTTATAGAGCAAAGAATATTTTTAAAGGAAAGAGGAGAAAAACAATAAAAAAATCTGATTATTAAGAATATTCAAAGTTTCACACTTGTAGAACTCTTACTACTTCAAAGGTTTTAGGGGATAAGTCTCTTTCTATATCCTCTTTAATAACATGGTTGTACTTAGTAATTTTGTAACATTAACTCTTGATTGTGTTATGGTAGGGTTCTTCTATTTACATTGTTGAGGTCATTGTATATATTGTTTCCTTAGCTATACTTATTTCATCAGTTCATGGTATCCGTTCCATGCTTCTCTATAGTCATAATATTAATTTCTTATAGCACAGTAATATTACACTGAGGCTAACTGGGCTTTTTGATAAAAGTGTTGATTTTACAGTTTTTTAGTTTTCAAAATCCCATCAATTCTTACTGTTTTAAATATGGCAGGTTGAGCAAATTTTTCTATTAAAAATATCTATGAGTAGAGCCAAAATGACAGATTAAAGGCAGCCCAACTGAACTTTCTCTACATTCCCCTTCAAATAATTTAAAAATGATGCTTCAAATCAAATTTTGGGGCAGCAAAACCAATAAAAGGTGAGAGTGAGATATTTTTTCTAGAGTAAGCTGACTTAAGAAATGAGGAAAAGTTTCTGATACTGGGATGGAAATCTATTTGGGTCTCACACACAAGATGGAAGCAATAACATCTGTAGCAGTAGCAGCAATAAAAAACTTTGGGAGCTCTCAGCCCAGAGATTGCAAAGGTGTTAGACAGCTAATCAGAAAGAGATTACAGGGAACTCTTTTCTGGCATTGGATATTGTTGGCACTGACTGACAATTCTATTGCTCATACAGAGTTCTGGGCTACAATTCCGGATAGTGGAGCACTGAGGGTATCAGGAGTTTGAGTCACACTTCCATGGCAAAGAGGAGTACTAGCACTTGTTGCTGCAAAGGACCAGGGCTCTTTTGGGTAAAGACCAGAATACAGATCAGGAGAGCAGTGATCACAACTCTCCCAGGATTGTGCTACCTTTGAAATTACAAAAACTGGGAAATTCCCAGAAATAGCAGCATGAAAAATCCTGAAGCTTGGGGAAAATGCTTCCCCACTCCTAAATGAGCAGAACTTAACTTTTACATAAAGTCCAAAGTTAAGAAATGGATTGGAAAAATGAGCAAACAACCAAGAATTTAACCCCCCAAAAGTACTATATTGGCAGGGAAGACCAGAACATAAACTCAGAAGACAGAAATATGAAAACAGCTACAGGCAGAGTTTCATACAAAAATTATAAATGAACGCAAGACTAACAAGAATTCCTAAAAGAATTAAAGCTATAGGAGTAGTAGAGGAAAAAATGGGAAAAGAAATGAGAATGATACAGGAAAATTATGAAAAGAGAATTAACAACTTGGTAAAAGAGGCACAAAATACTAAAGAAAATAACATCTTAAAAAAACAGAATTGACCTAATGGTTAAAAGAGGCACAAAAATTTTCTGAAGAAAAGAATATCTTAGACAGATTGGTTAAATGGAAAAAAAGAGGTACAAAAGCTCTCTGAGGAAAAGAATTCCTTAAAAATTAGAATTGGGCAGTGAAAACTAATGATTCCATGAAACAATATCAAACAAAATCAAGAAACAGTAAAACAAATGGAAAAGAATAAAAAGAGTAGAAGAAAATATGTGTCTCAGGAAAAACAACTGACCTGGAAAATAATCTAGGAAAGGTAATTTAAGAAGTATTTGCTTGCCTATAAGCTATGATCAAAGAAAGAGGTTAAGACATCAAATTTAAGAAATTATCCAGGAAAATTGCCTTAATATTTTAGGACTAGAGGGTAAAATAGAAATGGAAAGAATCCACCAATCACCTTTTGAAAGAGATCCTAAAATGAAAATGCCAGTAATATTATAATCAAATTCCAGAGCTCCCAGATCAAGAAGAAAATACTTCAGGAAGTCAGAAAGAAATAATTTAGACATTGTAGAGCTACAGTCAGGGTCACACAAGATTTAGTAGCCTCTACATTAAAGGAGTAGAAGACTTAGAATATGATATTTTGGTAGGCAAAAGAGTTAGAATTATAACCAAGAATAATTTAACCAGCAAAACTGAGTGTAATCCTTCAAGAAGAAAAATGGAAATTGATTGAAATGAAGTACTTCTAAATATTCCTCATGAAAAGAGCAGAGCAGAATAGAAAATTTGACATTTATACACAAGACTCAAGAGAAGCATAAAGTTAAACTTGAAAGAATAATCATAGGGAATCTTAATAAAATTAAACTTTACATTCTTATAAGGGAAAATTATATATGTAACACCTAAAACTTACCTTTATTAGGGTAGTTAAAAGTAATTTACATAGAGGGCATAGATTTGAGAACACTGGAATGTTCTCAAAAAAAATAAAGGGGTGAGAAAGAGAAATTCACTGGGAGAAGGAGGAAGGGAGAAATAGAATGAAGACATTTTTCTCACATAAAAAGAAACATGTAAGTAAGAATTTACAGAGTGTAAAATGGGGCAAATTAGTAGGCAACACTTGAGCCTCAATTTAATCAAAATTGATTCAAAGAGAGAAGAGTGGATATATATATATATATATATGTATATATATGTGTGTGTATATAAATGTAACTTACACGATAGAAAAATAGAAGAGTAAGGGGATGAGAGAAAGGAAGAATGATAAAAGGGGAAACTGGTTAAAGGGAAGCAGTGTCTAGAAGCAAAATAGAATTTTGAGTAAGAACAGGGTAATAGAGAGACAAAAGGAACAGAAGAAAATGGAATGGAGGGAAAGAGACAGTAATCATAACTCTAAATGTGAATGGGATGCACTGATCCATAAATTAGAATCAGATAGCAAAATGGATTAGAAACGAAAATCCAACAGTATGTTGTGTACAAAAGACATACTTGAAATAGACATACACAGAGTTAAAATAAAGGACTGGAGCAGAATTTCATATACTTCAGCTGAACTAAAAAAAGGAAAGAGGAAGTAGTCATGATCTCTGACACAACAAAAGCAAAATTAGATCTAATTAAAATTTATGATGAAGTAATATAAAAAATTTTTATATCATTTCTCTAATAAAGACCACATTTCTCAAATATATACTGAATATGGAACTAAACCAAATTTATAAAAACAAGAGCATCCCCCCCATTGATAAGTGGTCAAAAGATTTAAATAGACAGTTTTCAGAAGAAGAAATCAAAGTTGTCTATAGTCATATGAAAAAATGCTCTAAATCACTATTGATTAAAGAAATATTAATTAAAACCATTCTGCAGTACTACTTCACACTTAACAGAAATGACAAATGTTGGAAAGGACGAGAAAAAAATAAGTATACTAATGAATTGTGGGTAGAATAGTGAACTTCTCCAACCATTGTAGAATATAATTTGGAATTAAGTCCAAAGGACTATAAAACTCTGCATACCCTGCAATACTATTACTAGATCTGTACTCCCGAAGAAATCAAAGGAAAAAGAAAAGGACTTATATGTTAAAAATATTTATAATAACTCTTTTTGTGGTAGCAAAGAATTAGATTGGGAAGGGTAAGAGAATAGCTGTTTTATCCTATAAAAGACTTTTCAATTTTCCCTCTGTAGTTCATTTGGGGTAATTCTTGCAAGTTGAAATTTAAGTTAATTCAAATTTAGGATCTTTCATGGAAGGAATTTATCAAATTAGACATTTCTCTTCTCTGCTTCTATCCTAGAGCAAAAGCACAAAGCAATCATTGGGGGGGGGGGGGGGAATAGGAAAAGAATAAGGAGGATAGGATTCTGGGAAGATGGCAGAATAGGTCAGAAAATTCCAAGCTCTCCAGATTTTCCCCTCTCCAACAAAGACAAAATTGTACCTTGCTAGCATAGAGTGTCAAAAATAAATAAGAGTTAGGGCAGAATAGAGGTCCTTCTGGGACAACCAGAGAAAATCCACAGAAAGATATCAGGTTTGGCCCTGGTGAAGTTATGCAACTCCAGTCTAGTTCCATTAACATTCAGGCCAGCCTGGGGTTTAGCTTGGTTGGGAATAACCTCAGCCCCAGTCACAGGAATTCTCACTTCCTAGATAGTGTATGGATTTTTTGTCTGAGTTGGGGAAGAATGAGGGAACCTCTGCTGATAAATAATGCAGGTCTAGCTGTGCTGCTGAGTCATAGGAGGACTCGAAGGAACTAGCACATGCCTGGGAGTGCAGAAGCACTGGGGCCAGGATGCTGCTGGCTGTAGGTACTTAGAGGAGGGTGAAGTTCTTGGTTTTGGTTCCAGGCCAGAGGGGAAGACTAAAAGACTATCTGAGGCCAGAGACACCATCCTCCATACCTCCAGGACTAGAGGTCATTACACCCAACAATCTGCTACAAATTAAAAAAAAAATAAAATAAAAAAGAACTATCAAAGGAGAAGGAACTCAACCACAGAAAATTACTATGGGAATAAGGTAGACTGGTATTCATCTTAAGAGGAGGATATTGAAGTTAAAAAAAAAAAAAATCCCAAAAGAATTCATAGAACTCAAAAAAAAAAAAAAAAAACCCTTTAAAAATCAAATGAGAGACTGAGGAAAAACTTCAAAAAAATTCAAGAAAAACAAGACTACTATGAAAAAAAAAAGCCAACCAACTAGATCCAGAATCTTAAAGAAGAAAATGACTTCTTGAAAACTAGGACTGGGCAAGAGGAAATCAACAAAGTTATGAGACACCAAGAAACAATAAAATAATAATGAAAAATTAGAAGAGAATGTGAGACATAAGAAAATCAATTGCTCTGGAGAATAAAGAAAACATAAGAATAATTGGATTATCTGAAGGTTATTATCAAAAAAGAATCTAGGTACTATAATACAAGAAATAACTGGGTCTCTATCTTAAAGAGATCATATAAGTGGAAAAAAGATCCGTATGTGTAAAAATGTAACTGCTCTGGGGTGTGTGTGTGTGTGTGTGTGTGTGTGAATTGTAGCTGCCTTGGGAGATGTGGAAGGGGAGGAAAGGGGAAAAAAGAATAAAGTAAAAAGTGCACAGCGAGAACAAAAACACCTACAAAGAAGCAAAGAAAAGATAAACAGCCCTGAACACATTGTGTAATATTTATTATATAGGATTTCTTGAAATGTAAATTTATTGTTTAATATTTTGAATCCTCTTTTATGTTCTGTTGTTCACATGGCAATGTTTTTTTTTTTTCTTTTTCTATTTTGTATTTATATTTTAAATAAATAAAAATTAAAAAAAAAAAAAAGAATGATAGTAGTTTGCTGGCTATCTTTTTATAGACCAGAACAGAGAGATGTTCTGCTGAAAAGAGCTTGACTAAAAACCAACCATTTATAGAAACCCTTTCCCTTGAAGATCCAAAAAAGCTTCATCTTGGGACAATTTAATCAAGGATTGTATTTGATCCTTAAATAATGTGCCAATGGACAGTGTCTCTATAAAAAGACACTTTTCTGATCACAAAGACACCCACTGCCCTCTAAGCTCATTAAGTTGATTGGGGAACTCCTCTGAGTACCTCACATCCCCAAACCCAAGAAAATATTCAATATAAATAATAGCCTCAGAAAAGTCCAGAAGAGATTATGTAGCACTGTGAAAAAAGCATTAGATTTGTAGTAGGAAGATCTAGGTTTGGCTCCCAATTCTGATACCACCTGTGACCTAGAGAAATCCTTTAACCACTCCAGGTTTCAGTTTTCTCCTCTTCAAAATCAGGGTGATGGATAAAATGCTTCTGAAGCTCTTTCTATGTCCAAATCTATGGTCTCATGATGCTCTGGCAAATGCCATCAAAACTGAAATGCTTTCATTATAGCCCAATAACAAATCACATGGGAACTAACATAGTTAAATTTGATGAGGTACATCACTATGTTGATTATACAGTTATGAGTTTTTAAATGATAGCATTTCACAAAAACCAAACCATGAATCTCCTAAGGTGTAGAGGAAAATGTATCCATGGAGAGAAGATTCATGTTGAGAAATTGTAATGTTCTGGTTGGTTTTCTGGAGGTCTTTGGACCAGCCTTCACTTAGTAGAGTAATCACCACAAGAATAGCCAGGCATTAAAGTCCAAATCCTTTATTATCTCCTTCAAAGTCTAATTTCCTTTCCTGGGGCCCAGACCCGCTTTCTTGAGGTCTTCTGGAATGTGTTTTGGTTTCTGTGGGGGAGGCAGGAGGACCACCAACACATCTCTGTCTTGAAGTCTGTCTCAGTCCAAGAGCTTGTGCTCCAGCCTCCAGTCTTCTGTCTTCTCTGTGTATCGCTGAGCCCTTTCTGAGTCTGTGTCTGGCCCTTTGGAGTCGGTCTCTGGCTCAGATGGGTCTTGGTCTCAGTGGAGAAATGAAGGAGGACAGGACTGCCACTACAGTGGTGTGAGATGGAATGAATCTGTCTGGCTGAGTTTGTCCTGGCTTATATGCTCTATTATAATTACATTATCATAGGTGTCAATCTTGTAGAACTATATATTAAGTACTAAGTACATGTATTGAACTCAAGAGCTATTAATCACCATGCTAACCTAGATAACCATTGTCTTATCAATTCCACTGAGTTAGCACCTTGTAAGAATCCTTGTTTCAAGTACAGAGTTCTGGCCCATAACAAGAAACCATAGTCTATTCAAGGAACTAAGACTAAAATGTCTATTCTCTATCAGCTCTGTCAAACTCTAGAATAATGTTTCCCCCCTGCCTTTTTTTTTTTTTTTAACAATTGATGACTATATTTATTATTTCCAAATAAGCATGTATTATACCAAAGGGAAATAACTTGTATTATATTGAGTGGATTTTTCAATTTCCTCCTCAAAGAAAAAGACTCTGAGAATGAAGGAAATATTGAAATTCTATACAAATAACTGAGGGTTGAATGGATATCATGTCAATCAAGATAAGAGGTTTGAAGTGTGATCTTTTGCATTCTATCTGTATTAAAAAGAATTTGCTAGTGTCTGGACTAATTGTATGTTCTTTGATAATGATAAAAAAAATAGTTCCATCAGTAACACTTGACTTAGATTAGTTTTTATTTTCCCAAATGTCTAAATATATAAGATCTCCATCTTTGCTTCTAGCTGTGAAATTACCTTTCTCTGTGGAATTCTGGGAAATTATATCATCAGAAAACATAATGAACACTTCCGCTGGATGTATAGTTTCATATATAATGAGTATTTGCTAAATAGTTTCAATGAAGATGAGTAGTGATCATTTCCATCCAAAGTTCATATACAAAATAAAACAATCTCTCTTTTCTAATTTGGAATTTGAGGCATTAAGCATCTATGCTGGACTTTGGTTCCATTCTGTCATTGACACATCTTCCTATTATACCATATTCTTTGCTTTCTTTTATAGTTCCTGAGAAGATTAATAGTGACATCATTCAGAAGTTGGATAAACGAAGAAGACATATCCATGAGGCCAACCTGAAAAATCTACAGAAAGAAATATCACAGATTGGAGTGGTGAGATTTCATGTTTCTCCTTCTATCTCTTCACCCCGCCCCCAACCCATCCTACCTGCTGTAATCAGATTAATCAATTTAAACTTTGCTATGTACAATTTATTCTAACCTTTAATGGCTCCCCACTATCAATAGATTAAAGTCCAACCTTCTTAGCCTGCCATTTAAGACATTGCTCAATCCACCTATGGCCGTTACTCATTATTCCTTTGAAGAATGCATATCTCCCCTTCTCAGCTATAGAAGCCTTGCCTTTTTACTTATTTAAACTCTATCCTGTCTTAAAGGTCCAGTCCAATTTCTCATCTCTTCCCTAGTCCCCAGTAATCACCTCTGAATTTCTAGAGTACATATTACATATACTTATTGAGCACTTAGCATCTGTATCTTTGGATTGTTATTTATTTTTACCATCAGACACTTAGTAGTTTTGTGACTCTGTGCCAGCCACTTAACCTCTCTGTGGTCCAGTTCCTTTAATCTGTGAAGGGAGGGGAGTTTGGGACCCATTGGCTCCCATCTAATCTCTGATGTTATGATCCTGTATGGATGGATCAGCTTAAAAATAGAGGTCAAATTATGTGTAGAACTTGATAGCTAACAGCACTCATTACTTATTTAAGGAAATGGAATCTCTTACCATGGAGCCTGGAAAGGAGCTTTTGGAAAAACTGTCAGAGAATGATGAAAATATTGACCTTCTCTTCAAAGAAATGGAAAGTGATATGGAGTCGGATGTTATCCAAATTGAGGTAAGAACATAGATAACAGGCTTCAGCCTGCTGTGTACCTTGCCTTCTCCTTTAGCCTTCAGACCTTGCTGCTACTTCTAGGGTTCTATTATTGACTTGGAATGTTGACCTGCCATAAACTTTACTTTGCAGCATTTGTGGGAACTATGGGATAAATTGAGTAAGAAATTTGTAAACAGAAGAAAATGGATCAAAGACTTTGAAACAGCACTGAAAAAACTTGAAGCCTGCAGAGCTAAGAAAGTGAGCTAAAGTTTACATGGTTTCTTTCTATGTCATATTGTGTCTTAGTGTTACAGTGGTGATTTTATTCAGAAGCAACATAGCATCATAGATAATAAGGGGTTGATTTTAAACGTAAGAAGACCCGAGTTCAAATGCTGACTCAGTTGCTTAATATATGACTCTGGATAAATCACTTAATGTCTCTCAGTCTTCTTTTGTAAAATTGGAATAATTATATCCTTAGTATTTTTCTAGCAAGATGTTGAGGGTTTTTAAAAAAGGAGATAATACAGGTATATAATACTTTGCAAAATGTTAAAGATGTGTATAAATGACAAATATATTTTTTAAATTAATATTCCATGATAAAGAAATTGAGAGTGTATTCATGATGTTTCTTTTTAACCTCCAGTTAGGGGAAGTACTGAAGAAATACACAGAAATTTTAAAAGATATTGCCTATCTCCTCTCTCCTGATATAGACAGGCTGATTCATAAAGAAGCTATGGTAAGTTAATCTTCATAGCACATAATAACTTGCATGGTCAAGAACATCCTCATTGTATATCTCTGGCACTGCTAGAGAAATAAACTGTTCCATATTAGTGAATTTTCCAGAGGACTGAAAATAATAATAAAACTTAACATTGTGCTTGCTTTGTTCTAGACATTGTGTTAAACACTTTATAATCTCACTAAATCCTCACAATAGGATATGTTAAACACTTTATAATATCTCATTAAATCCTCACAATAGGATGTGGGAAAACTGGGACACTGATACATTGTTGGTGGAATTGTGAATACATCCAGCCATTTTGGAGAACAATTTGGAACTATGCTCAAAAAGTTATCAAACTGTGCATACCCTTTGATCCAGCAGTGTTACTACTGGCTTATGTCCCAAAGAGATTTTAAAGAAGGGAAAGGGACCTGTATGTGCAAGAATGTTTATGCCAGCCCTCTTTGTAGTGGCCAGAAACTGGAAACTGAGAGGATGCCCATCAATTGGAGAAGGCTGAATAAGTTGTGGTATATGAATATTATGGAATATTATTATTCTGTAAGAAATGACCAGCAGGATGATTTCAGAAAGGCTTGGAGAGACTTACATGAACTGATACTGAGTGAAATGAGTAGGACCAAGAGATCATTATATACTTCAACAATAATACTATATGATGATCAATTCTGATGGACCTGGCCCTCTTCAACAATGAGATGAACCAAATCAGTTCCAGTAGAGCAATGATGAATTGAACCAGCTTCACCCAGTGAAAGAACTCTGGGAGATGAGTATGAACCACTATATAGAATTCCCAATCCCTCTATTTTTGTCTGCCTGCATTTTTGATTTCCCTCACAGGTTAATTGTACATTATTTCACAGTCCGATTCTTTTTGTACAGCAAAATAACTGTATGGACATGTATACATATATTGTATTTAACTTATACGTTAACATATTTAACATGTATTGGTCAACCTGCCATGGGGGGGGGGGGAGGAGGGAAAAATTGGAACACAAGGTTTTGCAATTATCAGTGCTGAAAAATTACCCATGCATATATCTTGTAAATAAAAAGCTATAACAAATAAATAAATAAATAAAATCCTCACAACACCCTGGGAGCTGCTATTATTATACCCATTTAACAGATGAAAAAACTGAGGCAAATTAATTCAGTGACTTTCCCAGGGTGTCACAGCTAGTAAGAGTCTGAGGCTAGATTTGAACTCAGAGCTTTCTGTCTACAGTCCTAGTGCTCTATCTATAGTATCACCACCTAACCCACTTCTACTCTAGAGGCTAACACATTATTCAAACTATTTTGGATGGAAATTTTTCTAAATTTTATACACACACATACACATTTGTAATACACTTGGCGTCTTTTTCACTTTTTAAAAAATTCTAATGGTATTTTATTTTTCCAGTTAGATGCAAAGATAGTTTTCAACATTCACCTTTGCAAAATCTTGTATTCCAAGTTTTTCTTCCTCCTTTAAACAGCAAGTTATTCAATATAAGTTAAACATGTGCAGTTCTTCTAAATATATTTCCACATTGATCTTGATGAAAAAGAAAACTCAGATAAAAAGAGGAAAAAGGGAGAAAGAAAAAACAACAAAAAAGGTGAAAATATTATGTTCTTATGCACATTCAGTTCCCATAGTCCTCTTGTAAACAATATATTTTAGGTTTCTGTTTTTTAATCCACTCTATTTACTTCTGTTTTATGGGAGAGTTCATCCCATTCACATTAACAATTATCATTACCAGCTCTGTATTTACCTCCATTCTATTTTCTCCCCTGTATGTATTTTTGTTCTCTCTTTCCACACTGTCCTTTGTCCTGTGTTTTTTTTTTTTTTTAACCCACTCCACCTACTACCTTATCTTCTATCAACCCTTCCCCCCTTCTCTTACCTTTTCCCCTGGTATTTCTGCCTTTACTTTTATCCTGTCTCTCCCTTTTCTTTTCCTCTTTCTCTTCCTACTTCTTTATAGCATTAGATAAATTTCTATACCCAAATGAACAATTAAGTTATTCCCTCTTAGAGCCAAAACTGTTGAGATCTAGCTTCAGACAATGTTCATCCCTTTTCCTTTTCCCCCCTCTATTTATAATTGGTCTTTTGAGCCTCTTTGTGTTAACTAATTGTTCCATTGTACTTCTCCTTTCCTCTTTGTCCAGTACAGATCATTTTCCATCCCTTAATGTCTTTCTCTTTGATGTCATCACATTAAAGTCTATTCTCACCTTCAGTCTATGTGATTCCATCCTTTATCTGCTCCAGTGACAGATAAAGTTTTCAAGGATTACAGATCTTGTTTTCCCATCTGGGGATGTAAATAGTTTAATCTTTAAAAATATATATTATATTTGTAATTATATATATATATATATATATATATATATATATATATACACATATACATATATAATATATATTTCCCCCCAGCTTAACTTTCTGTGGTTTTCTTGAATCCTGAGTTTATAGATTAAATTTTCTGTTTAGTTCTGTTTTTTTCAATAGAAATGATTGAAAGTTTCTTATTTCATTGAAGTTTCATCTCCTCCCCTGAAAAATGATGCTGAATCTCAATGAATTGTTAATTCTTGGTTGTATATGTTATTCCAGGCCCTCCAATCTTTTATTGTAGAAGCTGCCAGATCCTGAGTAATCACGACAGTTGCTCCTTGATATTTGAATTGTTTTTGTTTGGCAACTTGAAGTATTTTTACCTTGAGATTATAGTTTTGGAGTTTCACAACAATGTTCCTTGGGGTTTTCCTTGTGGGATTACTGTCCAAAGGGGATCAATAGATTCTTTTTTTTTTAACCTTTTTTTTATTATAGCTTTTTATTTACAAGATATATACATGAGTAATTTTTCAGCATTGACAATAGCAAATCCTTTTGTTCCAATTTTTCCTCTCCTTCCCCCACCCCCTTCCCCAGATGGCAGGTTGACCAATATATGTTAAATTTGTTAAAGTATAAGTTAATACAATATATGTATACATATCCATAGTTATTTTGCTGTACAAAAAGAATTGGACTTTGAAATAGTGTACAATTAACCTCTGAAGGAAATAAAAAATGCAGGCAGACAAAAATAGAGGAATTGGGAATTCTATGTAGTGGTTCATACTCATCTCTCAGAGTTCTTTCGCTGGGTGAAGCTGGTTCAATTCATTACTGCTCTATTGGAACTGATTTGGTTCATTCATTGTTGAAGATGGCCACGTCCATCAGAATTGATCATCATATAGTATTGTTGTTGAAGTATATAATGATCTCCTGGTCCTACTCATTTCACTCAGCATCAGTTCGTGTAAGTTTTTCCAGGCCTTTCTGAAATCATCCTGTTGGTCATTTCTTACTGAAAAATAATATTCCATAATATTCATATACCACTATTCAGCCATTCTCCAATTGATGGGTATCCAGTCAGTTTCCAGTTTCTGGCCACTACAAAGAGGGCTGCCACAAACACTTTGGCACATACAGGTCCCGTTCTCTTCTTTTTAGTATCTCTTTGGGATATAAGCCCAGTAGTAGCACTCCTAGTCAAAGGGTGTGCACAATTTGATAACTTTTTGAGCATAGTTCCAAATAGCTCTCCAGAATGGCTGGATATATTCACAATTCCACCAACAATGTATCAGTGTCCCAGTTTTCCCACATCCCTTCCAGCATTCTGCATTATCTTTCCCTGTCATTCTAGCCAATCTGACAGATGTGTAGTGGTATCTCAGAGTTGTCTTAATTTCCATTTCTCTGATTAATAATGACTTGGAGCATCTTTTCATATGGCTAGAAATAGTTTCAATTTCTTCATCTGAGAATTGTCTGTTCATATCCTTTGACCATTTATGAATTGGAGAATGGCTTGATTTCTTAAAAATTAGAGTCAATTCTCTATATATTTTGGAAATGAGGGCTTTATCAGAACCTTTGACTGTGAAAATGTTTTTCCAGTTTTCAGTGGATTCTTTCAATCAGTATTTCCCTTCTGTTTCTAGAATATTGGGGCAGTTTTCCTGAATGATCTCTTGTAGAATACTATATAGGCTCTTATTTTGGTCATAGCCTTCAGGTAGGCCAATCATTTTTAAATTGTCTCTTCTGGATCTATTTTGCAGGTCTTCATTGGCAAAACAATGAAGAATTACACATTTTCTTTCTTTTTAGTTTGTTTGACTGATTCTTGCTGTCTCATAAAATCATTAGCTTCCATTAGCCCTGTTCTAGTTTTTAATGTACAATTTTCTTCAGTTATCTTTTGTATCTCTTTTTCTATTTGGTTTATTCTACTGTTTCTGTAGTTGTTTTCTTCAGGC
Organism: Sarcophilus harrisii; assembly: GCF_902635505.1. Taxonomy (NCBI): domain Eukaryota; kingdom Metazoa; phylum Chordata; class Mammalia; order Dasyuromorphia; family Dasyuridae; genus Sarcophilus; species Sarcophilus harrisii. Next base: position 485,198,079 of record NC_045427.1, on the reverse strand, counting down.
AATTTTTTTCCTTCTTTTTCCCAACTATTGACGCTCTCTTGCATACCTCTCATTCCCCCCCCCCCCATTTTTTCTTCTATCCCTCTTATTTACCTTTTGAAGTCTTTTACAAGCATTTCCAAGAAGTCTCTTTGGGCTTGAGACCAATTTATCTCACTCTTTGAGATTTCTTCTGTGGACTTTCTGTCCTTGCTTGAGTTTGTGTTTTGGTCCGCCCAATCACCATAATAGTTTTCTATAGTCAAAGTTCTTTCTGTCTTGATCATTTTCTTTCCTTTTCTTTTGATATTTCCCCCCTGTCCCCCCCCCCTTTTTTTTTTTTTAAACTTATAAAGTGGAGCTCTGCTCCTGGGGTAAAGTTGGCACTGTTCCAATCTTCCTATGCAACACTGAGGTCTGGATTTGAGCACAGGGGCCCCTTGTGTTTGGAGAGGGTAGTTTTGCCTGTTCTGTTCAGGAAACAACCTGGTTTCCCACAGTTTGCCTTATGAGGACTGGAAGCTGCCCTCCTGGATTTGCTCCTCTCCTGAACCAGGACTGAGAGTCTTAGTTGCTAATTCACTGTGATTGGAACCTCTCACCAACTTTCCCAGAGTCTGTCTGACCTGGGCTGAACACCCTTTTCAAAAACTCCAGTGTGACTCTCCTTTATTAAAGTTTTTTTCAGTGCATCTTGAGCTGGTGATTGGTTTCATTCCATCAGAGTGTTCAGAAGCTTGATTTCATGTGGTTTTTGAGGGAAACTGCAAGAACTCGAGCAGCTTTCTGATTTTACTCCACCATCTTGTCTCTACTCCCAGAACTTCCATGGTCTTCTTTCTGGATGTAGATGGCTCTCTCTATCACAAGTCTATTGGAACTGGCCTGAATTATATCATTGATGAAAAGAACTAAGTCCATTAGAGTTGATCATCATATAATCTTGTTTCAATATTCATTTTTGTAAAATTTTGAGTTTCAAACTTTTTTCTTCTTTTTTCCCTTACCTTTTCCCTTTCCAAGCAGCAAGAAATCTGATATAAGTTATATATGTACAATCATTTAAAAAACATTTAGTCATATTGTGAAAGAAAAGTCAGAACAAGGGAAAAACCATGAGAAAGGAAAAACAGACAAAAAAAGTGAAAAAAGTGCTTTGATATACATTCAGACTCCACAGTTCTCTCTCTGGATGCAGATAGTATTTTCCATCCCAAGTCTGTTGGAATTGTCTTGGATCACTGCATTCCTGAGAAGAAGTAAATCTATCATAGTTGATTATCACATAATCTTGCTGTTACTATGTACAATGTTCTCCAGGTTCTGCTCACTTCATTCAGCATAAGACTGTAAGTCTTTATCGGTCTTTTCTGAAATCAGACTGCTCTTGATTTCTTATAGAACAATAATATTCCTCATATACTATAACTTATTCAGCCATTCCCCAACTGATGGACATCCATTCAATTTCTAAATCCTCTATGCAAAAAAAGGCTGCTACAACATTTTTGTACGCATGGCTCCTTTCCCTTTTTTTTTTGATCTCTTCAGGATACAGATCCAATTGTGAGACTATTGGACCAAAAAGTATGCACAGATTGATAGCTCTTTGGGCATAGTTCCAAATTGTTCTCCAGAATGGCTAGATCAATTCACAATTCCAGCAATGAATTATACACTCCTTTTGTCTTAGCGTATTGTTGTTGTTGTTGTTACTGTTCAGGCCTATGTTTCCCTTAGTATAGTGAGATCCTGGTGAAGAAATTCCTTCTACCAGTGCAGATCAGCTCAACTTAGAGTTACAGAGTTTCTTGGGAGTTCTAAATGACTGAAACTCTATTCAGTCTCTTGTTGACTCTGAGGCTGGCTCTCTAGCCACTACAACTTACTCTCATATTCTCTCAAGAGTTTGTTCAAGACAATTTCATCCTTTCACAGCAACATTCACAGCAACAAACACTCATTCTATACTGCAGGGAACTACTGAGATTTATAGAGTTAGTTGTTTGGGTATCCCTATGCTTATTGGCCCCTTATTGAACTGTGGTTTTTTTGTTGTTGTTCTTGTGTTTGATTTTGATAACTTTTTCTATCTCCTAACATACTGTATCAGCTTTTACCTCTTGCTGCTGCCAATATAGGGGCTAAAGAGAGGGACCATATCATTTTTATGTTAGTAGTATCTCCAGTACTTGCTGAAGTACTTCCTTGTATATAGATGGTACTTAATATGTTTGTTCAGTCGAATGAAATTGAGTTAATTGTGCTTGCTTCCAGCACCTTTTCCTACATTTTTATAACTTGGTGCTTTTAATCTGTGGTAAACTAGGAAGTATGACCACTAAGTCTATTAAAATTGTGTGTAAAAATAAAAGCAAATAGGCTTCAAATGAGAGCTTGAAGAGCTTCACTTGGAACAAAATGTTTGTCTTTCTGCTTTGACTTTTTAAAGGACAATTTTGCTGCTTTTTAATAGTCTTAGCTGCATTCTAACTAGTCACATCCTTTAGAGAAGTAAAAAGTGACTACAATATACACACACATGTAATTATATATATAATATAGAAATATATGCATAAAATATATGCACATGTGAAATGTATGTGGGCGTGTGTGTGTGTGTGTGTGTGTAGTACTGTTGTTTTTGCCCATCCCCTGTAGGTTGTATATATATATATATATATATATATATATATACAACTTATATATCCATATAAGTGTCTCTAGAACAAAGCTTCTTAAAATTAAAAACCCTCATGACCTCATATGAAATCACATAATAATGAGGATTGCAAAATTAAGATTTATTATCAGCAAATATTTAATTTGTATACCTATTTTAAATATTTATAAATCTGACTATTTTAAATATCTATAAACCTTGGGTCATGTAATTATTTCTCAGATGAAAAGGGCTCACGAGTGGAAAAAGTTTAAAAAGCCCTAGTCTAGAGGTGGCTTTCAGAAAGGCAGAATAAACATCATCAGTATCTTCTCTCCACAACTTCCAGGGAAACTTTGATTACTGCCAGGAGGGAAATTGTCCAGAAACTGATCACTCTGCTCTCCTCAGAGAGGGAGAGTCGTGGGCCAGAATTATATCTCTCTGTTCCCTTAAATATTATTAATCTTGGGGATGTAATTTTCAGGTTCAAGATAAACTCCCTATTTCTATTTATTACCAGAAAAGGAGTATTCCAAACTATGTAAATAAGGCTTGACCTTTTTTCTTCTAGATGTCAGTTCTATAATGAATAGTAGATAGCAAAGAAATCCATTTGCCCAAGTTGGTAGTAAATCAGAAATTAAGAGATAGTATACATATATCCCAGACAATATACTGAATAAATGAGTAATCCTATAGGGTGCAAAATAACTCAACTCAACCAAGACAGTCTCACATTTCACTCAAGAGGCTTATACCTTGAAGTCTCTAATAGGAATAAGGCCATGACAGAGACTACCAGTTTCTCTCATGTTGACTTCTTCCCAAAGTCTGTCTCTCCCTTCAGCAACTTGAAGAGAGATTGAATTCATTTATCTTCTCTCTCAGTGCTAGAAGCTAAAAAAATCCAGAATCTTTGTCTTCTCCCACTCTCACCAGCTCTATCCTTCATGTGGACTCAAGGTATTGAGCTCCATCAATGAGGAGAAAGTCCCACATAATTTGGTTTTTAAGCCAGTGTTTTTTATATATATACAGAGAGAGAGAGAGAGAGAGAGAGAGAGAGAGAGAGAGAGAGAGAGAGAGAGGTGTGTGTGTGTGCAAATAGAAACTTATCTTGTTTTTCTTTAATATCAGTTCTATTAATCATGATAATTCCTTTTACTGTTATCTTTGGCAAAAGAAATTTGTTAATTTAATTTATGTAGGGGTGTAGTGTCTTTCTGGAGATCCCTGTTCAGGTGCCAAAATATAGTGTCCAGACTAGCTCTGTGGAGGATCTCGGGACCAGCCTTGATCTTAGTGGAAGAGATGGAGGCAGGAGAGCCACCACGATGGTCAGAAATGGAGTCTCTGTCATTTCCAGTCCTCTCAGCCCTTCAATACCTCAGTATGATCATATCATTACAGCACACTAAGTATGTGCCAACTAGAGAACCATTATCTCATCAATCACATTGAGTAGGGGCTGACTATAAGCACCCTGCTGTAAATATCCCTTGCTTCAAGTATATCTATCCCAGAGTTCCCCCACTATCTGCAGCCCTCTTATATAGGGGTAAAAGGTTGTATTTTTTTTTTTTTTTTTTTTTTAATAAAAAGAGCTCTCTTTCTTGTTTTTTCCTTCCTTTCTTCTACAGCATGATGTAATAAAAAGCACTCTGGATATGGAGTCTGGGGAAACCTGGGCTCACATCCCACTTCTGATACTGATTGTGGTTGTGATAAAAATACTGAAGTTCAACTTGATCATCTATAAAATGGGAATAATAAAGTGTGGATAATAAAAATGGGGATAATAATTGTTGTACTTACCTCATAGTGATCTTGTGAGGATGAAATGTATGCAAAGCATATAACAATCTTAAAGTCTTCTATAAATGTAAGCCTTCCTTCTTTCTTCCTTCCTTCCTTTTTTCTTTTCTTTCTTTCTTCTTCCCATTCTTCCTTTTTTCCTTCTTTCCATCCTTCTTCCCTCTTTACTTTCCTCCCTCCCTTCTCCCCTACTTTGTACAAGACCTCATACTTAAGTTCCACAGTCTACAAAGAACAAGACACCCCCCCTTCACAAAAATTTCTAAATAAAATAATTATATTAATTTTGACAATAAATATGCAAGTCTATGTAAAATGTTGCAAAACAACAAGAGACCCAGAGAACTCTTAAGAGGTAACATGATATGATGGAAAGATTTAGATCGAGGATGACCTCAATTTAAATCCCACCTTAGTCCCTTCCTCCCTGTGTGACCTTAGGCAAGTCACATGTGCTCTCTTTGCCTCAGAAAAATGAAAGGGTTGGAATATAGTACCCTAGTTTCCTTCTCTGTAAGATGAGAGAGAGTAGAAGTGCAATGCAGTATTAAGATTAATCCAAATCAAAACTTCTGGTACCTTATTCTGGGAGTTGAGAGAGGGAGAGTTTTGTGCCCAAGATTATCATTGCCCATCTCACTTCTACAGATCATAAACCAAGCCCTTCTGGGAAATCAAAGAGCCATTGCTAAACTGTTGATTAATCTGCTGGAGGCCAACCTAAAGCAGGAAATCAGTAACCACCACAGATGGCAAGATCTGATGAAAATATGGAAGAACATGAAGAAGGAATTAATGATTCGGAATTTCAGGTTTGAAACCTTATTAACTGCAAATTCAAGAACCTTGGATAGCATCTGCACAGTAATAAAAGCTCTCTGTGCTTTTGGTTATGAGGCGAGGTTATCATTTACAAAAAAGAATAAATGATCTTAGCCAGGATTTCTTTTTTTTTTCCTCAATACTGTTTTATTTTTCCAACTACATGCAAAGATAATTTTCTTTTTTTTTCTTTTTTCTTTTTTTAGCTTTTTATTTACAAGTTATATGCATGGGTAATTTTACAGCATTGACAATTGCCAAATCTTTTGTTCCAATTTTTCTCCTCCTTCCCCCCATCCCCTCCCCCTGATGGCAGATTGACCGATACATGTTAAATATCTTAAAGTATAAATTAAATACAATATTAGTATACATGTCTAAACAGTTATTTTGCTGTTCAAAAAGAATCAGACTTTGGAATACTGTACCATTATTAGCTTGTGAAGGAAATCAATAATACAGGCGAACAAGGGTAGAGGGGAGTAGGAATTCTATGTAGTGGTTCATAGTCATCTCCCAGAGTTCTCTCCCTGGGTGTAGCTGGTTCAATTAATTACTCTCTATTGGAACTGATTTGGTTCATCTCATTGTTGAAGAGGGCCACGTCCATCAGAATTGATGATCATATAGTATTATTGTTGAAGTATATGATGATCTCCTGGTCCTGCTCATTTCACTTAGCATTAGTTATGTAAGTCTCTCCAGGCCTTTCTGAAATCATCCTGCTGGTCATTTTTTACAGAACAATAATATTCCATAACATTCATATGCCACAGTTTATTCAGCCATTCTCCAATTGATGAGTATCCACTTGGTTTCCAGTTTCTGGTCACTACAAAGAGGCCTGCCACAAACATTCATGCACATACAGGTCCCGCAAAGATAGTTTTCAAAATTTATTTCCATAAGATCTCAAATTCCAAATCTTTTCTTCTTTCTTTACCTTCCCTGTCCCCAAGACAACAGATAATATGATATAGTACACCAGAATTTCTAAAGCATAATAAAAACTTCCTTTTTAGTGGGGATTGGTTGGGAGGAGAGGAGATGTATGTTACATTCTTTTAAAAAAAATTCACTTTTATTTTCAGTTCCAAATTCCCTCCCTCTCACTTCCATTTCTTCTTCTCATTGAGAAAGCAAGAAGAAACAAAACTTGTTATAAATATGTATAATAAAGCAAAACACATTCTCACATTAGCCATGTCAAAAAAAGAGAAAACTTCATTCTGACTTCATCACCTGTCTGGAGGTAGATATCAGGTACATTATATTCTTTTTCATCTGAATATGTAGTTATTTTTAAAATAAAAAAAATCATATTGAAGATAGTCTGTCTATTAAAACATAGGTGAAATTAAAGTCCTTAGACATTTATTTTATGCTCAAATTAGAAATTCCTTTTGGCCAAAGCCACCTTTTTGCTAATTTGAGAATTTGGATAAAGTGATCATTGAATTTTTAAAAATATTTTTTGGGGATTGTATTTAAAAATTACTTTGTTTTATTAACTGTGATTCCCTCTTTCTCCTCCCCAAATATTTTTGTGTCCTTTAGGGAATTCATGGATAGTGAGAATATCCATCATCCTCTGTCTGTAAAGGTAGAAATGGATCACATGATAAAGGATCTGGAAAACTTAAACCAGAAGAGAATTAGAGTTCTTAACTCAATTAGGTATGAAGAGTGGTGAGCAAAATTACCTCTAAAAAATGCAGTGAAACCATTTGAATCAATCAATAATTAGTGAAGAGAAACAGCTAATTCTGGGGTGGGGAAGCAGAAGGAAAAGATGACAGGATGAACATAAAGAATTCTAGAAGCTGTTTTCAAGTTCAAAATTTTTTCTTTATATTTACAAGCTAGTTTTCAAACAAGTAGTGTGCAATGAGACCAGGAAATTGGAAGTGGTTGGTGTAATTCACCCTTCTCTCCCAATCAGGCTGGTGCTCTAGTACAAATGCACTGGCTATTTTGGTCAGTGATGATGTGGGGGAGGAGGAGATAGAAGAAAGAAAAGGAGAGAGAAGAAGAAAAGGGAGAAGGAAGAGGAAGAAAAAAGAGAAGGAGGAGGAGGAGGAGAAAAAGAAAAAAGGAGGAGGAAAGAACAAAGAAGAAGTAGTAGCAGAGAAGAGGAGGAGGACGAGGAAGAGGAAAAGGTAGAGAAAGAGAGGGAGGGAGAAAAGGAAATCATCATTATTTTGTTCCAAAAGACAGAACTATTTACCAGGGTTGATTGGGTAGGTTCAATGAAATCTGCAGTTTCATATTTCTATACTTCAGATTCTATAATTTCAGATTTTTGAATTTGGGGGAAGGAAATATTGGGAGGTGGGGTTCAGGTCCCTTGAAATCATACTATACAGGGAAAATAAGGGTGAAAGGAAGAAAACATTTATTGAGTACCTACTATGTGCCAGGCACTGTGCTATATACCTTGCAAATGTTATCTCATTTGATTTTGGAAATAGCCCTGGTGTTATTATTAACTTCTTTACAGCTGAGGAAATTGAAATAGATTTGAAATGATTTTTCCTGGATCACTTAAACCTCTGAGGCTGATTTTGAACTCAGATCTTCCTAATTCCAGGCCCAGCATTCTATCCTTGGTCAATAGTTCTGTCTACTAGACTTCAATAATGCCTTCTTAAAAAAAAAAAAAAAAAAACTTCTGGCATAATAGACTGAAACAGTTGGTGCCATTTGTACCAGAGCAGCTGACTGACTGGGAGAGGAGATGAGGAAAATCCACCACTTCCAGTTCTCTGGACCTCATTATATGCTACTTCCTAGGGCACTAAGGCAATGCAGAAGCACTTGAGTATCTTGTACCGAATCCAAGACTTCATGGTCTACCACTAGTTGAACTTCATCCAAAGCACTTAGTGCAATCCATTTTATTGGGATGCTATTTGATTCCGTTAAGAATAAGTGAAAGTTGTTGTGAAAGTTTATGACTCTTAGAAGCTTGTTTGTTTTTTTTTTTCAGTGATATTTTGCCTCCAGCCTATGCAAAAGATAACTTGGATCAATGGTATGATTCTCTTCAGTCTTTGAATAAAGACTTAGGTAAGTGGCAATACTGAGGAGTTAAGACTGAGATTTTTTCCTTGATGACTCTATTCAATATGAATAGAGAGACAGGATGATTTAGTGGAAAGGTCTTGGACTTGGAAGTGGTATTCCACTTACTATCTTGTGCCCTTGCAAACTGAGGGGACAGCTCCCTCTGAAGTCTCTTCTGAGTTTCAATCTGGGAGTCTACAAGTCCCTGCTCTTTGAATTATTAGTTGTATCATCTTTTGCAAGATATTTAAAATCTTCAGGCTTCTCTTTCATAAAATGAAAAGATTGTTGACTTTGCTATGTTAACCTTTCTGAACCTTCATGTCCTTATTCATTCAATGGAAATGATAGAATTACTTGCTCTGCACAAGGTCATCATGAGGGTTAATGAGATCTGTGTGTGTGTGTGTGTTGCCTGTGAAAGCACTTTGTAAATTATAAAGTCACATAAAATCTCAGGCATTATTAATAAATACCAACTACCCTAGAGAAACAACAGCTGCAGCAGCAGAGTAGAAGCCACCATGATCCAAACAAACTGCAGTAACCTCTCCAACATTGTTTTTAGATTGGGAGCTTTATTATTTGTCTTCCAATCACCATTATTTCTAAAGTGTCTTATGTGTTTCTCCCTGTTCTCTATAATCAATAGCCAGCTTTTGAGATCCAGTTCCCTAGCCTCTCTTTCATCTTCATCCTCCTTAGCCTGACCTTCTTCTTTCCCGCATGTCCAACTTGAATCCTGCCTACAGTTTTCCTTATGCTATTTGGAATTCCTGTTTCATAATGAACAAACCATCCTCTGTTTTGGATCTTTTCTCTAACACTATCTACTATCTACTAGCTCTCAAGTCCTGGCTCCTCTGACAACACTACATTTCCAGCTATTCTCTCCACCATTGGCTCTACTTTCCGATATACTGACCCCAAACGGGAAATCAGAAAACTTCTTGCTTTCCTCTGCTACTTCCAGATTCTCAATTTCCATATAATCCAAATTACTGTGGCTGCAAAACATTGACCACCTCCTCCTCTCCTTTCCCTCAGATCACCTGCCTCCTTTTTCAAATAGTGGACAAACTGACTTACCATCTTCCTCTCCTCCATTTTTGCTCTTACACATTCACATTGATGACCTCTCAAATTCCCTATCCTACTTTTTCAATATCCTTAAATCATAGGACCTACTACTTCACTTCCCCCACAAGGAGAGTCACACACCACCTACAAGTCTTCTACTGCCCTCAGTTCCAGCTGACATTCTATCTAACCATAACAACATGCCATTCTACTTCTCCCTGTGGCATAGGCTACAAATACTATGAAAGTTTGGGAGAGTCAAACTGAAAAAGATATCTCCTTCCTTCTCTTACAGAGACAGGAGACTATGGGTATAGAACATTCCATATAATTGATTTATCTATTGATTTTCCTTAATTGTTTTTCTATTGTAAGAAAAAAACTTTGAGATGGGGAGAAAGAAAGCAGTTCAAATCTGGAAATGACTACAATGTAAAAACAAAAAGCATCAATAAACCTAGAGACAGAGAAATACACAGATCAGTGAAGGGTAAAATAATCAACAAAGGTGTCACACAGGAGGTGAGACTCAAACTGGATCTGAAAGAATGTGTATGATTTGGCTTGATGGAACATTCCAAGGAAAGCCAATGATTGGTTATGGCAAATTCATGGAAGGAGATTTGGCCTTTTATGTAAGCAAGTTGAGAGATCACTGAGTCCACCTCCTTCATTTGACATAAAATGAAGCTGACCTCCAGAGAAAGAAAATAATATGCCCCAAATTCATATAGCTAATAGGAGGCAGAGCTGGTTCTCAAACACTAATCTTCTAGCTTTTGGCCAGGTGCAGTAAAGTTTTCCACAACAACAGCAAAAAATATTAATGGATAGAGTGAGTCCAAAACTTTAGTCTTAAGTATTACTCTTAAAAACCAGGAAATAGCATTTATGTTGTGGATGCAAAAGGCCTTGGAGCTGGAGAGAGGCAGGGTTAAAATATGGTGAAAGAAACATAAAACAGGCACTGGTGTACAGGACAGTTTGTAGTAAAAAGAGACTGGAATCAGGAGGAGCTGGTAGAGAACTGCTAACAGTAGTTCTAATATGAGACTCTGAGGATGTAGTAGACTAAGGTGGGGACAAGCAATGGGAATGGAAATCAAAGAAGAAAAGATAGAAGAGATCAATAGGCATGTATAAGACATATAAAATATAAGCTCCTTGAGGTGAATGACAATTTTGTACCAATGCTTGATATATAAGAGGCACTTGATAAATATTTGTTGAATTGAATTAAGGAAAACCAATAGGATCTTGTGATTCTTTGCAGCTTGGATTTATGGAAATGCTTTAGAGATAATTTGAATGAATAGTAGTTAAATTTTTCCCTAACAGCCTTTGAGGAACAAAATAAAGTATAATTTGCAAAAGTCAATGTTCTACTTAAACTAACCCTGTAACTTGTCCAAGTTCCACTGGGATAAAACTTGAATTACATTTACAGATATATTGGTAGGTATTTAATAACCAGTTTTCCAGGGGAGAAAAGGTAAATGATCTGCCATATAAATTTTCTCCATTACTTTCTTAAATCTAAAATATCAATAAAGCAATAAAGTAAGCCCAGTTTATAGCGTTTGCCAACTTTGGAGGCATAAATGCTCACACTGAATATTTAAGTTGACTCTAGCATATTCCTGTTTATATTCCATATTAATTATCAGCTAATTTATTCCTTTTATTTTTTTTAAGAATTATTTATTGAGCACACTTTATATAAATTCAATTTGTCCATTTCCTCTATATAATTTCTCTGAGCCTCTGCTAAAGAAGTCCCCTGAGCCTCATCATAGCATGTAAGTGCTGTGGTTCTTTAAGGAAGACAATAGAACATAACCTCTGTAAGATTAGGCTCCAGGGAAAGTCCTGACTTATAGGAGACCTATGTGTCTGTTAAGTTGTCGTGGAAGTCATTGGAGAGATGTTCTTAAGGGACTCAGTCACTGAAACCTGAAGGACTGAATTATTCTTTAATATCTCACACATCTTTCTCTCCTCTTTCCATCCTTGCTGCTTCCAGCTTAGTCTAAACACTCTACCCCCACACCTCATTACTTTTCCCTTGGACAAAAGCAGTAGTTTCCCAAATAGTTTCCCTGACTTTTTTCTTATTCTGTTGGAATTGTAAGCAAGTTTAGAGGTCACTAAGTCTATCCCATTCATTTGATGTAAGATGAAGCTGATCTCCAGAGAGATGAAACGATAGACCCAAATTCATATAACTAGTAAGTGGCAGATGTGGGTCTCAACACTGATATTCTAACTGTCCTCCTGCTGTCTTGCACATTTTATCAGAGTAAAATGTGGGCAGATCTGATCATGTTCCTACTTTCCTATTTTTTCTTCCTGTATCCCCACACACTCCAAAATGTTCAGTTGTCCCCTCTTGCCTGCCAAATACTCCTCAGCCTCCACAATTGGAACCCTCCCTATATTTTCAACCTTATTTCCCACATACTCTTTCTTTGTTTCACTCGATTCAATTAAACAAGCTTTTCTAAATAGGCACTGGTTAAATGACATTGCAGCAGGAGTGTCCCAAAACTAAGCAGGGATCAGTTGTAAAGAATTCATGACCCTGGGATGTAACAGCTTTGGTCAAGGCATTCCCATGTCTCACATACCTGTAGTGGAGACAATGCAAACCTAATTCACTTATAAGACAAAAGAATTGATATATTGTTCATTAGAGAACTCTTCTAGCTCTATGATATAGAATTAATTAAAATTGTCAGCTCACTTGGTTGGAAAGTCTTTCCAGAATAACAATCTTAATAACCCAGAATAGCAAATGAGGTTTCTAAATGACTGAAATGATTGCCCTATGACTGTTAAAATGATTTGAATCTTCGTCCCCTTTGTTTATAAAGATTACTGCATTTTGGAGGGCATGATGAGGATTCGCTTTCATAATGAAGAAAATTGGCGACAGTGTCTGGACTTCGTGGAGCAGTGCAAGGTAGTGACTCCAGAGAGCCTTTCTCATTTTTGAGAATTCTTAAAGGAGCCGCCTTCTTAGGGTATTGTGACATTTGTCAACATTAATGCAAATAAAGAAAGATAAGATGTGATCAAATGAAGATAAAACAACTCAGAAGGGTAATATAACATAACATATACCTGGTAAAATAAAAGATTCACTGAAGGCTAACTAAACCAAATCTGGACCACCCCAAAAAGCTAAATACCATCAGAATGATTGCAGCTGGCTATAACCATGGGACAACTTGAAAAATTAAAGAGTCTCCTTTTTTTTCCCCCAAGGCAATTTGTTAAGGGACTTGTTCGAAGTCACACAGCTAGGAAGTGTTAAGTGTCTAAGGTCAGATTTGAACTTGGGTCCTCCTGACTTCAGGGCTGGTGTTTTAGCCACTGTACCACCTAGCTGCCCCATGGGTTTGTCTTTTTTTTTTTTTTTTTGGTAATTTGAATAAAAGTCTTGTAAGACATAAAGAGGTTAAAACAAGTGATGTTTCCTGTTGGCTCAACCAAAGTGGTGAGTTGTTGTTTTTAAATAATGTTACTATATGAATAAAATTAGGATAGGGAATTCCCAGGTGAGTAGATTCCCTTTACAGGTGCAGTTAAACACCATCTCATCAATTTGCCTAGAACATGGAGAGATTAAGAAAATTGTCCAGATTTACACAGGCATTCTAATTGAGATAGTACCTTCCTTTCTTAAGGCCAGTTCTCCGACTATTAATGCTATGCTGCCTCTCATTTTAATAACAGTTGAGTTAAAAGGACAATGTACAACTCTAGGCAATGGGACAATTTGGAGTTGACAATAAATGCCAACAGCGACAATTGCTATCCTGGAAGAAATGTTTAATTAGTAGGAAACAGGTTGGATTGCTGAATTTGTCATTCTTTCACAGTGGGAGTTCCTCTTCTCTTGACCTTAATTTTCCCATTTGTAAAAGAGTGCAGTGGGAGTTTTTGCGGTGGCGTGGATAAACAGACAGCCTTGGAATCACTAATTCCTAGATGCAATTCTTACCTGTGATACATGTTGGCTAAATGATATTAAATCGCTTAACCCCTCAGTGTCCCAGGAAATATTCTGAGACAGTGAGAGGCAGAGTACATTTTACGTGCTTTGGGAAAGGGAGTTGCCTCATTTGTGTGAGAAATTATTTCTCCTTTATATTAATAACTTTGTATTAATAATAACTTTATATTAATAACAATAATAATTATTTTATTAAAACCAAGGCTTTTCTCCTTTTCTACTTCCGCATCTAGAAATCAAAACAGTGTGAGAAATATTTCTAAACCACTTAGCCAGCCAGAATGACTGAGATCTGATCAAAGATAGTAAAATAACCCTAAGTTGAAGCTAATGGGTGCATTCATGCTCACTGTGATCAGACAGGTCTGGGAAAATGTTGATTCTCTCTCTTGTCAGATAGATGATATGGAAATTGATTAGTTTCCTTGACCAAAATTTGGGTGATCCAAGTCACATATCCCAAGACCTTTGCTGAAATATAGCCCCATCTCTCACTGTAATATTCATTGTTTTATTAATTATTAACCAATTGGAGTTGATTGCTACCTTCAGGCATACCAGCTCTTAGATCAAGGGCATATAAAATATGAGCCCACCATGAGAAGTCATTGATCTAAGAGAGAGCCAACAAAATGGCCATGTTTTTATTAACATGCTGGCCTTATTAATAGAATGAGTGAATTGCCCAGAAATTATGTGTCTTGGAACTTTTTTTTTAATGCCACATTTGGAGTATATCTTACATGGAGGTTCCCATGATGGTAGTCACCTAGGATTAAACAAAATACAAGGCTAGTCATATATACAAGAATCTGGTATCACGGAATGCTGGAGAGCAACAATATTTTTTAGAACAAATATGGCAGAGCTAGAGGGGACAATAGAGGCCACACTGATCGCCTCATTTCACAGATAAAAAAGTTAGTCAACTGAAGGAAAATTGGAATTGTCCAAGGATAACCAGCTAGTTTGTGGCATAAGAAGACTAGAACTTGGGTCTACTTCTAGGCCAATGTTCTAGGGCATTTATGCATTGACTATTATACTATCTATCTATTTTTGATTGGAGTCTTTGCCTCTGATTTTGAACAAGTCATTTCTAAATGCTGCAGCTAACATACTATGATTATAAATTGCAAAAAAAATGTGCCTACCTACATTAATAGAGGGAATTTCTTCATCTGGGATTCCTAGTACCAATGAAATTAGAGGTCCAAATCTTATCCCAATTGATAAATATGCACCAATTTATGTATGTGTAGGTGTGTATTGGTACATGTTTAACAACTGACTGTCCAAGAAAAAATATGCACAGCACACTTTTACATTTAATTTACACTAACATTTTCTCCAGAACTTTCCCAAGTTTAGGTAATCAACAAAACAATAAATCAGGTCCTGATTTTTTAATATGTATCAATTTCCAAAGTGTAAATGTTCCTTCCCACTGCCAAGTCACCAGTCGGCAAGCTGACTCCAACACATCCCTGAATATGTGTACAACATGTCCTTGGGTATGTATGAACAGTATTCCCAGAAAAGCACAGATGTAAAGCATGGAGGAAAGAAAAGAGAATAAAGTGTTTCTTATAATTTTGGTACATTATCCAAAGGGTAGAAGACACATTTCCCTTTTATCCCATGTACTTATCCTTCTAAGTTTTCTTAGGAAGAAGTAGTTGGTATTCTGTTTTATTAAATGTTTGTTATACTTACAATGTCATTGACTTAACTTTGGTCTTTTTCTTTAGAACCAACTACTGAAGTGGAAAGTTTTCTCATTAGAAGAAATAGAATATTCCGTGAATCACTCCTTCCTCCACATAATTGGAAACCTCCAGAATCAGGTGGAAAATGAACTGGAAATGATGAGTGTAAGTCTCTGAAAAGCTCTTTTCCATGAATTAGGAAAAGTGGTCTCACTTCTCCTTGACCCGGAAATTCTGGAATTTGGCTATAATATTCCTGGGAGTTTTCATTTTGGGATCTCTTTCAGGAGGTAATAGGTGGATTCTTTCAATTTTTATTTTACCCTTTGGTTCTAGAATATCAGGACAGTTTTCCTTGATAATTTCTTGAAAGATGATATCCAGGCTCTTTTTTGAATCATAACTTTCAGGCAGATGAACAATTTTTAAATTATCTCTCCTGGTTCTGTTTTCCAGGTCAGTTGTTTTTCCAATGAGATATTTTACATTTTTTCCCTCTATTTTTTCATCTTTTGTTTTACTTTATTATATCTTGATTTCTTATAAAGCCATTAGCTTCCATTTGCTTCATTCTAATTTTTAAGGCATTCTTTTCCCCAGTGAGTTTTTGTATCTTCTTTCCCATTTGATCAATTTTGCTTTTTAAGGCATTCTTTTCCTCATTAGCCTTTTGTACTTCCTTTTGCACCACTCTCAATTCTTTTCCTAATTTTTCCTCTGTCTCTCTTAGTTTTCAAAATTCCTTTTGAGCTCTTCTGTGGCCTGAATTTAATTCTTTTTTTTTTTTTTTTTTTGGAGGCATTGGATGTAGGAACTTTGACTTTGTTTTCATCTTTTGAATATGTGTTTTGATCTTCCTTGTCACCATTATAACTTTTTATGGTCAGAAACCTTTTTTGTTGTCTGCTTATTTTCCTAACCTATTTTTAAACTTTTTGGTAAAGTAGTATTGTTTCCAGGGTGGGAGGTACACTGTCCCAAGTTTCAGGGGTTTTGTGCATTTATTTCCAGAGATCCTTCCAAGGACCTCACCACAAATACTCTTTCTTGCCCTGGAACTGTTAGGAGTATTCTTGTCCCACTATAGATGTAAGATCTAGTGTGCTAAAGCAACAGATTCCTGCTTTGCCCCTGGGGCCAGGACTGTGCTGGCAGCTTATGCTTGAACTGAGAAATGAACTCCCACCTCATTGCCACAGATGCTCTCCATTGGCCTTCCAAGTCTTCCCTGGTGTTCCCAGACCAAGAGGTCCTGAAGCCAGCAGCATCACCTCTGATTCAGAGGTCCTGTCGTGCTGATGCTGGGACTTGGCTGGCGCCAGGACAGAGCTGGTATCTACACTGGTATTGTGTGTTGGCCTCCCACCCTGGTTCCAGAAACCTTTTCTGCTGACCTTCCAAGTCTGAGAAGTTTGGAAGTCACCAGTACTGCCTCTGATTCAGAAGTCCTGCTTTTCTGATGCTTGGGCCAGGGCAGGGGCTGCACTGACATGGTCTGCAGCAGGACTGCACATTGGACTCCCAGCCTGATGTTACAGAACTTTTCTACTGTAATAGCAAGTAATAGCAAATTTGTGGGATGACTTTTGCTATTCTCAGCAATACAATGACCCAAGACTACTTAGAAGGATAATGATGAGAAATGATGCTATTCATAAGAACTGATTGGATCTGCATACAAGTTGAAGCATACTTTTTAAAAATTTTGTTTTTCTTGAAGGTTTTTCCTTCATTGGAGGGGGAGGAGATCTATGTCACTGACCACCTGGCCCCACCCAGCCTTCTTCCTTAAAGGGTATAAAGCAGTGGCTATTATGTTCCTTCACTTTGGGATAGATTTACTGCCTTTCAGTAAATTCAGTAAAAATGCTTTATTTTTAAACCTTGGTTATTGTTCTGGGAATATCATTTCCCAGAACTGAAATGGGAGTCTTATAAGCACATTCATTAATTTACAGAAAATATTTATTGGCCGTCTGTACAGGGTGAAATACCATGGAACATGTACTAGATCAAAGGAGTTAAGTTCACATGCCAGATATTATCAGATATTTCATTATGTGACTTTGGCTGAAACCTCTCTGGGTAATCTTTCTCACCTCTTGAATAAGGCGGTGGTGTTATGGTTTAGTAATTTTCAACTCTTTATGACCCCATTTGGGGTTTTCTTGACAAAGATACTGGAGTAGTTTTCCATTTTCTTCTCCAGCTCAATTTACAGATGAGAAAACTGAAACAAACAGGATTAAGTGACTTGCTCAAGGTCACACAGAGCTAGTAAGTGTCTGAGACTTGATTTGAACTCAGGAAGATGAGTCTTCCTTGATGGTCAGGCCTTGCATTTTTTTTATCCATTGCACCACTTAACTGTCCCCTAAAGTATCTTAAAATTTCTGATCATTCTTTTCAACAGTGAGATGATTCAGGCCAATTCCAATAGACTTGGGATGGAGAGAGCCATCTGCATCCAGAGAGAGAACTATGGAGACCGAATGTAGATCGCAACATAATATTTTCAACTTTACTGTTGTTTGCTTTTTGTTTTCTCACTTTTTTACTTTTTGATCTGACTTTTCTTTTGTAGCATGATAAATGTGGAAATATGTATAGAAGAATTCTACATGTTTAACATATAGTAGATTACTTTTTGTCTAGGGGAGGAATGAGGAAAGGGAAGGAGAAAAATTGGAACACAAGGTTTTGCAAGAGTGAATGTTGAAAACTATCTTTGCATATAATTTGAAAATAAAAAGCTATTAAAAAAAATTCTGATCATTGTAATGTTACTATGATCATGAAGAAAATACACTGAAAATTAAATCATGATCTCAAATTGTTTTCAGTGTATTTGGGGACTATAAGATTTATATGCACTAAGAGTATTGAAATGACTTGACAGAATGAGAATGCCAAATGTGTGTTATAGAAAATATTACATAAATTTAGAAGAATGAGTAAAAAAAGAACTTCCTGTGTTCCTGTGGTAAATACTAGGGATACAAATATAAAGAAGCAAGACAGTTCCTACCCTTGAGAAACTTACATTCTCTTTTTTTTTTTTCTGAGGCATTAGGGGTTAAGCAACTTGCCCAGGGTCACACAGCTGGGAAGTGTTAAGTGTCTGAGGCCAAATTTGAGCATAGGTCCTCCTGACTTCAGGGCTGATGCTCTAGCCACTGCACCTCCTACCTGCCCCAAGAAATTTACATTCTAATAAAAAGAGATAATACAATTAAGGGAAGAGTGACCAAGGAGAAATGATTTAGACAGTAAAGTCAGAGAGAATGTTGATTGGGGTACTAGAACAATTGATTGAGATATCCTTTTCAGGAATAGCAGCACTGAATTGATTGAGCTAGAGTTGGAAAGTTGTGAGAGAAAGAATCATTTATTTAGTGCTAGAAGATATTTTAGAAGTCATTGATTCATTTTACAAATAAGGAAATAGAGGCTATGGTCCTTATTGGATTCAATCGACTCAGATAAATGAAGAAGGTGGAGGGTAGGAGTGTACTTTTATTTTTTTTTTTTTAAATAACTTTTTATTGACAGAACCTATGCCAGGGTAATTTTTTACAACATTATCCCTTGCACTCACTTCTGTTCCGATTTTTCCCCTCCCTCCCTCCGCCCTCTCCCCAAAGATGGCAAGCAGTCCTATACATGTTAAATAGATTACAGTAGATCTTGGATACAATATATGTGTGCAGAACTGAACAGTTCTCTTGTTGCTCAGGGAGAATTGGATTTAGAAGGTATAAATAACCTGGGAAGAAGAACAAAAATGCAAGCAGTTTACATTCATTTCCTAGTGTTCTTTCTTTGGGTGTAGCTGCTTCTGTCCATCAATTGAAACTAAGTTAGATCTTGTCTTTGTTGAAGAAATCCACTTCCTTCAGAATACATCCTCATACAGTATCGCTGTTGAGGTGTATAATGATTTCCTGGTTCTGCTCATTTCGCTCAGCATCAGTTCATGTAGGTCTCGCCAATCCTCTCTGTATTCGTCCTGCTGGTCATTTCTTACAGAACAATAATATTCCATAACATTCATATACCACAATTTACTCAACCATTCTCCAATTGATGGGCATCCATTCATTTTCTAGCTTCTGGCCACTACAAACAGGGCTGCCACAAACATTTTGGCACATACAGGTCCCTTTCCCTTTTTTAGTATAGGAGTGTACTTCTAGAAGAAAAAGGCATAAACAAAAGTACATTACAAGAGGGTACAGGTGCTTTTAAGGGACAGTGAAAAGACCTCCTAGGGTCTCTATTTTTTAGATGTTAACCCATGCAGTGTTTGAGAGGCCTTTTGTAGAGCTTGTTAGGGACAGCATCTTTCAGAGCCAAGAGCTCCAGTTAGAGTGAATGAGTCAATGAATTACACTAAAACTTGCCTCGGCCCGCGAGGCAGTGTGTGTGGACCCTGGAAGAAAAGAGATAAGGGCAAGAGAGAGGGGACGTGCAGGAGGACAAGCAAGACAAATCAATCTGATCAAACCTCATTTTAATGGGTGCAATAGTACAGATATATATAGCAGTAGGAAAGGAGGCAAGGTTGTGCAAACACAGTACAGGGTGGGGGTCCTAGACAAAGGGTTGGTTTCCCGCCCAAGGATGAGCTGCTCAGGTGTCTCTGGTCATAGGAAGCTCTATGATGTGATTAGGGGATGCCTAGATATCTGCCTATTCAAAGTTAGGGCAGTGCTTGGTCATGTAGGATGTGATTAGGAGATTCCTATTCAGGAAGTCTTTGGTATGATGTGATTAGGAGATTCCTATTCAAGGTTAGGAATATGGCCTTATGTAGCTGTAGATTAGTGCCGGCTCCCCACAAAAACTTCTATTGGTAAATCTAATTTTTTTCTGACAACCGTTGTTCTCTTCCTGTAAGATTGACCAGCATTAGATTTACATAAGCCAACACAAGTAGATGTATGAGGCAGCTGATCAAGTCCTTTGTTATATTGCCTATTTTTGCCTAGCTACTTTATTTTGTGGTTACTAGTGATGAGGTCCTGAATGCTAAGGGTGGTAGGCAGAGAGCAACTGAAGCATTATAAAAATTGTTCCCTGGGGCAGGCAGGAAAAAGACTGATAATTGAGAGCAATTTATTTCCAGGCTCTCACCCTTTGAAGGATCAGAAATCTAAGTTATGTCAAATCCCTGAGGCTAAATTTTCTATATAAAACAACTTATGGCCCACAACTTTACTACTGCCTTCCTTTGGGTCAGTCCACCATGCCTCCTATTGTCTTTTTCTTTCCCCTTCTCCCATTCCACATGGTATCTGCCCTAAGTCTACTATGCTTCCCAATCCCACTTTTCCTCCTTATAACTAACTAACTCTTTTAGGATTTGACCTGCCAGATAAGGGCATTCCCCAGCCTCATGGGGTGTTTCCTTTCTTCTGGTGAATGGCAAGTTCTATTAGGAACTTGCCCTTTCCATCATTAATTATTAAGACCCCTTTCTATGCTCTCCCAACTCTTTATTTCTTATTCACCATTCCTGTTATCTATTGTATCCCCTCATTTTGCCTATAACCTCTTTCCCTAAATAAAGCTACCTTTTGCCAAAGACAATGGCTATTCACATGACTGAACCCCAACTTTCGTGCCTGCCATCATCTGGTGCCTAAATAACATCTGGTGCTACATCAGCCACACCACTAATATAATATTAGACAGCCAGCTGATGCCATAGGTAGAGTGCAGGTCCTGGAGACAGGAAGACTTTGAGTCTTCACCTGAGACATTACCTAGCTGTATGACCCTGGGCAAGTCATTTATCCACTTATTCCTCATTTGTAAAATGGGAGTAATTATAGCACCTACTGGACAGTGGTTTGGAGAATAAAATGAGGTAACATTTACAAAGCACTGGCCAAACTTTGAAAGGTCTCTATTAATGCTGACTATAATTACTGCCTATCTCAGATACTAAGATTTTCAGAGAACAAACACTGTTTTGCCTGGCAAGTCAAGGAGTAAAGAAATGGGTGGATGATCTCTATCTTTCCTCTCAGTAAGCAATCAGATAATAGATTCTCTGTATTTTGTTTCTCTAGACATCCCTCGAGGAGGCAGCTAAACAGGCAGAGGTACAGATTGAAGATCTATTCAAGTATTTACAGAACACTCTTCACCTTTGGGAAGTCCATCAGAACCACCTGATCCAGGAAGAAATAAATCTTGAAAAGAAAATAGAGCAGAATCGCTATAAACACAGTTATGAGACTGAGGTAAAACAAAAATATTATATAGAGAGGGTATATTGTGGTTTAACCAAACTTGGGCAGGATAAGAACAATTCACTTTGGTGGATTCATGGTCTCACTAGTGAGTGATCACAACTCACTCATGCTTTTCTTTTCTGCAGTTCTGCACTATATCTTTCCATACATCTCCCATTTTGTATTTGAGGCACTGAGTGGTAGATAGAGAGCCAGTCTTCACATCAGGAAGACAGGGTTCAAGGCTCACCCCTGCAAATTCAATAACTTCCCAGTGTCTCAATCAGCAATTTAAAGCAGTAAATTGCATTGTAGATGCAGGTCCAGAATGTGTCAAGGTAGTTTTTTTTATTAGAAGTTCTCCATGGGGGCAGCAGATAGCACCAATAAGCAAAGTAGGCTGAGCACCCAACTTACTTGGAGACCTGTGGAGGGAATAATGCCCTCTGAAAGTCCATTTTTCTTGCAGATCTCTTGTCTCAAAGAAGTGGGTTTCCTTTAGAGTTTTGCCTGCCAAGAATGATAGCTGTATTTTCATTATATTTTATTATTATTGTCAGGGGGGAATACCCTACCTCTCTTAGATAGGTTTTGAGAATCAAATGAGATATGTGTAAAGCATTGAGCAGAGATCCTGGCAAATAGTAAATACTTAATAAATGCATGTTCTCTCCCTACAGAAAAGGAAGCCAAGCTTATCTATTCATCCCTCTGTCTCAATCTGCCATTCTCCACATTGTGATTTATATCTAGGAGTATCTGAATCCCAAATTCTTATGTCACGCTTAAGCAGTATGATATTGCTCTTCTAGTTTGTCTTAAGAACTTCAAGCTCCCCAGATCAGTTCCCCATAACCAAACGTTTTGTTTCTCTGGAATTAGGAAAGATGTGTTCAATAATCCCTGTCCTCAAGGAGGATAATGGGGAAGATGACATACAAACAAACATATACAAAGCAAGCAATATACAGGAAGCTTAGGAAATTAGCAGAGGGAAGACACTGACAGTAAGAGGGGTTAGAAAAGGTTTCCTGTAGAAGGTAAGATTTTGGTTGGAACTTAAAAGGAAGTAAAAGAGGTCAGTAGAGTAGAAGAAGCAAATAAGGTTTTTTAGTAGGTAAATGAGATCATTTAAGAGTAGCTGATTCAGAACAGAGAAGCTAGCACACTTGACTAACTGAAAAAAAAGAAGCAATTTAATTAGGACACATTCATGGGTACAATGTCTTCCCCTTGAGCTGACTGCCATCACTTCAGAAATGCAGGTTCCTCGTCTCACTAGTGCTAATCTTAAGTGGAGTCCAAATCTTGTAAAAAGGTTTCCTCATAACTTATCTTTCAGAAGTTGTTACTTTTAAATACACTTTGGATACTTTTGCTTCTTTTCTTTCTGCTTTGGATTCAAGATCTATCACTGATGATGATGATGATGATAACTAGTATTTATATTACCCTTTTAGCTTGCAAAGTGTTTTCAATCAATCAGTTAATTAATATTAAACTCCTACTATGTGCCAGGCATTGTGCTGAGGATATAAAGAGGCCAAAAATAATCCCTGTTCTCAAGGAGGATAATGGGGAAGATGACATACAAACAAACATATACAAAGCAAGCAATATACAGGAAGCTTAGGAAATTAGCAGAGGGAAGACACTGACAGTAAGAGGGGTTAGAAAAGGTTTCCTGTAGAAGGTAAGATTTTGGTTGGAACTTAAAAGGAAGTAAAAGAGCTCAGTAGAGGAGAAGAAGGAAAGTATGCCTGGCATAGGGGATAGCTAGAGAAAAAGTTCAAAAGCCAAGTGATGGAGTGTCTTGTTAGTAGAACAACCAGTGGGCCAGTGTTACTGAAAAGTATGTGTTAGGTAATGAAGTTTAAGAAGATTGGAAAAGAAGAAGAAAATTAGGTTATGAAGGGCTTTGAATGCCAAACAACATTTTCTAGTATGTTAAGATGTTTGGTCCTCAAACCAACCCTGGATAAATGTACTATTTCCATTTTATGGATAAGGAAACTGAAGCTCAGAAGGCTTAAGTGATTTACTCAGAGTCACATAGCTGTTAGATATTAAAACTCAGGTGTTATCAGTCTATCTATATGATCTTTCAAGAAATTATCAAAGAAAACTGCCCTGATATCCTGGAACCAGAGGGCAAAACAGGCATTGAAAGAATCTATTAATCACCTCAGGAAAGAGATTCCAAAATAAAAACTCCCAAGGAAC
Organism: Sarcophilus harrisii; assembly: GCF_902635505.1. Taxonomy (NCBI): domain Eukaryota; kingdom Metazoa; phylum Chordata; class Mammalia; order Dasyuromorphia; family Dasyuridae; genus Sarcophilus; species Sarcophilus harrisii. Next base: position 485,174,460 of record NC_045427.1, on the reverse strand, counting down.
ATTATAGCCAAATTACAGAACTATCAGGTCAAGGACAAAAAAAAAAAAAAAAATACTGCAAGTAACCAGAAAGAAACAATTCAAATATTGGGGAACCACAATCAGGATTACATAGGATTTAGGATCTACTACATTAAATGGCCAAAGGTCATGGATCATGATAATCTGGAAGGCAAAGCATCTAGGACTACAACCAAGAATCACTTACCTGGAGAAATTAAGTATAATACTTCAAAGGAAAAAATGATTATTGAATGAAATATGAAATCTTTTATAATGAGAAGGTCAGAATTGAACAAAAAATTTGATCTCCAATATCAAGAGCCAAGAGAAGCTTAAAAAGGAAAACAGGGAAAGAAAATATAAGGGATTAAATGGAGCTAAACTGTTTATATCCCTCATGGGGAGATGATACTTGTACTTCTTAAAAATTATATCACTAATAATACTGCTAGAACATAGAAATTATGGATATAAGGTGAAGTTGAGGGAATGACCTAAAAATTAACAAAGAGGAGTACACTGGTTGCAGAAGGAAGGGAAAAGTAGAATGGAGTAAATTATTTCCATGAAAAAGTGTGAAAAAACCTATTATGGTAGATGGAAAGAGTGGAAATGGCATCAGTTGAACTTTACTTTTATCAGTATTGGCTCAAAGAGGGAATAATATACATAATCAATTGAATATAGAAATCTATCTTACTTGACAGGGAAAAAGAAGGTGAGAAGGTTAAGTAAAGTGAGGAATGGTACTAACAGAAGGGAAGGCAGATTGGGGGAAGTGGTAGACAAAAGCAAAACAATGGTGAAGAAAAAGTGAAAGGAAAGAAAGGACAACTAGGAAGAAAAATAGGATGAAGTGAAATACACAGTAACTGTGAATGTGAATGGGATGAACTCTCCCATAAAACAAACATAGACCCTAATTAAAAGGCATAAGGAAGGAAACTAATTCTTGCTAAAAGATACCACAGGCAATAAAATAATGTCAATACTAATAATATATGCACCAAGTGGTATTGCATCCAAAAAAAAGATAGCATTATAAAATGTAAAGCTGATAATTTTGATATTAAATTTAAAAATATTTTCATGAATAAAATCAATGCAAGATTGGATTAGAAGTAAAGCATAAAGCAGATAAATTATTTTTACAGCAAATATTCCAATAAAGGCCTTTATTCAGAGAACTGAATATATAAGAATACAAGCCACTCCCCAAATGATAGTCAAAAGATATGAAAGGGTAATTTTCAGATGAAGAAATCAAAGTTATCCATAGGCATATTAAGAAATGTTCTAAATCACTTTTGATTAGAGAAATGGAAATTAAAACAACTTTGAGGTACCAGCTCACACCTATCAGATTGGCTAAGAATGACAGGAAAAGATAATGATAAATGTTGGAGAGGATGTGGGGAAATTAGGACATTAATGCATTGTTGGTGAAGTTGTAAACTGATCTAACTTTTATGGAGAGAATTTGAAAATATGCCAAAAATCAATCAAATTATCCAAATTCTTTGATCTAGAAATACCACTTATTAAGTCTATATCCAAAAGAGATCATTAAAAAAGACAAAAGGACCTACATGTGCAAAAATATTTATAGCAGTCCTTTTCATGGTGGCAAAATATTGAAAATTGAGGGGATGCCCATCAATTGGGGAATGGCTGACCAAGCTCTGATATATGAATGTAATAGAATACCATTGTACAATAAGAAATGAACAGGCAGATTTCAGAAAACTTGCATGAACTAATGCAAAGTAAAGTGAGCAGAAGCAGGAAAACATTGTATACAGTATCAGCAACAATGTGCAATGATCAGCTATGACTGACTCAGCTTTTTTCAGCAATGATCCAAGACAAATACAATGGGCTCATGAGAGAAAATGAAATCCATATCCAGTTAAAAAAGATCAAAGTATAGTTTTTTTCACTTATTTTATTCTTTTTCATGTTTTTTTTTTCCCCTTTTAATCTGTTTTTTTTTCACAACTGTGGCTAATATGGAAATATGTTCTACATGATAGCACACATATAACCTATAACAAATGGACTACCATTTTTAAAAGACAGGAGGGTAGGGAGAGAGAAAAAATTGGAACTTAAAATCTTGTAAAAACAAATGCTAAAAACTAAAGTGTGTCATGCTTGCTTTTTTTTTTTTTTTTTTTTTTTGAGAGCCAGCTGTCAATATTTACCAGCATACCCCTGGAAATATTCAATAAGAACCATGAGAAAGTGATTCCAAGACTATTTTATTCTTAAGATCTTCCCCAGATTTCCATGCAAATGAAGAGACATGTGGAGACATGATGGCAAAGTTTAGATCTTAAAAAGTGCCTAGATTAGTTTTTTACTAAAAATGGAGATTCTGGGAAGAACTCACCAGTAAGAGAAGAGAATCCTGGGGAGGAAAGAAAAGGAAGTTGGTTCATTGTGGCAAAGTCCAAAGATTGTTGTGGGAAAACTATTGGATTTGAAGTATGTAAAATGAAGGAGTTGAAAAAGATGATCTCTAAGATCTCTCCCACTTCTAATTTTATGATCTTCTGTCAGGGGCAAAAAACAAATAACTTTTTGTGCTATGTTCTGGATCCAAAATTGCATTGTCTGCTTGAATAATTTTAAATTTCTTTGAGAAATTACTTTAAAAATATAATAACTGACCTTGAATGTAGATTATCAGTGATGCTTGTAGAATTGAATAAATGAATGTGTGTGTTCCCTCTGACAGTTTCAGGGTTCCCTGTCATTTCCTCTCCTCCTCTCTCTTAGTCCCTGCTAAATACAGCCTGGCTCTCTAATTCAAACTTTCTCTAAAGAAAAGATATTGACAAAGATGATTTGACTTTGCATTCCAAAAGACATGTGCTGATTTTTTTTTTAATACGTCTTCTTAGTTAAAGGAAGCCTGCCTAGATATTGTTCTGGATCAAATGAGACAACAAAACAATGAGGACGGTTTGAAGCGTCACCTGGACAAAGCTTACTTCCTGCTTTTTAACATTAAAAAAAAGTAAGTAAGAATTGTATGCTACAAACAAGGACAAAATCTGGGGTGGCAGAAAAAGTGAAGGATATTGGGAATTTGATCCCAGTCTATAGCTAGAACCCCTGCCTAGGCCAATGTGGGAAGTTTGGTTTTTCTAATAAATGTTAACCTTGCAGGTGATGCGGGAAAGATTCCAATCTTTGATTCCCAACTCCCAGCTAATGTAAATTACCCTTTGACTCACAAATCCTGGTCCCTTTGAATTCCAATAGAAGGTCCGGACCTGTCCCAGCCCCACCCGGATCTGAGCCAACTTTGGGGCTACACCCCAAAGCCCCTCGAACTAAGTCTCCGACTTAAAAGGACCACACTGGGAACCCCTCTTTGCAGAGATTCCAAACATGGTCGCCATGTGAGGACTCTCTGTCCACTGGACCCTCTGTCCAGTGCCCTCCTTATCTCTACCTTCACCTATCTCCTACTTTTAAACTCAGTAATAAACCTCTTTTATTAATCTAGCTCTCTGGGCCAATAAATGCTTTTATTGGGAATTCTGCGCAGCTACTAGACCTCATATACCGCCGTATCCTTGCGCCGAATATAAGGGGGTTGCAGGGGAACTCTGTTTGACTCCCTGTACCCCAAACCTGCCACTAGACTTTAACTAAACCCTAATTTCATTTAGGTACCCCAAATGTAGACCTCAACATGTGGTCTACACCTCAACATTCGGTTCCTGACCTCAACACAGGGAGAACCCTTGTGTCTGACAACTACTATACAATATTGCACTTCCATACAAGAAGAAAAAAAAGATTTCACACAGAGAAAAACTCTTTTTGGAGCCATACACATTTTTAACCCTGATTAATGAGTTTGCAAATACTTAAAACTGACCACAGGTGGGACTGGTCAGGAAAATATGGATTTAAAAAACACCTGTTTTACGTTGTCAACATCACCACTTTTACATAGGCAATATGGTACTTTTTTTTTTTTTTTAATGTAGGAAAGATTTATTTTGCATTCTTGCAAGAATGAGTGGCTAGGTCAGTAGACACACCTTTGAAACTCCAAAGATAGCATTTTATTTCCTATCAGAAAGTACAAGTCCCTCCTCTGATTTGCCATTAATTCATTGTTAACGGAAGCTACACAACATGAATCTCCACCCCTCATTACATAGCCAGTCCCTGCCCCGAGGGAGCTTACTTTCTAGGAGGAGGAAGATGATAGTGGAGGGTTAGGGGCAAAGAATAAAAGACAAATCTCAGGTCACCTCTCCTGGTTACAAAAATCAGTCTCTGCCCCTAAGGAGCTTATATTCTTTTGGGGGTAGATAGCCTCCACCCTCGATTATTCTTTGATGTCCTTATGTAGTATGCAGCTCATCCAATAAATCTCAACGGTCTCTCAAGGTGTAAGGAGGAAGTTTATTCGATTCTTCTGAGAAGCAGGCAGTTACTCTCACCGTATGGAAAGGTGAAAGTGAGACAGAAGGGGCACTATATAATTTCCCTGAAGCAATACCGACCCTCCCCACTAGCTCATTCTTGTTGACTGAGAATGTGTCCTTACATTCTAAGAGTGAAAACTACAGCGAATGGAGAAGCAACAGATAGATTCAAATTTAAACAAAGACATTCCTTTTATTGACCCTGAGGTAAGAGAGATAAGAGTTGTTAGTCTGCGCCACACCTTCCCAGACCTGCCTCCCCCTTCCTCCTCCCCCCCCCCCCCCCCCCCCCCCCCCCCCGCCGTAAAGCTGGAGAAACTGAGGCAAAATAGAAATTAGAGAGTTTTAATTATTTTATTTGAGAGGGAGAGATTGTGCTGGTTCCAAATGGGATCTATGGTTTGATCCCAGGGCTGAATGAGACTATATCTCCAAGAATCCAGCAGCCAATGTGAGTTCTCAATGACATATATATGCTCAGGGCTCCAAGCTACCAGGGGGTAGACCAAGGCAGGGGCGGAGTCAGAGCATCAATTGGTTCTGACAGGGTAGGGAGAGGCACCAGACATTCTGATAAGTTGGGGTCAAGAAGAACAATGACAGAATGGGGGGAGGCACCGGATATTCTGATAAGTAAGTAGGTAAGGTCTGGAGTCATGAAGTCTAAGATAGAAGGTATTTCTCCTTATCTGGATCATGATGATTAAGAGGGAAGGGTGATGTTGCAGGATTGAGCAGAACAATTAGGAAATGAGGCAGACAATTCAGGGAAACTCAGGCAGGATAATTTAGGGAAACTGAGTCAGAACAATTAGAGAAACTGAGTCAGGACAATAAAAGGGAACTGTGGTACAACACCCCCTCCCCATTTCCTGGGAACTATTTGCCAATGAGGAAAAGCAGGGGAAAATAAGAACCTGATCCTATAGCTTAGTTAATTTATAATTTGTCTTCTGAAGGAATATCAAAATTTTCCATTCATCCTTGTGTAATGTCAAAAGAAACTGAGCAAGACAGAGATTAGAGACCAATTCAATAGTTTATTAAATGGAGAGAAATACTGGGACCAATGGATCCCAAGGCTAGAGGAGACTATCATCTCAAACAGTCTAGCCCCGAATATCGGGACAGTAAGCCTTTTATGGTATAACAAGAACAATGACATAATGCAGAGACCTATGTGGGGATAGCCTCATAGATGGAGGTTACTGATATTCTAATGACATTAAAGAATGTCTGTAACACCTTTATCTCAACCATTAAGAGGGGACGGTCATAACCTTAAGGCAGAATACGAAATAGGACAAATGGAGGAACTGGTCACCCCATTAAAAGTGACCTTTGGCATTACACTTGTGGGTTTTACTTTTTAAATTAGTTTCATTTCTCAAATCTCATTTTCATAACTCTGAAACCCAAATTCCCATCCATTTCTCACAATTCCTTCCCCCCCCCCCCTTTTTTTTTTCTTTAATAATTTGGTTTCCACATTCTGTTCTTAACCTTTGGCTAGTATTTTTTTTTCTAATTTTTTTTATATCCCACTGTTAACCCTTGCACAGATCTCCTTATATAGGATGGATAATTAATCCCTGAATTCTCTGCTAATTCTTCTGACAGGGATATAGTAGGAGTGAAACTTCTTTCTATTGTAACATGTTTCCTCCTTTATACCAATAATCTTTCTAGAGTCATTCTGTTTTCCCATGCCATTCTGCTAGTGGCATCTAACACTGCCTCTCTGATAAAACTTATCCAATAATATTTACCTACAAGAGTAGGAATGACCCAAATCCAGAACTAACTAGATTTCTAGGCTTGAATTCATCAGTTACTATCCTTGGCTTTCTTCTTTGAATGCAAAGGTAAAAGCAATAGCCAATTGGTTCAATGCCATGATGTAATATGATTTTGTAGTCCCCTGATTTTGGTGGTGAGGGGGGATTTCTGTTCTGATAAGTTGGTGATTCCAGATTTTCTGCCTCAGGAAACTCCCACACCAAATCTATCTGATTCTGACTACTCCTTAGTTAGTTTCTGGCCTCAGGAAACTCTGACAGATCAAACTCCTGAAACAATAATCTGACTGATAATCTGGTCAATGAGAACCAAATTCTTTTCTACCTATGAGCCACAGAATTAGCATATCAGTGCTAGAAAGCTGGATAAATGTGTCTCCTTACTTCTGTTTCTCCCCTGTATTCCCTTAGAATTCAAGCTCGCTTTTGCAATGGCATTACAATTACTTTCAATAAACTTTGCCCCTTGACTAGCAGATGGGTTTAAGCCTGCAAATTTGCCACACCAGCCTGGGACCCCCAAACTTTTGGGTTCCTCTCAACATCCAGGTACCCATTCAATTCCCAGGCAAAGCACGTTTGACAGTGCTGCCTCCACAATCCCATTCAGACTTTGCTTAGGGTATGCTCATTCCTCAGGAATTGCCAGAGCTACCCTCCGTTACGTTGTAGGTATAAACCACTACAGCCCTTAGATTTTGGAATATATTTCACCCTGCCATGAAAGGCAAACTGATTGAGCTCAGAGCTAAGGAGCTAGTATATCTTGATTTATTCCCTCACAGAAGGGAAAGGTAGAACAAAGCAATGCAATTCTCCCCAGAAATGTTATTTTGGGAACAGAAGGAATTCACTCTCATGTTTTTCCAAACCCAAAGAGAATGGTACTATCTGGATATGGGGCAACCCATAATGATGTAATATAGCTTCCAGGGGAAACAGCAATAATTTTAAGTTCCCTTGACCTTAGGGGGCTTCTGTTCTAACAATCTGTCAGTGATTCTAAAGTAGCTCTGGCTTTGCAATCTCTGACCCAAGGTCCCCCTCCCCCCTTCTCCCCAACCTAAGAATACTTTTGTTCTAACAAACATTACTGTATAGTGATCGGTGACAATCCAATTCCAGAGACTACTCCTTGGTTCTATTTCTGGGTCATAAAATCAGCATATCTATAACATGAAGAACTAGATAAATGTACCTCCTTGTTTCTGTTTCTTTGCTAAATTATCTTAGAATTTAGACTGCTTCAATTGGTGTTACAATTAAGGAAACTTTGCTCCTTGACTAGGAAATGGGTTCAAGCTTGCAAAATGTTTTGAGACACCTGGAAGCATCTGTCTATGATCCCAGTCTTTTGGGGTCCCTTCCCAACCTCAACAATAGCACATAGAAATTGCTTTTCGTTCAGACTCTTTACATAGTACTTTACCAATTCTACCCAGTCCTTGGTGTCTATTGCTTGCTTTAAGTTCTTGACTGGATTCCAGATCTTCCTAAGAGATCTATAACTATTACATCAATTCCCAACTTAGTCTTTGATCTGCATTTTCTAAATGTCCTGGCCTTTGTAGCAAACCAAATATTATTCCAAGTTGGACAGTCAGCTCCATAAAATCTTCTTTCTCTATTAGGACACATACTTTTTGTACTTTCTTGTCTATGGCTAGTCAAGCCTCTATGATTCTATAATTTAATGAGCATCAAAGTGAATGAATCTTTCTCAGTAATATTAATCCAAATCTTAAACTGATGTCCCCATTCTAAGTCCCAAATACTATTGCATCAGAGGAGTAGCATTAATATTATATAGCCTCCCCCCTTCACAGGATTGATGAACTCCCTACAGGGAATCCACTCAGACACTGGATAGTTTAGAGTTCATTCACCAACCAGTTCCAGTTCATTCTCAAACCAATGGAACCCAAAGTCCTTTGGGGAATGATCTCATCTTCTGAAACTACTTCTTGCTAAGAATGGGCATTGAGCTGTGTGTGTGTGTATGTGCGTGAGAGAGAGAGAGAGAGAGAGAGAGAGAGAGAGAGAGAGAGCAGAGAGAGCAAAAAGTAGAACCCTCATAATTGGAAGGTGTGCTTATTTCTTCCCTGACAGTATTCTGACTTCTAGCAAGTCCCTTAACATCCCTGAGAACTAGTGTCAATTCTCAAATGGAAAGATTTATACCTGTATTACTTCATAGGACTGTCATGAGCCTCAAATGAGATAATGGATAGAAATCTTCCTCTTTTTAATAGTATATTTTTTCTCCCCTACATGTTAAAAACAATTTTTAAACATTTTTTTTAAAGGTTTGAGTTCAAAATTCTATCCCTCTTTTCTCTTCCTCCTCCTTCCTGAGATGGTAAGCAATATGATATGTTACATATATGCTATCATATAAAACATTTTCATATTGGTTATTTTGTACAAGAAGAGGAATCAAAGAAAAAAAAGGTAGCATTATAAGTCCTTTCTCTGGAAGTAGATGGGATGTTTCATCATGAATCCTTTGGGATTGTCTTGGATCATTGTTGTATTGAGAATAGCTAAGACACTCATTGTTCTTCATCAAGCAATATTGCTGTTACTATATATAATGTTTTTCTGATTCTGTTCACTTTATTTTGCATTAGTTCATGTAAGAGTTTTCAAATTTTTCTGAAATCAATCTGATGCCTTGGCTACTCAATTTTACCATTATAATATCTCTTACATACACTTTGTTCTCTTCTCTGGCACTTTTGCCACCTTGGTACAAAGATTCATCACCTCACATCTAGACTATTTCTATAGCTTGTTGGTTGTTCTCCTTGCCACAAACCTCTCTCTACTCAAATCCATTCTTCTCTGTTGTCAAAGTGATTATCCTAAAACACATGTGATCATGTCATTTTGCTGTTCAGTAAACTCCAGTGGCTTCCTATCACCTCCAGGATCAAATATAAAATAATCTGTTTGGCATTAAGGGTCCTCAACAGCCATGTCAAATTGCCAAAAAATATTTTATAAAGCTAGGAAAAAATAACAAAATTCATCTGGAAGAACAAAAGATCAAGAATATCAAAGGAGTTAATGAAAAAAATATACAAAGAATGGTGGCCTAATAATAACAGACCTAAAACTATATTATAAAATCATTTGGAACAAGCTAAGAAATAGAGTAGTGGAAAGTGGAATAGGTTAGATACCACAACACAATAATCAATGACTATAGTAATCTAGTATTTAATAAACACTCCCAAGCTCTAGCTTCTGGGCTAAGAACTCACTATTTCACAAAAATTGCTAGAAAAACTGGAAAATAGTATGTCAGAAATTCAACATAGACCTATCTCTCATACCCCATACAAAAATAAAGTCAAAATGAGTACATGATTTGGGCATAAAAGATGATACCATAAGCAAATTATCAGATCTTTGGAGAAGGGAGGAATTTCTGACCAAAGAAGTACTAGAGAATATTATAAAATGTAAAATGGACAACTTTGATTACATTAAATTTGAAAGATTTTGCACAAATAAAACCAATACAAGATTAGAAGGGAAGTACAAAGCTGGGGGAAAAACTTTATAGCCAGTATTTCTAATAATGTTCTCGTTTCTAAAATATATAAAGAACTATGTCAAATTTATAAGAATACAAGTCATTCCCCAATTAATAAATAGTCAAAGGATATAAATAGACAATTTTTAGATGATAAAATGAAAGCTGTCTATAGTCATATGAAAAAATGCTCTAAATACTATTGATTAGAAAAATGCAAATTAAAACAATTCTGAGGTATCAAGTCACACTTCTCAGTTTGACTAAAATGACAAAAAATAATGACAAGTATAGGAGGGGATGTGGGAAAACTGGAACACTAATGCATTGTTGGTGGAGTTGTGAATTAAATCAATATTCTGGACAGCAATTTAGAACTGTGCCCAAAGGGCTATCAAATTGTGCATACCCTTTAACCCAGAAGTTCCATTATTGGGTTTGTATTCCAAGTAAATCATAAAGGAGGAAAAAGGACCCACATGTGCAAAAATGTTTGTAGCAGCCCTTTTTGTGGTAGCAAAGATTGAAAAATGAGTAGATGCCCATCAATTAGGGAATGACTGAGCAAGCTGTGGTACATGAAAGTAATGGAATATCATTGTTTTATAAAAAATGATGAACAAGATGATTTTAGAAAGGCCTGGAAAGATTTACATGAACTGATACTGAGCAAAACAAGCAGGGATACATTGTTCACACAGTAACAGCAAGAATGTGAGGTGATCAACTTAGTTCTTCTCGGTGGTTCAATGATCCATTGCAATTCCAATAGCCTTTGGATAGGAAATGACATCTGCATCCAGAAAGAGAACTATAGAAAATGAAAGTAAATCAACACGTTCATTTTTTTTCCTGTTTTTTTCTTCTCATGGTTTTTCCCTTTTGTTCTGATTTTTCTTTCCCAACAAGATTCATAATGAAATGTATATTTAAAAAGCTAATAAATACATATAACCAGAAAAAAATAATAAAATTTTTTTTGTAAAGAGTCCATCATAGAAATGCAAATTAAGGCAACTCTGAGATACCACTACACACCTGTCAGACTGGCTAGAATGACAGGGAAAAATAATGCAAAATGTCGGAGGGGATGTGGGAAAACAGGGACACTAATACATTGTTGGTGGAATTGTGAATACATCCAGCTTGGAACTATGCTCAAAAAAGTTATCAAAACTTATTAAACTTATCAAAGTTATCAAACTTTGATCCATCAGTGTTACTACTGGGCTTATATCCCAAAGAGATTTTAAAGAAGGGAAAGGGACCTGTATGTGCACGAATGTTTGTGGCAGCCCTCTTTGTAGTGGCCAGAAACTGGAAACTTGAGTAGATGCCCATCAGTTGGAGAATGGCTGAATAAATTGTGGTATATGAATATTATGGACTATTATTGTGCGGTAAGAAATGACCAGCAGGATGATTTCAGAGAGGTCTGGAGAGACTTACATGAACTGATGCTAAGTGAAATGAGTAGGACCAGGAGATCATTATATACTTCAACAACAATACTATATGATGATCAATTCTGATGGATGTGGCCCACTTCAACAATGAGATATGAACCAAATCAGTTCCAATAGAGCAGTAATGAACTGAATCAGCTACGCCCAGAGAAACAACTCTGGGAGATGACTAAGAACCATTACATTGAGTTCCTAATCCCTATATTTTTGCTTGCCTGCATTTTTGATTTCCTTCACAGGCTAATTATACAATATTTCAGAGTCCAATTCTTTTTGTACAGCAAAATAACGGTTTGGTCATGTATACTTATTTTGTATTTAATTTATACTTTAATATATTTAATATGTATTGATCATCCTGCCATCTGTGGGAGGGGGTGGAGGGAAGGAGGGGAAAAATTGGAACAAAAGGTTTGGCAATTGTCAATGCTGTAAAATTACCCATGCATATAACTTGTAAATAAAAAGCTATTAAAAAAAAAGAAAAAGAGTCCATCATAACCTGGTCCCTCCTTACTTTCCAGTTTTCTTTTTCTTTCTTTCTACTCATTCACATATACTGGATTCAGTAACAGTGGCCACCTTGCTATTCACTGCACAGAGCACACCATCTAACTATTCTAGATTTTTTTCACTGATTATCCAGCAAACCTAAGCAATGCTCTTCTTCTTTCTCTTTGCCTATTGGCTTCCTTGGCACACACACACTGTATATTGTCTTCTCCATTAGAGTGGAAGGTTCTTCAGATCAGGGGCTACATTTTAACTTTCTTTGAATGACCAGACTTTATCATAATTCCTGCACTCAATGGTTGCTTAATCAATGTTTACTGACTGACTTCCTAATCCAGAATTGTCTACTATATCTTGATGTCTCTCCTAATACAGTTGATCAAGTATCATAACACGTTCTTAAGTAATCTTGAACTTTGGATATGATTATGGGAAATGAGAGATTTATCCTCATCAATTAACTTCAAGCATATTAAGACACTCATCACCCAAACCTGGAAGATTTCAAGATATATCAAATAGCTCTAAGTACAACACAACAGTTGATTTCCCTGGGTTTATGTATGTCAGTATTAGCTTCTTCCATTTTATATAAATGTTTTCTTCTCCATTCTGTATAAATGCTCCTTAAATAATTTACATGTTTGTTTTTTTTTAAACAGGTATGAAAATTTTCACAATGACCTTGTAAATGAAGTAAATGGTTATCCATTTTCTATGCTGAAAGTGTTGCAGGACTACAGCATTTCTATCAGTCGATATTTTTATGTTAGAGAAATCTATGATCAGGTAGGAAATAAATAGTATGTTAGGTATGTACATATATATCTAAATATATATTCATATTGTATAAATATTTATATGTAAAATATATTTGTGAAGAAGCAAAAACGAAGACACATCTTTTTTGATTAGGTTAGGTTTCAAACATATTCACTTTGTAGACAAAAATGAATACTAGTCATCAAAAATCTTCTGTTTTACCTTCCATATTTTAGGGATTAGAGGTGAACCTTACTTCTCCAGCCCCTAAATCTGGAAAATCCACATAAAATTTTTTTGTCCCTCCCTTTGTACTAGAAAAGAAGCCTGAATTTTTTCTTTTTACTTTTATGGGGTGTTCACAGTACTGTGAAATTTGAGTTAAGCATTTTGTCATAGATTCTGCATTATCTGCTGATATTCATGTGACAAATCTGCAGCTTCTGCAAAATGCCCCAAAGATGTCAATTTACTTCCTTTTGTATCATTGACCCACAATATATCAAAACCTAGATGAGGAATCACGATGAGGAAGGAATAACTGTATTGTAAAAGTGCTTTATTCATTGCTTGGTACATAGTCGACATTTAGTAAATAATAATTTCCTTCCCTTCCCATTATTCAGAGACAGCTTTTTCCTTTCCATTAAGAAGAAATTATATGGTTTTTATGCATCTTTTAAAAAAAATTATCAGACAATGATTCCAAATTTAGAGTCTCAAGGGGACATAGAATATGAATAATAGAAATAGTGAAACCTTCTTATATTGTGTGTGTGTTTGTGTGTGTGTGTATATATATATATATATATATATACACACACACACATATATATTTAAATTTTGTTATTAAAGAATTTTATTTTCAGGGGTTTTTGTCATTTTTTTAAAAAATTTAAACTTAAATACAAAATAAGGAAAAGAAAAAAATTACCTTGTACAATGAGAAAGTATTCAATATAAAACGACAAATTTCCTTTTAAGAAAACCTATATAATAAATACTGTTTTCAAAGCTGCCCAGATTTTTTTGTGGTTGCTTCCTTGTTGAATGAAGTTTTTTCTCTGCTGTGTACTTTTTACTTTATTTTTTCCCTCCCTTCCCCTTAAAGAAGGCTACATCTAATGTAAATGTGTGTAAATACACACACACACACACACACACACACATATAGATAGATATCTATAAACATACACAAATATTCATACACATGTATGTAAGATCATACTATGCTAATTTCCTCCTATCATCTGTTTGATGATGGAAGTCTTTCCATATTTTTCTATTTCAAACCAATCACATCCTATCTGAAAAATTGTCTATGAAAGTTGTTTTTTTTAAATCAATTTTCTGTATTATTTTTCTTCTTAGATGCAAAGATTTTATTTATACAAGAAAATTTTTATTTAAAACAATCAAAGTTATCCCTTTTACACATCTTGGTATACGGTGTTAAGTGTGGGTTCATGCCTAATTTCTGCCATACTAATTTCCAGTTTTCCCAGCAGTTTTTGTCAAATAATGAATTCTTATCCCAAAACCTGGGGTCTTTGGGTTTGTCAAACACTAGATTGCTATAGTTATTGACTATTTTGTCCTGTGAACCTAAACTATTCCACTGACCACCTACTCTATTTCTTAGCCAATATCAAATGGTTTTGGGGACTGCTGCTTTAGAATATAGTTTTAGATCAGATACAGCTAGGCCACTTTCATTTGATTTTTTTTTTTCATTAGTTCCCTTGAAATTCCCCAGTTGAAACAGCTACAACCAGCGAAAGAACTCTGGGAGATGACTATGAACCATTACATAGTATTCCCAATCCCTATATTTTTGTCCACCTGCATTTTTGATTTTTCTTCACAGGCTAATAGTACACTATTTCAAACTCCGATTCTTTTTGTACAGCCAAATAACTGTTAGGACATATATACTTATATTGTACTTAATTTATACTTTAACATATTTAACATGTATTGTCAACCTGCCATCCGGGGGAGGGGATGGGGGAAGGAGGGGAAAAATTGGAACAAAAGATTTGGCAATTGTCAATGCTGAAAAATTACCCATACATATAACTTGTAAATAAAAAGCTATAATTTAAAAAAATAAGAATTTAATAATAAAAAAAGAAAAATTACCCATGCATATGTTTTGTATATATAAAACTATTAAAAAAGATTAAATCATATACTTGTTCTTTTGTTTCAGAACATAGATGGTGAGGTGATAATAAAGTTTAGAGACCCAGGTAACATCTTTGCAATGTAAAGTTTAAACCATGTTATTCTTTGGTTTGGAGTTCAGTCCATGTTTATCATTCTTTCTACTCATGTGTTTTATATTTTGGAACAACAGATGAGGTTCTAGAAGAGAGTCCCTCTCATCTAAAAGATATCATTAAAAAAATCTTCAAGCTTGACATGGAAAGCAAGATATCTTCTTCTGAGAGTAAAGAGATAATGTACAAGAGCAAAAGTAAAAGCAAAGCCAGCTTGCCTGCAGAAGAGGCAAGAGCAATCCAAGAGCACTCAGCTTCAGAAATGGAGGAGGATGCCAAGAGCTTGAAAGAAAGCATTATACCCGAAATTGAGGAGACACAGATCTCCAAAGTGAGCCTTTTCCAGGAAACTGGAATGCTGGAGACGCCAGAAGAAAGCTCTGTAGTCTTAGAAGAATGGACAGGGAACCAGATACAGGAAAGCCTGGAAGCCCTCTCCTCTTTCGAGGTGAGTTAGTCTACTTACATTTTCTCTGGCTGTCTACAAGCCTGGAACCCTCTCCTTTCTCCACTCTAAGGACCTGCCTGGCTTCCTTTAAGAACCAATTAAAACCTTATCTTTTACTGAAGGTCTTCCTTCTATTCATTATCTCTTATTATCCTGTATATAGTTTGCCTTGAATATATTTGTTTTTATGTTGTCTCCCCTGTTAAATTGTAAGTTCCTTGAGGGCAGAGACAGTATTTTGCCTCTTTTTTTGTATCCCCAGGAATTAGCACAGTTCCTGGCACATGGTAAATGCATAATAAATATTGATTGATTACTTTAGGGCTCATGAAAATCATATAAAGTTTAGTCCAGAAAAAAAAAAACAAGGCAAAACCTTAAAAAAAAAAATTATCGATATCTTTTATTTTTATGTTGCCTTCATTTCCAGATAAGTTCCTCCTCTTGCCCCTCTCAGAGGGAGCTTACTTCAACAATATGATAAACAAGTGTGTGGGAGGGATGAAGGGAGAAGAGTGTTTTGGCAAAACTAAAACAACATATTAACTAAATCTTGTTTTACACATAGTGTTTCACAGCCATCACCTCTACCTCTGCTAAGAGGAAAATACATTTTCTCTCTCTCTTTTTGGAGGCCAAGCTGGATCACTAGAATTACAAAGGATTCCATTTGTTTGTTTTTTTCCATTTATATTGTCGTAGACTTTGGAACTATTGTTTTCTTGGCTACTTTTTATTAGTTTGTAGGTTTTCCCATGCTTCTCTAGTGTTCTTTATAATCATTTTTTAAAGCTTTATATTTTCAAAACATATGCACGGATAATTTTTCAACACTGACCCTTGAATAGCTTTGTGTTTCATATTTTTCCCTCCTTCACCCTACCCCCTCTCCTAGATGGCAAGCAATCCAATATATGTTATACATGTTAAAATATATGTTAAGTCCAATATGTGTAAATATTATACAATTCTTTTGCTGCACAAGAAAAATCAGATCAAAAGGGAAAGAAAATTGGTAAGAAAACAAAATGCAAGCAAACAACAAAAAGAGTGACAATGATATGTTGTGATCCACATAATTGTTTCTTAAAGTACAGTAATATTCCATTTCACTAATGTACTATCATATGTTTAGACATTTCCCAGTTGAGCGAAAATAACTTCCTTTACAATTCTTTGCTACTATAAAAAAAGCTGCTTTAGGAATTTTGGTATAATAGGATCTATATTTTTAAGTTTTATTTATATTTAATTACATTTTAAGTTCTCAATTGTCTCCATCCCTCTCTATCCCATATTAGAAAAGGCCGTCACTAATAAAAATATATGTTTGTATGTATGCACACACAATATACACACATGTATATATGTACACATATGTGTATAAAACCCCAACATGCATACTTCTATTTATCAGTTCTTTCTGTGGAGATTGATAGCATTTTCCTTGTAGGGTCTTTGTAATTGGTTTGAGTAACTTAGTCATTCACAGTTATTCTTTAAACAATGTTATACTGTATACAATATATTACTGTATACAATATTTTTTTGGATATGTTCATTTTACTCTTCATTATTTCATGCAAATCTTTCCATATTTTTCAAAAACCAACCAGCTTATCATTTCTCATAGCACAAGATTTTTATTTTCATATTTATCTTTGATCTCCTTGGAATATATGCCTAGCAGTCTATCTGAAAAAAGAGGTAGTATCTAAGACCACCAAGGCTATCTTATCTCAGGCTATCCTCACCACATCTCAACTATCTTGGGCTTTGAGTCTAAGGGGTTCAGAACAAAAGTCACTTCCCTGATCACTTTCAAAGGAAAAGATTACTCTTAGCTCATGCTCACCAGCTTAATGCTATCCCACCAAAAGCTCTACCTCAAAGACTGTCATGAATAACTAGTAAATCTCTTTATTATAGAAAGGATAAACAAATCAGAAAAGTTATACATATTTGAATATACCAAAAAGTTTGGATAAGAATAAATAAAATCCTTATCTGTGAGTGAGCAAAGGTCTCATTTTTTTTTTTCACTTTAAAAACATTATTTTATTTGTTCTTTTTTTTTTTTTTCATTAAATAACTTTTTATCGACAGAACCCATGACAGGGTAATTTTTTGCAACATTATCCCTTGCACTCACTTCTGTTCCGATTTTTCCCCTCCCTCCCTCCACCCTCTCCCCAAGATGGCAAGCAGTCCTATACATGTTAAATAGATTACAGTAGATCTTGGATACAATATATGTCTGCAGAACTGAACAGTTCTCTTGTTGCTCTCAGGGAGAATTAGATTTAGAAGGTATAAATAACCTGGGAAGAAGAACAAAAATGCAAGCAGTTTACACTCATTTCCTAGTGTTCTTTCTTTGGGTGTAGCTGTTTCTGTCCATCCTTGATCAATTGAAACTAAGTTAGATCTTGTCTTTGTTGAAGAAATCCACTTCCATCAGAATACATCCTCATACAGTATCGTTGTTGAGGTATATTATGATTTCCTGGTTTTGCTCATTTCGCTCAGCATCAGTTCATGTAGGTCTCGCCAATCCTCTCTGTATTCGTCCTGCTGGTCATTTCTTACAGAACAATAATATTCCATAACATTCATATACCACAATTTACTCAACCATTCTCCAATTGATGGGCATCCATTCATTTTCCAGCTTCTGGCCACTACAAACAGGGCTGCCACAAACATTTTGGCACATACAGGTCCCTTTCCCTTTTTTAGTATCTCTTTGGGGTATAAGGCCCAGTAGAGACACTGCTGGATCAAAGGGTATGCACAGTTTGATAACTTTTTGGGCATAGTTCCAAATTGCTCTCCAGAATGGCTGGATGTATTCACAATTCCACCAACAATGTATCAGTGTCCCTGTTTTCCACATCCCCTCCAACATTCTTCATTATCTTTCCCTGTCATTCTGGCCAATCTGACAAGTGTGTAGTGGTATCTCAGAGTTGTCTTAATTTGCATTTCTCTGATCAATAGTGATTTGGAACACTTTTTCATATGAGTAGTAATAGTTTTAATTTCATCATCTGAAAATTGTCTGTTCATATCCTTTGACCATTTATCAATCGGAGAATGGCTTGATTTCTTATAAATTAGAGTCAATTCTCTATATATTTTGGAAATGAGGCCTTTATCAGAACCTTTGACTGTGTAAAAATGTTTTCCCAGTTTATTGTTTCCCTTCTAATCTTGCCTGCATTAGTTTTGTTTGTACAAAAACTTTTCAATTTGATATAATCAAAATTTTCAATTTTGTAGTCAATAGTGATCTCTAGTTCTTCTTTGGTCATAAATTCCTTCCTCTTCCACAGGTCTGAGAGGTAAACTATCCTATGCTCTTCCAATTTATTTATGATCTCATTCTTTATGCCTAGATCATGAACCCATTTTGACCTTATCTTGGTGTACGGTGTTAAGTGTGGGTCAATGCCTAGTTTCTGCCATACTAATTTCCAATTTTCCCAGCAATTTTGTCAAATAATGCATTCTTATCCCAAAAACTGGGGTCTTTGGGTTTGTCAAACACTAGATAATTAAAGTTATTGGCTGTTTTGTTCTTTGAATCTAACCTATTCTATTGATCAACTAGTCTATTTCTTAGCCAATACCAAATGGTTTTAGTAACCGCTGCCTTATAATATAATTTTAGATCTGTTACAGCTAGGCCACAAAGGTCTCATTTTTAACCAGGAAAGAGAAGAATAACACTGAGGGTATGTCTGCTCTCAACAGTCTCTTGGGCTCTAGGTGCTGGAAGTGAATAGACATTGATGGGACACTAGTAAAATGAGGATAGGGACAGCTAGGTGGCACAGTGGATAGAGCACTAGCCCTAAATTCAGGAGGACCTGAGTTCAAATCTGATCTCAGACACTAAACACTTCCTGGCTGTGTGACCTTGGACAAGTCTAAAGTTCCTTTAGATGTCTTTAAGGTTTCTGGGATTCCAGTCTATTATTCAGAAATCCCAATCTTTCTCTCTAAAGGTCTTCTCTCGAAATGTATGTCCAATAAAAATGAAGGGAATTTTGTTTACAGTCATTCAGCATCATGGTTCAGCTTTCTCTCAGCCCATCAATAGTCATATTCCCTTATACATACAAAGTACAGCATCTTCTGGGCACTACCTGCCAAGAGAACAGAGACATCACAGTAGTATAATTTGGAATCTGGAAGTGCTGGTCCCATTTCTAATTTTTTAAATTATATTTCCTTAAAAGTTAAAGACCTTTTTTCCTCACAAATAAATTTTGCTATCATTTTGTCAACTTCCAAAAGTATTTCCTATAAATATAATTTAGGAAACATTTTCATTTTTATCATAGCAAAGCAGCCCAGCCACAATATCATTGATGTGTATGTTTTATTATATATCATTTTATATAATATATTAATATTAATTATTAATATATTATATTATAATCTTTTTTTATCATATTTTATTTTTCCAACCTAACTTTTGCTTCATAGAACCCTACTTTGTAACAAACTCAAATCATTCTCCAACAAAAAAAAGCAAATCTATTTCATAATCTTTTCTTTGGCAGCAATGAAGAGTATTTAGGTGGTGGTAGTAGACAGAGCACTGAACAGAGAGCTCAAATCTGGCCTCAGATACTTACTAGGTGTAAGACCCTGGGCTTGCCTTAAATTCTTCACCTGTAAAATGAGGATAGGGACAGCTAGGTGGCACAGTGGATAGAGTACTAGCCCTAAATTCAGGAGGACCTGAGTTCAAATCTGATCTCAGACACTAAACACTTCCTGGCTGTGTGACCTTGGGCAAGTCACTTAACCCCAATTGCCTCAATAAGGAAAAAAAAAAGATGAGAAGAATACTAGCATCCACCTCCTAGGATTGTTATGAGAATCAAATGAAATTAAATATGAAGAACTAGCATGGTGCCTGGCACCTGATAAGTGCTTTATAAAAGTTAATTATCCTTGTGATTAGTGAATGCAATTAATCTGAGTCAGGCTACTATTTTGTGCTATTTTGCAATATTCTGGTCATTATATATATATATATATATATATATATATATATATATATATATATATAGTTTTCCTTGTGCCTTTTTTGCGTCATTTCATATAAATATTCTTAAGTTTCTGTGAATTCCTCAAATTCATTGTTTCTTATAACAAAGTAGTATCTTCAATGCCATCATTTGTACAACCATTACCCCATAAACAAGCACCTATTTTGCTTCCATTTTTTTTCTAACCATAAAAAGTGTTCCTATGAGTTGTTGTCTGTGAAGCTCTTCTTTCTAATTTTGACCTGCTTGGAGCAAATGCCCAGTAGAAGGACCATTGCATCAAAGGATATGAATAATTTCCATATGAACTTTGTTATTATTTTTTCTAGGCCATTAAAATAGTTTTTTGGGAGTCTGATTTGTATAGCGTTAAATAAATAGATTAGTTTAGGTAGTATTGTCATCTTTATTATATTTGCTCACCCTATCCAAGAGCATTTAATATTTTTCCAATTGGTTAGATCAGACTTAATTTGTGTGGAAAGTGTTTTGTAGTTTTGCTCATAAAGTTTCTGATTTTCCCTTGGCAGATAGATTCCTAAGTATTTTATACTATCAGTAGTTACTTTAAATGGAATTTCTCTTTGTAACTGTTGGATTTTGTTAGTGATATATAAGAATGCTGATGACTTATGTGGGTTTATTTTGAGGATATGAATAATTTAATGATTTTCTGGCATAATTCCAAATTGCTTCACAAAATAGTTAAACCCATGATGGAGCCTACCTTTCTATAGTCCTTTCAACCTTGATCATACTGTTTTTTATTATCTTTGTGGCAATAAATTGACTCAACAAAACTCTGTAATCATAATCTTGCAAATAATATTTCTCAAATTGGCTTTCATTTTTAATAATTGATAAGATGATAAGGAAATTGAGGAAAATTTATTTAAGATCCTAAAGCATATTGACTGAAAAGTTTAGACATTCCCCTTCTCCCCCCCCTCCATGCCAATACACACACACACACACACACACACACACACACACAAGACAAAATAGAAAAATAAGTTAAACTGCAGATTTAACTCCTCTAGGCATGGGGGCCAATGGCTAAGCAGTAATACAATGGGAGTGGCTTGAGCAAATTCACATAGCTTCTTAGTTGCAAAGTGGAGTTTAGAATCTAGGACTCCTGAATTCCTTTGGTATGCTTTCCATTCTTTCTTCAATGCTTTTTCCATTATACTTAACTGATGCCTTTATAGAACTCCTTTGAAAAGGTTAACAAGTGATTTGTCTAAAGTCACACAACCCAATATGTTCTAGGACAGTACTCTTGTCTGCCAGGCCATGATCATCTCTCTTCGTCGTGCATCACAGATATTTAATAAACGCTTGCTGGATTGCATCACATCAGATTGTTCATTTGGTATTTCTCCTCTCGTCAACCCCCCCATCTTTAGCTAAAGAAATAAAAGATGTTTTTATAATGTTGCTAACTGCATAAAGTATGAATCTGAGCAAAATATTAGTAAGGCATGATTCTTGGGTGATTTACCTTTGCACCCATTTACTCCTGAGGCAAGCTGAATAAAATACATAATTCGTGGGAGAGGTTTGTCAGAGTCCCAGATATTTGATGGCCAGTGATTAGTAGGAGGAGCATGGGTGATATGAAGCTAGAGAAACCTCACCTGAAGTGTAGGGAAGGAAAAGGACATGGTTACTGCTTCCTGTTATTTGCTAACTAGATTTTGAGCTCAGTTGTCTCCAATTGCTGAAAGACCAAAAGTATTCTCTAAATTTGGGGAAGTCCCAGTCACCCTACCCTAGGTTGTAGCTTTGCTACAAGGTTCATGCTTCTATTT
The DNA here is from genome assembly GCF_902635505.1 of Sarcophilus harrisii. Classification (NCBI taxonomy): domain Eukaryota; kingdom Metazoa; phylum Chordata; class Mammalia; order Dasyuromorphia; family Dasyuridae; genus Sarcophilus; species Sarcophilus harrisii. The sequence goes on along the minus strand of NC_045427.1, from coordinate 485,152,312 downwards.
GCTAAAACCATTTTACCTGCCTAGATTCAACCTGGGATTATATCAGAAGAGGAGAGTACAATGGAAAGCTCTACTGAAGTATTGGAGTCCTTCTTAACTTCAAGTGGAAACAAGTATTTGGTCTTTTCACTTCGTGAAGAAAGTGAAAGTAAATTGGTTGACACTACATCAGCAGAAGACATTCCTCAAGATACTGCTGCATGCCTGAAACATGTGATTTTACCATCCCAACTATTTTCAGGATTAAAAAAACGGTAGGAATATCCTTCCATTAGTATTTTGGACTGGGATTTGTTAGAGGGTAAAACTTTACAATGTTGAAAATTTAGAAATGATGCATCTGAAATAAATGAGAAAAGGGGATGATATTCTGAGCTAGGAGAGAGATGATTTAGATGGTTAAAAAACAAAACAACACAGCAGTCTCACCAGAAATTATTTGTAGTCATTGGTTTCAGATCATAGGAAGCCCAACTTCCAGCCATGACATTTACCCATGGGAGAAAGATAACTTTCTTCAAAGCTCCTAATTTATGTGAAAAGTTAGTGAGCATGATTTCTTCTTCGAATTATTTTGTATATATTCTTTGTTTTCTCAGTAAAATGTCAGCTTGTTGAAGGCAGGGGATATTCTTCTTTTTCTTTTTGTGCGTCTTCAGTGCCTTGCAATGTAGTAGGAACTTAGTAATAGACTCTTTGAATTGAGGAATGTGGAAGGATCCTGCTGAAGAATGCTGGAACAGAATTTATGGCTTTTAAAAGTAGTTATCAAGTAAATTCGGTTCCCTTTATGTGACTTTACTGTGTTTTTATGTTTCCTAAATTGACTTTTCTGAAAATAAAAGTCCAGATCATGTGGGGAGTATCTTCTAAAACAGATTCTTTTTCTTTCGATTTCAGAATCCGCCTTGAGTATTTTGAACACCTTGAGAAGTGGTTTGGTCAGACTTTGGCCAAATCCAAGATGTTCACGGCTGCAAAGACTGATGAGCTGGATTCAGAACTGGAGCTGCGTCTCCACATACATAAACCAAGAGCCAAACAAATAAAGACAGAAATCCACAATGTCAGAGCAGGTTACAATCTCACTTTTCCTTTAATTCTGTCCAAAGAGGCAAGACCACATGATAATGGATAAATTTGGAGTCAGAAGACCCATATGCTAATTTTAGCTCTGCCACTGGTTGATTACCTGTGTGACTACAGGCAGATTACTTCCTCTCTCTACACCTCAGTTGTAGAGTTTAATGCTTAGATGAGAGGACCTCCAGGATTCCTTCAGGCTCTAGATTTATGAAAAAATCATACTGTGAAATGTGCCTGTATCAAATTTTTCTTGGAATTATGATTATACTTTGTTAATTAGTTACATTAGTCTGCCTAATACCTGTAGCCTATTTAACACCTTTTAGTAAACTGTGGAAAGTAGCTGTAAAATTTCCACCCTTCCTCCCCAAAAGGTGATTTTTTTGGTGCCCTTTCTTTTACTTTGTTAAGAAATTAAAGTCTTTTAAGTGACAGCCTTGATCCCCCAGTACTGCAGAGATTGCACACTTACAGTTTCTTCTGGACTCAAAGCTATAGGAACATTTTGCTATTGTTTCAATAGAGGATAAGAAATGCAGGGATGGATTAAGATCTTCCCTGAGGGAAGGTTTGCCAACTCCAATGAAATACCAGATCCATCAAAGTATTGTATGTACCTAAAATGATATTTACTTTGTGCAATCTTGTCTGACTCTGTGACCCCATGTGGAATTTTTCTTGGCAAAGATGCTAGGTGGATGGCCATTTTTTTCTCCAGCTCATTTTACAGATGAGAAAATGAGGTAAAGAGGGCTAAATTTGCCCAGAGTCACATTATTTGAGGCCACATTTGAACTCAGAATGATGTGACTTCCTGACTCCAGGCCCAGTACTCTATCCACTCCACCACCTCTGTTATCACTTGATGACTTATAAAAGCCCAGTGAATCAGGGAGGTAGAATCTCTTTAGTGGAGAGTTGCAGCTCTTGCAGGAGGCTGACTTCAGAACTCTTATTTGAATCACAGAATTCTACACTTGGATGGGGCCTCAGAGAGATTTAATCATTTAAGTAAATAATTAACAAATAATAATAATTCTTATTATTAAATAAATACAATTAATTAATTAATTGCTATCTAGAAGGCCTTGTGCCAGACAGTGGATGTCCAAGAATGAATGAGGATAATCTCTAGCTACTTTAGGATTACAGTTAGGAAAGTGTTTTGAAATCTTAAAACTCAACAGAGGTAGTACGTTTTTTTTTTAAAGCACAGTGTACATTATTCACTTCTCATTTCTTTGAGAAATTGCCATTTTCTCCCACCCCTGATCTTTCAGGCTGAGGGAAGAGAGAAGGAGACTATCTTTTCCAGGGACATTACAGCTCCAGTTAGTCCATGGAGCAATAGTATAGTACACTGGTGATTTCTGTTTGGTTCTACAGGTATTCATCTGGCTATACTTTTAAGTCCTTGAATAAAAAGATTACATTCAGATCATAGGAACACAGAGATCTAGGGACAGGCGAATCTGGCCCAATCCTTCCATGGATGCTAAGTGATTACCCAGTTTATAAACATCGGAAGCAGATTTGAATACACATCCTCTTGACTCCAGAGCCCATGTTCTTTCCTCTTGTACTGAAGTACACGTGACCTCAGTGTGGGTCATCTCTTTGACTCTGAACATTCCTTACTAATTCTTTGGCTACTCCCAGCTGGTGAGAGCAGTGCATAACTACCATCTGGAAATCTGTGTGTTCCCCCAGTCTGTTTGGGAAGGAATTACCAAGGGAGCTTGGAGGCTCACAAATGACCCTCCTTCCTTTGCAGCGGAGATATTGTTTCATCAAGAACGGCTGGACCGTCACTGTACCAGCATCTTGGAAATGCTCAGGAGAGAGAGAATCATGTTCTACAAATTCCATGAAGAACAAAACACCAAGAACAAAAACTTCCGGAATTGGATGCTTAGCATAGAGCAAGCCTTCCTCAACACTACCACCAGTCGGAAGTAAGGGGGCCAGCGCTCTGAACTGGGGACAAAATCACTGGTCTTAAATTCCAGGGGGAGAGTAGAACTAGGCTTTTACTATCCAGGAATTATTTGATCCTTTCCTTTGTTTTAACCTAAAGATCTATTTTTTAAACTGATACCCTTTCCCAAAGTCCTCCTGTTGATAAGGTCTAGATTTAGGGAACCAAAATAAGATTAGGGTTTCTGGTGGTCAGGGAGTTAACATGAGGTCTAGTGGCAGGTTTGGGGTTCAGGGAACCAAATGGAGAGGTTTGGCTCCCCTGCACCCCCTTGGGATTCTGCACAAGGGTAGGGAGTTGTGGGGACTCCCTTCTGATGATGCAGAGATTCTCTGTAAAGAAATGTACAGACCTGAAAATCTAGATTGATAAAAGAGGTTTATTATGGGTATTGGAAGTAAGGTTAGAAATCCTGACAGAGAGACACAAAGTCTGGTTGGGGAAATAGGGGAGGGTAAAGAGAGGATGACACTGGAAAGAGTATTCCAGTGGGTAGAGGCCCTTGGCATCCAAAGCATGGCATAGCATGGCATGTTTGGAACCTCTGCAAAGAGAGGATTTTAGATTGGCTCTTTTATAATGGGAGCTTTGGCTACAAGTTGAAGGGGGCTCATTGCTGGGTTTCAGCTTGAACTGGAATTTGAATTGAATTCAATGAGTTTCAGGCCTAAGCTGACCCCACCCAGATAACAAGGATGAAACAGTTTGTTCCTTGGTGCAGGGTCTCTCACTGAGGCAGAGTTGAAGGAGATTTTCTCCTTTAAGGATTTTTAGAGTTTCAAGGTCCCCTCTTCACTGTGATACATTCTTAAGATCACTATGTCAGCTGAGTGTAAAGCATATTTCAATAATTTTTTTCTAGCTACTCTCACTACTTTATTCGAATAACTGTATCACACCTGTATAAAAAAGCATTTTGAGAAACGTTTTAAAAAGTACCGTGTAAATGCTAAATTTTGAACATTGTATTCAAATCACCTAGGAACTGAAATTGTCCAGCTACTGATAGCATTTGAATTGGTTTTGCCAAAATGAGTTTTGTGGAAGTAAAATTAGTAGCAATAAACTGGTGGACTAAGGAGACAGAAATATCTGAGTGCACAAAATTTTCATGCTTGTGGTTTGGAGCCATTATTTTGGGATCATGATCTTACAAAATACCAGAAATTTTCATTCTTTTAAAATGGGTTTTCTTTCTTTTGTCACAGTCTGACTCTGTTCAGCTCCAATTTGAACAGAGAGCTGCTTTCTTATGTAGACGTTATACAGCTATCCCTTCGTGGTTTCCGACATTACCTAGAAGAGAACATGGAGAAACTCCGACTTGCAAATATGGATTTTCTCAAAAAATGCAGGTAAAATTGATGTGGATTTGTTCTCAATGATCTCTCTCTTTTTTTAAAAATAGTTTTCTTTCTCCCTCTTATCTTTCTCCCCAATCTTTACATATATGTAAACTTTATAAACACACATATAAACTTTATATATATATATATATATATATATATATATATATATATATATATATATATATATATATAAGCATTAGTTTCTCTTCCTATAGATAAGAGGAAGGTGTAAGCAGTCAATAATAACCATTTATTAAGAGCCTATTTGTGCCAGGCACTGTGCGAAGCCCTGGGAACACAAAGGTAAAATCCCTATTCTCAAAGAGATTCCATTCAAGTGGTACAGATAAAGTGCAAACAATTGAGTTAGTCAGGGGTCCTCAAACTACAGCCTTCGGGCCAGATGCCGCAGCTGAGGACGATTATCCCCCTCACCCAAGGGCTATGAAGTTTCTATGTTTAAAGGCCCACAAAACAAAGTTTTTGTTTTTACTATAGTCCGGCCCTCCAATAGTCTGAGGGACAGTGAACTGGCCCCCTATTTAAAAAGTTTGAGGACCCCTCAACTGGAAATAATCAACAGAGGCAGGTCACTAGAATTAGAGGAATCTCCCCGTCCCAAAAGAGAGGATTCTAAAAGCTGAGACTTGAAGAAAGCCAGGAAAGCCAGGAGCAGAGATGAAGCAGAAAAACATTCCAGGCTTGGGGGAAAGACAGCCAGAGAAAATACCTGGAGCTGAAAGGTGGAGTAACAAGTAAAAAGGTGGCCTTCAGAGCTAGGAAAATATAGATACTGGCTATGTGACCCTGGTCACTTCATTAACTCTCTTCTGCAAACTCCAGCCTATGTACCAAATCCTTCCCAGTGCCTATGTTCATAGAGCAGGCAAATTAAGTCCGATCCTAGAAATTTTAGATCCAATAAAATCTTGTTTAAAAAACACAAATATTCTTAGTTCACTGTACAAACCCAGGTGGTAAGCCACCTTTGCTTTTGGGCAATAGTTTGTGGAACTCCTCTTTCCCTTCCTTTACTCATTCCCACCTGCCAGCTGCTCAAAAGGGATACATTTCTGAGAATGTACTAACTTGTCTTAGTTGGGAAAGTGCCTCATCTGGGAATAAGCGCCATCTACCAATGAAATTGAAGATTCCACCTCTATCCTTTTTTTTTTTTTTTTTTTTTTCAAGTAGCCTACAAGCATTTTCCTTGACTCTGGCCCTTATATCTGGTAACTACAAATTCAAAAAGAGGGGGATGTTCTGTGTGAATAACTTTTATTCTTACTTACTTTCAGATTGTTTTCAGAGGGAGGGAATTTCTCTCCTGATGAATTGAGTACATTTTGTAATCGACTGGAAAAGGAATCCTTGCGAATTGAATTTATTGAGAGTTTTATCATGATGAAGATGGAGAAAATGGAGAATGAATATGTAGAGCAGGTAAGCACATCTTTCTCGACCCACAGATGGGAATTCAAATGTACCAATCATTTATATTCTGTCATTCCAATGTAAAAGTAATATCTTCTAGGTTTTTAAAATTAAAGGTTATATGATTTGGTTTTTTAAATTGAGACAGAAAATTCAAATTTCTTTCATATAGATTTTTCTTATGTTAGAAAAAATTAGAATTAGACCTATACTTTCTACTTTTTTTTTTAGGCAAATGAGATCATCAACAAATTTGAAAGTAAATTCCATAACCTATCAGTGGATCTCATTTTTATAGAGAAAATCCAGCGATTTTTGACAAATCTGCAAGTGAATATCAAGGCAGAGGTAGAATTTCCTATTTCTTTTACTGATGGGTTAATGCCATTTATTTTATCTTGGGGATTTCTGGCCAGCTATGGAGAGAAGTGGATAATGTTGGTATGGAATGGGATGTGAGATCCTTTGAGAAATTTCACAAATGAGTGACTAATTCTATCAGCAATTTGGAGTTGTGCTAGACATGACCAATCTGTGCCTAACCAGACTTATGGCTCTAGTGCCATATTCTTCTTTTTCTATTTTGTGAAGATTCAAATCTGGAAAAATTGTGTGGTGGGGGGGAAGGATGTTTAGGAGCAACAATGCTCCAATGAATGGCATGAAGAGACATAGAAAAAATTGGCTTTGTCTGTGGCATATTATATTACTTGACTAAAACAAGGTGTTCATGAACTTATGAATTTAACTTCCAAAGGAAGAGTTAACCTTGAGATCCCTTGGTGGTCCATCCAACCAACTCTTTTACTATGGCCAACGTGTGGTGTTGGATATAGCAAGGACTGTTTGGGTAAATAGGAGTGGATCAGCACAAATCCATCAACATTATTAGAAAAACAATTTAAAGTTTCCCTTATAGCTGATAGTTAATATTATTTAATATTATTTTCACATGTGAAAGAGAGCAGAGTTGGGACAGGTATGGTGTCTAGATATGGTCAGTGGGATGCACAGTAAATTTTATTTGCTTGATAAATATTGAATCATCCCTTTTGATTTATTAGAAAGTCACAACCTCCCTTGGCTAACCTTCATAGAACTTTACACATGACAACTCCCACCATAACCCCTTCTAGCTCTAGCCCCCAACTCTGCAGAGCCCAATGTTCTTATTTTACAAATGGCAAACTGGGATGCCTATGGGTGAAATAACTTGCCCAAAATGATAGTTATTTGGTGACAAAGGACCTGCCACTATAATACCTTAACATTTACCAAAAGAGTATTAGGTAATGATTGCTAGCCTAGGGATTACAAGAGCTGGAATCTAGTCCAGCTTCTGTCACTCACTGCTTTTATGAAAAGATCAATAAGAAATTTTATTTATATTTTCCAAAAAAGATCATTACAATAGAGTCCAAAAATAAAAGAATTGAGTATTTGTCCCTTTGTTACAATGTCTTAATTTTTCAAAACAAAAAGAGAAACTATTATTCCCACCAAGTTAGAGTTAGAAATTCAATTAAGCATCTGTAAAAAGCATTTTATTTGTATGACCACATCTGTGCAAAAAATTAAGCTATCTTTCAGGACAATATTATTCAATATTATAATCATATATATAAATAAAAATAAATATTTAAATCAAAACAGCTGAACACTGTATAATTTATGATGTTTTTCATAATTGTTGGAATCTTTACAAAGTGTTAAGCCATTGGAGTTGATAGAGACAATAATTATCTAATTTGGCATGGTTCAATATGATTGATTTGATCTTAGAAAGAGATATTTTGGGCCAGTACTTGAAACAAGGTACTAAGTACAACTGATAGAAACAATGCTTGTGTTCACACCTTTAGAGAGCTCATAAGTATCTAAGTATTCAATGGAGTTCACATGTTTGGGGAGAGTTCAGGGTTTAGAAAGAGATATCCGAATTCACACCTCCCTTAGGGGGCCAGAGAGCACTCTGGGAGATAACCCAGAATCCCTCTCTCTCCAGAAGGAGGAGTTAACCTTTGGGAGATCATATATATATATACAGGAAGCTCTTAGAGCTTGGGAGAGTTTTTCTTGGGAACATTGACTGGGGTCGGAGAGGAGCACTCTGGGAGGAAGCCCATAAGCCCTATCTTCAAGGAAAGAGATTCATTGCATCTTCCAACTTGGTGCTGGCTGGAGGCTGAAGAAGGCAGAGGCAGAAGCCAAGGACAAAGCTGCAAGAGCTTTTGGGAGAGATAGGCCTCTGAGCTAACCGGGCTATATTGAAGGACACAATAAAAGATCTGAACTCTTTTATCACCTGGCTGTGTTTTAGAAAAAGAACACCAACACATAATAAAAAGTTTCATGATACCAATACAGATTTTTTTTTTAATGAAGACATCTTAAAATTAACAGGATCCCCTTTTGATCTGATCTGGACCTGTGATTTTATTGGTGTACAAAATTCCTATTTAAGGAAAACCTAACAATGCAGATCAGCAATTATCTTCAACTTTGAGTCTTAGAGAATTGCCAAGGACCATTTAAATGACTTAGATCCCAGAGAGCTTAAGTACCTTGCCCAAAGTAACACAGTCACTATAAAAGCAAGACTTCAGTTAGGTCTACCTGATTCCAAGACCAACTATGTATCCACCATGCCATACTGTGTGGATGCCAATAGAATAAAAGAGGCATAATTTGACTCATTTTTTTTAATTCAACAAATGCTTTTCATTGTTTTTCTGCCAACATTCTAATTAGTGAGAAATAATCTAACTTTTACAAGATGTCACAACTGATGTTAAATATAACAAAATTCTTGATACCTTTCTTGTCCTTTAGTTATATGTGCCAATTTTTTACCTGCTAAATTTGAACATCATTTTGAGCTTGAATTTTAGGCTTAGAACAAATGGAGAGTAATAGCTTTTTTATGTATTAATTAATATATCAGAAAATGTATTTCAACGTACTCATCTTAGCTCCCAGATTATCCTTCTAGAAATAAAGCCTAACCTCTACTTTTCCAGGTGTTCAAATCTAATTTTCAAACCGAGACACTAAATAATGCTCTAAAAGAACTTCGCCACAAGATAAGTATTTGTGGTCAAGACATTATGGACCAAGAAGTAAGTACCTAGTCCTATGTCCTTTTCCTACCATGTTGTAAATCTGAGAGGTACATGCTGATAGAAATATAATTGTAAGGAGGAGACTTTTATATCTTTGTCTAGAATATGCAATTTTGGTCTTGCTGTAATCTCTCTAATGTGTCACTAAATGATACAAATTCTAAAGAAGAAATTGTAGACCCTTCAGGAAAAAAAAATTTGAATACTACCCTTTATATCAACTTTGCACATCTAGTCTGAATAAGAAAAAAATTTTCAGAGTGAATAAATATTGTCAAAGGAGATTATCCCAGGAGGACATAAAATAAACCTACACATTTATATTATTTTAGAATGGTTTGGAGTTGCAAAGAAAAACCCTATGTAGGGTTTGTTTGGGGTCATTTCTTCAAAGCCTTTTGCACCTCTGCTTACTATAGCCAATTTGTAACTGAAACAAACAAATACATTATCACTCATTTGCTTTTAAGGTATCGCTACCTTGCTTTTTTAAAGGAAAATATTATCATTTATTTAGAAAATAATATGTTATTGGTTTTCCTGTTTTCTTCTTATGAATGTATGATACTTCATTAGCAGAAAATAAGAGAAACAGACATTTCTAAAAACCAATCAAGTCCCTTATCACTAATTGAATCACTAGTAGCTCCCATTCTCTAAACATTGACATGGTTTTCTTTCTCCCATTTGCAGGTTGCCCCACAATTTTTTTTCCATAACTCTTAGCTTCTTTTATTGCATCATATGCTCAGCCACTATTTCAAATGTAGTTGCTAATTATTTCATATCTCTTCAACTCACTTTGAAGCCAGACTGTTCCAAATCTGAACTATCTTTCTATCCCAAGCTTTCTTTGTGCTTCTTTTCTACAGTGATCTCTGAATAGGCTCAGAATTGTCAGAAGGGATACGTGTAGAGTAGTTGCATGTGAGCACAACTATTCCCTCCCAGTCTTTTCTCTCTTCTCCTTCCTCTTAAGTAGTGCCAAATTGACTTTTTTTTAAAGGTTGCATATTGTATAATATAAGTTCTGACAGCTATACAAATATACTTGGTTAAGACCCTTCTCTCCAGATGAACCAGCACTCTATTTTGCCACCTGACTTCTTGAAGAAGCCAGATGTAGTACTCAAATATTTTCAAACTGCTAAAAAAGGTAAAATTTATTCATATATAGTTGTACTAATTTTTTTCAATCTCTCTACTTATTTTCATGACCCATGTCATTAGACTGTGAATGCAGAAGACCTATACAATTTTTCCAAACATATAGTGGAAAAACTAACTCAAAGGATTCAATATCTTAACTGCCATTTGGATTACCAGGTAATAATTATATGTTTTTTCCTAGGAAAGATGTGATTTAGCATTTCTATGTCTTTCAACTCTGAGTGCTGTCTGGGGTATCTTTAGATGGGAGCAAGCTGCCTAATTGACCTAAAAAATACTACAGGATTAAATAAATCTTATGCAGTCCTTCAACAAGATTTTGTTAAGTACTTACTATAGGCCAGAGCCTGTACTAACCACTGGAAATATACATACAAGTAAAAAGACAATTCTTGCCTAAACAGGCTTACATTCTAATGGGGGAAGATGTACATACCGAGGAGTTTAGAAGGGATGAGAGATTATAGGTAAAATCCAAAGAATCAAAAGAGGTCAATCTAGAGAAGACTTGACTGACCTGGGCTTCCTCCTTAAAATGGAGGTTCTGTGAAGAATCAGCCAATTGAAAGGACAAAGGGTGGAGGGTGCTTCTAATGGGTAAAATCAGAGGTGGGGTGAGCTTTCAGTGACGAGGTATCTGATGCACTCTGGAAAAAGTTTAAGGAAGTCAGTAGGAACATGATTCTTAAAAAAGAATTAAAATATCTTTTGATATTGGATCAATAGATACCTATCTATTGATAGTGAAAAAAGATGGCAATTAAAAACTGGATGATATAGATGATATTTTTGATATGCTAGGGGTAAATAGATTAAATCTTGCCTACTTAATTTTAAATATTCCTCCCTTATTTGGGTTTTCTAAAAATAAAATTCTGATATTTCCCCCTCATAATCTATATTTCTCAATATATCTGCCCTGATCCATGTCAAAAAATTTAAAAAAGGGGGGGGGGAATTTTTTCAGCAAAATTAAGAAACATACCAAAAACATCTGATACTATATGCAGTGTTCCACTTTGCATAGTTCTCCTTTGCAAAGAAGTGAAGGAGAGGAAGACCTACCTTCTCATTTTTCCCATGAAGTCAGGCTTGATCATTTTATTTTCATAGCATTAAATTTTGATTGTTTTGTTATTATCTTGTTGTTACCATTGTGTATATTGTTTTTGTTTTCCTGATTCTGGTTACTTCATTTTGAATCAATTTATATATCTTATAATTCTATAAATTCTTATTTGTTAATTTTCATAATAATATGCCAGTACATTAAAATACTATAATTCAATTAGTCATTTTCTGATTAACAAGCATCTATTTAGTTTTTATTTCTTTGATGCTATCAAAAAATATTAAAGTAAAATTTTGGGTGCCTATGACTGTAAGTACTATTTTTGTCATTGACCCCCATGAAATATATGTCTGGCAATGATATCTCTGGGTGAAATATCTGGGACATCGTAAGAACTCTCTTCACATAATTCTGTATGGAGGGGATGCTTACCCAAACTGACTACTCGGAGGCATTCCAGATACAAGGTTTTTATTCTGTTCTTGCACACCAACTGGACAGTCCAGCATAGTGTCTGACCCAGAGTAGAAGTGAAAACTGGATTATATAGGAGAAAAGACACAGGAACGCCACCCCCTTCCTGTTGATGTTTAAATTCATTGTATAGACTGAAAAGGAAGTAACCGCTGACCAGTGGTCAACAACACTGTCTACTTCCTGGAGGTCAGGACGTCTGGAAGCTTAGGCCTCAGGTCTGACCTGTTTCAGCCGTAGTCTTCTGAGAAATCTTCCCTTGTAACATTCATACCCCTCTCTTGTTCACCCCTTGTGCCATTCAGTCCTCCTTCTTGTTCATCCTAGGGGAACCATGGCACTGTCAAGGCCCAGTGGCCTCGGGGCCATTCTCCCATCCTTCCCACCCAAGCAGTCCAGACCCAGATTCATTTGGGACAAAGGAACAAGGTCTCATCTTCTGGAGAGCTGCTTCAGGCTGACAAGGGGCGCAGAGTTGGCCCAGTGGGATCCAGACTTGGGTAGGGGAGACAAGTGACTTGTAGGCATCATCAGCAAACAGGGGGGCTGAGTGTCAGCATCAGGTTTCAGTGATGTCAGGGTGACCAAGTAGTTGAAATTTTATGGCTTGGAGTCTGGAAGAAACAACTCTCATAAGTAGATTAAAAATGCAGAAACTAATGTGAGCAAAAAAATTAAATAAACAAAAGTGGAGTTAGTATGAGAGTTACTAGGGAGAGTAACCAGGAATCCCATCCAGAGGAAGATGGGAGGGTGGAGATGAGGCTTTCATGAATGTCTCACATGCAAACAGCTTTTCCTAGAATTCCTACTTTTGTTCCCTCAAAGGATTAAGGGCAATGGATGGAACAGTTTGGCCCTATACACAGTGAAAGGAGTGCTCAGATGGTCTCGGGGGCAAGCACCATAATGTTGAAAAGGCATTAACCATTGGGTAGAGAGGATTGCAGGCAGAGTGGAGATAATAATCTTAAATGGGTTTGATCTCCTTTAGTAAAAACTCTGAGTTTTTCAGTCTTACAAGGGAAGGCTTTTACCCAATTAGTACAGGTGTCAACAAAAACCCCTGGCTGGGGGCATATGTGCAAAATCCGTCTGCCAGTCCTTCCCTGGGTATGTACCCCTCCTCCAGTTAGGCTTCAGGATGGGGGGTTTAGCAGCCCTTTCACAATTTACTTGGGCACAAACTGAGCAGACCTGACAGATTTGTTTGTTTCTCCTAGCTTGTGACCAGTAAAAATAGGTCCCTCAAGGGATTGGAGAGCATTTATTTTCCAAATGGGTAGCTTGGTGTAGACCAAAGAGAAGTTTCCACTGGCTGGTTTAGGGATTAGAAGTTGGCCCTAGGTATTTGAAACCGCTCAGAAAGAGAAAGCATGTATCCCCTTTCTTTAGCAGGGAATGGTTACTGGGAGTTATAGGGGGAAGTATAAGAGTCAGGACTTGTGGAATTAAAGGTGTCATGGTCAGGGGCAAACAGGCAGCTAAATCTGCAAGCCTGTGTCCCTTGGTCTGAGGTCTGAAGTGAATCCCTCTTCTGTTGTCCTTTACAAAACTTAACAGAAACCTCTCTAGTTCCAGGGACAGCTTGCATTAATTGTTTCCCTGCACACTTACTGGGGGATGTTTAGCTGTCAAAAATCCCCTTTCTCTCCATATACCCCTATGAGCATGTAAAACATGAAAGGCACATTTGGAATGAGTATAATGTTCATTCTCATTAGTTTTGATAAATGTGTTCATTCATTCATTTCATAAATATTTATTGAATGCTTATACTATGCCTATGCTAAGCACTGTGTGGGGAATATAAAGTTGGATGGCATTTAGTATCATAAGACATAGAAAAGACTTTAAGAATCACCTAATTCACACCCTTGATTTAACAGATAAAAACCTTGAAATTCACTGAGGTAATTTTTTTTTCTTTTAAAGAAGGAAGACACTAATAAAGTTTTCATGTAATGATGGAAAGTCTTCGTGTAGAAAGTGAAATTTTATCACCTTTTTTTAATAGATCAAGTCTTTATGAACTTGAAGTCAGGAAAGTCAGGAAGTAAAGATAAGGAGAGAGAGCATTCCAGGCTTGGAAAAAAGCCAGTGAAATCTGAGCATTATTGGTAGAATTCTTAAGATTTCTGTTTGCTTAATTTTCCTATCTATGATTGATACTGGAAACAGGATATTTTTTTCTTATCCCCAACTCACTTCCAGGGAGCTGGGGCAAACACAGACAATGTTCTCTTTGTAGCCGACATGACCGAAGAGGAAAACAAGGCAGATACGATTAAAGAGACACTTCTTCAACCCAGTCGGATGGGAAAAACAATGCTTGATGATGTGGCTGTGGAAATAATCAAAAACGTCCTTCAGTAAGTCCTATTTTCTTTCACATTTAGTATGCCATATTCCAGTTATCTCATTGATAGTCTTTCTTCAGTAAAGGAAGAATGTTTGTTCTTCTTGATTACTAACAAATTCATTGCTTTGTCATTTTGGTCTAAAAGCTTAGTGGCAACGTGTCCGGGTTAGTTGAATCAAGTGTGCATCTCGGTAGATGTCCTGTAAATTTTATTTACACTTTGTTCCTTGTTTTCAATATTTCTGAAAAATTCTCTTGTCCCATGAAACATATCATGAGATTTTTGCTTTATTTTCTTTTCAAGGCATCTGATCATAAATTATTATAACTGCTGCCTTTTATTTTTTATAGTTTCAAAGCAACCTTCTTTATAACTTGTTCTATTTTTTGTTCCATTTCTATAGTTCTGTCCTTAAATAAAACAATTCTGTTGCTCAGTTAACTCATTGTTTACTTTTTTCTCTTGTTTGAATTTATTTAGTATTTTATTTTTCTGCAGTAATTTGTAAAAACAATTTTTAACATTTATTTTAAAACTTTGAGTTCCAAATTCTTTCCCTCCTCCTCCTATCCTTAAGACATACAATTTGATATAGTTTATACATGTGTAATCATGCAAAACATTTCCATGTTGTAAAAAAATAAATAAATAAACCCTCAAGAAAAATAATATGAAAAAGTGTGCTTCAATTTGTATTCAGACACCATCAGTTCTTTCTCTGGGTATGAATAGCATTTTTAATCATAAATCTTTCAGAGTTGTCTTGGATCATTGTATTGCTGAGAACAGTTAAGTAATTCACAGCTGATCATCTTATAAAATTGCTGTTACTTTGTACACAGTATATTTGTACTTTTTTTCTTACTTTCAATTTTGTTAATCTCCTATTTTATTTTCAGAATTTCAAATTTGACATTTAATTGGGGGAGGGGGAGTTAGCTTGTTTTTTTTCTAGCTTTTTTAGTTGCATGCCCAATTCATTGATCTTTTTCTCTTTCTTATGCAAGTAAGCATCTAGACATATAAAACTTCTCCTAAGAACTGCATTGGCTGCATCCCATAAATTTTGGTATGTTGTCTCATAATTGTTCTGATACAGAAACAAGTTCTACAATCTTTGAATTACTTCACTTAACATACACAGAAGAGCCTTGTCAAGAACTGATCATTTTAAATTTAAATAAAAAAATATTTAAATTAAATTTAAATAAAGTAAGACTCTTGACCCCCAAGCCAGAAGAGGCAGCACTTAGAAATCAAAATTATTAGCATATTCATCACATATATTACCTTGATAATTGTGAAAATCATAATTTTTCTCCAACCATAATATTTATTCATTGAATCAGAACATTCTATAGTTTGCTCATTTCTTTGGTTGTCTCTTTTCCAAAACAAAACAAAACAAAAAAAAATTTTTAAGGTTTCTAGTAGAACTGCTTTTTTTTTACAGGGTCATCTATATTAACATTTTGAAGGGAATATTAAAAAGATGGGCATCGTGACCACTCACTCCTCCATCTTCTTTTCCTTTTTCTCTTGGCCACAGTGGATAATGTTGACCATTATTTTCTTAATAATTTTTTTCCTTCTTTGCCTTCTTTAACACAACATTCTCATTTTATCTCTCTACTCTCTCTGTATCTTTTTTCTGGCTTTTCCCACCATCCAAGTTAAGAAAATTTCCCCCAAGTCTCTATCCTTGGTCCTCTTTTCTTTCTCTTGGCAACCATGTCTATCATTCATTCAAGTGATCAATCAAACATTAAGTACCTGACATATCAAGTCAATTCAAGTCAACAAACATTTTTTAAATGTGTGCTATTATAGACTCTATTCTAAGTGCTGGGAACTACATAAAAAGGCAAAAAAAATGTTCCCTATTAGTAAGAAGCTTATAATCTATGCAGAGAACAATGTATAAATTATATACATGTAATGAAGACATACAGGGATATAGATAGGTAATCTATAATAATCTCAGAGGAAAGGCAGTAGCAATAAAAAGAACTAAGAAATGACCTTCTTGCAGAAGATGGAATTTTGACTGAGACTTGAAAGAAGTCAAGGAAGCAAGGAGATGGAGACAAGGAGGAAGAAAATTCCAAGGATGGGTGACAGCCTGCAAAAATGCCCATGGTCAGGAAGGCCTGGATTCAAATCCTATCTCTTTCACTTACTAATTCTATGACTCTAACTTCTCTGTCCTCAGTTTCCTCATCTCCTAAAATGAATGAGTAGATGTTGATGAACTCTAAGGTTCCTTTCAGCTTAGTTCTATGTTCCTATGTAAACATATAAAAATATTAAGTAATTGGGGGTGGGAGGGGAGGGATACATCTACTCCTATAACTTTACCTTTCACTTCTGTGACAAAAACACAGGTCAATGTTTTCTGCAACCTGCTAGAAACATCAGTGTCTTTGCAGCTCTTCAAGCTCTTCATAATCACAAGTGAACTCCTTACCCCAAAAAACAAACAAGCAAAAAAACAACAATAATGATGACGACAATAAAACCACCTTCTTCTTTCAGGAAATCTCACAGCTTTTCCTTTTGGTTTCAGACTTCCAGAACAAAGGCGTGATCGAGAACATGGTGGCAAAATCAAAGGTGGGTAAACTTTGGGATGTGAAAAATTGATCATCAGAATTCCCAGGGATATTTCCAATTTTTGTCAAAGTACTGGGAAATATCCCAAGTGTTTTGCTATTTTCTTTTCATTATCTAAAGGGAAACGTCCAAGACGACGGACAGACAGCATCATCCCAAATAAAGACATAAAGAAGATCTTATCAGTGACCAGTAACTTGTCACAGGGAAGGTAGGATTTGTGAAATACAAATTTGTTTCCTCTTTTTACCTTCACTTCCTTTCCCTCTTTCCTCTTAACCCTCCATTCACCTCTCTACACTCTTCCTACCCAATTTCTGCAAGTTTTTAATTTCTTGTTCTCTGAAGCATTGGCCTTCTGATATAGCCCCACCTTTTTTTGTCCCTTATTTCTCATGGACCTTTTTTTTTAGTTTTTCAGTCAAGTCCTTCTATCTTTCTTCTTATCAATATCATAAGCTAGCTACTCTCAGCCAGAAAAGCTCAAAAGTATGCTCCCACCAGGGTTTTCCACCAAAATAAGGCTAAATTGAAGGAAATTGGGATAGCTTGTGCAGCCTGCAACCTGGCACAGTGGAGAGAATTACTAGGCTTAGAATTATGAGAAACTGGATTTGAATCTTTCCTCTTAAATTTGCTAGATATTTGATTATGGAGAAGTCAATTAATCTTTCTGACTCTCAATGTCTTTGTAGCTGTGATACTCTCAATAGTGTTGTAAGGCTTAAAATGAAAGAACGTGCAAAGAACTTTGGAAAATTTTTAATGCTCTATAAATATCAGTTATTAGTATTATCTTAAGATTTCGCTGGCTCTAATCTTTTCTTCCAGAATATTTTTTTCATGTCATTATCAGAGCTAAGACTTCCTAAAATATTACTCAAGGTAGGAAATGGTTAATGATAGGAATTAAATCCATAAATTCATTGGTATAAGGAATTCCCAGTTTTAGAAATTCCTTTCATCAATGCAGCTTGGAAAACTTTATGCGATTTAATAGTCTTAGATAGTTGCCTAGAGGACTAAATTAGATGACTTGCCCAGAGTCACATAGCCAGTATATAGCAGAGTTGAGATTTAATCCCAAGTCTTGCTCTAGAAGTCAGCTTTTTCTTCATTAGTCTATTCTGCTTCTCAAAATGAGTGCAATTTTTTTTTTTGACATTTGATTTTGGAAGTATGAACTTATCTCAGGGAAATGGAAAGCATTGGCATATTTTCCAGGTGTTTGAATGTCAAAAAATATCCCAAAGCAATTTAGAGCTAAACCTCACAAGATTAATTCTGATCGTGTTGCTGTGGAATCCCTTAATCTAGAGCTATCAATCATACAGCCCCAGAACCAGATTAAAATGTAATAGTGAAATATTTAGCAAAATAAAGATAACATTACATTTTAAAACTAAGTTGATATGTGGCCAGGAGAGATTCTTATGTATGGATTAATAGCCCCATTTCTATTTGTGTTTACACTCGTGCCTTTGATGTCACTAATTATTCTTTTAGTTTAAAAGAATATATAATATTTTATTTTCCTCCAGTTATGCACTAAAACAATTTAGCCTTTGGGGTTTTTTTTTGTTTTGTTTTGTTTTGTTTTGTTTTGTTTTGTTTTTTTAGTTTTGAGTTCCAAATTCTATCCCTCCTTCCTATTCCTTCCCTTCCTCCCTCCCTGAGACAATAAGCAAACAGATATAACTTATACATGTACAATCATGTAAAACATTTCCCGTATTAGTCATTTTGTATAAGAAGACTTGAAATAAAAAAAAGAATGAAAGGAAGTGTTAAATATCATGTTTCAGTCTATATTCAGACTGTTTCATCCTTAGTCTTTTGGGATTGTCTTTAATCATTGTACTGATGAGAATAAGTCATTCACAATCCTTCATCATACAAAACTGCTGTTATTGTGTACAAAGTTCTCCGGGGTTTGCTTGCTTCACTTTGAATCAGTTCATTTAAGTCTTTCCAGGTTTTTCTGAAATCATCTTACATGTTATTTTTTATAGCACAATAATATTCCATCACAATTAAATACTAAAGCTGTTAAGCCATTCCCCAATCAATGATCATTCCTTCAATTTCCAAATTTTAGCCACCACAAAAAGTACTGCTATATATATATTTGTACATTTGAGCCCTTTTCCTTTTTTGTTTTTTATATCTTTGGGATACAGACCTAGCAATGATATTCTTGAATCAAAAGGTATGCACAGCTTTTATAACCCTTTCAACATCATTCCAAATTTCTTTCCAGAATGGACAATGCATTAATATCTCAGATTATTATCATTTGTCCTTCATTCTCAAAGAGGACCATGACATCAGAGAGGTGATGCCATGAAATACAAGTGAATTGGATTTAAGTGAGGGAGGGCTGTCCAAGATCACCACCTCACTTTCCCCTCCAGAGTCATATGGATCCAGTGGGAAGATATAGATCAAGACTGCTGGAGATGACCCTGGATGAATTGGGAGACTTTCAGATTGAATATAAATAGCTATTATTTTTTGCTTTGACCAGAAACCCTGAGGATCTTACCCTCCTAGCTTAATTTATTTATTTAGATAATTTTTTTTTTTTTGGACTAAGTGAAAGAGGAGATTCTTTGCTTCAATTGCCACCTAGCCTTAATCACTGAATGGGTATGACCGTCAATCAAACTGAGACCTGTTGAAGACCTTAGCTTAAACAATTTTCTCATTTTATTTATTTTTTGCCTTTTTTTTTTTTTTTTTTTTTTTGCAATTTGGCTAATATGGAAATATGATTTCTTATGTGTAACTGATATATTATTTGCTTTTCAATGACTAATATATTGTTTCCAGTGAGTGAAAAAAGGTAGAAAGAAAGAAGAGAATCTGGAACTCAAAAATTAAAAATAAAAGAATGCTTAGAATAAATATACGTTTTAAAGCAGTGCACAAAGCATATGAAGAGTATAGCTATATTAGACTTACCCAATCCTGGCCTTATTAGCAACACATTTTGACCAACTGATCTAACCAGCCCTTCTCATGAAATCTGCTGCCTGACAGAAAAGGGAGGATCATATTTATTCATCTCATTACTGAATAGTTTTATCTTCATTTTTAAAAAAGGCATTTTTAAAAAGGTATAATCAATACACTCATCTGGACCCATGATTCCAATACATGAGATATTAAAAAAAAAAAAACCCTCAAACTCCTGGGAAAAATTCTTGGACTGAATTATAATTAATTCTATTGTCCTTTGTCCTTGTATAAAATTGATATAAGAAGTTTCCTTTAATTAGTGTTTTTGTTTCTTTTGTGCAAATGTGTTGGATGGCATTGTTCATTCAATTCATCTATGTCCTTTGACAGAAATCCACTGTGTAAAGTCTTTCTTGTATTATTTCTAAAGAAAATCTCTATAAATAAAAAATGCTTATATCAGATAAAACGCATCATATTCTCCAATCCCCTGCATTTTTTTGGCCTCAACTGCTTGAAAATTTACTTTCAAATTCATTGTCCATATATTGTCATCATGCTTATTAATTTCAAAGCTGAGAAGAATCAAGTATTGCTCCTTCCAACATTGTTTCACCTTAGACTGGTTCTACATGCACATGATTCCAATAGACCAGAGATAAAAATTTAAATAAATTAAAAACTACAGGAGCCATTTAGGATCTTCAGTGCTAAATTTGGTTGCAAGCCATCAATATGCAAACAGAAAATAGTTTCATAATTCCCTAGCTAATGCCTCAAAGGGAAAAGTGTCCTTACCCTCAGAGAAAGTTGATTAGTGGTGTAGTATTATTTTGTTTTTTTCATTAATGAGACCTTTCCAAATGCAGACATGCCTATGTCTTTTCAGTGTTTTACGATACTCCCGACCAAATCGACAAGACAAGAAGTATCAGGTGTTTGGGGAGAAGCCTGAACGTAATGAGTAAGTCAGCTTTCGTTTCAGTCCCATAAATATTTAACCCTTTCTGAGGATTGAGACAATCAAGTACATAAGATTGATCTGTTTGGTTTGATTTAATTTTTGGGATAAGTATCTATATGTATAATGCAGGTCTTTTCAGCCATCTGCTTGATTGCAGTTTTCATTTCAAAATTTCATTTTCATTTTAATTTTTAGATTTAAATTTTCATTTCAGATTTCATTTTAAAAACATCATCCACTCACTTCTCTGGGAAGCCAATGACATTTTGCTTTTAATAACAGAGGTAAGGGATTCTATTTCCTATTCCATTTAGAATTCTACTGTGTCTTCATTCTACTGATATATCCTTTTTTTTTTAAATAACTTTTTATTTAGAAGTTATATGCATGTATAATTTTATAGCATTGACAATTGCCAAATCTTTTGTTCCAATTTTTCCCCTCCTTCTCCCCACCCCCTCCCCAGATGGCAGGTTGACCAATACATGTTAAATATGTTAAAGTATACATTAAATACAAAATAAGTATACATGTCCAAACAGTTATTTTGCTGCACAAAAAGAATTGGACTCTGAAATATTGTACAATTAGCCTGTGAAGGAAATAAAAAATGCAGGTGGACAAAAATAGAGAGATTGGGAATTCTATGTAGTGGTTCATAGTCATCTCCCAGAGTTCTTTCGCTGGGTGTAGCTAGTTCAATTCATTCCTACTTCGTTGGAACTGATTTAGTTCATCTCATTGTTGAAGATGGCCAGGTCCATCAGAATTGATCATCATATAGTATTGTTGTTGAAGTGTATAATGATCTCCTGGTCCTGCTCATTTCACTCAGCATCAGTTCATGTATGCTGATATATCCTTGATTTGATTAACTAAGTGGTCCATGTGCAAAAAAGACACAGTCCAAGTTCCAATGGATTTCTCCTTACAATTTTGGAAAATTAGAGACTGTTAGAGCTAAAAACAAAAACAAAAACGAACTCCCCCCAAAACTTAGAAGATGGAATGCAGAAACTAGAAGGAACTTAAAGTTATAAATTGTTAGAACTAAAAAAAGACCTTATGCAGCATCCATTCTATCCTTCTAATAGTCTATGATAGTGAAGGTGCATCAGTGGGAGTGGCAAGACTAGAATCCAAAGCTCCTGATTCTTAACTTAGTGTCCTTCTTCCATCTCACACTTTTTGGTCTCAGGAACCCTTGACATTCTTGAAAATTTCTGAGTCCTCACAAAGGATTTTTTTATTTTAGTTTTAATTTTAATTTATTCTTAACATACATTTCTGTATAAATCATGATGAGAGAGAAAAATCAGAGCAAAAGGGAAAAACCTTGGGAGAGGTAAAAAATTAACAGAAAAAAAAGAAGTGAACATAGTATATGTTGATTTACATTCACTCTCTTTAGTTCTTTTTCTGAATGAAGATGGCTTTTTCTGTTCAAAGTCTATTGGGATTGCTTTAGATCACTGAACCACTGAGAAGAACCAAATCTTTCATAGTTGATTATCACACGTTTGCTCCTGTTGTGTACAATGTATTCCTGGTTCTGCTTGTTTCACTCAGCATTAGTTCATATAAATCTTTCCAGATCTTATTAAAATCAGCTTGTTCATTATTTTTTATAGAACAATAATATTCCATTACCTTCATATACCACAACTTGTTCAGCCATTCCCTGACTAATGGACATCTACTCATCTTCCAATTCTTTGATACCACAAAAAGAGCTACTACAAACATTTTTGCACATGTGGGCCCTTTTCCCTTCTTTATGATTTCCTTGGGATACAGACCCAGTAATGGTACTACTGAATCAAAGGGTATGCATAGTTTTATAGCCTTTTGGGCATAGTTCCAAATTGCTCTCCTCCACAACTCTACCAACAATGCATTAGTGTTCCAGTTTTCCCTCCCACACTTATCATTATCTTTTCCTGGCATCTTAGCCAATATGAGAGGTGTGAAGTGATACTTCACAGTTGTTTTAATTTGCTTTTTTTCTAATCAATAGTGATTTAGAGCATTTTTTTCATATGACTATAGATAACTTTTTTTTTAATTTAATAGCCTTTTATTTACAGGTTATATGCATGGGTAACTTTACAGCATTAACAATTGCCAAACCTCTTGTTCCAATTTTTCACCTCTTACACCTCACCCCCTCCCCCAGATGGCAGGATGACCAGTAGATGTTAAATATATTAAAATATAAATTAGATACACAATAAGTATACATGACCAAACCATTATTTTGCTGTACAAAAAGAATCGGATTCTGAAATATTGTACAATTAGCTTGTGAAGGAAATCAAAAATGCAGGTGGGCATAAATATGGGGATTGGGAATTCAATGTAATGGTTTTAGTCATCTCCCAGAGTTCTTTCTCTGGGCATAGCTGGTTCAGTTCATTACTGCTCCATTGGAAATGATTTGGTTGATCTCATTGCTGAGGATGGCCAGGTCCATCAGAACTGGTCATCATATAGTATTGTTGTTGAAGTATATAATGATTTCCTGGTCCTGCTCATTTCACTCAGCATCAGTTCGTGTAAGTCTCTCCAGGCCTTTCTGAAATCATCCTGTTGGTCATTTCTTATAGAACAGTAATATTCCATAATATTCATATACCACAATTTATTCAGCCATTCTCCAACTGATGGGCATCATTCATTTTCCAGCTTCTGGCCACATAAAGAGGGCTGCTACAAACATTCTGCAATACAGGTCCCTTTCCTTCTTTAGTATCTCTTGGGATATAATCCAGGTAACACTACTGGATCAAAGGGTATGCACAGTTTGATAACTTTTTGAGCATAGTTCCAAATTGTTCTCCAGAATGGTTGGATTCGTTCACAACTCCACAACAATGCATCAATGTCCCACTTTTCCTGCATCCCCTCCAACAATCATCATTATTTTTTCCTGTCATCTTAGCCAATCTGACAGGTGTGTAGTGGTATCTTAGAGTTGTCTTAATTTGCATTTTATAGATAACTTTAATGACATCATCTAAATTGTTCATATCCTTTGACCATTTATCAATTGGGAAATGTATTCTTATAAATTTAATATAGTTCTTTATATGAGAAATGAGACCTTTATCAGAAATACTGGCTATAAAGATTTTTCCCAGCTTTGTACTTCCCTTTTAATCTTGTTTCTGTTGGTTT
This sequence comes from Sarcophilus harrisii, assembly GCF_902635505.1. Classification (NCBI taxonomy): domain Eukaryota; kingdom Metazoa; phylum Chordata; class Mammalia; order Dasyuromorphia; family Dasyuridae; genus Sarcophilus; species Sarcophilus harrisii. The sequence goes on along the minus strand of NC_045427.1, from coordinate 485,128,549 downwards.
TGTTTGTGTAAAACCTTTTAAATTTAATTGTATTAATACATATTTAATGTATTCATCAAAGTTGTACATTTTACCTTTAATAATATTCTCTAAGTTCTTCTTGGTCATAATTCCTCTCTTCTCCAAAGATCTGATAATTATCTCTTGTTCTCCTAATTTGTTTATGGTATCATCTCTTATGCCCAAATCATGTCCATTTTGACCTTATTTTGGTTTGAAGTTTCACAAAGGATTTTTGTGTGTGTGTGTGTGTGTGTGTATATATATATATATATATATATATATATATATATATATATACATACACATACATATATATGGAGAGGGCATATGGAATGATGAGGCTGGAAGCCAGATCTTTAGGAGGATTTAAAAAAGAGAGTGAGAGGAAAGTGGAGGCTACATGATAGATAGCCATAGCATTTTTGAGGAATTTAGCACTTAATAAATTGGTATTTGCACTACCCCTACCTTATATGGCCATTGTAGGTCTAGTGCTTTGGGACCTTAAAGTACCAAAGGTGAGAGGGATTATTCACAAAGGTGAATAAAATGTGGGCCCTGTCTTTGAGTACCTAACTCACTACCAACTTCCTAACCCTTGAAGCTTCTTAAATAAACCTGGTTACTGAAAAGGTCTATTTTTATCTTCTTCTTCTGTAGGAATTTTACCGTAAAGACAAACATTCAGTCACCAGACCTGATTATATGCAGGATACTTTTGACCAATGTGTTGAAGTGTTTGGGAAGAAGCTCTTAGAGTATGGGAACCAGTCAGATGAATACTATAATTCCTGTCTCATAGGTACTTGTAAAGCTGTTACTTCATTGTCTTCTATAAAAACCCTTCCTTCATCCATTCTATAAGCATCTGTTAAGCTTCAATTATGTGTAATGCTCCATATTCAGCCTTGGGGGAAGATACAACGATAGACAATATAATTATCCCTTCCACATCATGGGGGTGAAGGGTTAAGGGCATGATATCCCCAGGAGTGGGAAAATCCGTGTTAAATTTTTTGTCCCCCTCCCTTCATACTATTTTCAATTATTACAGTTTCAAAAGATAAAATATGTTGATATTATGCAAAATATTACACATATATTTTAAGCATTTCTGAGTTTCTAAACTTTTTCTGTTTCTTCTGCTAGCCTTCAAGTCTGCAGCTCCTGCAAAACTCTCCAAAAATTCCTATTTAATTTCTTATGCTGACCCATGATATATCAAAACTGCAGTGGGGAAAATTGCAATGTAGAACCCATAACTATAGTTTTCAAGGACCTAAAACTAGATATAGTGCCTTTTGGGGCTGCTCCCTTCACCTCACTCTCCCAGGTTGGTCACTTGAAGGGATGACTTCCTTAACTCCACCTCAGGTTTAAGGGTATTGAAATGGATCTGTACTTATAAATCCATAATTCATGAGATCCCACACAGCATGCTTTTCTTTAATAGTCATAAAAACAAATAACTCAATACAAAGTCATATGCATAGTTAGGATATCTATACAACATTTCCCATCCTAATAAAACTAAATATATACATATCAGTAGAAACGTTGGGCATAAATTTAGAATACACACCTGGAGAATACACATGACCAAGCCAACTCAGACTTCTGTTACTTCTGGGCGGCCATGTCCTTTATCTCCTTGGAGTGTCCCATGCTCTTCCCATGTGGATATAGTGTCTACTTGGTGAGTCACTCAGCTGAGGTCCTGAAGTTCACTTCTGTCTCCTTCCATTCTAATAGAGTTACGGGAGCAGCTAAAGGAATTTGAGGAACTGTTGCCTCATGTGGCTCGTCTCGTCATGGAAAACTTTTTCCACAAACACTGGGAGACTCTTCAGTCCAGTGAAGCTGAGATCGAGGGTCAATTCAAAGAACAACTGGAAGAGTGGTTAAAGATAAGGGTAAGTGTCTCAGGTGTCTCAAAGACTTCCAATAGTCAAGAGGATTTCTTCTAAATGTGGGCCCAGGAGTTGACTGAATTTATTAGTCCCTCTTTTTGCCCTTGGAAACTAAGGTTCTTGTAACATCATAACACAAGTTTGTACCACACTTTTTTTTTCCTCTTCAGAAAATGTAACTAGTGTTGAATTTTCTCCATTTTCCTCTCTCAAGTCAGAAAGTTCTGGGTATAACGACCTTTAAACTATAAGCTCTTTGAGAGCTCATTTTTATCCCCAGAACTTAGTACACTGACTAATACATAGTAGGGGCTTAATAAATGCTTACTGACCATCTCGTTTTAGAGAGACATCATAGAATAGTGGATAGAGCACTAGACATGAAGGCAAGAAGACCTGGGTTCAAACCCAATTCAGACACATGAACTATATACACCTGGGCAAGTCATGTACTGGTCTAAGCCTCAGTTTCCTTATATGTAAAATGTGGTACTAGTAGTTAATGATATGATTATGATATGAACTAACAGTTTAGTTTTTCAAGAAGTGCCATGTTGCTTTTCTATGATTTTAATATCATGTTTTCAAGATTTCCATTTTGCAAAACAGCACACTTTTTCGTAGGAAGTACATTTCTGACTTAAGCCAAAATTGGATTTTTCTTTAAGGACACAGGATTTCTGAAGCTGTTGTAATACAAATTCAAGATTGTCCATGTTAAACTAACCTCTCTGGCTTATTTTCAATCTCTCTGTAGTGGGGAAGAGTCATTTTTTCACCTCTAAACTTCCTTTCTCTAAATCTAAGATCCTATTACCTACCAGGCAAGTCCTCATGCAGAACAGAATTTTCCATTAGCAAGACTTTTCTAGGAGCAATTCATTAAAAATGTAAACATATATTATACTCTGAATTCAAAAGCATAAGAATGATGACTTCAAAGGAGTTTTTGTTTTTGTTTTTGTTTTTGTTTTTAAGTATCAGACTCACCATGACTTGGAGTCAATGACAAAACTTGGCCAATAAGAGAGAATGTATGCAGTAAAGAGATTAGGGAACAGTTAATTGCTAACTAGGATCTTTGGATTGTGGAAGATTGATCTATAATATCTATTATTTATTTTCTTTGAAACTAGTTCAATAAAGACAATACTACAATTGATTGTATTAGTTTTAGAACCAAATCTTCATTTCTTTTTGGTATTTCTAACATATCTAGTACTTGAAATGTATGTAGTAAAGTAAATTCAACAAATATTTATTAAGCACTTAATCTGTGCCAAGGTATTATGCTAAGTACTAGGGATACAAAGTGACTCTTCAACCTCCTCCAAAAAAAAAAAAAAAATCCCCGTCCTTAATGAGTTTGCCTTCATTTGATGACTATTACCACCAGAATCAAATATAATGGCTTTTGACATTTAAAGCTTTTTGTAACCTGCTTCTTCTTACTTTTCCCAGCCTTTTAAATTATATTTCCCTCTATCCATACTACCATATAGTTTTATTGGTTTACATGTTGTTCTCTCTCAGGTAACACACTTCATCTCTCTGTGTTGGAATGCTCTTCTTCCCAACCACTAATGTTTTAGAATCCCTGGCCTCCTTAACTCGCCTAGACGTTCCCATCTTCCAGGAGCTCTTTTTAATCCCACTACCTGCTATTACCTTTTCTCCTTTCTTTCCCCCCAGTCACCCTTGAAGGCAATATTCCATCTATTCAACATTTATCTTTTAGGTACTAATTTTAAAATGTCGTATCTTCCCTTGAGGACATGCTTTTTAACTAAAAAAGAAATTTCTAGGGCTTATTTAGCACAGTTTCAGGCATAGATGCTTTTAATAAACTAGTTTATTAAAATATTTAATAGGTGCTTTTAATAAACTAGTTTATTGATTAAGTCATCAGTGGGTGCTTGCACTCTCCAATTCTAAGTAGGCATAAGTCACAACTCTACAGTATACATATCCCACTCCCATTCTTCTTTTTCTGTTTCTGTCTGACCATTTCTTTTCCTTTAATGCCCTACTCCCCACTACAAAGCTAGTAGGGGGATTTGTCTGTATTTGGGAAAGAGTAGGTTTTGGGAAGCATGAGTTGGAGGAGAAAAATTGGGGATAATGCTGTTCAATTCCTTTTTATCCCCTACCTCAAACTCTGCTAATATTATTTGTCTAATTGTTATTTGAAGGATAAAAATAACCAAGAGTTACATTCAGACCTTGGACATCCAAATAATTACAAAACTATGGATTCTTTGTGCCAAGATGAAATAAAAAGGCAGACGGATCAGAATACTGGAATTTTGTCTACTGCAGACAAACTAGAGGTATGAGACTTGTTCATGTTTATTGTATTTATAATTCTTAGATACTCTGGGTAGTAGGGGCAGCTAGATGGCACAATAGAGCACCAGCCCTGAAGTCAGGAGGATCTGAGTTCAAATCCCACCTCAGACACTTTCCAGCTGTGTGACCCTGGGCAAGTCACTTAACTTCAATTGCCTCAGGAAAAAAAAAAAGAAAGAAACTCCAGGTAGTACTTCCTAGATCATTTGATAACAGCATGGTTGCTCTCTTTAATGGCAGCCTTAATAATTTGGAATGTCCCTTCCTCCTGCCCCCAAACATATTCACTTTCCTCAGCAACCCACTTTGGGCCTGCAACTTATATATTTGTCTATACTTTTTCCCCCTAAGATTTTAAAGATTTTCAGTTTGACAATTTCAAGATTCTAAAATTTTACTTGAAAGGCAGGTTGGAGTACTGTAGCCAGAGCCAATCTTGGAGTCAAGAAAATAGGAGTCAATCCAGCCTCTACTACATACTGATTTGTAATATAATCCATCTACTTTGGGGTCCCCTGAGAGCTACTATCTGGATACTTCTCAACTATCTCAGATAGGGTTAACCTGTTCAACACATTAGGAACTAAGCTTCCTGGTTCCTTATGATCTACCTTCTAGCCATCTGTCTTAATGGGATTGATTTAATATAAGTCTTCACCATGACTAAGCTCCCTGACTAAATGTCAGGGGAAAAAGTGACCACTTGACCCTGCTTTGGCACCTACCTAAAACCTCCCAGATGACCAAATCTCTTTCTTGGGAACCACCCATCCTAGTTAGCCAGTATCTATTCCCCTACCCAAGCTAAGCTGGGTCATGAGTATGTGCTGAAAAAGCTTGCTTGTTTTACCTGCCTCCTCCTTTTACAATGCTTGTAGCCCTGGCCACTTCCTAATGTCCCATGGGAATTCTCTTCCCCATGAATACCTAAGCTCTGGCACTACAATAAGGAAACCCTGGACAAGTGTTTCAAACTCCCTGCAGCTGTACTCCCAAGCATCATCTTAGGGAATATAGAAAGCAAAGACCCAAGATGAGTATATTGCCTCTTCTCCTAAGGAGAAGGATTTCCTTTTTCTCTGATACAGTCTTCCCCATTACCTCTAGACTTAGTAGGGTCACCCTAGGCAAGCTATTTCCCTTCTCTTAAAACACCTCCAAATGATTCAAACACTTAAATAAAGGCTGGTCTGCATTGGTAGAAAAAGTTTTCTCATTGGGAATGCCCTACACATTGAAATTACAGTTTCAGTTCTACTCCCCCAAATATTATCTTCTGCATGAATCATAACATTATTTTATTAACCTTCAATAGATCTAGCTCATAACCTCCCTATCTTTCTCTTTCCTCCCTGACAAAAAAAATAAATAAAATGCCTACACCAGCATTGACACAAATATTCAGATGTACCTTCCTATCCTGTTAGATCAAATCAGATCATTTCCATACTCTCTCTAGGAATGTGCCAAGAAATGTGCCAGGAAATTTATAAACTCCTTGACTGTCTTGACTGAGAAATTACTTCAACAAATGGATGAAATCCCCACAGTTGATGATATCCAATCAGCAAGTAAGAGCTTCTTCCCTATAGCTGTACTTTCAAGTGATGACTTAAGTTTCTAGGATAAAGGGGTGGACATGGGATGGAAATTGTTGGCCTTTTTTTTTCATTCATTTCTTAATCTTGGTCCCTCTGATCAGTGTGCTAGTGCCACCTTGTAACTGTGTTCCTTTAGGAATTTCCCTTGACTGGAGCCCAGGACTACAGCTATATACGTGCCCCCCCTCCCCCAAATGCCATGAGGAAATTGTCACCTAACTAAGGAGGGCCTCGGAGAGCAAGCCTTTCTTCCCAGTAGGGTTCTATAGTTAGCCTAAGGAGAGACTGGGACCTGGAAAAAATATTAATTTGTTCTATTCCAACCCCCTTGTTTTACAAATTGGGAAACCAAAGTCCAGAGAATCAAAGGGATTTTTCCTAAATTACAATGAGTCATTTTATGATCAGTGGGAACTGAACTCATTCATCACCACCATCAAAACTCACTTTTCCAAAGCACATGAAAGTTTATAAAGCAAATAACAAGTATCATGACACCCATTTTACAAATGAGAAAACTGAGGCTCAGAGAAGTAAAAGGATTATCTCAGGTCACACAATTAATAAGTGGCAGAGCTATGTTCTAAACTCAAGTCTTTTAAGAGGATAGAGTTGATGACTGTGATGCTCTTTCCATTCTGTGAAAATAATTTCATGGTGTCATCTCATATATCTCTTTTTTTACTACAGAAATGGAGCCAGTCAGGCAAAAAGCGTCATTCTTAATGCGATGGAAAATTGCTGGGCTTCCCTCAGAAGAAGAAAAAGAAAAACCACAAAGTGAACGTGGAAGCAAGTAAGTTATGAGCACTTCTCAGAACAAAGTTTGGGTCAAAACTGTAGCTGACCCTTTAGTGGAGTCAATGGGAAAGGCACAAGGTAACTTTCCAAAGACAAATCTTTCAAAATTTAAAAAATATTAATATATAGAATAATATAATATATTAAAGAAATGTGCATATCTTTTGACTTCAGTGGTTGCAGTTTTAGAATTAAGCACCAATAAGTTTGACCAAGAAAGGAAAGAATCATTTGTAACCTCCCCAAAAAAATTTTTTTGAGAATTTTTTGTAAGAACAAAATACTGGAAATGGAATAATATGGGGAATGTCCATATAAATTACAATATACAAATGTAAAGGAACATTATTATATTGTAAAAAATTATAATGTGAAATATAGCCAAAGAAATATGGGAAGATTTGTATGATGTAATGTAGAGCAAAAGAAGCAGGAATAAAAGAGCAATAAATGTTGACTTAAAAAAAAATGAAGTCTAAAGAAGGTTAAAAAAGGGAAGGGGAATGAGGAAAAATAAGGACAACATGATTACTACTACCAAGTCATAAGGTTGAAAAAGCAGGAACAAATGTAAGGCATCTCATAATAAAAGCACCTATTTTGGAAAACAGGGAAGAAAAAATTTAAGAATCATTAGGCTGAAAACCATAATCAAAACAAGAGCCTAGAAATCCTATTTCATGAAATTTTAAAAGGAAGTTTCCCCAATCTCTGAGAACCAGAGGGCAAAAAGGAAATAAAAGGAATCCACTGGTCATTTCCTGAAAGAATCTTCAAAAATAAAACTCCCAAGAACATCCCAGCCAAACTCCAAAGCTTCCAGATCAAAGAAAAAATGTTTCAAATAGCCAGAAAGAAAGAATTTTAATACTAGGGAGCTACAATCATATCACATGGAATTTAGCAACCACCACTAGGAAAGAGCAGAGAGTAGAGTACCATATTTTAGAAGGCAAAGGATATAGTCTTGTTGCCAATAATTAATTATCCAGTGAAACCACATATTATCTTACAGATGAAACATAATGGACCTTTTTTTCTCAATAGTATTTTATTTTTCCAAATACATGCAAAGATAATTTTCAACATTAATTTGTTGAAAAAATTTGTTTCAAATTTTTCTCCCTTCCTCCTTTTGCGCCCTGCCCCCCTCGCAATCTGATTTGGGTTAAACATGTGCAATCATTTTTTTTTTTAAACATTTCCATATTTGTCATGTTGTGTAAGAAAAAAATCAGGCCAAAAGGCAAAAGGCAAAAGGCAAAAGGCAAAAAAAAAAGAGAGAAAGAACACGCAAATAAACAAACCAGAAAAAAAAGATGAAAATACTGTGCTTTGATTCACATTCAGTCACATTCAGTCACATAGTTCTCTCTCTGGATACAGAGGACATCTTCCATCCCAAGTTTCTTAGAATTGTCCTGAATCACCACATTGCTTAGAAGAGCTAAGTCCATCACAGATGAACATCACATAATCTTGATATTACTGTAAACAATGTTCTCCTAGTTGTGCTCCCTTCACTCAGTATCAGTTCATGTAAGTCTTTTCAGGCTTTTTTGAAATCAGCTTGCTCATCTTTTTTTTTTTTTTTATGAAAAATAATATTCCACTACATATCATATGCCATAACTTATTCAGCCATTCCCCAACTGATGGGCATCCACTAAATTTCCAGTTCCTTGCCATTAAAAGAGCTACTACAAACATTTTTGCACATGTCGGTTCTTTCCTTTTTTTAATGATCTCTTTGAGACACAGACCCAGTAGTGACACAGCTGAAGCAAAGTATGCCTAGCTTTACAACCTTTGGGGCATAATTCCAAATTGTTCTCCAGAATGGTAAGATCAGTTCACAACTCCATCAATCAATACATTAGCATTCCAATTTTTCCACATCTCCTCCAACATTTATCATTATCTTTTCCCTTCATCTTAGCCAATCTGAGAGATATGAAGTTGTCTTAATACACATTTCTCTAATCAATAGTGAATTAAAGCATTTTTTACATAACTGACTCTAATTTCTTCATCTGAAAATTGTCTGTTCATATTCTTTGACCATTTATCAAATGGGGAACGACTTGTATTCTTATAAATTTGAATCATTTCTCTGTATATTTGAGAAATGAGGCCTTTATTAGAAATACTGTCTGTAAAAATTGTTTTCCAGCTTTCTGCTTCTCTTCTAATCTTGGCTGCATTGGTTTTGTTTGTGCAAAACATTTCTAATTTAATTTAATGAAATTAAAATTATCCATTTTGCATTTTATAATGTTTTCTAGTAGTTCTTTAGCCATAAATTCCTCCATTCTCCACAGATCTAACAGGAAGATTATCTCTTGCTCTACAATTTGCTTATAGTATCATCCTTTATGTCTAAATTGTGAGCCCATTTTGACCTTATCTTGGCATAGGGTGTGAGATGTTATTAGTGCCTAGTTTCTGCCATTTTAAAATAATGGACCTTTAATGAACAAGAGGATTTCCAAAAATTCCTAATTAAAAGACCAGAACTGTATAGAAAATTTAAAATTCAAACACTGAAGTTAAAAGAAACATAAAAAGGCAGACACAAATGAACTAAGCTAAAAAACTAAATAAGGATAAACGCTTACATTTGAATAGGAGTGGGATGATGGGGTGGGTAATACATGTGTTGACTACAAAATCTATCATCATCAGGGTTCTTAGAGAAACTCTAATAGGCAGAAGACCTAGGAATGTTTTTGCTATATTTTAAAGATCTTAAAAGAAGAATGAGAAGGGAGGGAAAGAAGAATACACTAGCAGGGAAGAAATTAATATAAGTAGATATCTATACAAATAAAGAGAAAGGTAAGGAATGGCTAATACTTGAATCTCACTATCATGTAAACTGGTCAAAGGAGGAAATAAATACACACACACAAATACAACTCAACAGAAATAGGAAGGCAAGAGTGAGAAAGAGAAAAGGGGTAATTTTGTGGGATGTAAAGGGAGGGTTCAATCCTAAACAAAACAAACTCTATGGATTTTTTTAATGGAAATTGTGGAAATTATTTGTAGCTATTGGTAGCAAAGTATGGGAATTTGAGGGGGTACCAATAAATTGGGAAATGGCTGAACAAGGTATAGTATGTTAATATGATGGAATAGTATTATGCTATAAGAAATGATGGTTTCAGGGAAAATTTTATGATTTGACATTGAGTGAGATGAATATTACCAGGAAAATAATTTATCAAAAAGACAATGATATGATAAGGACAAAGAAAGATGATTTGATTCCCTTTTCCAGCACTGGCTGCACTTTTCACTCATTTTCCCTGATTCTCTGGTTAAAATGAAGAAGTTAGAACACTCCTTGCTCCCCACTGCAATTTCTAGTTTCTTTCCCTACCACCATCACTCAGTAATCTTTACGCCTTTGAGGTTCATGCAATCCACATCTGCCATCCAATCAAACCCTTTGTAGCTTTTGTCTACAATCTTCCAGGAATACTTCCTTTTATTCTTCATGAATTCAGTACTTGACATAATCTTTTTCTCTTCCCCAACTCCTATCCTTATACTAGAGGACTTCAACATACTTATTTATACTTCTTCAGATGTCCTCACTTTCCAGTTCATCAGCTTATTTCCTATTACTTTCTGCTCCAACCCACTTCAGGCACACAGAGCCAAAACCTTGATCTTGCCATCACCTATAAATGTGCCATTTTTATGTTCTAGCTCTCACCCTTCCACTAGCCACACTCTCCTTTCTCTACCGTGAACCATTCTTACTTTGTACTGTCCCCTTCTCATGAATTATCTGCCTCCTTATACCACCTATTGCGCCCTAATCGGCCCCAGCCTTGGTTTACTCCCACCTCCTACTGCCTTTGCTCCTACACATGTGCTGCCTAACAAAGGTGGAGGAAGTCATGTAACAGTTCTGACTGGATCCACTGCAGATTTGTGTTAACACATTGGGCCTTCACAACTTCTGGGTATTTCTACTGTACCTCTCTTATCAATTCATTATTCCACTCTCCACAGCAGCTCTTACAAACTTTTTCATCCCTTCTCAAGGGATGAAAGGGATCCCATCCCTCTCCTGATTCCCTTTCCTAGCGTCCTCTCATCTAAGAATCTTGCCCCATATTTCATTTTTTTAAATTGAGGCCATTGGCAAGAACTCCCTTTTCTACCCTCTAATCTCATATCACCCAGCTGTCTTCTACTGTATGTCCTCTTTCATCCTTATAGGAAGAAATGACACTTTTTGCCAAGACCTATCCCTCTGCTGTGCAAGTGATCCCACTCTATCCTCTCTCCAAGAAGATTGCCCTCTCTTATCACCCTCATTTTCTCATTTAAATTTAATATCTCCCTGTCTGTGGTCTGCTTCTCTAGAGCCTACAAATGGGCTCATATCTTCCCCATGGTCAAAAAACAAACAAGCAAAATACCTCAATTAATGCTGCTTAGTGAAGCTTCACTAATTATCATCCCATATCTCCTGCTCTTTGTGGTTTAACTCTTTCAGAATGCTGTCTACAAAAAATGCCTCCACTTCTCTCCCCTCTCTTCTTAACTCTACAGCCTGGCTTCTAATCTCATCATTTGACCCAAACTCTCCAAAGTTACCACTGATCGCTTAATTTCCAAATACAATGATCTTTTATTAATTCTTATACCTCTTGATATCTCTGCAGCCTTTGACTCTATTGATTACCCTTTTCTTGATACTCTCTTCTCTCAGAATTTTTGGGCAATGCTATCTCCTAGTTTTCTTCCTACCTCGGTCTTTTTCCCTAGCTTTTCATCTAGGTCACCTACTAATGGAAGGGATCCCACAGGCTCTGTCCTGGGCTCTCTCCTTTTCTCCCTCTATATTACTCCACTTGGTGATCTCATCAGCTCCTGAGGATTCATTAACATCTCTGATCATCATCATAGTGATGATTCTCAAATCTACTTACTGAGCTCTAACCTCTCTGCTGACTTCAAGTCTCACATCTACAACTATTAGATATCTCAATCTGGATGTCCTGTACATCAAACATATCCAGAACTGAACTCAGCTGGTTGGTCTGCTTGCCACGAATCTCTTCCCACCCTCATCCATCCTCCACTCAGCTGCCAAACTAATTTTTCTAAAGCATTGTCGGTACATAAATGTTTATGCAGTACAGATTATATGCCAGCGTTTTATATACGCTAAATTCTAAGGATAAAAAGAAAGGCTTTCAAAGACTGTTTCCACCCTCAAGGAGCTCACAATCTAATGGTAAATGACAACACATAAAAAGAAGCTGATAAGCCAAAAGAAAAGAGGCAGCAGGTGGACATCAGGTATACAAGCATGATGAAGTCTTGCAGTCAGTGGAACATGATAGGATTCCTGCCCCTGGCCCTCTCCTTAAATAGAGGACCTAGGAGGAGCTCTCTAATGTCAACCTTGTACTCTTTTTTTCCCCATGAAGAGAAAGGAGCCTGAGAGGAAGAGAGTACTAAGGAATTTGAAAGTTTGACCAGGGACTCCCTATCACTTCCAGGATGAAATACAAAATCTTGTTAGGCATTCAGAAATTGTCTTTTGTATTTAATGCAGTGTTTGACATATATCAAAAGTGTGGGGGGTTAACATTTATTAAGTTTATTAATAAATAAACTGACTGAATTAGGAAGGCTAATTGACCAATATATATAATGACCAACCACAATCCCAGAAGACTAATAATGAAACTAATAATGAAATGACATCTCTGATAATGGTATGAAGTACTCATTTTCCAGAATGAGATATATACAAACACACATATATTTTGATATAGGGTGTGCAGAATTTTGCTTTTTTCTTGACTATACATGTTTGCAACAATATTTTTGTTTTTCTTATGTTCTCAAAGTGAGGAGATGGGGGAGGGCAGGAAAGTGAAAGCAGACTTTTACAGATTAAAAATATAATTTAAAAAATCATAATTGTGAATATTAATGAATTAAATCATCCACAAAACAGAAGAGGATTATAAAACAGATTAGAAGCCAGAATCCAATAAAACATTGTTTTTTTTTAAACTATGCTAAAATAAGCTGAGAAAAATATATCTTTAGCTTGAAATAAAAAAGGCAAAAAATTATATCTCAGAACAAGAACAAAAATTAATTTAAAAGATAAAGATGGAAAATAAATTTTGCTGAAAGGTAATGAATTAATATCAATATTAAATATGTACATATATATTACATGACATACATCAGAGTACTTAAAGGAAAAGTTGGATGAGTTCAATGGGAGCTAGAAAATAAAACTACAATAGTGGAGGACTTCAATTTGCCCTTCTCAGATCTAGATAAATCTTACCAAAATAAAATTTTTAAAAAAAGAAATGAAAGGTGAAAGACTGAATAGAATTTTAGAAAAAGTTAGATATGATAGATTGGTGGAGATTATTAAATGAAACTAGAAAAGAGTATACATATTTATGGGCTATGTGATCTTCATAAAAATTGACCCTGTGTTAGGGCACAAAAGTGTCACAAACAAATGCAGAAATAGTAAACACATCTTTTATGAATCACAATTAAACAAAAATGAACTGATAAAAATGATTAAAAATTAACTAGTACATAATAAGTACATAATAATCTTAAAATTAATAATGGGTGTGTAAGGAACAAAAAATAGAAATAACAAATAATTCCATTGAAGGTAATGACAGCAATAAGACAACATACCAAAAATTTTGTACTCCTCCCAAAGAAGAAATCCTAGGGCTAAGTGGTCTTATAACAAATTTTATTAAACATTTGAAAAAAAAGCCAAGTAATTATGATACTATAGAAATTGTCTGAAAAAAGAGGAAAAGAAGAATTTTCACAAAATTCTTTCTAAGACAAAAATAATGGTCTTGACATCTACACCAAAAAGAGATCAAAATAGGGAAATAAAACTATAGTAACTAGTGAAGCTGTTAAATTATTCAAATCCAAATTGTGAATAGCTTTGATTGACAGATTGGCTTATGAGTTTAGTTTAGTATTTTTTTTTTTAATTTTGTAGAGACCATAGGGAACCATGTAAAGTTTTTAAGCAGAATAGTGACACGACTCCACTTGTATGTACCAATGAGATCAGATGACCTGTGCAAAAGTGTATAGGATAGAAAAAAGTGAGATAAAGATGAAAATAGCAACTATCTCATATAATTGCAGTAAGCATTTAAATGAGATAACACATACAGACCTTTAAGCACTAAGTAAATGTCTGTCAATATTATTATTTTGTTGTATTCTCCTATTAAAATGTAAGCATTTTGAGGAAAGGGACCATTTTTGGTTTTTATCTTGGTATGTCTAGGAGCTAGCTCTTCATCTTATAAATAGTAAATAATAAATGTTAATTGTTTAAGTGAATTGATGTTAGATTGGCACAATCAGTACAAGTGTCCATCAATCCCTATAAGCAGGGACCATAACTGAAGACAGATAACACCAGATAAGATGTTACACTTAGTAGAAATCAGGTTTAAAAGATCCTAGATGTCAGCCACATGCCTCAGCTTTTTAATAGAATCCTCAAATATCATTGTTAAAACTATATAGGTTGCAGATAACAAAAGGTATTTGAAATAATTATATTATACATAATATGATGCTACTATATATACATGTATATAATAATTATATGTCATATATTCAATCTGCCAAATCACACTTGTGATTTATATTTAAATAGACTGGAATCATTTTCAGGTGACAGAATTTACTGACCAAACCAATTATTGAACATTACACTGAAAAGGAAAAGTATTCAAGATGTATTTCAAACAAGACAGTGGCACATAATTTTTACTCATTTACTTCTGTAGCTCAGAATCTATTTTTGGCAGGAATCTGAGGGAGCTCTAAAGCATTTAGATAATCTTTCAAGATTATCTAATTGAATTGAAGAAAAAAGTCATTAACATTTCAGTGAAGTTAATGAAGTAGGATTTGGTTTCCAGATTAAAAATACTACAATAAAATGTTAATTTCCTTGCTACAAACAATGGCATAAAAATAATGCTTAGATTTCTACTTTTTTTTTGCAGCGTTGATTCATAGCTTCTAAATAATAAGTGATGTTATATCATAATAACAATTTATACTAACAAACCCTGTGTAGTTCCTTGGAAAGAAGTCTGGATTTGGAGTCAGAAAATCTGAATTCAAATTCTAATTTCGGTACTTTCTGCTTATATTACCTTTTCCTAGTCACTTAACATATTCCTGCAGCTATAAAATAAGATAAAATAGATGATGTTCAAGTTCTCTTCTAGCTCAAAATTGTAATTTTTAATTCTGTAAACAGTGAGGAAATGTGTTAACATTTAAAGGCTCCAAATTTAGAAATGATGAGTTTGACTATTATTTTACAGAAAGAGACTAGACTACCGTTTAAAAACTGGAAATAGATTCAGCATTCCCTTCATAACTGAAAACAGAGTATTCTTTACAGTAGCTCCATCTTGTGGTTACCTCACTTTTGCTGAAAAACTTTTCAATGTGACAGAATCCACTAAATCCCAAAGCTAGATTTTTCAGTTCTATCTAGCTCTAATTTTAGGAAGTTTTTCCTGACACATCAAACCTAAATTTAATTTTACCTTCTGAGACAACAAACAGAACAAGTCCAATCTCTCTTTCCCTTAAAAACTTCCCATATATGAGAAGACAAAATACCTATCTTCCTGATGTCTTCTTTTTCTCCAAACATTCTGAGTCCTTTCAATTAATCCTCATATAACATTAAGTCAAAGCCTTTCTTGCTTGGCCTTTGCTGGACGTTATCTAGCTTAGTAATGTTTATTCTCAAATGCAGTACCCAGAACTCACTATAACATTCTGTATGTACATTTTGTAATCTTTCTGCCAGAAAAATGAATTGTCAAATACACACCAAATCAAATGTGATTTTATTTTAATTTTGAAACCTTATAATAAAATAAATACATGCAAGAGAACATTGTCCTTTTTGTATATACACTAAATTTATCTACAAATTGAAAAAGTGAAAAAATTAATCAAGATGAAAGATTTCCAAGGTTTAATTCAGCAAAACATGCATTAAGTGTCATACATAAGATACTGGGACAAAACTGAAAAACAAAAGTTGAATATGGACATGTATAGATATATACGTATATATATACAGCCATATATACATATACATACATACATGTATCATGAGCCTTTCTGACAGAATAGTAAAGTCTATGAGACCCTTCTCAGAACAATATTTTAAAATGCTCACACCTATCAGATTGGCTAATATGACAAATGTTGGAGGGGATATGGGAAAAATGGGATCATTGGTAACAGTAACATTGGTGGAGATGTTAATAGAAATGATTAAATTACTTAAATTGTTTTAACATGAAACTGGATTAAAAAATAATTAGTTAAAGACAAAAAAAAAAATACACAAGTAATGGAGGTCTGCCGAATCCCTCAAATTCCTAACAAGGAGGCATCCTGTTCCTTGATATTGGGGGATGATAATCTTCTTTGATTAGTGTAGCTAACTGGGCTTTAAAATTGTCAGAGCCAGACTTGCTCTGTGTCCTACATGAGATCACAGGTAATTCACCCACAGCACCTGAGGATGCCAAGAACCAAATGAAGAAGTAAAAATAGCTTTTCTCTTTCTTTTCTTTTACTTCATGGCACCAAGAAATGGTCCTAGAGAATTTGTTTCATTTATTCTTCTCAGTTTCAGATACATAAAATAATCTCTGGTGCCCCCAGGAGTTCAAGTTATGGACTCTTTGGAGCTAGGGTTTCAGGCAGGATGGTACAGCCAAGCCAGCCCCAAAGAGAAGGTCCAAGAAGCCAGGAGGCTTGGGAGTAAGCCCAAGGCACCTTTGGCCTTAGAATTAGGACTGTGCTGTATAGGAATGGAGGAAAACTATAAACCTAATGCTCTTCCTCAGACAAACTAAATAGTATAGAAGAGGATGATTTACGCCCCATGAGTGGTGAAGTATGTTTGTATATTTGTTTTTATGCCTTTGAAGTAACTATTTCTTTATAAAAGCTAATCTGACTGTTAAACAGTTAAATGGAACAAAGGTGCTGGGGATCCTTCTCTACACTTAAGAAAATACTATGGATGGAGGCTGGAGACTGGCAGAGAACTAGACCTCTCACAGCCCTATGAGGCTACTAGAGAAGGGTACTGGGAGAAGGGTGAAATGTTAAATACCCAGCCTTCAGGCTATGGCGGCCAGAAAAGCCAGTGGTATGCATAAAATAAAACACATAGGATTACCAAGGAAGACAATTATTTTGAAACACAGTTATCAAAACACTTTTTTTTTTTTTTTAAGCAAAGTTCAGGGGCAGCTAGATAGCATAGTGGATAGAGCACTGGTCCTGAAGTCAAGAGGACCTGAGTTCAAATGCAGTCTTGGTCACTTAACATTTACTAACTGGGCAAGTCACTAAACCCCAATTACCTCACCAAAAAAAAAAAAAAAAAAAAAAAAAAAAAGCAAAGTTCATGGACTCTGGATTAAGAACCCTTTGATTTATTGGGTTGATTGACAATCATATTGAAAAAAAAACTTAAAGTTTACAAAACACTTGTTTAAACATTATCTCAGTTTGCTCTTATATATATGCAGGGAAAGTGCTATAATTATCCATACTTTGCAGATAATAATGGTTAATATTTATATAGTACTTTAAAACTTACAAAACATTTTGCATATATTATTTCCTTTGATTCACACAACCACAATGGGAGTTGGGGCTATTACTATCATCTCTGGTGGAAGCCTAACGATGTTTGATGACTAGATCTATCTTTAGTGTGACTGATTGTGTCACTTGTGTCATTTAGTGTTAACAGAGATGGCTTTAGTAAAATTTTAATTCCTAGAAGACAGTTTTTAGGCATATATTGGAAATATAGAATCACCTTGTTATGGAGAAATATCTTCTCTCCGAGGTTATAGGTAACTGCTATCAAATAAAGATTTATCACAATATAGAAATTATAGAGGTAAAAATGTAGGTTTTATTAGTATGCTCAAGCATAGGTTTGGACCTCAGAGAAAACTTGAACAATTCATAAGGATTCTAACAAGGTTTATTTTGCTTATAAAATAACAGAAAAATGATTCATTTACATTTTTAGTTCATGTACATTCTTCTTAGGCCATAAAAGATGATAGGGAAGATAGATCCATAATCTCATACAATCCCAATTTGAATACATTTAGTTAAACAGAGTCATAATCTCATGTGATCGCTAAAGAAACAAATTTCATTGCACAAACTCTTCAGGTAAGTCAGGTTATAGATTAAAATGCATTTAGAGAATTCACAATAGGTTGATGGAGTCTACAATTTACATGTTGCTAAGGTCATGATTGGTACAGTAGATAAGAGTACTGGGCTTGAAGTTCAAGAGGACTCCTTCATGAGTTCAAATCTCAGACACTTACTATGTGTCCGCAAGCAAGTCAGTTAATCTTGCTTGCCTCAGTTTCCTTATATGTAAAATGAGAAGGAAATTGCAAACTGTTCTCTAGTATCTTTTCTAAGAAAACCCCAAATGGGGTGAAAAAGAATTATATACTACTAATCAGCTAAAGAACAACAACAAACAAGAGTCAGGGAATCTTTTCCTTTGGCCTTTTATCTAAGGAACACCTAAGGATCTTAAGTAAATTTCTGTATCTCAAAGGTTGTTTAGGTGAGGTTAGTATTAAGACAGACTTTGAATTAACCAAAAATTGTGAGAGGGATGTCCCTGAGTTCCAAATAACAAAAAGGGAACATTAAAAATTCTTATAATAACCTATTACAATATACCTGTTGATGTATCTGTTTATATGTACTTAATCAGCATATAGTCAGAAGCAGGAAGGGGACAAAAACTCAAATTTCTCCCATTAGGAGATGATCTGCCTCCACAGCTGTTTCTGAGCCTTTCTCCCCCCTTCCTTTCCCTGCATTAGCCCTCTCTGGCTTTTGAACTGAGTCGGCAGTGGTTCTTCTGCCCCATTTGGCCACTGACTCACCTTACCTTGATAGAGGTATCAGAAAATCCTCCTTTCTCGCCTGAATGCTGTCTATGGTGAATGTGGGAGTATGAATGTTTAGCTATCCTGTTCTTTAGCTATCCTGGCCTGATGGGAGATAACTGGGCAAGCCTTGCCACCAAAACTCAAAGTCCCTATCCCTGCTGCAGTGAACAGAGGGCTGGCTTTGGAACCAGAAAACCTTTTGCAAATCCCAGCTCTCCCTCACCCCGCTTCAAATCTCCATATGACCTCAGCCAAGTCATTTAAACACTCCTAACCTCAGCTTTCTCATCTATAAAATGAAAAACGTTTGATGTCATGGCTTCCAAGGTTCTTTAACTCTCTTTTCTTCATTCACCATCACTTCATAAAGGGCTTCCGATTTTTCTCTGAATTCTTCACAGTCATATCTTATCTTATATGGACCAATGATATTCCATTATACTAATCTACAATAATTTGTTTAACTCTTCCTCAGTCATCTGACATGTGTATTATTTCCAATGTTTTCTTATTACAAATCATGCTTCCATGAACACATACATACACATTTCTTGCTTAATTCCAAATTGGTTTCTAGAAAAGACGAACCAATTCACTATAAGCTTTCTAAATAAAGGTGACTGTAAAGGACATTATGTCTGCATCTTTAGATCTCATTGATGAGAAATTCAAAATAGAGGATGTGTTTGTACTATAAGTGTATTTTTGTTCCCAGGAAGTGGTCAGGAATGCTCCCTACAACATTCACTATTCACCACAAAATTTACATGAGAGCAACACCTCCAATCATAACCAACAAAAATAGTCTGGGTCACCAAGCAGTAGTGGAAGCAAGAGATGTTATATATGCGGTAAGTGTGGGGAAATGGGCAGTTGTTTGAAAGGGAGTTTGAACCCCCTTTTCATTACTGGTTCTATCATGGTTTCACAAGACACAACCTGAGCATTGGTTAACTATGATAACTTTAAGTTGTTAACTACGAATGCAATCATTGGATGTTTTCTTTATGCCATGCTTTCAGATGCATCCTATTACATTGTTTTACCATGTGATAAGCAACGAAATCCAACAGTGGTACAATCTTGCTAAAAAGTTCGCCTGAACAGGTTTTTCTTAAATACTTTTCGTATTTTATAGCTAAATAGAGTGTGCTGCTGTAGCTATGATCATTCATCCTGACTTACATTTCTATGTTGTTTTGCTTATTTTCTAGTGTAGTATAATGTAATTCTGGTCTTTTTGTTCTTGCTTTTGATTTTGTAAATATCCTTTCTTTTGTATTTATTTAAATATTTGAAAATTTGCAACTAGATATTGAAAGAAATCAAAACAAAATTGATTTTTAAAAAATTGCCACAATAAATCCAAAGATGTTTAAGATATCTTTCCTGACCTCAGGGAGTTTCCAGTATAGATCATTATAGATAAGATGCTATCAGTGGGTAAACAACATAGATCATGAGCAAGGCACTGCTTCGACCATGGGGGACAAAATGGGTGAATGATGTGATAATGGAGAGATAGATGGTAGAAATCCCTGCCTTCAAACTCTTTCACATCATTAATTCGAAACAATCATATGTTATTTGTAACATATGTGTTATATAATTACATATAATATAATTTATAAGTTATTATAAAACTTGTTGAATGATTAACTTTAGTTTAGATGTGACTAGACTTAGATGTTAGTTTGCTTAAAGGCAGGACTCTAAACCATTTGGTCCCCTGTAGGTCCTTTTCAACACAAATTATTTTTGTATTTCAAGTCAGCAAAATTTTACAAAAGGTTTTCAGGAAAATCTAGCATTCTATCTACTCCACTATATGCAAAACTAAACCTGCCAATTATGAAGAGAACATTTCAATGCTAGGATGAAAATCCTAACCTACAGAGATGAGGTGAATAGAAAGGAGTTTATGAAACTCTCAAAGATCAGGAAGGGGCAGAACTAGGACTCCAAACTTCATTTCCTAATTTCAAATCCAGAGCTTTTTCTACCACACAACCCAGACTCTCAAACCAGGAAAAAATATTAACATTCATCTGACAAAGGCAGTGTCCTTACACGAATTTTGCAAAAACTTATGCAGAATTTAGGTAAGACAAAAGATGTTTAGTGCTTAGAAAAAGAACTGACAGGGGCCAAGCACTATACCAAAGCCTTGGAGATACAAAAACAAAATAAGCTCTGTTCTCAAGTTGCTCTTTTTAATTAGAAGAGACAACACATCGGGCAGCTAGGTGGTGAGAGAGCACCAAGCCTGAAGTCAGGAGGACCTGAGTTCAAATTTGACCTCAGACACTTAACACTTCCCAGCTGTGTGACCCTGGGTAAATCACTTGACTCCAATTGCCTCAGGAAGGGGGAAAAGAGAGACAACACATATAGGTAAATTTAAAAGGCAAATAAAATGGTTTTTGGTGGTCCCGAGCACTACTTAGGGACCAAGAGACGAGGCAAGTGATAGGGGATAGGGGTCCTTAGGGTACCATCTTTACCTGGCAATGCCTGGGGGTCTGGAATACATGGTGGCAGGACAGATTGTAAGCCTAATATTCCTCCAACTTCCCAGAAGGATTGTACAGTTACCCTTCCATATCACAAGGAGCGGTAGAAATGTGATACTCTGGAAAATCTTGTAAAATTTTTCGCCCTTAGTGGGTAGCTAGAAGGTGCAGTGGAGAGACCACCAGCTCTGATCAGAGGGAATCAAATCCAGCCTCAGACATTTAACACTTCCTAGGTGTGTGACTCTGGACTTATCACTTAACTCCAAGTATCTTGCAAAAAAAAAAAAAAAGTTTCTCCCTTTGTGTCAAATAAGAAAGCTAAATGTTTCTTTTGTTTTTATGGAGTGTTTACAGCACTTTATTATAAAATTTGGGTTAAACATTTGATCATAGGCTCTGTGTCATCTGTAGGGCTTCATGTGTTGCATGTGATTTCTGCAAAACTCCCCCCAAAATTTCCATTTAATTCGTGCCAACCTGTGATATATTGAAATCACTATGGGCAAAGTCAAGATGTGGAAGGTTAATTAAAGTTAATAACTTCCTCCACATCCAAAGGTCTAAGCAACTAGATCTGTTTAGACATAAGGATCCCTTGGAAGAGTCAGACTCACTACCAATGGGAAAGAGGGAGAGGACCTTCTGTAGGGGTGGGAATGGAAGTGCAGTGTCCAGGTGGGAGAGTACTGGGAGGAAGGCTGGGGAGGGTGAGGTTTTCTCAGGTGTCTGAACTTGCTGTCTGCTACATAGGGTCTAAATTCAAGAAGCAAATAGGAGGAGATAGGGGAAGGAAAACTGACAAGTTAGGGAAATTGGCACTTCTCCTAAGATGGGCTCTTTCCTCTGCTTTGATCCTTAGAAATACCTGGTGGCATTACAGTTGGAACTGAGCAAGATTAAGGAAGAAAAGGATATCCGGCTAACTAAAGCTGAGAACTGGAAGGGCTGGTGGACTCGTTCAGTAAAAACCATTAAGGACCTGTATTTTTAATCCCTTTTTACCCTTTTCTTATATATGCACTTAGGTTTAAAAATACTGATGCTTTTTTTTTTCTACAAATAAAAATTTGGTTGTACTAGTTTTGATGGATATGGTGATTACTGTGCTGGGAAGGGTTTTGTTTTTCCCTTCATCAGGTATATTTCATGAGTGACCAGACTACAGGTGATCTTCTCTGATGGAGTAAACACTCCTCAGCTCATCAGTAGTCCAGTGCAAAGAAAAGAATTATAGATGGAAGAGATGTCTGAAGACATCTAGTCTAAGGCCCTGTCTTTACAGGTGAGGAGAAATGGAAGTCCATAAAGATTCCTTACCTAACAGGGAGAGCTAAGGCATGAACCAAGTTCCTCTGATTGCAAATTTAATATTCTTCTCATTGAGTAAATTAAAGCAATGTTTAAAAATGAGAAGGTAACAATTTTTTTGAAATTTCAGATAACATACATAATATTGGGTGGCTTTATAACTCTACTTTTCATCATCAAAGGAAATGGAGACTCCACACTTGGACTCTTACATCATAATCATAGATGTGCTTATAGAATAGTTATTTTAAAATGGCATTAATAAATAGCAAAAAAGGGACAGCTAGGTGACACAGTGGCTGGAGCAGCAATCCTGGCATCAGGAGGAACTGAGTTCAAATCAGCTTCAGACACTGTTTGACTCCAAATGCCTCCCCTACCCCGACTAAAAAGTCAAATACTCAAATACAGAAAACTCATCTGTATTATGCCTAGGATATATAGAAAAGATCTGCACCAGTAACAGGACTCTTGAAGACATAGAAGGATCAAATACAAGGAAGAGCAGTGACAACTCGTGGAAAACATATTACATTCTATTAAGAATGTGTCTCAGAAAAATTGTGACCAAAAGAATATCAGCAACTGCCAACCAACATGGTTATTTCTCCAATTATGTAAAATATCTTAAGTATGATTGCACACAGGAAGGTATTAATAGGGAGCAGGTAAGCTTTTTAAAAGCAATATTCCATAATAAATCCCAATTGACTAGAGGGGGGAAAGAAGAAAATATAAAATTCCAATTTTTGTTGGTAATGGGCTGAAGCTGGCAGATGCACTGAGGTCCAAGCACTGAAGGCTAATTACCAATTGGACAATACTCTATTAGTATATGCTTGGAGAAAGAATGGCCCCGCCCACTCTCTGTGCAAGTTTGATCTGTTGTATAGGAGATTGGGTAGAGGATTTAGGGAGTGGTGTGTGAGAGTCAGACCCACTGCTGGCTGGATTTGTGTCACGATTGCTCTCATTTTGTATCGCCATTCCCGTTCACCTCCACAAAGAATAAAGATCAAGGACTTTCGCTTATCCTGACTCCGGCTGATTTTAAAATACCCTGGGTGCTAAACACGGTCATCACATTTGTTGAATATTAAAAAATGTATTTGATTCAGCAGAGCAAAACATTTTAAAGAATTTCTTCCAACAAAATGTGTCTCATACATGAATACATCAAAATTATACAATAAACTTTGGAAGATAAAAATATAATCCTAACTGCAACACTCTTCTACTCATTAAATAACACATGAAGCAGCTCATTCAGTGGTAGTCACTTATAGCTACTTTGGACATTCTCCCTTTTTTTCCCCCTTTTTGCCTTTCCTGGATCTAATTTCTCTGAGAGACAAACAATCATTGACAGTAGCTCTGGTATGTGCAAAGCTGTCTTTGCTGGGAATGATAATGCTCGAGTTGTATTCTTCCTCACTGTTGAATGTCCAAGATACCAGGGAGTAGTGGGAATGGGACAGAAGAACAGTTATGTGCGTGATGGGGCCCAGAACAAGAGAGGTAGCTTAAGATTCTTAAGAATTCCATTGAATATAGTCTTGTTACCAATGGAGATGGCATGGAGAAAATCTACCATCATACCTTCTACAGAGAGCTTTGTGTAGCCCCTGAGGAACACACTATTAACCTTCCTGAAGCTTTTCTAAACACTGATGGCAACAGAGAAGAATCATAGTTGAGGCTTTCACTACCTCAACTATTCAGGCTGTATTGTTTCTGTATGGTTCTGGTTGTACCATTAATATTGTTATGGACACTGATGATGGTATCACCCATTCTGTGCCCTTCTCTGAGGGTTTTGCTCTTCTCCATGCCATTTTCCCACTAGACTTGGCTGGCTGTGACCTGACAGAATATTTCATGAAGATAATGACAGAAAAATAGTAATAGCTTCACTACTCCAGATGAAAAGGAAATTGTGACATCAAGGAGAAGCTGTGGACTTTGCCCTGGACTTTGAGCAGGTGATGGCCTCGACTATTGCTTCTGCTTCCCTGGAGAAGACATAGGCATTTCACCACAGGCCATGAGAGGTTCAGGTGTCCAGAGGTGGCCTTCCAGCCATCCTTCCTAGGGATAGAATCCTGTGGCACTCATGAAACCACCTCTAACTCTGTCATGAAGTGTGACATTGCAACACCATCTTGTCTGGTGATACCATTGTGTACCTTGCTATTGCTATTGCTGACAGAGTACAGAAAGAAAGCAATGAGCTCTAGCATCTAGCATAATGAAAATTAAGATCGCTGCCCCCCCTGAACGTAAGTATCCCATCTGGATTGGTAGGCTCAGTTCAGTCCTTTTTCTGAACCTTCCAGCAGATGTGGATCAGCAATCAGGAATATGATGAATCTAAATCATATATTGTCTGTCACAAACACTTCTAAATGGACCACTAGCAGATGCATAGCAATTGCTGCATGACTATTCACAAAGTATAAATTTGCCCTAGAAATTAATATCCCTCATGATGGCCTCATAAAGCTGGAATAAGTCTACTTTGTCCTTAAGGAAGTTTTTTTTTTAATCTGAGATTTTTTATCTGAGACGAATATCAGCACTTTTTATTTTGTTGAATCATTATGGATTTAACCTCACATTCAGTTGACGGTTGATCCTTGATATAGATTTTAGCATATCTTGTACATATTTTTGATCTAAACCCTGATACAGAAGGTTCATTTTTACAGGTGAGATTAAGAGTTAACTTTTATAGAGAATTGACCTGATTATATAATAACATATTTCTATGTCAAAAATTTTGAAGATATGCTGTTTTCCAGAGCTAAGGGCCAGCAAGCAGGCTGTGTCCTGAGCTTGGCATAATAATAATCCTTTGTCCTCAGGATGATATCACCCTCTGGCAAAGTGTATTGCTTGGACCTGCACCAGGTGATCACTGAGGGATTTAGCTCCCCCTGTTTCCTAGGGCTACCAATCACATATTCACAATCCCTGTTCCTTGTCATTGACAGGTACTGCACTTCTGTTCCCGTCACAGAACTCTGGTTATGTACCCCACAGGGTGAGCACAACCTCCAAGACTGAGACAGTACAGTTCCCACAAGACCCATGGGAACAGTAATTCAAGAGCTAAAAAGATTATGTCATAATCCAGCCTCCCTGTGCTATATAAGACCTGCTTTTGGTGCAACATGCTAAACTAGACCTCCTTTTTAGGAGGGAGGGCTTCCTTTGCAAGTGCTATTTTCCTCTGAAATTAATTAAACTTATTTTTATGTCCTGATTTTCCTGTCTCTGGTTTCCTCTGTGTCAGCTCTGGCCACCTGCAGGTTAGAGGCTGGTTCTAATTGACAGTTGGTTTATAGACATCAGTTTTACAGTCTAATTCTTCAGGTCAAAAGTATCAGCTCAAAAATGGAGCCAAGATGATAGAATAAGGCAGAAACTTTCCTGAACTCTCCCAAATTAACCTCCAAACAATCATAAAATAATACTTCCGAATGAATTTTGAAGTGGCAGAATCAATAAAAGGAGAAAATGAAACTAGGACAACTTAGAAGTTTAGCAGAAAGATTTGTCTCACTGGGATAAAAGGGGAGTGCAGATCAGTACAGCAGCATTCAGGCAAGCAAGCAGTAAGACCCTATGGCCTTAACACAGTACAGCCCCATGCTACCAGCAGAAGCTTGGGATAGTGCTTCCTCCATCCTAGAAGCAGAGTCCAATTTTAACATAAAATTTAAAACAAGCAAAGAAAAAGAAGAAGGATTAGAAGAAGAAGAAGAAGAAAAGAACAACAACAATAATGACAACTTGAGCATGAAAAGTTAGAATGGTATAGGGAAGCTCAAAAAACAAACTCAAAGATAACAGTGTTAAAAGGGCTATGTTAAAGAAATATGAATTGATCTCAGGGCAAAAAGAGAACTCTTGAAAGAGTTCAAAAAGGATTTTTAAAAATAAAAGAGGTGGGGGAAATGGGAAAAGAGATTGATGCAAAGAGAATCATGAAAAAAGTGTCAACAGCTTGGTAAAGAAAGCATCAAAAAATGGGAAAATATATACCAAAAAATTACTGAATAAAATAACTTCTTAAAAAAATAAAATTGTCCAAATGGAAAAGAAGGTAGAAAAGATCACTGATGAAAATAATTCTTTAAAAATTAGAACTTCAAGTAAAAGCTAATGACTTTATAAGACATTTAAGAAACAAAATCAAAAGTATGGGACAAAATAGAAGAAAATGTGAAATATTTTGTTGAGAAATAAAATTGACTTGGATCCAGGAGAGATAATTTTAAAATTCTTGTACTATCTTTAAGCCATGATTTAAAAAAAAAACCTGCACATCATTTTTCTTTTTTTTTTTTTTATTTAATAGCCTTTTATTTACAGGATATATACATGGGTAACTTTACAGCATTAACAATTCCCAAACCTCTTGTTCCAATTTTTCACCTCTTACCCCCCCCCTCCCCTAGATGGCAGGATGACCAGTAGATGTTAAATATATTAAAATATAACTTAGATACACCATAAGTATACATGACCAGAACATTATTTTGCTGTACAAAAAGAATCAGACTCTGAATTATTGTACAATTAGCTTGTGAAGGAAATCAAAAATGCATGTGCTGCACATCATTTTTCAAGAAATTATCAAGGTATTACAATACATCTCTCAGACTGGCTAAGATGACAGGAAAAGATAATGATGAATGTTGGAGGGGATGTAAGAAAACTGGAAAACTAATACATTGTTGGTGGAAGTGTGAATGCATCCAACCATTCTGGAGAGCAATTTGGAACTATGCCCAAAGGATTATCGAACTCTGCATACCCTTTGATTCAGCAGTGTTACTACTGGGCTTGTATCCCAAAAAGATCTTAAAGGAGGGAAAGGGACCCACATATGCAAAAATGTTTGTAGCAGCCCTTTTTGTAGTGGCAAGAAACTGGAAACTGAGTGGATGCCTGTCAGTTGGAGAATGGCTGAATAAATTATAGTATATGAATGTTACGGAATATTAGTGTTCTATAAGAAACGATCAGCAAGATGATTTCAGAGAGTCCTGGAGAGACTTACATGACCTGATGCTAATTGAAATAAGTGATGGATGTGGCTCTTTTCCACAATGATATGATTGAGGCCAGTTCCAATGATCTTGTGATGAAAAGAGTCATCCATATCCAGAGAGAGGACTGTGGGAACTGAGCGTGGATTACAACATAGCATTTTCACTCATTTTGTTGTGGTTTGCTTAAATTTTATTTTCTAATTTTTTTTACTTTTTGATCTGATTTTTCTTGTGCAACAAGATAATAGTATAAAAATATATACCAATATTGGATTTAACATATATATATATTTTTACCATGTTTAACATATATTGGATTATATGCCATCTAGGGGAGGAGATGAGGGAAAGGAGGATGGGGGAAAAGGGGAGAAATTGGAACACAAGATTTTTTTCAAGGGTCAATGTTGAAAAAATTATCCTTGCATATATTTTGAAAATAAAAAAACTTCAATTAAAAAAATTATCAAGGAAAACTGCCCAGATATGAGATAGCCAGAGAATAAAATTGGAATTGAAATAATCTAACAATCACCTCCTAAAAGAGATCCTAAAATGAAAACTTCCACAAATATTATCAAATTCCAGAGCTTTCAGGTTAAGGAGAAAAATACTGAAAGCAGCCAGAAAGAATCAATTTAAATATCATGGAGCAACTGCTAGGATAACATAAGATTTAGCAACTTCTACACTAAAGGAGTGGTGGGTTTAGAATATAACATTCCAGAAGGCAAAGGAGCTAGGATTACAACCAGGAATCCTTTACCCACTGAAACAATAATCCTTCAGGAAAAAAATGAATGTTCAATGAAATAAAGGTCTTTTGAGCATTCCTGATGAAAAGACCAAAGCTGAACAAAAAAATTAATTTTCAAATACAAGATTCAAGAGAAGCATAAAGAGTAAACAGAAAAGAAAACATAAGACATTCAGCAAGGTTAAGCTGTTTACATTCCTACATGTAAAAAGGATACTTGTAACTCTTAAGAATATTAACACTTGATCAACTATGGTAGACTTAGCTCTTCTCAGCATTATAGTGATCCAAAACAATTTCAATAGACTTGAAATGGAAAATACCATCTGCATCCAGAGTAAGAACTATGGGTACTTAATGTGAATTGAAGCATACCATTTTTACTTTTTTTGTTTGTTTTTTCTTTCTCATGTTTTTTCCTTTTTGTTCTGATTTTTCTTTCACAACATGACCAATATTGAAGTATATTATATATATATATATGTAATATATATATATATATACATACATACATATATATATATATATATATATATATATATATAACCTATATCAAATTGCTTGCTGACTTGTGGAGAGGGAGATAAGAGAGAGAGGGATAAAAAATTTGGAACTCAAAATCTTACATAAATGAAAGTTGAAGAGAGGTGACTCAGGCTAGTTTCAACGGTCTTGTGTTGGAGAGAGCTATCTGCATCCAGAGAGAGGATGTGGTGACTGAGTATGGATCACAACAAAGTATTTTGACTTTTTTTGTTGTTTGTTGCTTGCATTTTGTTTTCTTTCATTATTTTTTTCTTTTTGAGCTGATTTTTCTTGTGCAGTATGGTAATTATGGAAATATGTATAAAAGAATTGCACATATTTAACATATATTGGATTACTTGCTATCTAGGGGAGGGGATGGGGGTAAAGGAGGGGGGAAAATTGAAATACAAGGTTTTGCAAGGGTGAATGTTGAAAACTATTTATACAAATGTTTTGAAAATAAAAAGCTTTATAAAAATGAATGTGTAAAACTATCTTTACATGTAATTACAACAATAAAATACATTAAGTTAAAAACAAATTTTAAAAAGAACATTATCACTATTAGGGCAATTGGAAAGAGAATAGATAGAGGGCAAAAGTATAAGTTGACTATGATGGGATGATATTTTAAAAATTCAAGGGGAAAGAAAAAGAATTACATTAGGAAAAGAGGGAAGGGATCAGTAGAATAGAGTAAGTAATCTCACATAAATAGGTGCAAAAGACTTATTATCATAGAGGGAAAGATGGGCAGTTAGGGATGGCAGCCAACATTTCAACCTTCCTCTCATTAAAATTGGCTCAAAGAGAGAATAACATGTACTCTCAGGTGGGTATAAAAATCTATCTTACCTTTATAGGGAAGTAGGAAGAGAAGGGAATCAGAGAAGGAGTGGAGGACTGAAAAAAGGAAGGTGATGATCAGAAGCAAAAATACTTGTGAGAAGAGACAAAGTGAAAGAAAAAAGAAGAGAATGGGGAAAATAGAATAGAAGGAAATCACAGGTAGCAAAAGAAACTCATTTGAAGCAGAGAGATACATACAAAGTCAAGGTAAGGGGCTGAAGCAGGATCTATTTTGCTTCTGTTGAAATTAAAAAAAAAAAAAGCCAGGACAGCAATCATGATCTCAAACAAAGCAAAAACAAAAATAAATCAAAAGAGGATTTATAGATTTATATAAAATAGATTTAAAGGAGATAAAGAAACTACATCTTACTAAAAAGTACCAGACAATGAATATCAGTACTAAATATATATGCACCAAATGGCATAGTATCCAAATTTTAAAAACGGTTTTCTTTTTTTTTTTTAATTTAATAGCTTTTTATTTACAGGTTATATGCATGGGTAACTTTTTACAGCGTTAACAATTGCCAAACTTCTTGTTCCAATTTTTCCCCTCTTACCCCCCCCCCCCAGATGGCAGGATGACCAGTAGATGTTAAGTACATTAAAATATAAATTAGATACACAATAAGTATACATGACCAAACCGTTACTTTGCTGGACAAAAAGAATCAGACTCGGAAATATTGTACAATTAGCTTGTGAAGGAAATCAAAAATGCAGGTGGGCATAAATATAGGGATTGGGAGTTCAATGTAATGGTTTTTAGTCATCTCCCAGTGTTCTTTCTCTGGGCATAGCTGGTTCAGTTCATTACTGCTCCATTGGAAATGATTTGGTTGATCTCCTTGCTGAGGTCCATCAGAATTGGCCATCATATAGTATTGTTGTTGAAGTATATAATGATCTCCTGGTCCTGCTCATTTCACTCAGCATCAGTTCGTGTAAGTCTCTCCAGGCCTTTCTGAAATCATCCTGTTGGTCATTTAAAAACATTTTTCATTCAAAATTTTAGAGGAAAAGTTAAATAAGTAACAAGAGGAAGTAGAAAAAAATAGAATAGGCCATCAATATATAAAAATTCTACCTAAATTAATTTACTTATTCAGTGCCATATCAATCAAATTACCAAAAAACTATTTTGTAGAGCTAGAAAAAATATAATTCATCTGGAAGAGCAAAAAAATCAAGAATATCAAGGGAATAAATTCTTTTAAATGTGAAGGAAAGTAGCCTAGCTATACCAGATCTCAAACTGCATTATAAGCAATAATCATCAAAACAATCAGTAATGGGTAAGAAATAAGAGTAGTGAATCAGTGAAGTAGAGCAAGTATACATCAGTAAATGAACATATTATCAGTGAAATAGATTATGTACACAGTGGTAAATGAGCATAGTAATCTAGGGATAATGGCACAGTATCAAAATTTTCTGGACCCCTAGAATTCTAAGCTCCTGCACCCAGCTCTGTACAAGCAATGACAAAGACACATGGCAGCTGCGACTACTCTCAACCTCATGACCCCAAGAAAGAAACTATATGGTCAAGTAGTAGGAGTTTCCATAATTCCATCTTTCTAGAGAGAGATGAGGAGTTCCTAATTAGCACCATTCTTGGGTTCGTGTCCCTAATCACCTCATGTTCATTTTCCTTCTAGAGAAGGTAGGGAATGGGGCAGAAAAAGTTTTCAGAGCCTTAGGATCATAGCATAAGATTTAATGCTTTATGAATGTTAAGTGAAAGTGGGCCAAACCACTATAGTGCGAGATTCTTTGTCTAGCACTTCAAATGAATTTCCCTTCCAGGAGAAGTGTAAGAATTTGGAACAGTATTGTAAGATTGAATGTTTGAGGGTAAAAACAAGTCTCACCAGCATGTCAGGGGGTAGCACCTCTAGAAACCCTAGATTCATCTTCCAAGAGGAATCCAAAATACAAGGTATCATTCTGAGACTAGGGGACTGTACAGAGCCCTAGACCGATTATTGATGGGCATCTAGAAATCTTCTGTGCATTTTCTGTGGAGTGAAATGGAGGCAATTCTGTACCCAGCTTGTATATTGTTATCTTGATTGTTCTGTCTGGGAACTGGGGATATTTTTACCCAAATTATGATCATGTAGACCCCTTAACTATATTCTAAAATTTCTGAGAGACTGTTTTAGTTAAGAGTAAAATAAGGCAAAATTTGGAGTGACCTCAAAGATTGACTATAATACACATAAGTGCTTATCTTTGGGATTCTGGTTTATGGATTTGGTTTCTATGTTGATCTTAAGGGTCCAAGACTTGGAATCTTAAGATTTCAGAAGAACTGTGTGACTTTAAGCTTCCTCTGAAAAATAACTCAATAATCTCTAAGGTTTCTTCCAGGTCTACCATTCTATGTCCTTAAGTCCCTTATAGATTAAATATAACATAAGCTCTGGTTGCATAGATTAAATATAACATAAGCTCTGATTGCTTTCAGCTCTGACAAGTTCTAATTCTTTTTATTCTGTTCTGCATTAGAAATTTAGGTGTGTAGCAACAAGTAGAAGAGGTAGCCTCAGTTTTCTAAGTAGGCATCTGCATTTGGCCAGTATCCTCTGGAGAAATAAGAAATAAACTTGATTAGTAAGCATCATGGCCCAAGACTTGACAAATCCTCTCCTTTCTCATCTGCAGGACTGGACAATGCCAAATACTTCTTTCATGAGCAGCAGCCTTTGCTTTCTATGGAACAAATGCCTTTTACTTAGCTGTTTACCTCAAGCAGGGTGGAAATTTAGAAAGTCCCTTCTACTTGTCATAAAGAAAACTACTGAGGCTGGAGTTGGGGTAAGAGCTGCCACCTCCTGTCAGTTGAGAAAATAGCAACTGTCTGGAGCTTGCCTGGAGGGAAATAGAAGAGTAGGACTTGTTTTGGGGAAAATATGTGCTTGGAACATAAGAAAACAGGACATGAGAGAGGGAAAGGGCTGCAACTGAGTACACCCTGAGACCTTAAAAAGATCTTTCTCTACCCCAGAATAATAATAGCATGGCAGAGAGACTAAATAGCTGAGCTTGAAGGGAGGAATTTCTAGGCAAGTCCCTTAAACTATCAGTGCCTTAGGCCAGAGGTGTCAAACTTGCTGCCCAGGCTGTTTGTGATCCACAACACTCCAGAGTAAAGCCAGAATCAGATTAAAATATAATTGGGAAATATTTAACAAAAATCCATAAAAATACAATTAAAATTTTTGGTTTTCTAAATCAATATGGAGCTCACAGGGATCCTTATACTCCATTGATTTTTTTTTTTATTTGAACTTGGCATCCCAGTTCTAATCAACCAAGACCTTAAGTTGCAGACTGGGTGGACTCCATAGACCCTTATCACAACACACACAGAGTACTGGAATAACTTGCTGGTAGACCTGCCTTATCATGTTTTTCTCCCCTCCAATCCATCTTCATTCAGCCAGGAGACATTTTCCTAAAACACAAGTCTGATCATATCACCACATATCCAATCTATAAACTCAGAAGCTCCCTATTGTCTCCAGGATCAAATATAAAATACTCTGTTTAGTAGTCAAAGTCCTTCATAGCCTCTTCCCCTTCCTACCTCTTCAGTCTTCTCACACCTTACTCCCCCAGTTACATGCTCTTCCATCCAGTGATATTGGCCTCCTGTCTGTTCCACAAACAAGACACCCCTGAACATTCTATGGCTATCCCCCAAACCTGGAATGCTCTCCATCCTCCATTTTAACTATTGACCTCCCTGATTTCCTTTAAGTTCTAACTAAAATTCCATCTTTTACTGAAGTTTTTCCTAACTCCTTTTAATTATAGTATCTTTCCTCTATTATTTCCTACTTTTCCTTGCTTTATATTTATTTGTTGTATTCTGCTATCCCTTTAGACTGTAAGTTCCTTAAGGACAGGGTCTATTACCTCTTTCTATATCCCTATCATTTAGCATTGTTTTCATTTGTTCTCAGAGAAAAACAAAATGACATTACTATTGGGGCCAAGGAAGAGTGTGTTTGGTCAGACCAATACTATGTCAGAAAGCTCTTTCACAGGTCAGGCACAAATAGTCTACATGAATATTTGCAGTGGAGATGTCTTTAAATTTGTGCATCTCATTTTTTTTTTTTTTGAGCTACTACAATTCTGCTTTGCTCAAAAAGTACAGTACCTTCTTTGATTTGGGCAAGCCAGGCTGGATAATCCTTTGCCAGCATCTCCCATGTCACACAATAAATTCCAAGGTTCTTCAAAGAGACCTTGAGAGTGTCCCTGTATCACTTCTTCTGACCTCCAAGTGAGCATTTACCTTCTGTGAATTCTCCAAAACATTCAAACAATGTGGCCCACCCCTCAGAGTTGCACTCTTGCTGGGCAGTTTAATTTCAGAAAGAACCTTGGTATCAAGTACCTTATCTTGCCGGGAGATCTTGAAAATCTTCCTAAGACAATTCAAATAGAAGTGATTCAGTTTCCTGGTGTGACCAAAAGCTTACAAAATTGAGGTCAACATGACCTTCAATTTGATAGGCAATCTAATACCTCTTTTCTCCACGTTTTTTCCTTGGAACCTCCCAACCACTGAACTAGCTATGGCAATGCATTTGTCAACCTTACCATCCATGTGTACATCTCTGGATAGTATACTGCCAAGATAAGTAAACTTATCCACAGCATTCAAAATTCTCCATTTGCTATAACCAAGGATTCCTTCCACATATGGTGGAGAACCTCTGTTTCCTTGGTGTTAATTGTTAGGTCAAAATTTGCACAAGGAACAGAAATCAATCCATACTTTATTGCATCTCAGTCTCAGAGACTTCATTCAGTACACAATCATCTGAAAACAGAGTCATATACCAACTCTCTTTCCACTTTAGTTTTGACTTAACCTTTTCAAATTAAATCATTTACCATCAGTGTAGTAGCTAATCTTGATGCTATTTTCATCCTCGCTGAAGATGTTCAATAACATCACTGAAAACCATGCTAAAAAGCATATGAGTAAACCCTGCTTCACTCCACTGATGACTAGGCAAGCTAGAGAGCATTATCCATTATCCAGGACTTGAGCAAGCATGCCATCATAAAACTATTGTATGATACCGAATAACTTCTTCAAGAAACTAAATTTTGCCATAATTTTTTTACAGACCCTTATTCCTGACAGTATCAACAAATGTATATAGCCCTCTGTTCTGTTGGCATTTTTCCTGGAGTTGTCAGGTAGCAAACACCATATCAACAATTCCTCAGCTCTTTCTGAAGCCATACTGACTCTTAGTATTATCTTCCGGGGAAGGTTTAGCCTATTAAGGATGATTCTGATAAGAAACTAATGACTAATTAGAGATGACTAATAGACAGACCTCCCCTGTGATTTCAGTACAATTTATTTCCTTTTCCTTTTTCATAGAGATGGACAAAGTGGGCATCCTGGAACTCTTATGGGATAATTTCCTATTGTTATATAACCTCAAACATTTCAATCAGGTTTTATCTGAGAAGTGAACCCTCTGCTTTTAAAATTTCAGCTGGAATAGAATCAGCAGCAGATGCTTTGTTGTTTGAGAGGAGCCTAATAGCATTTAAAACCTGTCCTTCAATTGGAAGTTCTAATAGAGAAGTACTGACTAAAGTCAATCTAAACCTGAGATAAACAATCAAGGGCTTCAGCACTGATTGATGACAGTATTTTGATATAGTGTTCTTGTTTAGTTTTCTGAAGGTCTTGGAGCAGCCTTCATGTCAGTTCAGTAATCACTAGGAGAATAGCCAGGTGTTAAAGTCCAAATCCTTTATTATCTCCTTCACAATCTAGTTTCCTTGCCTGGGGCCCAGGCCAGCTTTCTGGAGAGCCTTTCAGACCTGCCTTGGTTTCAGTGGGGGAAGTGCGGGAGGCCAGCCACCGCAGTGGTGTGAGATGAAGTAAATGAATCTGGCTCTGACCCTGGCTGAGTTTGTCCCAGCTTATATGCTCTACATTGAGTATAAAGCAATCATCATATCATTAGGAAACCAGTATTAGTTATAAGATTAAATCAATATACTTAGAAAACTATTAATCACCATGCTGAACTAGATAACCATTGTCTTATCAATTCCACTGACTTAACACCTTGTAAGAATCTTTGTTTTAAGTACACAGTTCTGGCCCATAACATTTTGAGACCAGTATGGAAGATGAGTTCAGCCCATCTCTCTAGGATCATGTCTTTAACACTAATTGATGTGGCTCTATCAGTACTAAACAGCTGAAAAACACCACACATCTTTGATCCACACATAGTCTTAAATAACCATTAATGAGACATCATAAAAGTGTTTTGGATAAACTAATCAGCATAAAACTAAATTTCATCTGCCTTTTTTACTGGTACAAGAATCCTGCAACTCTTTAAACTTCACTTGACCTTTACTGTTGCTGTCTTTATAGGAACGGATGAACTATCCTATCGGTAAACCTTGTGGAGTTCTAATTTTTTTGTACAGCAGCTTCTGAATCTTCCCATCATTTCATCAAACTAATTTTGATGTTTGCAAGTGTTCTGATCCAGATGAATAAATATAGCACTGTATACCAAACCTCTGAAAGTTACCCACTCCTACTACACTGTTGCCTACCATGTATTGGCTCAGCTTTCCCTCCAGGTTAGCAGCAAACTATTCACACTTGCAGAAGCATAATCTATGCTAACACCAATGCTATGCTAATGTTTGCTGCAAGGATGTGTTCAAAAGGTTTTATTGCATTTAGGTAAACAGAAAATAGTGTTGGTGATGAGGTCATGAGACATACAAGTCTTCAATAGTATGTGACCATTACTGTTTCTATTTTCAACTCCATTCCTCCCACAGACTTCTTGACATTTCTGAAAGTCTGTTTACTCTGAAGTCATCCAGAATTATAAACTTGTTTTCTTTTGGCATACTGATGTATGAGTCTCCAGGTGTTCATAAAATTTTTCTTTGAAATCATCAGGGTTCATGATAAAGAAAGCTTACACATTGATGATTGTGGCATGGCATTATCCTGCAAGTGGCAATCACAATATCATGAGCCTGTTTACTCCTTCAGGGAGGCATACAAACATATAAGACTAGATTAGTTTCTGATGTAAAATCTAAGCCAACTTCAAGGAATTTACCATTTCCAGAAAAAAATATATATATCTAGCTCTGATTTCAGGAATCTGGTCTTCACTTGTCAGCCTTATTTCATTTAGGGTTGCTATTTGGATGCAATACAGGCTGAGTTCTCTTGCAAGAACAGTCTTTCAGGCTTACTGGATTTGAAGTCATCTATAAGCACATTCTATGTACTGAAAGTGAGTGGAATAATCTTTGCAAAAGTTTTCAGACATTTTTGGTGTTTCAATCCTAGAGTAAGTAGTCCAGGTTTAAGTGAAGCAAACATTTTTAGGGAAACTTCTCTAGCCCTTCCTCATGCCAGGAAGCAGTATAGTCCTTAAAAGGTTGCTCATAGTGGATTCCCCCTCAAGGAATGCCTGAATAAATTATGATATATGAATGTAATGAAATATTATTGTTCTATAAGAAACAATCAGCAGACTAATTTCAGAAAGATCTGGAGAGACTTACATGAACTAAGTGAAATGAGTAGAATCAAGAGAATTGTACACAGCAACAACGAGATTATGTGATGTTCAGCAATGATGGACTTGGCTCTTTTCCACAATGAGGTGATTCAGACCAATTCCAATAGACTGTGATAGAGAGAGCCTTCTGCATCCAGAGAGAGGACCATGAGACTGAATATGGATCACAACATAGTATTTTCATCTTTTTGTTGTTGTTTACTTGCTTTTTTTTTCTTTCTCATTTTTTTCCTTTTGATCTTATTTTTCTTTCAGCATGATAAATGTGGAAATATGTTCAGAAGAATTATACATGTTTAACCTATATTGGATTGCTTGCTGTCTACGAGAGGGGGGAAAGAGGAGGAGAGAGACAAATTTCAACACAAAGTTTTGCAATAGTGAATGTTGAAAACTATCTTTCCATGTATTTTGAAAAATAAAAAGCTATTTGTATAAAAAAGAATAGAAAAAGGAGTTAAAATTGAAAAAAAAAAAGAGTTCTTTCCTTTGGAATAAATTGTCAAAGAAGAAGAAAAAAAAGAGGCTGTTTACACACCCAGGGGACTGATAAATCCCACTGATGTTTCAAATCAATGAGAAGACAACCTTATGGCCTAGGCCACCTGCGTGCAAGGTTGTGATTATAGTTTCCAGTGAAGCCACACTATTGTTGCTTTGTCCTATGTTGTCATAGGACTTTTAGGAAAGTAAAAATGGAATGGAATATGATGACTTTTGACTCATGCATAAATTGGATTTAAGATTTGAGGTAGAGTTGCTCAGTCACTGTCTCACTTTTCTTTTCTCAAGTCATCAGAGTCCAGTGGAATACAAAAGTCAGGACAACAGGTGATGGCCCAGGATGCTGTAGGTGATTTAGGTCCTCAATGTCTGATCAAGTTTTAAGTGCTCTACAATGCCTGCTTCAGCTACTTCCATATCTGTTGGAAAAAATTATCCTCATCCACCCATTGTATCAGGTAAAGTCTTTACATGCTTGGGGTAGACACCCCCTAACTCAATGACAGGTTTAAGACTCCTCAGTTACACTCAACCTGTTTTTAGCCCATCTGCCAACAGTTTACCAGGGTGTGTCTACGATGCACACTACAGCTTCTTGGAGCCATAGTTAAGAGTTGGATGAATCAGGTAACCTCCAAAGATGAATGAGCAGCCCTGAAAAGAACTCAGCAGTCCTTACATGGTCTTCCCTGAACACTCCTAAAACACAGCACTCAGCAGTCAGGCACATAATAAGTGCTTAATAAATATTTATTAATTGATTGATTTGGTATGAAGCTCTTTCCTGATCATTATTTCATTTGAGTCTCATAACAATTCTGGGAAAGACTGACATTATTATACCCAATTTACAAGAAAGAAAACAGATCCAGAGAACCCATGAATCTTGACCATTTTTCTAATCTTTCCACTATATTACAAAAAACTAGTACATACAAAATCTTCCCTCCTATAATATCCCCAAGTCTCAAAAAGGACTTTGTAGTTTCTCAATTTCCAAATCTGCTTTAGTTGCTTATCCAGAGCTACAATATTATTAATATTCACTCAGCAAACATTCGTTGAGTGCCTACTGCGAGCAGTACTCTGTGCTTGGTGCTATAGTAGCTACAATGTAAAATAGTATGATAAAATGGAAAGAAGTCAAATCAATAATATGTATTAAGTAATTAAAATGAAGCAGACACTTTGCTGAGTTCTAGGAATACAGAAAAAAATAAAAGCAAAAATAAAACCTAGCCCTGCTCTAGAGATGCTCAAGGAGTCTAAGAACACTGGCCCTGGAGTTAGGAAACCTGGATTCTACTTTTGATTCTACTATTTAGTCATTTCATGGCTTTTGCCATATCACTTCTCCCTCTCCCCTATCTCACTTTCCTCATATGTAAAATGAAAGGTTGAGTTAGATACTCCATTCCAGTTCTAATTTTCCATGATTTAATTTGAGATATTTTGATCTTTCTTCCCTACTAGATTATAAAATCTTCAATATTAGTTGTGTATCTATACAAGATCTTTTATTTCTGTGTCCTCTTACAAAAAAAACCTGTATGTTATAGGAGGTGACAGGTGGCTCAGAGGATAGAGCACTGGGATTGGAATCAGGAATCAAATCCAGCCTCAGATGTTCACTAGTTGTATGACCATTGCCAAGTCATTTAACTTCTGTTTATCTTAATTCACTGAAGGAAAGAGCAAACCATTCAGCATCTTTGCCAAGAAAATCCCATAAACAATATAATCCATAGGGTCATGAAGAATCTGATAAAATTAGGCAATTTATTAACAGGTTAACTTATTAACTTATTAATTGATTATTACCAATGTGGAAGATCTCATTTGAAGCATTGAGCCAGTGGGACAAAGCTTCTCTTCTCTGCCTCTCACCTCTTTTCTACAAACCCATGAAAATTGTATAGGATGGGAGTAGCTAGATATACAGCTCAGTAGAGCAGAAAGAATGTATTCATTCAGTACTACAAATTAAAAACCAGTGGAAAAGTTAGTTTTTTCCTTCTGGTTTCAGACTCTCTCAGGTTCTGGTGGAGCAAAGGGAGCAAGAAATAGGTATGGGGAAAGGTGGGGAGCCTTCTGCTAGCGTGGAAAAAAAAAAGAATTTATGTTTTTTCTGTTTGCCATTGTCTGAACTCCTCTTTCATTAGCTGTGTTCCCAGATGATGCAACCCAGCATTCATTTAATTTCCCCCACCTGCACCCCATGTCTCCAGAGGCACTACTCAGTTTAGAGTTCCTCCTTGGTTCCTCATGATAGCAGTTCGATTTGTAGCCAGGAGTCCACCTGGTCAGTCAACCTCAGTACTGCACTAAGTGAATATTTATTTCACCTGGTGGGACAGTCTGGTGTTCAGTGTATCCAATCTACTACCTGCTGTGGAGCTGCCTTGATCAGGATTTAGGTAAGGTTCTGAATGACTTATTCCTAAGAGAAGGAAAGGGGAAAGGGAAAAGGAAAAGGAGAGGGGAAAGAGAAAATAGTTCAATGATTGAAATCAGGAGTAAGTAGAAATTGTATTTATATTTTATTTTCTTGAAAAACCTTATTTGAGAACCCTTAGTTTTGGTTTCTGCCAGATGTGGGATTTCCCTGGAAGTCTCTGTAAACCTTGCAACAACAAGGTAATTCCTTTATCATATCTTAGAATAGAAAAAAAATCTTAGAATGTTATAGCTTAAGGATATCTATTCCAGTTCCCTCATTTTACTGATGTGGAAGCTGAGACTCAAGTTATGTAATTAATTAGGTTGCAGAACTTGAACAAAAACTCAGTTCTTCTGATTTCCTAGCTCTCTACTCCACCATGCTGCCTTTCATCCCATCCTTGAGCATAAAGGAAAAATGGTAAAAGGCATAGGGCTATTCCTGACTCAGTGCTGGTTGAGTATAAACTTGCTGGGAAATCTCTAGGGGTTGTTGGGTCAATAAGGAAATAACAGCAAGGTTTTGTACTTTGATTTCACTTCCTTCCAGGGCATTTCAGGGTAAGTTTCTTTTCTTTCAAAAATGGGCTGTATCCTCCTCTGTTCTTGACTAGTCTAAACCAAGCCTTACCTACCATCCTCTGCAAAACAGGCACTCTAACAACCAAGCATGATAATTCAAGATCCCAGAGAAACCCACTATGCCAAAAACCCCTCAGTTAGAATTAGGTAGAGAAAGAATGGATTTATTTGAGCTCTCTTCCCTTTCTTGGGAGCCCAGATTTTAGGGAAAAAGAAACTTAAGGAGAAGGGGATAAATGTTCTTAAAAAAAAAACAAGTCAATTATGGGCATGGAATTAACCAAGTAATAGGAGGTGAGAAAACATTATAACTAGCTAAAAATGCAATCATGATCTAGGAAGGCATGTCAGTCTGACACCAAAGAAGGAAAGAGAGTTGTTGGATAATTGGTTCCTTTCTTCTGCTTTCTTCCCTTGCAACTTTGTATTAAAGTTCCTTTGTTTCCTCTTGATTCTTTGTTTCTACTCCATACTTGTGTAACAGGAATATCAGGCCCAGACCTCTGAAAACCAAAGGAGCTGTAATCTTGGGTGCTACTCTGCATTAATAACTTCTGTGCTTCCCTCACCAGAGTTTCTCCCTGGGATCAAAGAATCTGGCTCAGGTCTCTCAGCAGTTTCCCTGACAGCATTTGGCTAACAAAAAGATTAAACATATATAGAAATAGAAGCTGGATAAGTGATTTCACTGACCCAGAATAGTAGTTCCCAATGTTTTTGATTTCTTGAACTACTTTCAACAACAACAACAACAAAAAGTGTTATGACCCTTAAAATAATTCAATGTAATATTCATAACATTCTTTTAGCTTTATTTATTATTCAAAATAACTATAATGAAAACTTTTCCCCTGAAAAGAATCCAAATTAAAATTTGTTGCTTAATTATAAAATGCAAAATTTTAGTCTGATTATGAAAACTCCAAATGTAAAATTATCAAATTATTATTATAAAATAATTATAAATATTTGTGTGGTACATTCTATAAGAATTGACAGAAATAATCCAGCAAGACTTTACATATATAAACAAATCTTTGTGAGGAAAGGTTCTCTTCAAATATGACTTTCTTTACTTCTAACACTGACACATTGGTTATGCTTTCACATAAACTTTACTGAATGACTGACCAGTGTTGCCAACTAGTTCATCTGAAAATCAGCCAAATAGAAGAGCAATAACATAAGTAGAAGGTAAATGTGAGTCAGAAAATAGCCTTAATATTGCAAAGAGAGGCAATGTAAGGTTTATTTCTGCAAAACATTTGTGATGACCTATGATTACTTGAATAATCTTGTAATACACAGGTCTAGCAATCACGGTTTGCAATTAGCCTGACATTTATTCTGCAAGAACACAAATAATAATAATATTTTGATCATGTGATTACAAAGCTGATGAAACAAAATTATAGGATAACAGAGTAAAATGAGAATGTTACTTGGTGGAGTATATAGAATGCAAATGAGGACATAGACTATCTACTGGGAATTGGTTTGTGCATGAATGATCTTTGTGGCAGTTTGCAAACAATTTGATGACAGCTTGAAAAATTTCTAGGACAGATACTTAGAAGCAGTTAGTGTTTTATGTAATAACAGTATGAATACTAAAATCATTGTGTATATGATGTGATGATTTCTAATTGTTGCAGAATCAAGTCCATAATGCTTCAAAAATATATGTTTGTAGTCACACACACACACACACACACAAATTTGTATCATAACTGGGCATTTATTTATTAAAATATATTAAAAAATTTTATGACTTGGACCATCATCTTGAATTCAAATGGGAAAGACCAGGATGTTCTGAATAAGAGAACTCCTGCTACCAATGCAAGTCAGCAGCTTCTCTACAATTTATAATACTAAAGTTCCTAGAACACAAAGATAAATGTTTTTGTAAATTGACTAAGGTCACTTACCTAGTATACAAGCAGGACTCGAACCCAAGTCTTGTTAGCTTTGAGGTCAATTCCATCATCTTTTGTTACATCTCTCTAAAAAACAGGCAATATAAATAGAAATAATATGTATTTAATACAATTATTTGTCCATCACTCTCACAGAGGACTAACATCAAAAGAATGATATCATGACTTGCAGGTGAATTGAATTTGAATGAGTCAGAATTCTGCAAATTCACCAGCCTCACTCTTTCTTCCAGAGTCATTAGTGTCCAGTGGTGAGACGTCGGTCAGGATGACTGGCAATGGCTCTAGGTACAGTGGGAAACCTTGGCATTTTTAAGCTAAGGCCTTTCACAGGTCCTGGTTTTCCTGAGGCAACAACATTCATTGATTAAAGGCTAGGTAAGAATTGAGGGAAAAGATGGCCTAATTTGATTTCCTGAAAGAATCAGTCTGGGAGGGGAAGACCCTCAAAGTTTCTGACCTACACAAAAACAATTTCTATTTATACTCCCTCTGAGTCAACAAAGCCCAAAGAGTAAGTAAGGATTGGGTTATAACCTAACATTGGGCAATCAGTGAAAGCCAGAATGTTTTGGATTTAAAGGCAGTGAAATAGCTTCTTTTGAATACCAGTAGGCTTTTTTAAAGCCTGTTTTAACAGAGCTGCATTTCAAGAAATCATGAATGAAAGCTACATTAGCAGAAGCGTTAATTGTCCCAATTTTAAAACAATAGCAAAGATAATATAAATAAATAGGGAAGGAAAAAAAATCTAACCCCTTATCCTCAAGAAACCTTGCAAAGTAAAATGGATCAAAAGATATGTATTTAAGATAATACTAAACACAGAAAAAATTTACACCCAAGCCCTAAATGAGTCTTTCCTGCTAAAATCCACTTTCTTTCCATTATGATTATAATGAAAAGACAGGATACCAGCAAAACTAAATTTTTAAAAATGCAAGAGTTTAATGTTTTCTTTTTTGTATTTTTTTAAACTAGATG
Organism: Sarcophilus harrisii; assembly: GCF_902635505.1. NCBI lineage: Eukaryota > Metazoa > Chordata > Mammalia > Dasyuromorphia > Dasyuridae > Sarcophilus > Sarcophilus harrisii. Next base: position 485,084,743 of record NC_045427.1, on the reverse strand, counting down.
CTGAGGTGAAAAAAGATAAAACAATACCTTCCCTCACAGACCTTAAAGTATGGAAGTTATTGGAAGTGGGGTACACTGTACACAATAAGGTGTATATATAATATGGGCAAAAGAAAGATATAAATAGCCTCCAAACTTTTCTGGTCATGCACCTTTTATCAGAAAAAAAAAATTTTGAACATATACCCCCTATATATCACTAATAATTATATTATTTATAAATTATATGTTAATACTCATTATATACATTGTAAAACATCAATATAGACATTTAAAAGGATTGGAAAAAGGATGGGAACAAGCATTTGTTAAGTGCCTACTATGTGCCTGGGGTATATGAAGTGTTCAGAGAGATCTAGTACCTATGATATGAGGGCCTGCCACGCCCTTTTCAGGGCTGTTCATCCACCTTTCGTGTCCACCTGTCGACCAACTCTCACCTATGGTTCCAAAAAGCTGGGCTATGTCTAGTGGCCTCATCTCAGTAAAACAATCTTGGCAGACAGGCTAAACTAGGTTGAGGGTAACTGCCTTCAATTGAAGTTGCCTTCAGGAGAATGAGAATAATTTGTTTCAGTGCCTGAAGGCAACTGAAGAAAGTGTTGTAGACCACTTACTTACAACTTGGTCATCAAATATGCTAAGTCATCCACTTATCCTGGAATATCATCCTCTTCCTGACTTTTGTCTTACCACGGACTTTGATGACTGTGGAAGAGAGAGTGAGGCTGATAACTTTGTGGAACTCTGCCTTAGTTAAATCCAATTTATAAGCAAAGCAAGACATGATGTCATTGCTCCTTTTCAAAAACAAAGGACAAAAACAAACAAACAAACAAAAAAAAACAAAGGACAAACAACAACTAAGTGCCAGTTAGTATGCTAGCACTTACAGATATTGTTGCATTTGATCTTTCACAATAACTCTGTGAGTTAGGAGCTATTAAGATTTCTCTCATTTCACAGTTGAGGAAACTGAGGCAGAAAGAGATTAAGTGACCGCTAATAAGCATCTAAGATTGAACTTGAACTCACATCTTCCTATCTCTGGGCAGAGCACAATGTACTCTGAATCGCCCACACTGTGCCACCTACCTGCCAGCTAGAAAAGAGTGAAATAATGAGTCACTGCAGCTTATTGAGGATGGGGACAACATGACCTGTACTTTAGGAAAATCCTTTTAGCAGCTTTAGGGAAAATGGTTTGGAATGGGGAGACATAAATCAGAGAGGTCAGTTAGGAGAATAATGCAATAATAGTCTTAAGTGAGAACTGATGAGGACCTGAACTAGGATGATACCTAGATCAGTGGAGATCATGGGGTAGTAAAAGTAGAAAAGACAAGATGTGGCAAGCACTAGGATAGGTGAGAATGAAGAGTCAAGTATAAGTGATGGCAGCAAAGATGGCAACCTAGGTAACTAAAGGGATAGGGAAAAGTGGGACCTTACTTATTAGTTGCTACACTGGAACAAAAATATCTGCATCAACCTGCTGATCTCCTCACGGTGGAGGGGGATGGGGGGTTGGTGGAAAAGGGGAAGAATTTTTCCAATGGTTCTTGCTGTGGGTGCCCAGGAAAGTGTTGTCATATCTATCCTAAAGGATCCACTTCCAGGCAGAAGAAAGGAGGTTATGAACTTGTTTAATGGAGGAAGGGATCAGGTAAAATGGGAATGTTGAAGGAAAATGATGGATATGGTTAGTTTGGAGACAAGTTCCACGATTTACTGTCAGCATCTTCCCATCTCTGAGTAATTACATATTCTAGGAGCCTAAGCCTTTACTTCAGAAACTGCTCGTCTAAAGGATATGATCTAGGAAAATAATAATAACAAACCCTTGCCCAATTCTTTCTTTCTTTCTTTTGCTGAGGCAATTGGGGTTAAGTGACTTGCCCAGGGTCACACAGCCAGGAAGTGTTAAGTGGTAAGAGACCCGATTTGAACTCAGGTCCTCCTGACTTCAGGGCTGGTGTTCTAACCACTGTGTTTACCTAGCAGCCCCATTCATGGGTAATTTTTCAACACTGACCCTTGTAAAACCTTCTGTTCCAAATTTTCCTCTCCTTCCCCCCACCCCCTCCCCTGAATGACAGGTAGTTCAATACATGTTAAATATATGTTAAATCCAATATATGTATACATATTTATACAGTTATCTTGCTGCACAGGAAAAAATGGATCAAGAAGGAAACAATTGAGAAAGAAAACAAAATTCTGCATGTATTTTGAAAATAATAAGCTATTATTAAAAAAAAAAATTAAGCCCTCCAAAAAGCAAAAATGAAGCAACCTCAGTGAGGGGAAATTACTTCTCCAAGATCAAAGTTGGATCCAAGAGATCAAAGATCTAGAACTAGAAGGGACCTCAGAGGACTTCTTCAACTATTTTGACTTGAGACCCCTTTTTATTAGAGAAACTTTTATTTGACCCTGGGTATATAGATATAGAAAATAGGCGTACAAATCAAATGTTTACTAATAATAAATCATAATTCTGCAGGCCCCACAGTCAGTTATAAGACCCATGTAAGGTCTCGGCCCACAGTTTAAGAAGGTTTGATCTAGTACATTCTTCCTACTTTGTGTAGATGAAGAAGCTAAAGCTAAGAATGGTAGAGTAACTGGCTCCAACCAACTAGTAAGTGTCTAAGGCAGATCTTCTTTAGTCTGAACCTAGCACTCTATCAGATAGAGCACTAGATGTGGAGTCGGGAAGACCTGGATTCAAATTCTACCTCAGACGCTGACTAGCCTTGTGACTCTGAGTGGTCACTCTAGCACTCCCAACTTCAGTTTCCTCATCTGTAAAATGAGATTAATATAATAATAATATAATATATAATATAATAATATAATTAATAGCCCTTATCTCACAAGGTTGGTATGAAGATCAAATGTGATAACATATGTAAATCACTCCCTTAAAGGGCTATCTATTTAAATATGAGCTATATTGTTTTTCATCACCCACATAGACTCTATATTCCAATCACGGGAGTCCCCAGGTAAACTTGGAAGAATGACCTTGAGTCCCTGGGGCCACACGTTTAGCTGTGTTGAGTGTGTCTGTTGTATATATGTGACAGTATGGGAGTCCAGACACGTGCGTGCAGATATATTGGTATCCTCCTGTGTTTACAGACTTAGGAAAATTGGCTGGTACATAACAGTGATTTCCTCTCTCGAAATGGTGCAAACCTCTAGCCCAGCAGGCCCTCCCTCCCCCTTCTCTCTCTCCCCGCGCCTCCCTCCCCTTCGCATCTATTCCATCCCTCCCCTTTCGGTCCTTAGGCTCAAGGAGAAACAAAGCTATTCCCCCCCCCCCCCCCCCCCCCCCCCCCGGCCCAGAAAAGGGAGGAGCAGGCAGCCGGACCCTCAGGGAGCGAATCAATCGAGTTTGCGAATGAAATAGACTGGGGCCAGGCGGAAAGGCACGCAGTTCCTGCTTCCAGCAGCCTTGGGGGCTAGGGCGGTGGCTCGGCTCCGGCTGGGTCCGAGCCGAAGAGATCTTCGTCCTCTGCGACTGCGGGACTTATGTTCCAAGCCTGGGATTCTCAGAAACCCTGGTGATCGTGACGCTAAGGACACGGGGACCCGAAGCCTAACGAGTCCCCCCAAAGCTGGCTGAGGGTAGATTGCTGCTCGAGTCCTTCTCCGAAGAGACCACGAGAGTCCATCTTGCCTGCCCACCACCTTGTCCGCTTCCCCACTTCCCAGTCAGCTTGCCTGCCCGCCTAGCTCTCTGCCTTTCACTGCTGCTTGCTGCCCTCCCCAGGCTTAGGGGTGAGTTGGGACGCGTGGAGGGTCTCGCCTGTGTTGGTAGGAAAATTCTCCTTGGGGAATCTAGCAGGTCCTGGCTCCTCTGCCAATCTCGAACCATAAATAAACCGGATTCCCTGGATGGGCAAGCCTGGAGGGAGTAGCTGGCCTAGGGCTTCTGACAGCTGGGGGAGGGAAGAAGAAAGAAATGGTTTCACCATGGATTTCTTTTAAAGCACAGTCTCTAGAAATGTATTGCTCCAATGAATCCTAGGATCTCAAAGACTGTTTAATGCAGGTGTTCTTAACCTTGTATGTGATCTCTTTGGCAATCTGAGAAAACCTGTGAACATCTTTTTCCAGAAGACTAATTTTTAATATACAACAATATATAATATAAAATACTAGGGTACAAAGGAAACCAAGGATTATTGAACATAACAATATTATTTTTTCCTATTCAAGTTTCTGGACCCTCTGTAATCTTCCACAGACCCCATGGAAAACTCTGTACCATTCTCCACATTTTACTTATTAGGAAACAGGTTGGGGGTTGTGATGGTGGTGAAATAACAACTGCTCAAAGCAGTTGAGCAGTTTTGTTAGAACTAGGACTATAGAACCCTGGTTCCCAGGCCAGGACTTAGTTCTGTCATCCCATATTTGTTTCCTCAATTAAAGAGATTGGTATAAAGGATCCCAGGCTGTAGAGGCTTTATTTTGTTTTGTGGGAACCAGATGCATGGGGAAATAGTTTTAAAATAGTCTGACCCACAGCTTTTTGGACCTTCTACTTAGATGCCTCCCAGTAAGAAGCCTGCAAACTAAACATATAAACACCAATAGTTCGCTGCAGTTACAGCTGTACCTAGACTGCCAGCTGTCAGAGGCCACGTGGGGGAGGGGAAGGAGAGAAGGACGGGTCTCTCACTGGCTAGACAAATAAATAGAATCTCCTGATGCACTGGTACAGCCTCCAAGAGGGCTTGGGAATTAATTTCCCTGGAAATCTGATTTTTTTTCCCCCATGTAACCTTTAATCATAGGAAGAAGAAAATAATGATAATGTTGGTGGCGTTTATGTAGTGCTTTAAGGTTTGCAAAGTGCTTTTTACATATGTTATTATTCGTCTTTACAACAACCTTGTGAGCAGGCAACCTTGTGAGGAAACTAAAGGAAAAAGCAATATGGTAGAGTGGAAAGAGCACTGAATGCAAAAATCAGATACAAATCTTGACTCTGTTGCTTGCCATTTGTAAGGACAGGAATAAATTACTCCCTTCTCTGGGCCTTAGTTTCTTGATCTGTAAAATGGAAGCGACTGAACTAGGAAGGAACTCCTAGAGATCTTTCTATTTGTGGCTGAGGGATTCTTAACCTGGGGTCTCAGAATTTGGGGTTTATTGTTGTTGTGTTTTAACATTCTGATAACTTTATTTCAATCAGTTGGTTTCTTTTGTAATGCTAAATATTTTGGGTATTACTCTGAGAAGAGATGTGTAGACTTGACTGGACTGCTTAAAGGGTCCATAACACAAAAGAAGTTTATTTAAAAAAAAAAAAAAACCCAACAACCTTTCTGTGATTAAATTTATGGTCCTGAACTTCCATCTGTCTCCTAGCTCTAAGGGGCTCCCCCATTCCAAAACTACCTTGTATTCATTATGTATATATTCTGTATATATTTATATATGCACATGTTGTCTCCTCTGTTAAAATGTAATCTCCTTGAAAGCATAGGCTTTTTTGTTTGTTTTGGGGAAGTGGAAGAAATTACTCCTACAAATAGCACAGTGCCTACCAGGCACTTTAAAAATCTTTTTGATTGGTTGATTCAATCAACTATTTTCTCCTCACAATGATAGAGAAAGGGAGAATTCAGGCACTTATTCCTCCCTACTTTTTACTTTAAAAATGACACACATTAAGAAAAAACTGCAATGAACCTGTCATTTACCATGGGGGTGTATGCAGCAATACATCAAAACTTTCCTGGAAGGATCTGCTTGCCTTCCCAATCTAGGGAGGAACAGACAGGATAACAATCAATCAATCAATATTCATTGAGCACCTATTATGTGTAAGGCATTATGCTAAGTATTGGGGATATAAAAAGAAGGGAAAGCCAGTTCCTGTCTTCTAGGAGCTTACAACTGAAAGGGTGAAACAACATGCAAGCAAATATATACAAAGCAAGCTATATACAGGACAAAGAGAGTTCACAGAGGGAAAACTTCCTGAAGAAAATAGGATTTTAGGTGGGACATTAAGGGAACCATGAAGGTCAGTATTCAGAACAGAGGAGGAAGAACATTCCAAGCACATGAAGGAAGCCGGAGAAAATGCCTGGAGCTAAGAGAGTGCCTTGTTTGGGGGAAGAGGGCCAAGTCAGGAAGGGCTTTGATTGCATTTTGTATTTGCTCCTAGAGGTGATAGGAGTTTTGGAGCCATTGGAGTTTATTCAGTAGGGTGTGTATATATGCGATATGACTGAACATGTACTTTAGAAAAATCACTTTAAAGGCTGAATGGAGGAGGGATTGTAGTGAGGAGAGACTTGGGGCAAGCAGACCTACCAATAGGTTTTTGCAGTAATCCAGGTTTGATGTGATGAGGGTCTGGTGGTAATGTCAGGGGAGAGAGAAGGATGTGTTTTAGAGATGTTACAAAGGTGGAATGGATCAGCCTTGGCAACACTTGGATATAGGGGTAGGAGAGATTGAGAGACTGAGGAATCCTGGATGACTTCCAGGTTATGAGCCTGGGGCACTGAGAGGATGGTATGACCCCCTATAGTAAGAGGGAAGATAGGGGAGTGGACAGATTTTAGGGAGAAGATAATGAATTCCGTTTTGATCCTTAAGTTTAAGATGTCTACAATATATCTAGTTTAAAGTAACTGAAAGGCAGTTGGAGATGCAAGGTTGAATGTCATCAAAGAGGCTGGGGCAGGATAGATAGATCTGATGGTAATTAAATCCTTGGGAGCTGATAGTAGTATAGAGGGAGAAGAGAAGAGGGCTCAGTTCAGAACCCTGAAAGCAAGTGGCTGTTATGAGCATAGGCTTAAATAAGGTTCAGCATCTAGAACCTCTGAGAGAAACACTAGGGACCGCTCTGATCTTTGGGTGGAAACTTTCACTGCCTGATAAAAGTGGGCAGCCCTGGGTCCACCTGTGTTTAGTACAACCTAAAAGAGACTAGATTAGAGGCCTAAAATGGAAGCCTGCCTTTGGTTGGAGGAGAGGGAGAGCTCTTTAGTCACTGGAAGGTTTCCATACCTTCCAGGAACAAAAATAGGGAGAAAGATCATAGTCCTGGAAGGGCCCTCAGAGTCCTTGTATAACCTACTTATTTTATTGATGAGGTAACAACTCTCGTGAAGTTAAAGTCATTGTCCAAGAGTAAGTATGAGGCGTGGAACATGAACTCAGACCCTTTGATTTCAGATCCAGAGCTCTTTTCCAATATATCTTCAAGGCTCTACCGTCTGTGCTAGGTTTAAAGGCTAAGCTCAATGAATGTTCTGCAAAGATTGGCACCTGATTCTCTGTGTCCTATAGATATTGAAATCAGGACCAAACTTGGGATAAGAGGATAAGGTATATACTTAGGAAAAAATAGCTAAAACCAGGAGACATAAAAGGTTGCATAAGGGATGTGGTAGGCAGAGGATATAGCTTATAATGCATAATCCTGGCTATGTAAAAATTCATTCATTCAATAAATATTTATTAAGTACCTGCCAGGTGCCAGGCACAGTGGTGAGGAGGGTACAAGGCATTCACACTCTTATCTGGTCCCCATGGGAACTGGCTGGGTAAAAGATTGAATCTAAAGGTGTGTGTGTGTGTGTGTATATGTATACAGAGAGAGAGAGACAAAGAGAAGGAGTGAGATAGAAGCAGGGGAGGGAGAGAGAGAAAGGGAGGGAGAGAGAGAAAAGGAGAGAGAGAGTTTTCTAATGCTGTGCTTTGATGATTGGGGCCTATCACTGGTGAACCGGAAATCAGGATTAGGAGCCAATCAGTAATCAGAGATTTAAAAAATCTGGGAAATCATCTACTCCAACCTTCTCATTGTACACATGAAGAAACTGAAGCTCAAAGAGATTAAGAAACTATCTCAAAATCAAGGACTGAGATCTGACCTCAAATCCAACAATCCACAAAATAGCGTTGCCCTGAGGTCAAAGGAGCAGTCTGTGGCTAGAATTAGGGACCTATGGTTGGGCTCAAGGCTCGGTGGGAGGCTGAAGGTAAAGATGTGGGAAAACAAAAAACCTCAATGATTTATTTAACTTCCTAGAAGGGGGAACGTTCCTCGGATCCCTAAGAAAAAAGTCACTAATAATAAAAGAAATCCTGGTATTTGGGATGTGACATTGTAAGAGGTAGAAGCCGCAGGCCCCTGAGATTGGAAGCATGCTAACTCAGCCAGGAATTGTGTGGAAGAGACCGGACTAATCATCCCATCTAGAGAGCTGCCTATTCAATTGATCAATCAGTGCCCATTTATTAAGCACCTGCTAGGTGGCAGCTAGGTGGCGCCATAGCACATCGATTGCCAGGCTGGGAGTCAGACTCCTCTCCCAGAACTCAGATACAGCTTCTGACACTTACTGGCCGTGAGACCCTGGGCAAGTCACTTAATCCTGGTTGCCTCAGTTTCCTCATCTGTAAAACAATCTGGAGAAGGAAATAACAAACCGCTCCAATGTCTTTGCCAAGAAAACCCCAAATGGGATCACAGAGTCAGACACAACGTGGAAGACTGTGCTAAGACTGAAAACAGAAAGACAAAAACGAACCAGTCCCCACCCTAAAGAACTACGTTTTATCCAAGGAGGCAATACCCACGTACAGCAACTTATAAAAATAAGTAAATACAGAGTAACCCGGGGAGAGAACTGGAAGCTGTGGGGGAATCGAGAGAGGCTTCCCAAGACATTTGCTCGCTTGTTGGGAGCTTTCAGTCATGTCCAATCCTCTGAGCCCCCGTTTGGGATTTTCCTGACAGAGATATTAGAGTGGTTTGCCATTTCCTTCTCCAGCTCATGTTATAGACCAGGAGGCACATGCCCAAAGTCATTTAGCCCGTAAATGTCTGAGGCTGGATCTGAACTCGGGAAGCTGACCCTTTCTGACTCCAGCTCTCTATGTCACCTTCCCTCCCTCCTAAATCTCAGGGGGAAGCTGGCTTTCCATCAGACAGGAACAGAGAGAAGAACTGTTTTCCCCAAGCTCGGCAGTAGGGTCAGCAGGGGGCTGTGACTTTATCTCTGCTATACTTTAATGTAGCAGGTTGTAGAAAACGGCGCGCCAGGCTCGACAACGCTGGAATCAACCTTCAAGGTCCGCAGCGATGCGTTGGCGGAGCATGCTGCTGGCAGCCATCACCCTCACCTTACTCAGCATCTTCTTAGTCATTTGGTAAGTTTGATTTGACTCTGGAGAGAGTGTGTCTAGGCTTGATGAGTCATATTAAACTTCCATCTACCCCCTCATAGGGATAAAGTCCTTATGGGTATAAGGATTCATATATATATAAGATATAGACATAGAAACATTGTACCTCTCCAGAAAGAAAGGAAGAAAAACAGAGAAAGAAAGGAGGAAAAGCCTCTGAGATTCCTTTTAGCTTCCAGCCTCTGATCCTTTTATTCCATCCCTTTGTTCACACGATTCCCTTTACATGGAACATCCTCTGTCCTTCTCTTTACTCGTGGGAATTCCTACCCATCCTCAAATTCCACCTCTTCCAAAAAGATAAAATTCCTTGATCTCTTCCTGTTCCCCTTTAGAATAATGGGAATGAGATATTTCACCAAATAGAGGGTAATAAATAGAGGCAGCATTCAGTTTACACACAAGTTGTGTCAAGGTTGGTTGATTGAAGGTGGGAAGGCATTTTCACACAGAAATAGTGTTTATCTTTATTTTAGGATTAATAGCACTATAGACCCTAATTATAATTTTTATAATATTTGTGGGGGAAATGTATTCCACTTGTGGATGTCAGAAATACAATTTAACACCAAATCTAGAGCCCTGGGAATTCTTTTCACCCCCAGAATAAGCCCACTTAGAAGTAGAACTGCAGGAATTATAGCCTAGAAAGCAGGCTAGGGATTCAGCAGTTGGGGAGGAGGCTCTGGCATCCAGGGCTGGAGGGCTGGGGAAAAGGAACAGGAGAGCAATATCTGTTCAGATAAATAGGCGCAGTTTTTTAATCGGTCATTTATAATTATTATAAAAAAGTCCTAGAACTATAACATTGAAAATATGTTCATTCCTCCCTCAAAACTCCCACTTTTTTCTTTTACAAAAATAATCCTGATTGCTTTTCTCTAATTCAATCATTTGCTAACAATTCTCACTTATATTAACAGCAGAGTTGAACAAGTGGCCCAGTAATTTCCAGAATATATTATTGATAAATTTAATTTTTGCTAAGCAAACGATCTTATCTATGAAGGAACATGCAAGAGAGCTTTTCTTTTTTTTCAGGATGTTAACTTGGAACTGGTCTGTCCATTACCTCCCATATTACCTTCCTTGCCCAGAAGCCTTGTAAGTATTGAGATGGGTCTGAGATGGGAATAAAGGTAATGAGTCTCTCAAAAACATTGTTGGGCAATGTGTAAAGGTATAGGATTGACTTCTTTTCTGAAGTCATTCAGGTAAGAGTATAGTGTGACAGAAAGACCACTGCTCATGGAATCAGCAAGCCTAAGTTTGACCTCGGGTTTCTATTGAATTGTGTAAACTTTGGGATGGAACAAGTTACCTGAGCCTCAATCTATGAAATTGAGCCAATAGCACTACTCACACAGGGCTTTCTAGAAAAAGTTATTTGTAAATCTGAAACATTAGTGATACAGATGTTACTATGGTGTGCTGTTCTTCAGCAGACATCCTCTGCTCCCCCAGATTCCATTAAAAGGTCCCTCTCACAAAGGACTTTAACTTGGAGACAAAGGTAGAAAAGGTACTGCAGCCTAAAAACTTGGGTTCAAATCCAAGCTAGCTTCCTGATCATATGTGTCACTTTCCCCTTCTGCCTCTTCAGTAAAATGACTATATACTCTCCAATCCAGTTATAACTTTTTTTTCTTATGTTATCTGTGTGGTTACTGCTTTAGCAATTTAAAAAGTACTTTTCCAGGGAGTATCTTATTTCATTTTTTCTTTTTCTTTTTTGAGGCATACAGGGTAAAGTGACTTGCTTAGGGTCACACTGGTTAAGTCTGAGTCCCAATTTGAATTCAGTTCCTCCCGACTCCAGGACTGGTGATCTGTCCTCTGTACCAGTTAGCTTCCCCAAAGTATCTTATTTCAAAACTCTTCTCTTCCTGCAAGATTCAGATTAAACACCTTTTCTTCCACGTAATTTTTGTCATCTTCCCTGTAATTTTTGTCATCTTCCCTGATCTCTCTCTTTCTCTCTCTCTCTCTTTCTCTCACTCTCTCTCTCTCTCTCTCTCTCTCACACTCTCTCTCTCTCTCACACACACATGTCTGGATCTTTCCTTTGTCCTCCTCACTTCCTACCTTATTTTTCACTTATCTGTGTTCCTATCAGTGGAATGTAAATTCCTTGAAAACATTGATTGTAATTTTTTTTTAGCCACAGTGCTTTGGACTTAGCAGATTTTTAATAAATGCTTGATGAGTGAATTTAATTCTTAAAATGACCTTGTGAAAGAGGCCAAGCAGGAATTATTATCCCATATTCATAGAGAATGAAATTGTATACAAGCTCCTAAAGAAGCACCTTGCCCAAGGACACCCAATGACTTAGTAATAGACTGCGGCTATAACTGTGGCTGTTGGATTCATGTTTCTGGGATCTTGCCATTATACAGGACAGTGCCCAGATGCCTCATAATAATAGCACCTTCCTCACAACAATCCTATGACAGAGGTAGTACAAGTTGTGTTATTCCCATTTTGCAGATGAGAAAATTGAGTGGGGAAAAGGAAGAGTAATAATTACACATTCATATAGCACCTACTATGAGCCAGATGGGCAGCTAGGCTACTCAGTGGATAGAGTGTGAAGCTTAGTCAGGAAGGCTCTTCTTCCCTGGGTAAGTCACTTAACTCTATTTGCCTCAGTTCCCTCATCTGTAAAATGGCCTGGTGAAGGAAATGTCAAAATACTCTAATATCTTTGCCAAGAAACCCCCAACTGATGTCATAAATAGTTGGATGTAGCTGAAAAATGACTGAATAACAACATGAGGCAGGTTATCATCTGTGTTTTTTGCAGAATGTGACCTCATTTAATTAAGTGACTTGTTTAGGGCCATATAATTATCAAATATCAAAAAAAATTATCAAATAATGGAGCTGGGATTTGAGTCCATATCTCTTAATTCTAGTGACTCGTTTTGTTTCTGCAGAGTGCCTCTGTTTGTGATTCCACAAGGAAGTGATTCCCTGTCCCTGACACTTACTACCTGTAGGATTTGGGCAAGTAATTGAATATCCTGGGGCCTCAGTTTCCTCATTCATACTTGATGGCCTCTGAGGACCCACCCAGTTCTTGTGCTAGAGTCCTCTCAGCCCAACATCTAGGATCCTCCCTCTACCAACCCAGGTCCTCTTTAATTTCTAGTCTTAGAGAATTGCCTGAAGCACTTTGAGGACAAGTGACTTGCCCAAAGTCACACAGGCAGAATGTTTCAGAATTACGGCTTGAGCCCACATCATCCAGCACTAAAGCCAGTTCTCCATCCTCTACCTGCTATCTTCCCTATTGTTGTTATCTGGGTTGTAAACCAATCGATGCAGTTGACTAATGGTGGAAACATCATAGTAGTAAAAGGGGATGACCTTAGGTGGGATCTTGGGACGGCGAATGTTGCCATCTTGGGCCTTGTAAGTGCCCATCTAAAGCATCCCTACTTCTTCCTGAAGGACCATAAGTCTCAATTCTCACTTGTCTTTTTTTCTTCTCTGATACAGTTCTATGAAATTGCCAGCTACAGAAGAAAAGAAATTTCGACCTTTTCCCCAGTAAGAAGAATTCCTTCTTTTCCTGCCTTAACAGTGATCTAAAATGATGCAGCTGTCTCTAGAATGTGAACCTCATGCCTTATTTGTCTTTCTTTGCAGGTTACTCTATCCTCAGCCAAAGTTGCTAGAGCAGCAGTAAGTTATTGTTCACTGGGTTAGAAATGAAATGTTACTTGGGGAGGGATTGGGGAGGTGACGAGGGTACTTCCTGCTGGATAAATTCTCTCACCAGTCAGGGGAGCCTGATTCATTGCTTTAGAACCTTCAGAAATTGCGGCCTTGATGTAGAGAAGGAGGAAGGAGATGACCTGTAGCTGTCCAGAGAATAAAGTGGACATGAAGTAGCACTGTTGCAGGCGATGATCAAGAAGAGCCTGTCCCTCCCACGTCCTACGCCCCTGCTATTAGAGACCAACCACAGGGCCATTGTGGGTGACTTGGTGATTGGTTAGGGATACCCATTCCAGAATGAAAAATGCTACTGAATTGGAATAGAATAGAATTTATAAAGATTGGGAGACTTGGAGGAAAAGTTGAACAGAAAGCAGTCTTGATCTTGTGTATAGATGATGTAGTGGATGAGTTCTGGATTTGGAGTCCTACATTCAAATCCTAATCCAGATTAGCTTTGGGAATATGAGCAAGTCCTTTCCCTGTCTGGGCTAAACTTTTCCTTGTGGGTAAAAGAAGTTGGTTCTAGGCATGGTGATACTACAGGGGAAGAGGAAGGCGTGGAGATTGGCAGATCTTTTGAGCTCAAGAGTTTTGAACCGCAGTGAGCTAAGCTGATAGGTAACTATGCTAAGTCCAGGATCAAAATAGTGAATGCCCAGGACCTAGAGAGGATGTTTGGGGGATTTGAGAACCAAGTCGTCTAAGGAGGGGCAAACCAGCCCAAGTAAGAAATAGAACAGAAGCTTCCATGCCATTCTTTACTGGGATTAGGCCCATGGGTAGCCAGCCCCTGCACTTCCAGCCCAGACAAAATACGGAGACCTACTCTTAAAAAAAAAAAAAAACTAATTAAAACTAAAATTAATTAATTAAAATTAAGGTTGAACTGATTCTCTGTGGGATATCTTCCAGCTCAGGTCCTGTGAAAACTCTGATACCATAGACAGGTAGGTGGGAGTAGTGGAAAGAATCATGGGCAGAGGGTCAGCTCACTTGTGTTAACTGCCCCTGCTCAACATGGGATCTTGAACAAGTTTTCTTTCCTCTAAGACTCAGTTTCCTTCTATTAAACGTGGGCATTGAAGTAGATGAACTATGAGATGTCCTTTCAGCGTTTCATATGATATAATTCCATTTTCATACAACTACTGTCTAATATCCAGTAGAACTAGAGAATATCAGCGCTGGAAAAGACTACTTAGAATATGTAATTCAGAGGCCGAAGGGATCTCAGAGACCTTCTTGTCCAGATCCTTCTTTTTTTTTCCCCAATTTTTTTTTCAAGGCAATTTGGGTTAAGTGACTTGCCCAGGATCATACAGCTAGGAACTGTTAAGTGTCTGAGGCTGGATTTGAATTCAGATCCTCCTGACTTCGAGACCAGTGCTTTATCCACTGCGCCATCTGGCTGCCCTCAGACCCTTCATCTTAAAGATGAAAAGGATGCTAGATATTATGTAGAAATAATCACATAACGTTAGAATGTATCATTTCTGTTCCAGATGTAAATTATACGTGTCTGCATTATGAGGAAGACTCGCCAAAGGGACAGTAAGGGATGGAGCTCATTTACTGTGGGAAAACCTGCATTTAGAAGCAGGGTTAGTACTACATGGTGATGTAGTCACCAACCACCTTTATAGGATGACTAGATTTGAGAGGGCCTTTCCTGTCTCCTGATTTCTTTCCTAATTTGTTCCCTACTTTCTGAAATCTCTTTACCAGAGGAGCCAAACTTTGATTTCTCAGGTTAAGTTTAGGCTTAAAGTGGGAATCTGCCTGGGAAAGAGAACACAATGATTGACATTGACACTGAAAGATAAGTGACTGATTTTGCATCCTTTCCATGGGACAGATTAAGAGTGGGGGGAGGAGGAGGAGTGAAGAGGGGAAATGATGGTAGATATCACAGAAGGACAGAAAGAATTCCAGAAAGACAAACAACCCTTGCCAGAGAAAATTGATCAGGATGTCATGGTGTCAGGAACCTATGCCATATAAGTGAATAAGAAAGGAAGGAAAGAAGATTTATTAAACACCTATTTTGTGCTAGGGACTTTGCTAAGCACTTTATAACTATTATCTCATTTGATTCTTTACAACAAACTTGTGAGCCAAGTACTATTATTATCTCATTTTAAAGTTAGGAAAACTGTAAATAGAAGTTAAATAATTTCCTAAGCAGATTTGAACTCGGGCCTTCCTGACTCCTGGCCCAGTACCTTAGCCACTATGCTACTTAGCCTGGAAAAGGGAAAATGTATTGGAAAAGAAAGAAGGATTTGAAGAGGGAGGGGATGAACTCTACTTTGCTCAAAGATCAGAACTATGAGAGAGTTGCAAAAATTGCTAAAAGACAATATGGGGGGGAGGGGCGCAGCTAGGCAGCCCAGTGATTCAAGCACCAGCCCTGAAGTCAGGAGGACCTGAGTTCAAATCGGGTCTCTTACCACTTAACACTTCCTGGCTGTGTGACCCTGGGCAAGTCACTTAACCCCAATTGCCTCAGGAAAAAAAAAAAAGACAATATGGAGGAAAATTTGCTAATATTCAGTGTTGACCCAAAATGGAATGAACTCCCTCAGGAGGTTGCAGATTTCCCATCAGTAATGGTCTCCAAGAGTAGTCTGGCTCACCACATATTGGGGACTTTGGTTTAAGGACAGCTTGAACTAAAGACCTTCTGATTTCCCTTTGAACCCTGAGATTGTAGAATTCATTCTCTCGTTATGCTTGCTGAGAGAGAATAAAGCAGCTTTGACCAATGGCCTCTGGAATACCCATAACTGGTGGCTTCATATTGTTCTGACCAGGTTTCTCTCACTACATGAAAGAATCTGAAAGTCCAGCATTGACCTTTGGGGGACTTATTTTTAATTTTTATAAAAGTCTTTTTGCAATGAGCTGAAATTAAAGGTCCAGTCCCAGCACAATTGACTTGAACGGCCAAAGCTTTTCAGTGACAGCAGCACCTTGGACAAGAGTTTAGGTGAGATTCCTACCTCTGAGTGAAGTCAGATTTTATGCCAGACCAAAAGTTATTTTCATAAATAAGCTCCATAAATACAGACTAACCACTGGAATACACTAATTCTATTTCTGTGGTTTAGAAAGAATTGGGGAAAAGTGAAGGGAAGGACACTGATTTACCATTTTCTCCCTTCTCTCTTTCTAGACGCAAAGATGTATTGACGCTTACACCATGGCTGGCTCCAATTGTCTCTGAAGGGACGTTCAACTCGGAGCTCCTGAATAATGCCTATCGGCCCCTGAATCTCACCATTGGGGTCACAGCGTTTGCTGTTGGGAAGTAAGAGACTGGGCTAGAAGGGGAAGGGTGATTAGGAATTCTCTCTTTTTCTTTTTCTCTGACTTGCTCCTTCCTCCAATCTATAATCTATATGCTGGGCCCGGGGTAGGTGGATGGAGGAGAAGGAATAGAGAAGCATAAAACATGGTACCTGTCCTCAAGGAAATTTTAAGTTTAGTCAAAGAAGACAAAGTCTCTTCAACATTGAGAAGTAGGGTGGTTTAAAGATTCTTCAATAAGATTGGAAGCTGTAGTGGGACTTTGAATGATGGGTAGAACTTAGGTAAGTAGTAGTTAGAAGGGAGGGAATTCTAGGTGGAGAGAGTAACAAAAGCAAAGGAAATAGGGATGAGTTCTTCTCCCCATCCCACCCCATAATACCCTACTGTACCCATCCACCAGATACACAAGATTTGTCCGTCGTTTCCTGGAGTCAGCTGAAGAATTCTTCATGCAAGGCTTTCAGGTGAACTATTACATCTTCACTGATGACCCAGAGGCAATACCCCATGTTCCCCTAGGACCTGGCCGAAACCTCTCAGTCATCCCCATTCAGGGCTTTTCACACTGGGAGGAAATTTCCATGCGGAGAATGGAGTCGATCAACAAATTCATTGCCTCCAGGGGCCATCGGGAGGTAGACTATCTCTACTGTCTAGATATAGACATGGTGTTCTGGAATCCTTGGGGTGCTGAGACTTTAGGAGACTTAGTAGCTGCCATTCACCCTGGCTATTTTACTGTTCCTCGATGGCAGTTCCCTTATGAACGGAGGCCCTTGTCCACAGCTTTTGTTGCTGATGGTGAGGGAGACTTCTACTACGGTGGGGCAGTGTTTGGTGGCCGAGTAGAAAGGGTGTACGAGTTCACAGGAGGCTGTCACATGGCCATTCTGGCAGACAAAGCCAACGGCATCATGGCTGCCTGGCAGGAGGAGAGCCACCTGAATCGGCGCTTCATTTCCCACAAGCCCTCCAAGGTCCTGTCTCCTGAGTATCTCTGGGATGACAGGAAGCCCCAGCCACCCAGCTTGAAGCTGATTCGCTTTTCTACACTGGACAAAGACTCCCTGAACTGGAAGGACTGATGGACACAGGCCAAAGGCCTTCAGTCCTCACCCAAGACTACTGAGAGACTGAGGTGACCAGAACTTTCTCTGGTCATCAAGAGCTTGGTGATGAGGTACTAAGGATGAGACTGAAAGTAAGGAAGCCATGGAGTGAGTTTTTTAAAGGGCAGTCAGGACCCATGTAGCTGCTACCTTCGACATTTGTTCTCATCCAAAGCATCCACTTAATGTCACAGTGTTTGAAAACTGACCATTTTAGCATTTCATAAGCAATCCCCAAGAATGGCAAAGGGGAATGAGAATATGTCGATATTGAATTTGTTCATCAAATAATTTCCTCTTGTTACAAAAGGAGGCTGCTGGTTACCTAGAAGGCTGTTTTTTTGTTTTGTTTTGTTTTTAATGAAAAAGAGATAGAGGAACTGAGCTGATGCTAAATTAAACTTAAGGGGAAAATGTAATAACAAGCAAACACAAAATGACATGGGTTTTTGCCCTGGCTTTGGTGCTTACTACTGTTGGCTGTGTGACCTAGAGCAAATTATCTCTTTGAACTTCAGTCTACCTACTTGTAAAATGTAAAGAAACATTTCCCTGCTGAGCTCACAGTGGTGTTGTGAGGGTTGAATATGAATGTGAAAGTGCTTTGTGAACTGTAAAACTCTATGTACTTGTGAAGGGTTTGAGTTGTTATTCTTATAAAGGACAGACATTCTTCCACTGGGAGGAACAGTCATAGGGCCAGAACCCTAAGGCATCAGGTATTCCTCAGCCATTTGAGGAGTGTTAAAGGCTTGGCTAGAGGTAGGGTGCCGGGATTTTCCAGGATATGGGGAGACGTAGGTGAGTGAAGAGGCTGATAGCATTCCTGGTAGGGTCCTAACTAGCTTTCCAAGTAGCAAGAGAGCCTGGGATTAAAGTGCTCCATCAGCTAGATGGCTCAATAGATAGAATGCTGTACCTGGAGCCAGGAGTTTAAATCTAGCCACAGAATCTTACTGTGTGACCCTGTGTCAAATCACTTAATCTCTGTCTGCCTCAGACGTCTCATCTGTAAAATGGCACTAGCTTCCCAGGGTGGTTGTGAGGGGAAGATGAAATAATGTCATAGGCACTTTGAAAACCCCAAAGAGTTTTATAAATGCTAGCTATTATTATTAGGACCTGGTTTCCAGGGTAGCAAATTCTCCTCTTGACTACCCTGCCAAAGAATCTGAAAACATGGAGCAATGAAGTCTGTTGTCACTAAGACTTGCTGAATAGATCCACATGTGGGTTTCCCTTCCCATTAGACCAGTGGAATTGCCAAGGATTGGGATCTGACTGTCCACAGAGTGTGCTTCCATAGCCACCTCGAAAACATTTACCCACATGCATTGTATGCCAGATATATATATATGAGGAGATCAAGAGAGAAGTAAAATCTGGTCCTTCCCCTTCAGCACCTTAGCTTTGTTGAAGAGATGGGGCATAGACATGAAACAAATTAGCAAGGTCAGACCATCTGTGATCAATGTCCAAGAAGTAGCATGGGCAATAAGTGCTACCGGTGTTCAAAAGGTATTTATTAAGCATTAGGCACTGAGCTGGGGATCCAAAGGCAAACATGAACTGGTCTTCCTCAAGTTGCTTACATTTTATTAGGGGACATAATATGTACACATATGAAATAAATACAAGGTAATTAGAGAGCAGGAGTGGAGGCGTTAGATGCTGAGGGAATCTGGAAAAGCCTCATGTTGGAGGCAGCCTTCAAGCGGAGCTTTGAAGGAAGTCAGGGCTTCTAAGAGGTAGAAATGAAGAAGGTCTTCTTGATAAGGGAGGACAGTTCATGCAAAGACATTGAGATTGCATATGTTCAAAGAACATCCAGGACCATATGACTGGACATTGAATGAATGAATGCACAAACAAGTATTCATTAAGTTCTTATTTGTGTCAAACCTTGGAGATACAAATACAAATGCAAAGATAGTCCCTGCCCTCAAAGAGCTTGTTTTCTGACACATATCAGGGAATAGTGAGTGGCCAGGGAGAGGCACTAATGTTACCAAGTTGTGAAGTAGGTCTTGGGGTGTAGGTGTGCTATAACCCCTTCAGAAGCTATAGCAATGCTGGTTTGGTGATGGCTCCCAAACTGAGAGAGAGGTTTGTAGGTATTCACAAAGTGGGAGGGAAAGAAGATGGGGTGGGGTGAGGGGGGAGACTGCAAAGGATGGTGCCTAGGTCTGCTTATCCAAAAAGCAACTATGGAGATGTCAACATCAATGGTGGGAGTGGGGCAAGAAGGAGTTATGGAGATGAAAGGGTTAAAATCCTTTAAAGGGGCTATAAGGAGATTGGAAAAGTAAATTGGACCCAGGCTTTTAATACCAAACAGAAATTAATATTTATTCCTTGAGGCTATCGTGAGTCACTGTAGTTAATTGAGCAGAAGAGTGGGAACTCGGTGGGAAGGATTCACGGAGAAGATGGACATTTGAGCTGTGTTCTGAAGAATGGCTAAATTTCAGTGCTCTATTCGGAGTCTGGAGACCTGGGTTCATATTTCATAAGTCTCAGATGCTAATTTTATGAATTTGGGGACCTTTGTTCCCTCATATATAAAATGACATGGTACTCCCTAAAGCCCCTTTCAGCTCTGACATGCTCTGTTTGGAGGCAGAGAGGGGATTTGCATTCCAGAAAGGTAGAATCTCTGTCCTTAGTGTTATTCCTGCTAATCTCCTTCTACCATACTGCACTGAATCTGCTGGGCCTCAATAGCCCCTGTTGGAGAGTCCCTTCCCCCCACCTTCCCCCCCCCCCCTGCTGCCCCAGCTGGAGAATTGAATGATTGGCTGCATCAGGCTTTGGTACTCAGAGTCATGCTTGGAATCCCAGGGGAGACCAAGCCTGCCCTCCTTTATATTGCCTGACCTTATTGGAACAGGAGCGGGACCACAGAAGCATTTTTCCTGATTGGGAAAGACTGACTTTGGCTAGGTAAGGGATTAGAACAAGGACCCTTCCCCTCCACTACTGCTAAGGCAGGATCTGCATTTAGGTTTTTGCCACAAATTTTAAAAAATTTAGATTTTTGAGACAAATTTTTTTTAAAATTTAGGTTTTTGCCTGAAGAAAAGCAGATTTTTCTAATAGCATAACCTTGACCTCTTTGATCCTGTTTCATCATTTGTCAAATGAAGAGTATATTTATACTACCTGCCTCACCCAGTGGTTGTGAAGAAAGTGAAGTATGAATCATTATTCCTGTTGATAATAAGCAGAAGATCTGATGGTTCAAATAAGTGTTATCCTAGGCTCAATGTCATTTCCCATCTATGCTTGGAAGCTTGATCTGTGGTACCACTGAGCAGTCCCTTATACCATTACAACCTTTAAACCCCTCTATATTGCAGACAAGGTATTTAAGGAACAATCTTAAAGCAGAGAATAGATGTAAGAGAGAGATGTATGCAGATGGTTAGTAAGATGGAGGGGAAATGCAAGAAGGAAAGAATAGAGGAAAGAATGATGGGATAGGAAAGAAACTATTTAGAGTAGTGGGAAGCATTTGGTGGATGGAGCAGTTGTTTAGCTTAGTAGGAGGTGTTGGATGGGGGAAGGAGAAGGTATTTGATTAAGGAATGAGAGAGAAGGCAATGCTTTTCCAGAATCAGATGGTTCTTAAAACTCCCACATGGTCGGGGGAGTGAGCTTCTCTGTTGAAACCCCCACCCTGGGGCCAAGGAAAATGTACATGAGGGAGAGAGGGTGACTCCCTGCCTTTCCACCCCCTCCCTCTTCCTACCCTCACCCCTACCCCTTTCATTTCCACCTGTCAGCCACATCATAAATATCCACTAGGGTTGGCCCCACCAGGCCCACTCTCTCAGCATCGGCCTTGCTGTTGTCATGGCAACCTGGCTCAGACCGTCTTCACCAAGGAAAGGGTGGGGGGGATTGGCAGGAAGGGATGTCTGCTAGAGTGTGTGTATGAGCCAGCCTGTGTGCATGCACTCAAGCATGTATGTGCACAAATGTGTGTGATAATGCCTCTGGAGTTCTGTCCAAATTCAACTGGACTTTGGAGCCCATGACCTGAGGATAATGACGATAATGGTATCTGAATAAATCTACTTCATGATGCTCTGGCTGGGAAAGGATGTGTGTGAAAGGGATGGAGAGGAGAGAAGGACCCAGGACTAAGGCATGGGTCTTATAGCCCCTTTTCAGAACTAGCTGTGTGCTGGGACTTATGTTCTCCATCACCCATACTGTACCCCCCATAATGTACAGTGTAGTGGGTTTTACTGCTTCTCTTGAAGGAATAGGGGCTTTTTACTTTTTGAAATTGGTGGTGGTAAGGGAGTAAAAATGAGTAGCTAATAAAGTATAATTCCTGGGACACCTAATTATTTAATAAATGCTTCACTAACTGACTGGAAAATGCTCTAGATTGAACATCAGGAAATCTGGGCTCTGGTTCAGACCTTGCCACTAATGGCACAATGAGGACTGAACTAAATAATCTTTAAGATCCTTCTCAATACTCTCATTCTATGTTCTAAGTTCCTCTCCAACTCTAGCATTCGAAGATCTACCTTTTAAAATTCTAGCTCTCATATTCTATGTGCATTGTTTCAAAATCCCATTCAACTCTGAGATTCTACTTCCTAAGGCTCTTCCAGTTCTGAAGTTAAAAACAAACAAAAAACTTGTTACCGATCCAGGGCCATAAAAACTCGATCACACTAACATTTCATTTGATCTTTACAACAGCCATGTGAAAGTGTCAGAGCAATAATGTCCATTTCTCATTTACTAATAAGGAAAGGAAGGAGAAAGTTAATTGCTCAAATTCCCATAGCCAGTTAGTCAAGTTACTAGACTGAACCTTAGGTCTAATGATTCCTTTGTTCAATACTCTTTCCTTAACTCTGTCCCTAATGTGACCTTCAGGGCTCTTTTCCAAAAGCTATTCCCCAGCCTTGGTCAGTCTGGGATCCTCCAAAGGCCGGTCCCCAGGCTCAGTCAGTCTAGGATCCAGCACCCTTGGATATCTCTATACCCTTGAAGACACTAGGAGGAAGCAACAGAATCCACATAAATTTCATAGCACCGAATTTAGCACTTAACCCCCTGGGCGAGTTTAAGAGACCATTCCCTTGTGGTCTCCATCCTTCAGTTCCATCCCCCTCCTATCAGCCAATGCAAGGTTAATGAGGTCACAGAAAAGGGCAGCTCTCCTTTGTTAGGGGAGGAATAAGGAGTGACGGAGCTGGCAGTTTTGTGGTTTGTTTTTTCATTTCTATAGATGCTGTTAGTCTAGGAATGATACCTTCCTTCCTGCCACATCACACTGTCCTCCTCCCTTTGCCAGGCACCCACCCTTCCCCTGTAGTACAAGCCTGATATGTTCAACTCTGGAGTCAATCTACTTTCCATCCCAGCCCCAGGGAAGAGAGTTCAGTCTCATGTTACTGACACCATGGCAGGGGTGCACAAGCACAATCCCCACCCTCAGCCCCGCACAGACTGAAACCCTTAGAACCCCTTCTCTGCTCTAGTCTCTCTGTATCCATCTTGTCTTCTTCCTGAAGACATTCCTGAAGACAACATGGTTTTCAGATAATGGAAGGGGACACATTTGCTAAGGTCCATTAAAATCATCCCTGGGTAGGTGAGGAGGGAGGGTGGAGAAGGAGACCTGCTGAGGAGATGGGACAGCGCAGAGACCTACATCAGGATGGTCTCTTCTCCTTAAGAAGACCAATTTATTCATTTAATTTTTGCAGTTTCCAGGCAACTCTCAGGCCCCCATGGGACTGACTCTCAGGTGCCTACTGGCTTTGGGGGAGGGATGGAAACAGTTGGGAATCAGGCAGAGAGCTT
This sequence comes from Sarcophilus harrisii, assembly GCF_902635505.1. Taxonomy (NCBI): domain Eukaryota; kingdom Metazoa; phylum Chordata; class Mammalia; order Dasyuromorphia; family Dasyuridae; genus Sarcophilus; species Sarcophilus harrisii. Next base: position 485,061,524 of record NC_045427.1, on the reverse strand, counting down.
GTTGCCAAGGTAGAGGGATGCCGAGCTCCCCTCCAAGTCCCCAAGGGCTACTACCAGTGTAACATGAAGTTTCTGGAAAGGAGCTCGGCCGTCTCCCCAGACCACAGCACTGTCCAGTAGCTCTGGGCAGAGAGGGTGACAGGCAGTGCTTGTGAGACTGCGGGACGGGTCGGGGTGTGAGAGGATGGAGCTTTCTGTAACGGGGACGCTCGTGTGAGGGGGAGGGGCATCCTGCGCTTGTTTGGACGGCTCTAGGGAGCCAGGGATTGCTGACATGGCTTCAGAAAGAACTGAACTGGACTCTATGACGCCTGGGTTCAGTCCCCACGTTAAGCCCCCAGCTTGTGTGACGGATCGATTCATTCTCTCCCGGCATTTATCTCCCCGGCCTGGAACGGGAAGGCCCCGAGCGCGGTGCTCTCCGAGGGCCCTTGCAGACTTGATTCGGAGCCGCGCCTGGGCACAGGCGTACGTTCCGGGTGCGCACGGCCCCGTGCCCGTTTAGTGCAGAGGGCTTACAAGTTTCTGTGCGCCCGGCCGGGGCACACGCAGGGAAGAGCGAGGTGTGCGTAGGAGAGTGGAAGGGGTGGGGGCCCGGAGTCCCTGCCGAGCCCTGGTCTCCCGGGTGCCCTGCGAGAGCCGACGGAGGGCACGTCTCGGGCGCGGGCCCTTCCTTGCGGCCTGTTCCATCCCGCTTATCGGGGGAAGAAGGGTCCCCGGGGGCAGGAGGGCCCTTCCCGCGTCCCTCCCGGTCTCCTTGCACACCTGCTGGGGCGGGGCGAGCCGGAGGGGAGCCCAGCCGCGGCTCCGCCCCGCGCCCCTTCCCCCTCCTCGGAGCCCGGCGCTGCCAGGGCACGAGTCGGGGCGGAGCCGCGCTGTGCCTGGCCCCCAGCGCGGGGCACCGCCGCGGGGAGGGAGGAGCGGAGCGGAGCGAGGGGCAAAAGGCTGACGCCGGCCAGCACAGCCGGGCACGGCGCGGAGAGGCGAGCGCGGCGGGGCGCAGCGCGGGGCGGCGCAGACAATGGGAGCGGCGGAGGCCAGCGCAGCCGGTCCTGGCCGCTGAGCGGGGACCCGGCGTCCGGGGCATGAGCTGAGTCGGGACTTCTGAGTGCGGGGGCCGCCCCGCCCGGGGCCCTGAGCCAAACCAGGCCAAGCTGGGGGGACCATGGCAAACGGCCCCTGAAGCGCTCTCCGGGGTACGGAGTCCGGTCGGGGGCCCCGGGGCCCCCCCAGCTCTCCACCCCCACGCGAGTTCTCCTGGACACCCCGCCGAGGCGATGCGAGGCGGCGGGTAATGTGATGATGATGGTGGATACCCAGGTGAGTGGCCTCAAGCCCCCATTCTTAGCCAGGTCCCCCCCCCCCCAGCCGGACCGGAGATGAAGAGGTAAGGTGGCTGTCGTGGAGCCTAGGGGCCACCGCCCCCACATGCAAATGCGGAAGGGAGCTGGGGCCCCCGGGTCATCCGAAGTGTTGGGGGAACCGGATAGCAAGTGGATATGATGCTCTTAATGGTCAGAAGCTCTCACAAAGCAGCAACGATTACTGTAAAAGGTCCCTTCCTATAAGCTAGCCCAGAAGGGGACAGAAATGAGGGTCTGACCTGGGCAAAGTGCTTAGAAGGCTGACATATTTATGGGAAATCAAGCAAGGAGCAATATTTTCCCCATCTCTCCCCCCACACACACTACCACATGGAGGAGGGATGTACTGGGGGCAGCGGGGCAAGTGGAGCGTATACAAGGAAAAATGAATTCCGATTCATGCCTGGAGGAATGATCTTAGAGATCCCTGCTCTCCTGTGCAAAGGAGGTTCAGAGATGCTAGTCTTGGGAGATGGGAGGCTTCATGCTTCCCATCTCCCCTAACAAGATCTGAAAGAATAAAGGTTCAAAACATGGAGAAATTCTTCTGTAGGACATCCCTCCTCCAATCAGTTCAGAGTAGGAGACCCATTTCTCCAGCCCTCCCCATTATTTCTCTTCATTGTAACTGAGCAGCTGGACAGAAGTTAAGGGCAATGTTAGAGGCTGCTAGGTGATACAGTGGACAATGTGCTGGGCCTGGAGGCAGGAAGCCCTCAGTGCAGATCAGACACATACTAGCTGTGTGACCTTGGGCAAGCCATTTAACCTTTATCTGCCTCAGTTTCCTAAACAATAAAGGGGGGAAATAATAGCACTTACCACTCAGAATTGTTGTGAGGATCAAATAAGATAACATTTTTTAAAGCATTTAGCACTGTGCCTGGTATGGAGTAGATGTTTAATAAATGATTTCCCCTTTTCTTTCCTCCAATGGAGAATCAGGGTTCCATGACAATATCTGAAAAGGAAAATGGCAGCAGGGCCTAGAGGTTTGTGTGTGTGTGCAATAGGAGATGGCCTGGCAAGGAATTTTGGCGGACAAGGGAAACCAAAAACTTCTCCTGGAAGGAACTTTCAGCCTTTCCCCTCTTATGGCAGAGGCATACAGAAAAACCAGCATACCAAATCAGGTTCCCAATATCTTCCTTCTTCTTCCAGCTCTCTGTGCACAGCCCACACAAGATTGATTTTCTTGGTGGAGAATAGAGGAAAAGGCCTCAGCTTCCCAATGTGAAAAATAAAGAGGAGAAAATCCAGGTTCAGAGACCTTAGGAATCAACCCAGTCTAGGCCCTTCCTTTTACAGATCAGAAAACTGAGGCCCAGAGGAAGGAATAGAGTATCTATTAAGCACCTACTCTGTACCAGGCACTATACTAAGCAATTTCCACATATTATGTAATTTAATCCTTACAACAATTCTGCAAGGTAAATGTTACTATTATATCCATTTATAGTTGAGGAAACCAAGGTCGATATCAATTGACTTTCTAGGAGTCATACAGGTCCTAATTGTCTGAGGTTAGATTTTAACTCATTTTAACTGACTCCAGACCCAGTACTTTATCCACCTCATCTCCTAGCTGCTTGTGGTAATAAGTTAGAGAGTCACGATTCAAACTGAGGTAACTCATATTGTTTTATTTTAACTCTAAATTGAGTGTTCTTTCCATTATAATATCTGAAGGTTCAGAGCTTGGACAAGTTCAAACAATTAACCACTGTGTGTAGAGCACTGTGTATGTATTGAAGGTCTCTAATATCTCTTCCAGCTGAGCATCTGGGCCAGGTCTGTTTTCACCCTATAGGAACTTTTATTGGAACAGGGTGAATAGGGATCTTTTTGGTTAATAGAGTAACTGCCCTGGGATTGTTGAAGTGGAAATAAAGGATTTAGGAAGGGAGGATCCTACCCACCTCAAATTCCTGCCTGGCCCCCAGCCCTCCAGGGAAATGATGCCTTTGTTTTTACTAAGCAAGAACTGGGAGCTAGCAGGAGAGGGGACCACCATCAGGAATGGAAAGGAGATAGGGTGATAGTATCTTGGAAAGGGAGTCTGGGGGGGGTATTCAAAGGGAGAGGGTCTTCCTCATATTTAAAGGCTTTCTGAACAGTGGACAGTCTCAATCTTGGCCTTCAGGTTCCATCACTTCTCCTTCTATGAGAGAGCATTCCAAGCAAAAATTATCTATCTCTCCCCTCTCCCTACCAACTATTCTGCATCTCAGACAAGCAGGCATCTTTTCCATACTTAAAAATCTTAACCATTCCAATGTGTTAACTTGTTTTGCTTAACAGCTCTACTTAATTGTTACCAGGGATGGTTCTCAGGGAAGAAGTAAGCATTGGGAAGTGATGATGAAGTGAAAAATAAATAACAAAGTGAATAAACAACAATAAAAGAACATCAATAAAACATTTTAAAAGAAAAGGAAACAAGATCTTTACCAGCAATGTTAACACCCAGGAAGGAGGCAACCACTTCAAGGATAAATCATGCTGGACTTGAAGTCAGAGGGTTTGAATCTTAGCTCGACTATTTACAATCTTGGGCTAGTCATTTAACTCAGTTTCCCTGTTTGTAAAATAAGAGGGATGGCCTAAATGACCTCTAAGACCTTATCTAATTCTCAATCTATGATCTAGGGACCCATTATGTGCATAGCCCTTTATAGTCAGTCTGGATCAATAAAAGGGAAAATCTCTGCTTTTAACCAGCTTGATGTCCTGACTCAAGTCCTTTTCTTGGGTCTCATACTTTCTATCTGTCAAATAAGGATGTTGGATTAGATTCCTTCAGTTCCTTTCAGAGGTAAGGCTCTAGGAAAAGGCAAGGTACAAAAGCAGACATACAGTATCTTAAAGTTTACAAAGTGCTTTCTAGCCATTATTTCATTTGATAATCACACAATCTGAAGGGATTTCCCCCACTCCAGTATTCTAGGTTTTAAATATCTAGGTTTTATATATCTGGTTTTAAATGTCATGAAAAATCCAGAAGCTAAACTAAACCTAGGGTAAGGGGTCAGAGGAGAGACAATGATGAAGATAGGGTTCTTATTGTGGGATGAGGGTGAACGGATGTTAACAGATAAGGCCATCATGCACAGGGCAATGTGCTGACTCTGAATCCATGAGCCTTTGGTCCTGTGACCCAAGAGACACAAAGAACAAGTGCTTAAGAGAATTCAGAGGAGGGAGGGGGAACTAGCTGGGGAAAGTAGGAAACCCGACGGTTTTGTAGAAGAGTCAGTGTTTGAGCTGACCTTTGTAGGATGGGCAGAATTTTAAGCAAGACTGGGCAGGGGAATAACTTGAGCCAACTAGTGACTGCCAAACAAAATCACCACATGCATTGGAAGGCCTATTGCTGCCAAACCCAGGAGCCTCTATTCTTTTAAATGTGGATAAATGCTCAGATCTGGTTGTTGCCGTTGTCATTGTAGTTGTTGTTTATCATTAATAGACTTGGGGTATCTTCCCTACTACTTCCTATTCCTTTACTAGCCTTTTTCCCACCTGTTACACAGGACCCCCAAAATTAAAGGGCCTAGAGTAATCACCTTAATTTGTTGATGATGGTCTACTTAGAATAGTTTTTAAGGTACCACTATCTGGTAAGAGAAAATAGCCCAAACCTGAATTTGGAACATTAGAATGATTCCTTAGGAAGGTGAGAGCCCCTGGGTCTCTTTTAGGAAAGTCAGTAGCTACCAAGATGAGGAAAACCTGCATGATAGGATTCCTAGATACTCAGTAAGACAGAAGAAGGAGGATCACAGGATTCTAAACTTACAGACACACTGCCTTGTAGCCCGAATAGTGTCTTGGTTTGGTTGTGGATGTCAGGGTGGAGATCATAGTATCATGGGACCAAAGAAATCATCTTCTCTAGTCCTGTCACTTTACAGATAAGAAAACTGAGATTTAGATTAAGTGACTTGCCCATGATCACAGAGTTAGAAGGTGTTAGAGACCAGAGACCAGGTCTTTATGACTCCAACAGTTTCAAAGCCACATTGACTCTAGAAAAGAGTCATGTCTCTACCTTGTGATCATAGAATCATAGATTTAGACTTAGAAAATGAAGAGATTGAAGCCCAGAGAAGTTAAGTGATTTGCCCAGCATTGAGATGGGACTGTCATCAAGTATTTCTAAATCCAGGTCCATTGTTTTACTCACTTGCTTCAGAGGCTCAGTATTGCATTTAGAATTAAAATATAAACTCATATGAAAATATGAACTCCAAGAGTTAAGGCCCTCTGCAATCTGGCTCTAATCCAGCTTTTAAATAAAAATAAAAATATTGATTTTCTTTTTTCTTTTTTTTTTTTTTTTAATGTCACTTCATCCCCACTAAGCCCTTGATCCTTATTTCTTTCTATCTAACTGGCACTGACTAACTGACTGACTCTTTTTCCTTCCCTATCTTGACCTTTTGGGGAATCAGTTGAACTCTACAGTGTTCATTTCTCTTGAGTCATTTACCTCCTTATCCTATTATCAATCCCGCCCTGCCAAGCCCCACCCTTGGATTTCTCTTATCATCCACTGCCTTTGCTCCTACTCATGACTCACGTGAGTGAAATTGGAAAAAATCATGAAACTGGATCCACTACAAATTTATGTTACATAACCTCAATTGGGCTCTCACTGCTTCAAGGTAGTCTCTTTATACCTCCTTAATAACTCCTTGGGAGCAGCTAAGTGGCTCATCGAATAGAGCACTGAGCTTGGAATCAGGAAGATCTGAATCCAACTATTGCCTCAGATACTTAGTAGCTGTGAGACTGAGCAAGTCACTTGACTCTGCCTTAGTTTCCTCATCTGTAAAATGAGCTGGAGGTGGAAATGACAAATTTAGTCCACTATCTTTGGCAAGAAAACCCCAAATGAGCTCATAATAAGAGTCATACATGATTAAAACAATTGAACAGCAAATTAACTCACTATTCTACTCACAACAACTCTTCCAAATCTTTTGATTCTCAAACCTCCCGTGGCTCCTTTCCTCCTCACCCTCTCAACTGAGAACCTATCTCATATTTCACTAGAAAAAATGAGGTCATTCAATGAAAGTTCCCCCTTTTCCCCTCCTCCTTATTTCATATCACTCATGTGCCTTCTACAACTATCTCCTTCACTCATCTCACAGAAAGAAGTGTCCCATCCCCCCAGTGATACAAACCCCTCTACACACACAAGTAATCCCATTTCATCTCATCTTCCCAGAAGATTGTCCCCTCTATTCTTCAGTGTCTCCCTACTGTTTCTTTTCTGTAACTCACAAACATGTCATTTTCAAAAACCCTCCTTCATTTAATGCATCCATCAGTGCCCTATCCCTCCTCCCTTCTGTGGCTAATCTCCTTGTGAAAACTATCTACAATCAATGCCTTCTTTCCCTTCACTATCTTAACTCTCTATTGTCTGGCTTTTGATCCTATAATTCAACCAAAACTCTTCTATCCGAAGTTACTATCTCTTCATTGCCAACCCTATTGACCTTTTCTCAGTCTTATCCTTCTTGATCTCTCAGCAGTCTTTCACATTGTTAATCACCTTCTTCTCTTTAATATTTTTTTCATTCTAATATTTTGTGACACTGTTCTTTCATGAATCCATTTCTATCCATTGGACCATTCCTAAGCATCCTTTGCTAGTACTTCACTCCCAATCATACTTGTTGGGGATCTACCTGGATCATCTTCTCTTTAGGCCCTAGAAAACAGTTTACATGGAAATTGAATCAGTTTTCAAAGCACTTGGGAAATTGTTCAGCCTCCATGAATTCAACTATCCTCTTTATGCAGATTTTTCTCAGATCTATTTATCCAGTACCTCTCTTCTTTCATTTCACATTTATAACTTCCTATTGGACACTTCAAACTGGATATTCCATACAAATTTTACACTTAGCATATCTAAACTGAATTCATTATCTTGTTTTTCTTTCTTTCCAGTTCTTTGTCTATTTTTAATAGTATTTTATTTTTCTAAATACATATCTATATATGAACTCATTGTCTTTCCCCCTTAAACTCTAGCTTTTTCCTAATTTTCTTATTACTCTTGGGGATACCACCATCCTCCCCTCAGTCACTTAGCACCCCAACATAGGTCCTATTCTTGACTCTTCACTTTCTTTCAACTCACCTCTCCCCCCAGTATAAAATGTGTTGCCAAGGTCTGTCAGTTTTATGTTTAAAACATCTCCTATATATGCCTTCTCTCTTCTGACACTGACACCACCCTGATACAGGTTGTCATTCACCATCTCTCATCTGAACCATTGAAATAGCCCATTAGGTGATCTTTCTGTCTCAAGTCTCTCCTCACTCCAGTACATGCTCAGATGTCAAAGTGAACTTCCTAAAGCAAAAATCCAACCATGTCACTTTCACATTCAGTAAATTTTAGTGAGTATTATCACCAGGAGTAAGTATAAAACCCTTTCTTTGGCTTTTAAAGACATTTGTAACCTGACCCCTTTTTACTTCCCCAGTCCTCTTCTTACACCTATTTCTCTTCTATATATTTTAGCATTCAGTGACATGGATTCCTTGCTATTCCTCAATCTTAGCAGGTATGATCAGGATGAAGCACTAGCAAAGGATGCTGAGGAATGGTCAAATAGATACAAGGGGATCCATGAAAGAACAATATTATAAAATATGAGAAAGAAGACTATCAAAGAGAAGGGTGATTAACAGTATAAAAGATTGTGGGATTCCCCCAACTCTTGATGGAGATTTTCACTTGCTGTCCTCCATGCCTAGAGTGCTCCTCCTACTCACCTCCAACCCCTAACTTCCCTAATTTCCTTGAGTCTCATCTAATACTCTGTCTTCTACGAGAAAATTCTCCTAGTGTCCCAGTACCTTCCCTTTAAAATAATCCCAGTTTTTCTTGTATATAACTAGTTTGCACATAGTTATTTGCATATTGTTTATTAAAACCTTTTCTTTTCAAAACATATGGAAGGATAATTTTTCAACATTTACCCTTGCATCGCCTTGTGTTCCACATTTTCCCCTCCTTCCCCTACCACTCCTCTAGATGGCAAGCCATCCAATATATGTTATACATGTTAAAATATATGTTAAATCCAATATTTATAAACCTATTTATACAATTGTCTTGCTGTATAAGAAAAATCATATCAAAAAGGAAAGACGATGAGTAAGAAAACAAAATGCAAGAGAACAACAAGAAGAGGGAGAATGTTATGTCGTGATGCATATTGTTTAGACTGAATTTCTTAAGGATGGAAACTCTTTTGCTTTTATATTCTCAGCTCTTAGAGTAGTACCTGGCCCATAGAAGGTGCTTAATAAATATATGTTGATCAACCACTGTTCCTCCCTAACAACTAAACAAGTCAATTCATTGGTCATTTCTAAAAATATATGCTATATTCCATACTACCAGTGCACCACCTCTCTGTGCAGATGCAGGAGGCTTGCTTCGATATCAGGCATAATTGATTGCTATATTGATGAGACAGTTCTGATGTTCAGTATTGCTTTATGTTACATCCTTGTGATTGTTGCACAAACTCTGCTCTCTGGGCCCGTCTACCTTTCTACCCTTAGTTCATAATTTCCCTGTATTCTGTTCCAGCCGGACTAGACTACTTGGTGCTCTCCATCACAGCTTGTCCTCTCCTGCCTACATCCATTGGCATAACTCATCCCAAATCTACCGCTTTGTTTCCTCATCTCCTCCAGTAGTGAAATCCTTCTCTTTTTCAATGTCTTAACTCAAGTATCAACTTCTCCAAACGGTCTTCCCTGATCCTCCTTCCCCCTCACCCTGAAAATGTTCTTTCCCACCGTGGATTTTCCTCGAATACTTTGCTTCTCCCTCCTTCCCTCTCTGTCCTCCCCCCCTCTCTTATGTATGTATACATTCATACACACACATATTGTATAAAACGTATTTGTATAACACACTGAATGTCCCCCTCCAGAAAAAAGGAAAAACAACTAAGTAACCTCCTTGAGGACAAGGATGGTTGGATATGGTTTGGTTTGAATCTTATCCAAAGCATGTACTATTTGTTGACTGCATGTGAAGACTATAGTGTCCAGCAGGTGGTGCTCTGATCATCCAGTTATTTCAGTCTATTTTCCACGATCGGGAAGGGGCCCAAGCCTTGGCTTTGCTCTGCAGCTTCCAGTTCTGGGGCCCCTTCTTGCCCCACCACATCTCCAGTCCACAGCAGCCATGGTCTGTAGCACCAAGAAGCATTTGCCCATGAAAAAGGCCCCAGAATGAATCTTCCCTTGTTCTTCTGCCTCAATCATGACATCTCTTCTGGATAATTTAGGAAAGTTTGTCATATGGAATAGGGCCTGATCCTCCACCCCACAGCTCTGGGACTCTGCAGAGCATATAGGAATCCAGGCCCCAGGATAGCCACTGATGTCTGATAGCACTCCTCAGTCCCAAAGCACCAAAGAGGCAAGTCATCATACTTCTTTGACTGGTCAGCCAGAAATGGTGGAGAAAGCCCTGAACTTGGAATCAAGAAATGGATTCCAGTGACCTCTTGTCACTGAGGAAGAAAAGAAAAAAACAAATATTTATTAAGCACCAGCCATATGCCAGGCACTGTGTTAATTGCTTTCCAATGTTAACTCATTTCAGTTTTACCATAAACCTCTGGAAGATAGGTGCTATCATGATCCCCATTATACAGTTGAGAAAACTAAGTCAGTGGCTTGCCCAAGGTCAGACAGCTAATTAAGTATCTGAGTTCAGATTTGAACTCTGGTCTTCCTGACTCCAGAGCCAGCACTTTTTCTATCATACCATCTGTTTCAGTGTGTGATCAATGATACTGGGCCTCAACTTTCCTATCCATAAAGTTGGAAAGATAGGATACACAAGATAAATATTTACCTACGCATATATACGTATATAGTGCCTACTTATATGTGTATACAGATATAAGTTGGTTTAAACAAAGGATTATGGATAGCTCTCTGACCTGTGCATCCTGCCAAGCAGACCTTTCCCACTCTTAGCCCCTAACTGGATCGGCCCTGGGGCTGCTGCTAAAAGACAGGGTTTGAAACTGAAGAATGGTGATTATGAAAAGAACAGAAGTGTAAGCAGGGATAATGATATGTTAGCCCTTTCACTGTCTCCAGCCTGAGGAAGAGCAAGGGATGAAAGTACAGTGAGACAGAAGGGAGAAGAAACAATGACCTGGAGGGAGCACCCCCATAGCTAAAGGGGAATGAATTAGCTGGGATCACACATCAGGTCAGGGAAAAAGCACAGAATGCAGAAGGAAGGGCCCCTGGCTTCCTGCAGGTAGTTACCCCAGCCCTCTTCCAGGTATGTCCCTGAGTCAGCCAAACCAGAACAAGAGGAGAGATGAGGGAGAGTGTGTAAAAGGGAAGGTGGGGCTGTAAGGTTCCTGCAATTCCCCTAAAAAATGGCAAGCCCCAGAAGAAGGAAGGTTTCTATGCCAACAGTTTTGGGGTAGCCATAGCAACTGAAGAGCCCCCAAAATACCCATCGCTGATTGTTCCACATTGCCAGCTCTAGGAGGGAAGGGAGTAGCAAGCTGGGGTAGGGGAGGAAGGAGGGAGATTTCCAAATGGCTTATCTGCTTCCTTTGTGCCAAGTATAGCAGAGTTGTCTTGCTTAGCATGGTCCATTAGAAGTCTGAAATTGTATGGCTTATTTTTCTAACATTCCTCTAGATGAGCTCTCAGGAATTTGATTGGGGAGGGAGAGGAAAATCCAGCCCCACCCATATGTGACCAGATGACCCCACCAAGGCTGAGTAAAACAGCATCGGAATGATTGCTATGGTAACAAAGTCCATTTCCTGGATACCTGCCTGACTAAGGGAACCCTGTCAACATAACAAGGTGGTTTTCCCTTATAGAAGAATAAAGGTCAAAAGACCAAGGGCTGAACACTGGGAACTCCCTGCTGGGATCCTGTCCAGATAGGCCAGAGGTTTAAAGGAACAAAAATAAACATTCTAGAGTCAATTTACCTTAAGAAAAAAAAAAACCCCTCTGTAGAATCCCTGTGACACATTATGGTGGTTTTTTAGAGTTGATAGGGAGGCCTGGAAAGGGTGTCAGAACCAGTGCCCCTCCCACTGTGAAGTCCTGATCTCACCTTCTTGGAACCTCATTTTTCTCTGTCTTTCTTTCCCCTCCTCCCAGATATGATCTCATTCCCTCGACACACCAGCTTGGTATGGAGTGAGAGCAGGGGAGTTGAAAGAGGGGCTACCTTGAGGTTCAGAAGGGGAGCCCAAAGGAGACAGAAGGTCTGGATTTTAGGCCCAGGTCTGCTTCCTTTTTGGGGGGTCTCCATTTTTCCCATCTTGAAAATGATAGGGTCATCCTAGAAGATTCTCAAGGTTCCTTCCAGTTGTAACATGCTATATGATATGATCTAATCCTTCACCTTTCTGGTTCTAGGAAGTGGTTCTTGTACAAGCCTCTGAGTGATTCAGATCCTTGTTCAGGATTTCTTTCTCTTGAAGCAGGGTTTTTACTCGAAGGGGAAGAAAGTTTCTTTCCTGGCCTTCCCCCACCCCCAGATTATATGGACTCCTTCCTCCTGATGCTGTTTATTTATTCATCTTTCACTTTATAAAAATAGTCCTGCAAATGATGTTAGCTGATGTGGAATTAATAGGGATCAAAGATCTAGAGAAGATGCTGATTTCAGAACCTATAATGAGAACTGGGCAAGGGTTCAGCAAATGCCCCAGCCTCTTCTTCCTTTCTGGTTTGACCTGCCCCCAAACAAGCATTCACTCAATCAGTATGTCTCTGTGGAGTGTGAAGAACTTGCAAAGCATTGTACTAGACCTGGGGAGAGAGAGGAGTAAGTTATATACACATAGATGGGAGGAGGGATCTATATACATGTTGGGAAGGGGAGTATGGATAGATTTCAGAGGGTTCATGAACTTGGATGGAAAATTCTTTTTATCATTTTCACTGCCTACCTGAAATTTAGCATTTCCTTCAATAACATTAGCAACAAATCATTATTCTGGGACCAGGGCAGTAAGTTTCACCAGGCTTAAGATATAGTATATCTTATAACTAAACCATATAATAGCTTTTAATATATGATATGAATTTTGTTATATCTCATAACGACAAAGTTAAGATATACTAAGCTCACAGGAAGACAAGATGAATACAAAAGGATGGTCAATGATATGAGTAAACTGTGATCCTTGTCCACTGACTGGTTTAGACAATTTGTTCAGTTGGAGCTCAGAAGAGGAGGAAAGCATTTTGGGATGGATAGGCTCCTGGAGATGGCAAGATATGGCTTGGGCTTTGAAGGAAAGGTAGAATTTAGATAGCATGGCATTCTAAGTAGTGATAATGATAAGAGTTAAGGCTCCAATGCTAGAAAACATGACCCTCAGGGGGAAAAAAAGCTGAGATCAGTCTGTAAGGAACAGAAAGTGTACTTTCAGATAAAGATGGAAAAACAGGTCAGAGGGAAATTTAGGGATGGGGTGGAAGAGGGAATTAAAATGTGAGACTGAAGCATCTGAACTTTAGGCAGCAGACAATAAGGATCCCCTGCAGGTTTACTAGTTGAGCTTGATATGATGGAAGAGGTACTCCAGAAAGATTAATGGGAAAAGAGGTATAAGGATAGAATAAATAGAGGGGCTGTAGGGTGATGGAATTTTTTTTCTCTTCCTTTTTGGCAGTCATCCGAAGTCAGAATGACTTTGGGCCCCTGGGACAGTAGGTAGTTGGCACGATGATCCCTGGTGCTCTAGAACTTGCCTAGAGATTTGAGGGGCTCCTCTCAAAGGGTTTCACTAGGGTCTGCTCACTCAAGCTTCAAGGAGCTCCAAGAAGAAACACTTCTGATTCCCGAGAGGGTGAGGAGGGGGAGAGAAAGGAGGGAGAAGCAAGGAGCTGTCCACTACTACTTCCCTTACCGCCGCTCCTCACTCACAACCTCTGGGGTCCTCTCCCTCCCCTGACCATCACCCCATACCCTCACCCTTCCCGATAGGGACCGAGGTCAGCAGGGATCCGCAGCTGAGAATGAGAAAGGATTCTTAGGTCCACACTAACCACCACCGAAGCAAAGCTATTCGCACCTCGGTCATTCCCAGCAGGTATCTGGGGAAGAGGTGACCAAGATCCCGGGGGAGAGAGGGGGGGGGGGGGGGGGGGGGGGGGAGGAGGAGGTGAGTCTTTCTGGTTTCTCTGGTGGGGCCGGGGCGGGCGAAGGGGGTGTGTGGAAGAACCTGCTGGGGCTAAGAAAACAAAGGCAGTCCCGGGTTTCCCTAGAGCTCGGGGGGCGTGTGTATGTGTGTGCGGATGTGTGTGTGCGCGCCGGTGTGTGCATGGTAATGAGCCCGGACGCCCCAGCTCTCTACCCAGTGCCAGGCTCTTTGTGAGTGAAGTGAGTGAGTAAGCGAGCCAGGAGAGCCGCAGCCCCAGCGGCAGGCGTGCCGGGGCCGCTCCCCGCAAGCCTTTCGCCTCCGGGCTGTGGGCTGGGTTGGGGGGGCGGCGGCTCCGTGCACCCGCTCGCTGCCTCGCAAGATGTGTGCGCGACTGCAGGGCACTGCCCAAAGGGCCCGCGGCCCCCAAAGGAGCTGAACGCCAGCTGGCAGAGGTTTGCCAGGGACCGGGCTGAGAATGGAGGGCCGGCCTTTATTTAACGTGCAGAAGGCGCTAGTGCAGCCCATGCAGGTGTTCATGTTGGACATCCCGCTGAGCGTGCAGGACGACGAGGTGAGCCGGGGGCAGGGACTGGGGCTACAGGGCTGACTCTCGGGGAGGTTGGCCACACCCCTCGGGTCCCCCAGGAGGGGAACAAAGACAGGCGGGCATCCGAGCAGGATACCAGTGTGAAAGACTGGGTGAGGTTGGAAGGCGAGACGAGCCAGAGTCGGATCTCCTCCCTCCTTCGTGGTGCATTTCTTTTCCCACTGGACTCCGGACATGGGTCCGGCTGGCGGGAGCAGGCACGTGCTTGGTAGTGCTCTCTCCCCCCAACCCCCTCAAGCTTCAGGCTGCTGGGTGTGGTTCCAGAGGCTCTTTCAGCGGCAGTCCCCAAATTTCTGCTTTTGAACTGTGGGAAAGTGGGAGGGGGTGGTGGGGATGGGGGTGTAGGTTCCCTCTCTGACTCAACCCCGCCCCCCTCTCCACCCTGGTGGCCTCCTGGTTTAATCCCCCAGGGTCTCCGGTGTATAATTAACGCAATTCTGTCTGTCTGGTAGGGTATCGAAGTGTTGTCTTGAGGTAGCTCTCAGTGTAAGGACTGGGTGCCCTCAAAACAGATTCTCTGTACATTCTCCACTCCCCACCCCAGCCCCAGCACTCTCCCAGAGACACCAGGCGTCAAGTTCAGACTCTGAATTTTGCATATTGGAAAATAGTCTGGGAGAAGAGTAATAACTTGTCCAAGGTCACAGCTAAATTAGAAGGAAAAGCAGAATGCTAGCTCTGACTCCTAGGCCTCTTAACCCCCACCCCCCACCCCCTCCAACCCCCACTCCCCAGTCTAGTATTCTTTCCAGTATTTCTTTTTGAAGAAGAGAGACTGAGTGCTTTGTGTTTTTATGGGGCTCCCCACCCCTCCACCCAAATTCTGGAATTAATGCTGGGCCAACCTGCTTGGGTGTGTCCCTAATTAGGAAAGTAGAGATCAGGGACAAATTTCACAGCAGGGAGGAAGTCCATCATGGTTGGTCATTTGGTTAGAGCATGGGGTGCTAGATGAAGGCTTCCCCAGCAAAGTCCTAGGGCTGGTAGCAACATATGTTTGGTGTTCCTTGGTTCTAAACTGGGTGAATTTGGGACAGGAGGGCTGAAAGGATGCCAGCCTTCCCCCCACCCCACCTCACCCCACCCCACACACCCAGGTTCTGGTTGTGCCTCAGAGCACCCTAACAGATCTTGAGGAAGGAGGGAAAGTCAGGTCTGGATCTCTTAGCTTGGACTGGAATAGACTTTTCTATGGAAAGCATTATTTCTTCCTAAATACTGGTTTGTGAGCAAAGTAGAGGATGGGGGGGGAGGGGGAGAGAATATTGTTGTGAACATTAATTGCAGTGAGAATAATAATGGATCCAGAGACCAAGGCGAGGATAAAAAGGAACAAAATGAGTGGAGATGCCTGAAACTGAGATGGCAATACTGAGTTAGGGAGATGAGGCTTTCTCTTCCTAAAAAAGCCCTTCCTTAAATTCCCACTTCCAAAAAGAGGTAGGGGGGTTAGAGCAGGAACTATTGTGTCCATTTAACAGTTTAGGAAACTGAAACTCAGAGAATTAAAGGGGCTTCATCAAAGTCCTAGAACTAGAAAGTGATAGATCCTCCAAAACTAGAAATTACATCTTTTGACTTTGGCCCTGGCAGAAAGAACTTTGACCCTGGTTACTGAGGATGGGTCAGGTGCCAAGAAAAGAGTGGACAGAACTCCTTCCAGCTGGGGCTAAACTCTGACTGGCTTCTTTGAGTTAACAGTTTTTCCTTTAACTCCTAGTTCCTTGTCCACTTCTTCCCCCTGTTCTTCCCTTATTTCAGCCCCCTTGTAAAAGAAATCTGAGTTCTACACCATAATCCCTTCTTTCCCCTCCAATCTGCTTTGATTAGGTCATCCCTCTGATCTTTAGTACCTTTCCCAGAACTCTGGGAAGAGATTAGAGGCTTCAAACAGTCTGCCTGTCTGGCCAAAAGCCTAGGAAGTTTAAACCCCTGGTGAAAAGTACATTTCAGAAATAACTATTTTTCAATCATCTGGTCCATGCAATAATGGTTACATCTCTTTCTTTTACACTGTAGGTATAAGGCATGTATTAAGCACCCAGGTGTTTCAGTGGGTTAAAACAATGAATTAAGATTCAGGATCACCCAAGTTCAAACCCCGATTCAGACACTTAATTGGCTTAACTTGATGTCCCTGGACAAGTCATTTAATCTGTCTCTGCCTCTGCTTCCTCATCTGTAAAATGAGTATAATAATAGCACTTACCTCACAAGGTTGTTGTGATGTTCAAATGAAATATATATTTTGATGTTGTCATTTGATGTCTGACTCTTCATTACCCTATTTGGGGTTTTATTGGCAGAAATACTGGAAGGGTTTGCCATTTCCTTCTCTCTCATTTTTCAGATGAGAAAACTGAAGCAAACAGGGGTAAATGACTTGCCCAGGGTCACACAGCCTGATTTGAATTTAGGAAGATAAGTTTTCTTAACTTCAATCCTGGCATTCTATCCACTGCATCAACTAGCTACCTAATATGTGTATAGATACGTATAGAACTTTACAAATCCTAAAGCACTATATAGGTGCTATGCTATGCTATGCTATGCTATGCTATGCTAACTACTATTATTATAACCTACTACATGCCAGATACTGTACTAGACTCTGTAGATATAAAGACTGTACCTATCTACATCTTTATTTAGATATGTATTTAGATATAGATATAGATATATGTATCTCCATATATGTCCTTATAAAGAGCTGATATTCTCCTAGCTGGAAAAACCAAGGTCATGAGAGAATGAGTGACTTCTAGGCTCATAGACAAGTGAGGTTGACAGAAGGAAAATGACTTATTCAGGATCATATAACACCTGAGTGACAGAACACAAGTTCTATATCAGATTTCCTTAGCTTCTATCACCCACAGATCAACCAGAAACCCTCCTAATCACTTCCTCAGTCCAAAAAGGAGGAAATCCCTACTGCCTGCATTTCTCACTGATGAGAATCATCTCAGGATCAAATTAGAAACCTGCTCTGAGTTTTAAGGGAGCCAAATTCTTAATATCCAGGAGGATATAGGAGTTCTTTAATAACAATAATAGTATTTATAATTTGCATATATATGGGAATTTCTGTTTTTCAAAGCACTTTGCTTACAACAACTCTGTGAGGTAGTTAATACAAGTGTTATTATTCCCATTTTCTGATTTAGCAAACTGAACCTTTGAGAGTTAAGAATGATTGTTTATCTGAATGGTAAGGGAGGGAAGAGTTAAAAAAATTATTGTACCAGTATTAGGGTAATACCTTTGATGTGGCAAGTTGGGAATACAAGTTCTGTTTTGTTTGAGCAGGCTCCTCACCTTCTGTTCCAAGTACAGTGACTCCTTGGGATTGCAAAGGGAATTTTTCTTCCCATACTCATGAGCTTGGGGAACTCTTCATTGCAGATATTTCTCCATAGTCTGTGTCAGACACAAACATCTGGGATAATGGTTCTGGGCTTTTCCTCTTGTCTGATGTTGAGTAAGGGATACATATACAAGTGATATTGTCCAAAGGATAATGTGTGGTCATGTGGATCTAATACCATCCATACTTGAACAGGAGCATCTTTTATAATTTTCCAGTGGAAATCCACTCACTACATTTTGTTATGTGCTGTTCCATTTCTTGAAAGCTCTGTTAGGGTTTTGGTTTTTTAACCACCAAGGTGAAATCTTCTCTGCTATTTCCTCCTTATCCTCCTTATTCTGGCATCTTAAGCCAACTTGAAATAATCTCATTCCTATTGCATTTAGACTATCAGTCTAAATACTCAGAGACCATAATCAGGCTTCCCCTAAATCTTCTCCAGACCTAAATCCCTGGCTTTTTGTCTCTCCTTCAGGCATCTTCCTCCATCCTGATCATCTTCCCTCGAGCTGATCCAGCTTATCTGTGTCTTTCCTAAAATGTGTTACTTAGAACATAATGCTCCAGCTGTGAAGTGGTGTATAGATGAGTTAAACTTCAATAGCTTCAAACTGGAAATCAAATTGTTCATTGACTTTCTGTATGATCATATATATGATAGTTGTCTTAGAATATAAACTCCTAATTGGCGGGAAGAATGGATAGAAAGTAGTTGACCTTAGAATCTGGGAGAAAAACATATCAACTATATAACATATCATATATATATATATATATATATATATATATATATATATATATATATATATATCAGCAAGGTGAAATAGTAGGAAGACCTAAGTTCAAAGTGTAACTTCAGACTCTTACTAGCTGTGTGATCCTGGCAAGTCCTTAACTCGGTTTGCCTTGGTTTCCTCATCTGTAAAAGAAGCTGGATAAGGAAATGGCAGACCAGACTATTGAACAACAACATACATATAGATTGTGTATATGTAAGCATGTGTACATGTATAATTGTATGGTATACATTTACATACACTGGGTGAGCCTGATAGACTTTGAGGGAAATGCCGAACTTATGGTCCAACCGAGCCTACATTGAATGAGTTGAATTTGGCAAGCTCTGATAGGTAATAGACTAGATTTAGAGTTCACAGCTTCAGCCCTGAAACAGGGCCTCTAGGCTGCAAGAGGCAGCTGGTGCCTGCTGACTCCCGGGGCAGGGACTTCCTTCCTGGGGATACATGCCATCTTCCTGCTCCCCACCCCCTACACATACCCTGCTGCTGAAAGTCTTAAGTGAGCGCTGGCACAAGACCAAGACCAGAACACATACACCCCTGCCTCCCACTCCCACCCCAGCCAAAGATGGGTTTTAGTGTCTTCGAGAGAAGTCTAACAAAGATGAGAGGAGGGCTATGATATTTAGTAGTCAGAGGCTCTATATTTACAGCAAGTGGCCCCCTCTGGTGCATACTGGCAGAATAAGTATAGGAGAGTCAATTAATCTTTCAATGCCCTATAAAATTGTAAAAAAGAAAAAAAACTATAAAACTATAAGTTGCAGAGAGAATGATAGAATGCATTGATAGAAGGAGTTTTCGTCATATGGAAATACCCTATATCAGTGAAAAAAATTAGTCCATCCCTAGCCTATAATTTTTATATATGTAAGTAAGTGATAGAATATATGTTCCTTGAGGACACGGACCCTTTTCATCTTTGTATCTGTATCTCCATAAATGCTTGCCAATTGATTGGTTACACTCTGCAATAGTCCATTCCCTCTCCCCAGTTTCTGGTGCTAGTAAAATTTAGGGTACTGAACTCTGAAAGAAGATCCTTCTTCTAACCTCAGATGGAGACAGGCAGGACTGGCTTTGAGAGGTGGGAGATATGCTCAGAATTTCCAGTCAGCACCAAGGAGTATTGAGGTCCCTCTTGGGCTCCTCTAAGCAGTCAAACTTCAGCCCTTTTTCCCAAGTGGGTTGAGTTGAGCCCTATGCAGTTGATGGGGGGAGGATTGAAAAAATTTCCAGGGCCTTGCTCCCAGAAGGCAACTGTCTGCTGTCCTGCTGGGAATGAGTCTATGGAGGGGAGAAGAGAGGTTTGTACTTCTCAGGCCCTGAACATAGCATCTTTTTAGAGTCCAGCATCCCCACTCCCAACACCAGGCACAGTGTGTTCCCAGGACCTCTCAACAATATCCTTGCCACAACGGGATGTTTGTCCACCCTCCTTTGGCCTCAGAGCAACAGTGCCCACTGCCCAGCTGACCACAGAGACCCCACAGAACAGAGAGGGAGTGTTGGAGGTGGAATTCAATGCCAGTGCAGAGACCAGGTCAGGGAGCAGATCACTGCTTGTTATTGCAAGGGATTCCAATCCTTTGTGTGGTCTCTCACCTCAGGATCTTGTCCTTAGACCTATATTTCCCAGCTTCACAGGAATTTAGGTCTGTTCCTGCTATGTCTGGTTGTGGCTAGAGCAATGGACTTAAAGTTGGTAGGACCTAAATTTGAATCTTATGTCTGATATTTGTTAGCTGAGTAACTTTGGTCAAGTGACCTAACTTCTCCTAATTTCTTTTCCCTCATTTGTAAAATAGGTCTAATAATACTTCACAGAATTATTATGAGAAGGATCAAATGAGATTTTATACATGCATACATATATATGTGTGTGTATGTGTGTATATATATATATATATATATATATATATATATATATAATATGTGGGTTGTGGGTGTGTGAATACACCCCACACATACACATATTAAAAGAGCTTTGCAATACTTAAGGTTCTAGATAAATGTAAACTATTAGGCTATATCCTAGCATTTAATTCCCATTCTTAATTCTTAACTTCTACGCTTAGCACTTAGCTTTGATGCAAAGGCTGTTGTTGTTATTCAGTCATTTTGAGTTGTGTCCAATTCTTCATGACACCATTCAGGGTTTTCTTGGCAAAGACACTGGAGTGGTTCGCCATTTCCTTCTCCAGATCATTTTACAAATGGGGAAACTGAGGCAAACAGGGTTAAGTGACGTGCCCAGAGTCACACAGCTAGTAAATGTCTGAGGCTAGATTTGAATTCCTAAAGATGAGTCTGACTAACTCCAGGCTCGGCATTCTATCCACTGAGTTCTTTGAATCAATCAACAAGCATTTATTGGCTCTACTGTGAGCCTCAAACTAGACTAAGCTCTGGGTATACTAATAAAAAGGGACAAAAAAAAAAAAATGACTGTCCTAAAGGAACTCATATTCAAATGCAGGAAATGACATGATCGTAAGTAGGAATATATGAAGCATATACAGAACAAATGGAAAATAACCTTTTAAAAAAAAAAAACTTCAATCCATACTGCCTTGTAATGAACTATTCTTAAAGACTGAGCCATTATTTTGTCATAGTAAATTTTAAGCAAAAAGGTGAAGAGGTTTTTTTTTTTTTTTTTTTTTTTTTTTTTTTTTTTTTTTTTTGCTTTATTTTCAGGGATAGGAGGGAAACATAAGACAGTTTGAACCACAATGGAAACCATACACACTCGTCCTACATTATTCCAGAAGAATATAACAATTAGAAAAATCCAACAAAAGGACAGGCTGCCTTCTGAAGGCTGTTCTTTGCTTACATTGTTGAAATCAATATGTAATGATGATTAGCTGGTTCTGTTCCTTGTACTCTGCATCAGTTTATCAGTCTTCCCATGCTTTTCTGTATTCATCATCATATTTATCATTTATCATACCACAGTAATATTCCATCACAGTATCACAATTTGTTTAGGCATTCCTCAGTTGAAGGACATCTACTTTGTTTCCAGTTCTTTACTAACACAAAAATGCTGCTATAAATATTTTGTTATATATGGGAGCTCTGTATTTGTCAGTGACCTCCTTGAGGAATAAACCTAGCACTGGAATCTCTGGGTCAATGGACATGAACATTTTAGCCCTTCCCTAGAAATAATTCCAAGTTGCTTTTGTATTGATCTTTTTAAAATGCTTTAAAAATATTTTATTGATCTTCACTGTCACTTCCCTCTTCCACCACCCTATTCCCATAGAAGCCTGCTCTGTGACAAATAAGTATCTTTAAGCAAAACAAATCAACCCACTGGCCATGTGACTCATCCTTACCTCTTTTGGCTTTATCATCCCTCCCCTTCCCAAACCATCACTGTCAGCGTGCTGCCAATCATACTTCCTTCCCCAAGGCCTTTGTTCCCAGAGGCCCTCGCAAGTCTTTACAAAGCCAGATGCAAATTTGGCTGACACAAGCCAGCCTAGTCTTTAGGTGGTTTCCCTTCTTGGAATGGCCCTCATCCCTGTTTCCAGTAAGACTCCTCCCCAAAGTGGCTTCCTTTCCCCATCCCCAGTTCCTGAGATTACACCCTTGCCGGGGTATTCTGAAAACATTCAAAGACTCTCTTCAATGATGCCTTAGGGTTTCTCCTTCTGGAAAGCGATAACCGGATTGCATCCTTAACCTTCGGGTTTAAGGGAAGAACATACCCCAAGGGCAGAAGTTAGGGAAGTTCCTTGAAGGGCCCTACCTCTCTTTTGTAGTTAAGCCAGTTCTCAGGATTATTAGCACCTTGTGGGAAGAGCAGATATCAATTAGACTCACAGCCACCTAAGTCTATTTGCCTGGCTTCCCAGGGACAATATCCTAGAGAAAAAAAGCTATTTTTATTGTTCCTTTACAGGACAATTTTAGAGCCCTGATTGAGGATTCTCCCTAAAGCTGGAGATAGGGGGAAGGAAAAAGGAGCAAGAATTTATCAAGTGCTTACTAGTTGCAGATTGAGGCTTGAGAATTCTGAGGTGCATGGTCTCAGTTTTCTCATCCATAAAATGAATGAGTTGGCCTAATGAATGAGTTCCTTCCAGCACTACGTTCTTTTATTATTATTTATTATTGTATTTTTTGTTTTGACTTTACCTTCATTTCCTAATATTTTATCCTAATAATTCTCTTCTCCACTCAGAAATTATATGCTGTATTCCACATCTGACAGAGAAAAAAAGGAACAATTCTGAAATACAAGTCTAATTTTGATGGCTGTCATTGTTAATGATTGTTGTGAGAGTAGGGTGTAACAATGGATAAGAAAGATCTGAAATTTATAGAACACTACAAGCCCATCATGTGGTGCTAGAATTGTTCTATATCTAGAAGGCACAAGAAAAAACAGAAAGTGTGACTTTATCACAAGTTGGGTCCACTTGGAGATTCCTAAAGGAGTCTGAGGAACATAGAGTTCTCACTACAGTCTCAAGAATACTTGAAGTCTGAGCCCACAAGGGATGTTTACAGCCAGTTAGAGTAGAGGGAAAGTAGGAGGGCAGGAATTATATTGGAGGGGAAGGGAGCAGAGCTCTCTGGCTGGGGCCAGCAAGGCCATCTTGAAAGTCAGAGAGAAGGACAAGGACCAATTTTCTGTATACTTGGTTTTTATGTGTTGTTATTCCCCCCTCCCCCTTTTCTCTTCTGCCAATCTGAACAGCTTGGACCTTGGTTTGAATCTCCACAGTATTCCTTCTTAGATAAATTAATGCCATCCCTTAACTTTAAATTAATATTAACCACTTGAGACAAAAGAGACTTTATTTGGAGCTTGTCCTGTTGCTTTCTGGGACTGTGTCATATCTGATTTTGGGGAGGAGACACTAACATCTCACTCTTACTCTTACTCCAGTTTCCTTGGGCCGTTTGGCCATCCACTGCACTGCCCTTCAGGGCATCAGAGAGTCTATTTTGGATTTATAGTTTCCCATCCACCTCTCAGTAGACTGTAAACTCTTGGAAGGCAGAGACTGCTTTATTTTCTGGGAGTTTCTTTGTATCTCCCAGGCAGTTACGTGAGGCTGTGTGTAGAAGATAGAGCTGCAGTCTAGAAGAACTGAGTGGAATCCAGACTGAAGTGCTTATAGGCTGTGTGACCCTGAGCAAGTCACTTACCTACAATTTGCCTTGTATTCCTCAGCTGTAAAATGGAGATCATTAAAAGCACTACTTCAAAAGGTTATTGTGAAGATCAAATGAGATAATATTCGTGAAAAATGCTTAGCACAGTTCTTGGCTTGCTATAAATGCTTATTCCTTTCCCCCTTCCTCCTGTCCCTCCCCTTTGTATCTGCATAGTGCCTAACACATAGCAGATGTTTAATAATGCTTGTTGAATCGAATCCAATAGCAAATTCTTTCCAAATTGAACTATATGTAGCCTTTAGCTGGCAAGTCTCCCTCCTTTCTCCCTCCTTTCTACTCACATCATATCCACCCTAGTCCAGGACATCATCAATTCTTGCCTGGACTATTACAATAGCCTCCAATCTGGACTCCCTGCCTTACTCTTTCTGCATCTCCGATCCACCCTACACACAACTGCCGAATTAATATTCCTAAAGCAAGGTCTGATCATAGTATTCCTCTGCCAACAAGCCTCAGTTGCCCCCCATTTTCTTTAGGATCAAATACAAGCCCTCCCTTTTTGTTATTTAAAGCCCTTCACAATCTGGCCCCTTTCCAGAGTCCTTTCCACGGCTATATTTTCAGTAATGTGTAATCACATCTTACTCCCCCTCACATATTCTATCTGTGACATTCTAGTCGAACTGTCCTACTTGCTGCTTCCTAAACATGATGTTCCATTAAACCTGTCTTTGGACAGACGGTCTGTCCCTTGGGCCTGGAATTCCTTTTTTTTCACCCCCCATTCCTGGAATCCCTAATTCCCTTCATACCTCAGCTAAAGTACCTCTTCTTTCAAGAGACAGATTCCCCCACCCCCTCCATTATTAGTGGCCCTCCTCCCCAGTCATTTTGCATTTACTTCGATATAATTGGTCTTCTTTGTAATCTTATGTATTTGATTTTATGCATTTAAAAATATTGTTCTGAAAAGGGATCCCTGGACTTCACCAGCCCATCAAAAGGGTCCAGGACATGAAAGAGGTGGAGAAACCTAGTAGTATGTAAGCTCATTGAAGGAAGGGGAGATTTTTGAATATACATTTTACTACAGTGCCTGACATATAATAGCAAAATAGTAAAAAAAAAAAAAAAAAAAAAGCTTACTGGGGAAAAGAGGGAGGGTATATGTATCATATGTACATGAATATTTATATACTCATCCAGATATCTATGTGCAAAGTTACATATGTTGGTGCTGGGTGACGTATCTCATCGGTGGGACCATGACTCCAGAACACTAGCTCTTTGATTTGGTAGATGGTCTTTGAGAATGGCCATGCACAAACTGCACCTCGCTTGCACTGGTGATAACCCTCCTTGAGCTTCCTGGGCTGAGTGGTAACTGCTGCTGAGCCTGTACTTGATGCTTTTCCAGCTTGGTAGGATTTGCTGGAGCTTGTGTTCCCAAGCAACCCAACTTTCCAGAGCTGAGAATCACCCCAGGCCATAATGAGGCAGTAGGAAGAGGACTTGAGTGGAGGGTGTGTTACCTGTATTTATTATAATAACATATTATAACAGACATAAATAATCATATATTTATCTTTAAGGTTTACAGTAAGCACTTTCTCCATGACATTTCTTCTAGATAGGTAATAGAGTAAGGAGTGTTATCCCATTTTGCAGATGAGGAAACTTGAGGTGGTAGAAACACGAAGGAACTATCCGGGCTCACAAAAAACTAGCATTGGCAGAACTCTGGTCTTCTGACTCCAAATTCCCTGCCCTTTCTACTTTACTGTGGATAAGAATGTCCACCTACAGGACTGCTGCGAGTTTGTGTTTATGTATACATGAGAGGAATCTGAGTTCTAATGCTTCCTTGCTAAGTAAGCCATGGTACTTGACTTCTCTGAGGTTGTTTCCTACCTAACTTGAGACCGGAGATTTTAAAACACAAAAATAAACAAAATAAACAAAAAAACTAAACCTCCTCAAAGGGTCGCTGTGAAAGTCAGGTGAGATAATGAAAATGAAGAAGTTTGCTAATTTAAGCATTCTAGAAATAGACCGGAAGGGCCCTGAGAGGCTATTCCATTCATTTTACATAGGAGGAAGTAAGGGCTTCCTGCCCAACAACACACCGGTAGTGTCAGGAGATAGGGTTGGAAGCCAAACCTGAGACTACAGAACTTCTTTATAATGTCTCCCACACACATACACACCTATGTAAGCACACATACAAGATAATAGCAGCTACGGACACAAAGAAAACTAAATCCTAGAACTGGGACCTTTTCACCCTGGGTAAAAACCACTGGGGTAGGTTCATGGACATAGATGGAAAGGACCGTCTGGTCACTGGTGTTATCAGGAGAGGGGGGAGTACAATCCTCAATCTCGTGCCCACAATGGGGGCCCTGAGCAGGTAAAACAAAGTGGCAGCTGTACTAGGTCAATAGAGAATTTCCAGGGGGGAAGCAAGGAGGGGAAGAAGCTATACCACCTTCCCCTCTATCCCTGCCTGGGGTAGAGTGCTTTTAGCCCCATGCCGGTTACTGCCCTGCCTCTCGATCCAAATGGTAGAGGGAAAGAACCTTCTACTGTGTCCAGCCTTTTTGCTAGTGAATTCTGAACTGAGTGAGGTGATGAAAGAGTCATTGGGCAAATTGTTCTCAGCTCTTTCTGGGCAGAAGGCCCACGTGATGTGGGCTTGACTCAACATGCCGGCAGTATGGGAAACATTGGGGGTCGAGCAGCCTGGGGTTCCCAGGAACATGACTCAGTGACCTCACTGCAGGCACAACTGTGAATCAGCAGGTTGGCACCCTGGTAACCACTGAGTTACTGTTATTCTCAGCTTTAAGGATTAAACAAAAGTTGGGGTTTGGAGAAATAAAACACTTCTTTGATCTTTCTACAACAGCTCCATACTTTATACTTTCCCCACCCCCACCTTCTCCTAGCATCTACTGTTGTTTCTTTTGGCTCAAAAATTTCTCCAGGGCGTCTCCAGATAGCCTCCTCACATAGTACAGCCGAGAGAACACTGAACCAGGAACAAGGAGTATCGCCTTAGCTATTAATCTCTCTGGACCCCAATTTCATCCTCTGTAAAATGGGGAGAACAATCCTTGCCTTGCCTACCCGTCTTACCTTGTGGATATGAAAGATTTGGTCAAGTATAAAGCTATACTTTATATACAAAATGAAATAAGGAGGGGACTCCATAACCTCAAACCTTTCCAGTTCTGAGCGCCCAGAAATATAAAGCATTATTAGCATTAATGTTTACTATTGGCTAACAAAGGGAAAAATCTCCCATTCTGAGTGGATCTGAGTGGGAAGGGTAAAATAGTACTAAGATTAGGTAGAGTTGGAAAGAAAAAGCAGTGGTTTGTTTTCACAGGTTTTTTTCTTCAGTTTTTCAGGTGAGCAGTTTTAAATGTCCCCATTTAGCCACTGATTAGCCCCAAGTACCCAGATTCAACAGTTAGGGATCAAGGAGAGGACAGACACAGTTTCACTTCTCATCCCCACCAACACCAGACACACATCAGACCATGCGCTGCCTTCCCCCCTCTCCCCAATAGCCACACATCCCCACATCTCTAGACAGTTGTATGTATATGCCCTAACATATGTCCACCATATGCTGGGAGCCCTGAGTTGTTTCCGGGGCCGCTGGGGATGAGGGGACGAGGAGGTGGGTTCCCTGGGCCGGGCCAAGCCGGCAAAGAGAATTGAAACCATGGGGGCCAGCCCCCTCTATTCTCTTCCCCATACAGGATGTCATTCTGAGTAAACAGCTTCCAGAACCAACCCCCCAGTGAGCCTGATGCTCTTGGTCTGAATCACAGCTCCTAGCGACAGCCCTGCTCTGTTTATAAACAATAGGTCCAGCTCAGCCCACAGGATCCTCCTCAGAGGGACGGCTGAGGAGGGAGGCTTCCCTCCCCCTGAACTGGAGGAGCCTGGACCTACCAGGGCGTACTGTGTAATTTGTGTGGGTGTCCGCAAATGTATGTCACAGTATGCATGAATGTGTGTGAAAGGTGTGTGTTGTGCTTGCCTCTGTTTAAGTTATATTTGAGTGTATGTGTGTGTGTGAGAGAGAGAGAGTGCAGTCCAGCCATCCTCAGCATAACAAAGCATCCTATTACTGGGATGCCTCCTCCCCAGGTCATCTTGTCCATCCCTCTGCCTCCAGACCGGACTGCCCAGGGTCATGACTGTTCTATGGAAGGAAAGCCTGTTGGTTCCCGGCTTTGCTCTGACTACACCCCCACCCTGTGTTCTAATGTCCCAGGCTCTCTTTGTCATCTGTTTTCGTTCCAGTTGGTGACAGTGATCTAGAGTGTCATGTGGCAGCCATCCGGACTCCCAAACAAAGAGGTTTCTTCTTAGGCCCCCTGTGGCTGACAGGCTAGCAGGCAGGCGGGCAGCAGCAGCAGCAGGGACCCCGTCTGAGGGAGGAGGAGAAGGAGAAAGCGGGCCCCTTTCCTCCCCCACTCTCCTTCCCTCCTGCTCATGCTACTCCTCAGCCCTCAGGGAGGGGGAGAGCAGCTCATTGCCTTCTGGACTCCAGCTGGACTTGGCGCAGGGCAGGCAGCCCCTTCAGTCAACCCAGGAAAATGTCCCCCCCCCCCTCCCAGGCTTGCCCTCCTTCTCTCACATTTGTGACTCCACCTCCTCCCTGCTTTTCAGGTGAGGTCATTGAGTTCTATCAGAGGCCCGGAGCTTCACACATTGCTGGGATAGCGATCCAAGAGGTATTGACCACTGGTTAAATCCCAGGAATGGGAGCAGTGAGATGTCCTGGCTTTGGTTGCCTCCCAGGGTCATTCCGGCCCCTAGGGTACTCAATATTAATTAGGAGTACTGATACCTTCCTATCCCAAGCTATGACTGTGGAAGTGGGGGTTGGGGCCAGAGCAAGAGCAGACCTCTAGTTTGATAGGCATTAGTGAAAAGAATATTGGTCTTATCATCTAAGGACCTTCTCTTAACTCTAGGCAAATCAGTCTAATTCTCTGTGCCTGTTTCCTTATCTGTAAAATAGGAATAAAAATCTTTATAGGAGGGGGGAGGGAATAAGTATTTATACAGAGCCTACTGTATTCCAGGAACTCTGCAAAGTTCCAGCTGCTCCATAAAATATAACAATCCCTCATATGGTTGGATTTTACAATTTATAAAGGTAAAGTCTAAGCAAAAGGTTATTAGAAATTTGAGAAGGGAGAGATCACTTTTAGCGGCAAGGGGTGGGGGTGGATGGATGTCAAGGAAGATTTAATGGAGGAGGTGTGATCTGAGCTGGGCTTTGAAGGAAAGGAAAGATTCAGTAGGAAGAGAGGGTCAGTGGGGGAGGAACCTGTCCCCAGCATAGGGACAAATAGGATGAAACTGGAGAAGGAAAAATAGGTCTATGGCAAGAACACAGACTATTGAATAGAGAAGTGTGAGAGAAGGCTGAACATATAATTGGAGATAAATTGGTGGAAGGCCTTCTATGCCAAGATCAGCCAATGATACTTATTTCTGTAGGCAGTGGAAAAGGACAGCAGATTTCTAGTAGGAGAAAGAGAAGGAGGAATAGTGTCCTACTAAATTTTAATTGTGACTTAAGTGGTGCTTTCAAGCAGAGGTGGGAGGACCATTTCTCAGGCATGTTGTAGTAGGGATTCCTTTTAGTTATGGATTGTACCAGCTGGCCACTTAAGTCTCTTCCAATTCTCAAATTCTGTGATTCTTTAAGAGTATATTGGGATAAAGTGAAGAGGATAGATTGGAGAACAGAGATACTAGAGTCAAGAAAACAAATTGGTTTAGTTGTTTTTCCATTAGAATTCATTGTTTTCTTCCTTGTGATAGTCTATCATCTAGAAATCATCATGTCTTAGAATTTAAGCTTTGGGAGAGACGTCAAAGGTCATCAGAGGCAGCTAATGGAACATTAGATGGAGTAATGGTCCTGAAATCAAGAAGGCCTGAGTTCAAATCTGGCTTTGGACACTTAATGGGCAAGTCTCTTAACCTCTGTGTGCCTCAGTTTCTTCAACTGTAAAATGAGAATAGTAATAGCATCCACCTCCCAGAGTAGTTGTAAAGCTCAAGTGAGATAATATTTGTAAAAATGCTCTTTACTCAGTGCCTGGCACATATTAGGTATTATATAAATGTTCATTCTCTTCCATCTAATCTGACCTATACCTAAGTAGGTATCCCCCCTGTCACATTTCTGGAAAGTTATTATCCTTGTTTTAAGGATCTTTAGTGTTGGAGAGAACACTCTCCCTTCTACACTAGCCATTTACCTTTTAGACAGTTCTTTGTGAGCATCCTTCCTAAAACACAGTATCCAGAACTGATTTTAAAAGATGTGTCCAGGAGAATCCTGAATCTTTCTTGTATCTTTTTTATGAGAAGTTCATCCCTTGATTAGGTTAGCTCTCTGGTAAGATATGAACTCATCTGGCCTTCAGTGCTTTTGTTGTTGTTCAGTCATATCCATGTTGCCAAAGATACTGGAGTGTAGTTTGCCATTTCTTCTTCACTGTGTCCCCATCTTACAGATGCGGACCTGAGGCAAATAGGGATCAAATGGCTTGCCCAGGGTCACACAGCTAGGGAGCTAGTGTTTGAGGTCAGATTTGAACTCAGATCTTCCTGAGTCCTGATCTGGAGCTCACTCCCTGGTCCCCAGGGCCACCATTGCTCCTCTTTAAAACTGTGTGCAGGATAATTGATTGATTCAGCTGGTTCATCCATTCATGAAGTTCCCCCCCCAGGGAATTACATGACCCACAAATGGCAAGAAATGGCAGTGACAGTCAGGGACAGGGAAGTGAGTTCCTGAGGCAAATCAAACCAATTTCTGGTGTCCCCAAAGGAATCCCTGGGAGAAGGCATGCACCTAAAAAAGAGGGGTTGCCTGGTACTGTAGAAATAGCACCGACTAGCATAAGTGGACCTGGGTGAAAATCCTGCCTTGCTGCGATTTTAATATGATGCCAGGCAAGTTACTTCATCTCCCTTGGTCTCAGTTTACTCATCTGTAAAGTGGAAGGGCTGGCCTAAATGACCTCTGAGGTCCTTTCCATGCAATATCCATGAGCCTCTGATCTTGTCATTATAAGTTGGAATCGGGTCTCTGTAAACCCAGATCTCTAGTCCTAGGCCAAGAGTTATAAAGATACAGTATTTCAGATGGGGCTTGGCTGGACCCCCTCTGATGGTTACTGACTGCCAGCAGAAGCAGCTTGTGGAACCCCACAGTTCTGGGTGCTGCTAGTCTAGCTTCTCATGACAAGGAGAACTTGGCCCAGCTCTCCTCCGAACACTGTTCCCATTAGGACACGCGGCTCTGGGTGCTGCTAGTCCAGCTTCTCATGACAAGGAGAACTTGGCCCAGCTCTCCTCCGAACACTGTTCCCATTAGGACACGTGGCTCTGGGTGCTGCTAGTCCAGCTTTTCATGACAAGGAGAACTTGGGCCAGCTCTCCTCCGAACACTGTTCCCATTAGGACACGCGGTTCTGGGTGCTGCTAGTCCAGCTTCTCATGACAAGGAGAACTTGGGCCCAGCTCTTCTTACACTGTTCCATTAGCTATATCAGGATGTTATCAGGGTGTTGAATGAAGGTGCAGATTAGATTCTGCTCACCTTCAATTCCACCCAGCATTAACCCCCTGCTACTCTGAGCCCACACATCCGGTGTCAGCCCCACACCTCCACACAGCTACCCAAAGAGGATGTGAAACCATCTGATGGGTAGAGTAGCAGCTGGTGGGTTCTTTAGCAACTGGGGAAAATGCTGGGGCCCCCAGAAGGGCAGAGGGCAAGTTGTGCATCTGTGACATATCCAGACTACCCCTTACTCCAGAACACAAACACATGTTCTTAACTCTCCAAACCACTTCCAGTTACCTCTGGCCTGAACCTCTGCCTTGGTGCCCATCCATCCAAAGGCAAAGAAAAGTAAGGCGATGGAACCATTCTCCCTGCAAGTTTGTAATTAAGGATCTTCAGAGAAAATAGTCTTGGAGAGGGACCATGATGTGGATGGCCATAAAAGCATTGGACCTTTGCATTCAAGAGAACTCAGCCATTAATTCATTGACCTTGACGCAAGTAATTTCTGCCTCATTCTTTGGAGTGACAATATTCCTAATACTCTGTGAGCTGGGATCGTCAAGATAGACTTTTTGAAGGAAGGGGCCACACAGAAGGAGCAGTGGGAAGGAAAGTTATCAATTTGGAATCAGAGACTCTAGGTCAGGGGTCCTCAAACTACAGTCCGCGGGCCAGATGCAACAGCTGAGGACGATTATCCCCCTCACCCAGTGCTATGAAGTTTCTTTATTTAAAGGCCCACAAAACAAAGTTTTTGTTTTTACTATAGTCTGGCCCTCCAGTAGTCTGAGGGGCAGTGAACTGGCCCCCTATTTAAAAAGTTTGAGGACCCCTGCCCTAGGTTCTTAACCTAGCCCTATAACCTTGTGTCTCCACAAGATCTCAGTCCCTCATCTGCAAAATGAGGATATTGTATTAGATGGATTAGATGAGAGCCTTAGTGCAACTATTGAACTACAGTTCAGGAGACTTGAGTCTGGTTAGAGCAAGTCACTTCCCATCTAAGCCTCAGTTTCCTGGCCTGTAAAACAAGGTTAGATTAAATGATCTGCAGGGTCCATAGAGAGGTCCATCTCTATGATTTTATATATATATATATGCAGAGATCAGTGTTCTAAGATACAGATGAATGGTTCCTAACAAATTTTAATCTTTCCTTCCTTCCTCCTTTCATTCATTCCTTTCTTTTTTTGAGGCAGACTCATTTCTTAACCCACGGTCACACAGTTAGTGTCTGAGGTTGGATTTGAACTCAGGTTCTCTTGATTCCAGGGCTAGTACTCTATCTACTCTGCTATCTGTCTGCCCCCAACCCATTTTAACCTAAAGAAATTCATAACTTCCTTCATGTCCTTATCTCCCACATATGCTAGTTACTGTACTGAATATCTGTTGACTGAGAAAGTATATGACAAAAATCATAATCAAATCAGTGCATCCTGACTTTTTAACTGATCTTTAACTCAATCCTGATCAGTTAGCATTTATTAAGCACCTACTATATACTATGAGCTGAAGATTAAAAAAATCAGTAAAATAATTTTTAAGAAGCTTCTATTCTATTGAAAGAGACAACACACACATATACAGAATAAATTAAAAAAATAAATACAAGGAAGTTAGGAAGAAAAGAGTCTAGCAGCTGGGGGGAGCAGAAAAGACTGTGGAGTGATGATAATTGAATTTGGAATCAGACAGTCTGAGTTGCACCTTGGGTAAATCATTTAATATCTGGAAAATAAAGGATTCAGACTAGAAGAGCTCTGAAACCCCTTCTAGCTTTCAATCTATGAACTTCTGAATATTTTATTACTTAATGGATACATACATATATATGTACATATATGTCCATACATCTACATACATTTAAAATAGGAAAACAATAATGTCTATGAAGACATTATTTATTCAGTCTATAGAAGATGTGATTATTTATTCATGGATTCTCATAAATTCATGAACTCTCCTAGAAAAAAATCTTTGGCCTCTTAGGAATTCATGCTCCACAGAGTAGGAACCATAGGCATCTAGGTGGTATAATACACAGAGCTCTAAAATTGGAGAAAGGAATACTATAATCTGGTCTGGGATAATTTCTAGCTGTGTGACTCTGGGCTAGCCATTTGACCTCTATCTACTTTAGTGTTTTCAACTGTAAAATGGGTCTTACATCTCATAGGATTATAGTGAGGATCAAATGAGATAATACATGTAAAATACTCAGCATAGAGCCAGGTATACAGAAGGTGTTTAATAAATGTTTGTCTATTCCCATTTTACTATATATTGCATAATCTTATTATTTACCTCTGTAAAGGCATCTTTTATCCCTCAACTTGCCTTGTTTTTCCTCATCTGTAAAATGAAAGGATTGAAGAGGGATCACACATTTATTAAGCACTTTCTATGTGCCTGGCACTATGCTAAGTACTTTATAGGTATTATCTCATTTGAGATCTAAGTTCAAAAGAAACTATTTTTAAGGAACCTGAGGCCCCACCCCTGACACTGGAAGATTCTAAGTCAGGAACTCTTGCCAAACTTCAAACACTTCCCAGCTGAGGATACTGGATAGTGAGGTTTGGGAACTTACCGGCATACCTTGCCCAACCCCTTTTGGGGCGGGCTTGGCCACTGGGACAGAGTGACACCCCAGGATAGGCTCTTGGGGAAGCCTGGCTTAGATGGGCTGACAGACAGAGAGGCAGCCGGAACTCAGACTCCCTGGGGCCCTTGCGCCCTCCCCATGGCCCGAAAAGCAAGCCCAATCCTTGCTGCACCCCGACTAGTCAAGCAGAAGAAAGGCTGGGTTTTCTATGCCTGCATTTCCCTGATAACCTCGCGAGGCCGGGCGGCTTCCCACCGAACCTCCCAGGGAAGCCCACACTTGTTAGAGGTGAGTCCAGGAGGAGCTCTCAGCCTTCTCTTGGGGAGTTAGGGTTGGAGTCGGGAGTCGGAGTGGGGAAGCAGAGCATTTAGGGTCTGGTTGGGCCCTGGCCAAAGCCTCAGGCTTCTTTTCATCTCCTTCACCCATTTTCAATCTCTGCTCCTTTAGAACTGGATGAATGAGTTTGGCTTCTCATGGAAATAAAGCAGTTTTGAGGAGGGCCACCCAGAGCTGGATGTTTGAGGTCCCATTTCTCTGTCTTAAGAAAAGCTGCCAAAGATTGTAGTGAGGTAGAAATAGCAGTGAATGAGAACTTAGAGCAACGTGAACTTTTTGCTCCCTGTATAACAAGAGGCGAGTACTCCTCTGTGCCTCAGCTTCCTTCACCTGTAAAAGACAGTTTATAGGATCCCTTCCCGTTCTAGAAGGATGATCACAAGGGAGACTTGAGGTTTGTCATGTCTCATTTTCTCGTTTTATTTTGTATCTATGAAGGTAAAAGCTCCACGACCATTCTCTTGAGGGTAATAATAGAGAGTAGTGGGTAGTGTGGTAAGAAGGCGGGAGATTCCATAACTTAAGTGTTCAGACAGCAGGATAACAGTATGTGTGGATGTCTGGAGCCTTTCAGAAACCAATGTTGTTTTTCCTGGGTCAAGGCCTCCTATACACAACAGCTTCAGAGATGGTTACCAGCAGATACTTCCTGGCTCCTACATTCAGACTGATGGGACATTAATAAATACCAAGCCAGTATACCCCAGGGAGAGACTGAGTATCCCAAGGATTCTGGTTAGTAGTCATAGTAAGCTATGAGAATCTAGCATTCTGAATCAAAATTTCAGCTCTTTCCTTAATGGCTAGCTCTCACTTGTTGGATAAAAATATGGCATAATTAAATTATTATTTGAAGGGAGACCATTTCTTATCTAAATCTTGTACCTCCCCTGGAGCCTGGCATAGTGTTCTCTGTACACAGCAGGGTCTTAAAACAAGTTTGTGGAATTGATTTAAATCTACAATCTTATGATTTGGGTTTTATTTCTGGCTTTGCTATTAACTACTCAACTCCGGACCTTAGTTTTTCCATCTGCAAAATGAAGATTATACAATCTGTCCCCTTTGATCTTTCAGGTTTGTTGTGAGGATAGAAGGTTGTGATGAGGACAATATTGATTCAAAAAATATGTAATGCAATATGAAGGACTGATTTTAATGTAGGTGAGAGGACACCAGTGGTCTGACCCTCTGAATGTTCTACTTAGCCAAGTGCCTTTCTGGAGAGTGATTACTTTGGTGGAAGCTGTCCTGTCATGTTGGCCATGTGCAAATTTCTTCAAGTCATTTCAGGGGAATATAATATGGACATATAGAATAATAATGGTTAGACTTCAAAAGAGAACTTAGAATATTAGATTTGAATTAGAATATTGAATGTCAGAACTGGAAGGGATTGGTAAATCATTTTTCAGTTGTGCTCAACTCTTTGTGATCTTATTTGTGATTTTCTTGGCAAAGATACTGGGATGGTTTGTCATTTCCCATACCAGCTCATTTTACAGATGAGGAAACTGAGTCAAATAGAGTTACACAACCAGGGTCACACAGCTAATAAGCATCTGAGGCCAAATATGAATTCCTAAAGGTGACTTCTCTGACTCCAGGTCCTGCACTCTTTCCATTGCATCACCAAGCTGCTAGAAGGATAATCTAGTCCAGATGGGGAAACCTTGTTTACAAATGAGGAAATCCAAGGCTCTAAGACAGGGAGTAAGAAGTCTTTCCCCACCATTTTGGCCTGTGAAGAGTTCCTTTTCTCCTGTCCTATATAGATTTTGCTATTAAAGGGAAGACCACTTGAAATAGAAAGGGTGACATTTCCTTTAGTAGTGTATATTCAGCCCGAGCTCTGTCTTTATACCCTCCGATTCAGTATCTCTTTAAGCCAAAGACAATAGCATCTTAATTCCCTCGTGGGGTCTGAGGCAGGAAACTCTTATGGACTAAGTCAGGAAGCATGGTTGAGCCTGGGGCCTCACCCTATGGGGCTCTGGAACCACAAACCTTGTCAAGGCTTATAAATGTAGCTGTCCTCCTATTCACCTCTCCCACATGGGGCTACCCGGTGAACCACAGAAGCAGGTGAGGAATGAGGTAATTCTGGGTCCCAAGAAATGACCAGGGAGACACACAGGGCGTGGCTGGAGAAGTTGCCAACACTCTGCTCCCTGGAGTTCCTACTGCCGTCTAAAAATAGACTGAACAGAGACTCATTGATCTAGGATGATTAGGTACAGTCCTGTCCCAAAGCAGGGCAATGGACAAGATGAGCTCATATATCTACTCCCCTCCCTTTGGTGATAGCTGCTATGATGGGAACTCACAGTCTGGAAAGATAGGGTTTCTGGGTGATCGGGACAGAGAGTCCTTCTCCAATCACCCTTGGTGGTAGGGAGCAGTGCCCTGGGATGAGAGAAGGAACAGGAGTATTCATGAGGATCTGGAGGACAGATTCTGCCTAAGAAGCACCCGAGCACTGTATGTGTTTCTTCAGACCTTAGTTGTGGGTTGTTGGGTGGCTAACCAAAGTAGGGACCTAGAGGTGAATTCACTTTGCCCTCAATCACTCTAGAGCCAATCTCTGTCCTCCTGACATCTCAATGTCATCTCAAAAGTTGACACAGATCCAGCAGAGTTCTCCTCTCAGGGGAAAGGCAGGCAAAAACAAGAGGTGAAAATGGGAAAAGCATTGAGTGATTTCTTAGGTTTAAGCTTTTCAAAGGGAGATAGTAATACGTGGAGCTTTATACAAGAATGATTAAATATGTAAACATCAAGGCTAGGAGTAGCTAGAGTAACCAAAGAAGGCTTCTTGCAAGAGGTAGTTAAAAGTGGGGTGTTGACAGGATGAGACAAAGATTAGTAATAATCTCTCAATTTGAACTGCTCTTTATATTATTTCTAAGCCCTTTCACATCATTATCATTATCATCACCTCATTTGATCTTCTCAAATAGCAGTGCTGTCTCAGCAGGGTAAGCCTGTGAAGTATTATTTTGGGCACATCAAGTATTGTTTTACAAAGGAAAAAAAAAACATGCCCAGAGAAGTTAGAGCAAGAGTTCTAGTTCTTGGGATTGTTTGACCATGATTTTCCTGTTCACTATGAAGGATCTTGCTCTGTTTTTCATCTAGAGAAAGGAATGAAAAAGATTTACTCTTCAGGTCAGTATTCCTCCACACCATCGAGTCTCTTCCCTCTTATCTCTGCCTCAAATCACAAAATGTTAGGGTTGGAAGGAACTGGAAGGAAATAGGATACAATGGAAAGAGTATTGAATTTGTTGTTCAGTACCCTTATTTAGAAAAGAAAAAAAAATTTAGAAAAATATTATTTAGAAAAAAAGAGAATAATATATTAAACCAAAAATCTCTTGTTCTTCTTCTTGCTTTTCCTTTTAGCTATATAAGAAATTCAACATGCAACTTTCAAAGCTGTCTTGTTTACTTTTTCTTTTGACTTTTCTATTATCATCTATGCATTTTTTATTTTAAAATATTTATTGTACAAAATAAGAAAAAACAAAAAAGAAAAAGAAAAAAAAATTGCCACATGCCCAGCAGAATATTAAGGATTCAAAATATGTAACAATTTCCATTTCAAGAAAGCATATATAATAATAGAAGACATCATAGTCATGACTATCCATCTTTTCTTTGCTTCTTTGTAGGTTATTCTTTTGTTCTCTGTTGTACATTTTTTACTTTATTCTTTTTCTCCCTCCCCCTACTTCTCCCAAGCAGGCTACAGTTAAGTATGGATATATTTGTGTGTATGTGTGTGTTACACCCTCCCCATATAAATAGATCTACATATACACATACATAGACCTATATGCATACGTGTATACATATATATATACATATGCATTTATACATAGACATGCATCTAAAACAATAATATGGCTGACATATAACGTAGAAATCTCGATTGAATTTTTAAATTTGACTTTGAGAGGAGTGATTACTAACTCTACTTTTTTTTCTAATAAATTCTGTTCTTGATCCCTATCCTTGTGTATATCTCTTATTTCCTATTCCTGCTAATTCTTCTGCTCCTTAACTTGCCTTACTATTACTTAATCTCCCCTCATCCATGGATCCCTCCTTTATCTTCTCCCCCTTTCCTTTCCCTCCCTCTTTGTCCCATTCTCATTAATCTACATACCTTATCCTATTCCCTGCTCCCTTTATTTCTTTTTTTCTCAATAATATTTTTCCCAAACACATGTAAAGATAACTTTCAACATTCATTTTTGTTCCAATTTTTACTCTCTCTGTCCTTACTTTCTAAATCCCCAAGACAGCAAACAACAACCAAAAAAGGTGAAAATTCTATATTGTGATCCACATTCAGTCCCCACAGTCCTCTCTCTGGATGCAAATAACTCTCTCCATCCCAAGTCTATTAGAATTGGCCTGAGTTACTTCATTGTTAAAAAGGGCCATGTCCATCACAGTTGATCATCACATAATTTTGTTGCTGTGTATAATGTTCTCTTGGTTTTACTCACTTCCCTTAACATCAGTTCTTCTAAGATGTTTCATATTCTCTTCTAGTTTTTCATTCTTTATATTATTTTGTAAGTTTTTCTGTTTTTCTTGAATTTTTTTTAGCTTCTCTCTCATTTTATTTTTAAAGCCTTTTTTTGAGTTCTTTTATAAAGTCTTTCTAGGAAGATAGCCATTTAATGGATTTGGGGGAAAAGAGGCTTTTTTTGCCTAAGTGTTCTCTGAAGATGAACCCTGGTTTTCCCTATTGCCATAGTAAGTTCGGTTCTTTCTCCTTTATCTGCTCATTTTTTTTTTTAATTGAGAACTTATTAATATAAAAACCTTTAACCTGCAGGAGAGTAGTGGTAGCTCGGAAGGTTGCTTCTGTCTTCACTTCACCCTCTAAACTGGAACCTAAAACAAAAAATAAGTATCCACAGACAACAGCTTCCCTGCTCCACTGGTTCTAGGGTCACCAGGTGTGCTTGTTCCTTCTTGCCTAGGGCCAAGTCCCTGCAGCACAACTGGGCCTGGTGTTCTATATCAAGAGAAGTTCCCACTAAATTCCTGGGCTCAGACCCCAGTCTTTCCACCTATCTGGGAGGTAAAATTCCTGTGGTTTGGTCTGAGGTTACCTCTAAATTCAGCTAGCCTCAGGGCTCCGATTGCTGTTTCTAAAGAACTATCCCAAAGGTCATTACACTTCATATAGGTTAAACCTCAGCTTGGGATCTTTCTTTGGATTTTCTTCATTTGAGACTTCCCATATCATTCCCTGTTCTCTTTTGGGTATAGGCCTAGTAGTGATTTCATAGGATCAGAGACATTGAGTAGTTTAATGACTTTGTGGGAGGGGGGAATAGATTCAAATTGCTTTTCAAAATGAAAAGCCAGTTCACATTTCTATCAAGAGTACTTGTTTTCCCAAAGATTCACCAGTAATTGGCCTTTCTTTTTAAAATTATCTTTGCTAATCTAATGAGGGTAAGATGAAACCTCAGAGTTATTTTCATTTGCTTTTCCAGTAATTTGGAGTATTTTATATCATTATTAAGTGTAGGCTTCATCCTTAAGACTACTTGCTTAAGACCTTTGACTGTTTATTTATTGGTGAATGGCTCTTGTTCTTTTTTATTCTAATCAGTTCCTAATTTATTTTGATATCAGATTTACATCAGAGAAATTTGCTGTAAAGATTTTTTCAATAACTTGTTTCCTTTCTAATTTGAACTACATTTGTTTTATTTCTTTGACATCTTAGAAATTTTACAGAATAAAATTGTTTATTTTATCTTTTACATCCTCTCCCTTACTTAGTCATGAGCTTTTCCTCTTTTCATAGTTCTAACAAGTATTTCTTTTCCTGTGCTTCTAATTTGTTTATGCTTGAATCTTTTGTAATAAAGTCATATATCCATTTAGAATTTGCTCTATTATATAGTTATATATGGTATGTAAAATTTATGTGACAGTATGGCATGAGATGTTGGTATATGGTATTGAGATATTAATAGAAGATATTACTATTTTGTGTAAACTTCTGACCTAACTCTTATTAAAATGGGGTTATATTCTCTTGTATTCACAGCTACACCAAACTTAACTTCAAATAATTTTGGACTTTTTCCAAAAATCAGCTTTACAGTCCAGTTCAGAATCTTGCCTAGAGTAGATATTTAATAATTATTTATCAAGTTGCAAAAAATTGAATTGAAAATATACTTTAAAATAATAATTAAAAAATCAGTGAAGATCCTAGATAGCTGATAATGAAATGCCCCTTAATTTCACAGCAGAGGTAGAGATTAATAAGACCACCTTTTTTATTATAACTTTTTATTTACAAAACATATGGATGGGTAATTTTTCAACATTGACCCTTGCAAAACTTTTTGTTCCAAATTTTCTGCTCCTTTCCCTAGATGGCAGGTAGTCCAATACATGTTAAATATGTTAAAATATGTGTTAAATCTTATAGAAATATATATACAGTTATCTTGCTGCACAAGAAAAATCAGATCTAGAAAGAAAGAAAAGAACCTGAGAAGGAAAACCAAAAATGCAAGCAAACAATAACAGAAAGAGTAGAAATGCTATGTTGTGTTCCACACTCCTGTTCCCATAGTTCTCTCTCTGGGTGTAGATGACTCTCTTCATTACTGAATAATTGGAACTGGTTTGAATCATCTCATTATTGAAAAGAGCCATGTCCATCAGAACTGACCTTCGTACAGTCTTCTTGTTGCGGTGAATAATGATCTCCTGGTTCTGCTCGTTTTACTTAGCATCAGTTCATGTAAGTCTCTCTAGGCCTCTCTGAAATCATCCTGCTGGTTGTTTCTTACAGCACAATAATATTCCATAACATTCATATGCCGTAATTTATTCATCCCTTCTCCAGTTGATGGGCATCCACTCAGTTTCCAGTTTCTGGCCACTACAAAAAGGGCTGCCACAAACATTTTTGCACATATGGGTTTCTTTCCCATCTTTAAGGTCTCTTCGGGAAATAAGCCCAAAAGAAACACTGCTGGATCAAAGGGTATGTACAGTCTGATAACTTTTTGAGCATAGTTCCAAATTGCTCTCCAGACTGCTTAGATTTGTTCACAACTCCACCAACAATGCATCAGTGCCCCAGTTTTCCCACATCCCCTCCAACATTCGTCATTATCATTTTCTGTCATCTTAGCCAATCTGAGAGGTGTGTGGTGGTATCTCAGAGTTGTAAGACTACCTTTTGTATGCATAATCAGATTTAGTGATTTTAAGGATATTTCAATGAGGCACAAAGCTTCCAAGAATACATAAATAATCTTCCTTCTATACCCTATTTTCACTAGACATCGTCTAAGTCTATCTGTTCTCAAACTTTTTGGTTTCAGGATACTTTTTAAAATTACTGAGAACCCCCCAAAGAATTTTTGTTTTTGTAATCTTATATCTCAGTGAGTAAATAGATATTTACTAAGCTAAACAATGTGGTAAGCTTTTGGGGATATAAAAATAGACAAAAGACAGTCTTTACCCCAGAAAAGTACACTCTAATGGGGGTGACAATAAGCAAATAAATTTGTACCAACAAGCTACATACAAGATAAATTGTTTAACATAGGGGAAGACAATAGAATTAAGAGAAGTTAAGAAAAGCTTTCTGTAGATGATTGTTGGTTTTAATTGGAACTTAAAGGAAGCCAGGAGGCTGAGATGAGGAAGGATAACTTTCCAGGAATGGGGGACAGCCAGAGAAAATTACCAGAGCCCAGTGGAGTATCTTGTTAATAGAACAGCCAGGAGGCCAGTATCAAAGAGAAGAGGGTGAGTAAAAGTATTGATATTTATCACCTAAGGAACTGAAACAGTATTATTATGAAAATAGTTTTCACCTCTTGGACCTTCCAAAAGAATTTAGGAAGATCCCCCAAAGATTCCTAGGCTATATTTTGGAGAACTCCTGATTGAGAGAATTGTGCTCAATTCTGGGCATTCAAGATGATAAAGGACCTTACATCCATTGTCATGAAAGATGAACGAACTGACAGAATTTTTAGCCTGGATAAGAAAAGACTAGAGGAAAAGGAAGGAAGGAAGAAATGAAGGAAGGAAGGAAGGAAGGAACAAAAGAAGGAAAGAAGAAAGAAAGAAAGCTTAGTTGGTAAAGTGGATAGAGAACAGGCCCTATAATCAGGAGGATGTGAGTTCAAATGTGACCTCGAACAATTTCTAGCTGTATAATCCTAGGCAAGTCACCTAACCATTTGCCGCCATTCCACATCTGGAAAATGAGCTGAAGATAATGGCAAATCACACAAATCTTTTGCCAGAAAATTCTAAATGAGGTCTTGAAGAGTCAGACATAACTGAAATTACTGAACAGTAATAAGTGTGCCAGAAACTGTGCTAAGTACTTTATAAATGCCATGCCATTTGATCCTCACATGGGAGGTAGGTGTTATAAATTACTCCTGTTTTTCACATAAGGACCAAGGTTAGATGACTTATCTAAGGTCACATAGCTAATAAGTATCTAAGGCTGATTGAACTTATTGTTGACTTCATGTCTTCTATCATACAGAGAATAGATTAATCTTGTTCTGTTTGACTCCAGAGGCTAAAATCAAGAGTAGTAAGTAGAAGTTGTAAAAACGCAAATTTAAGCTTGAGTTTAGGATCAAGTTTTGTTAACAATTCCAGCTATACAAAAATTGAATAGCTCTTGGGGTCTTCAAGCAAAACCTAGAAGAATACTTTTTGGAAATATTATAGTGGGAATTCCTTTTGAGTATGGGTTGAACTAGATAGCTATTGTGATCACTTTTGAAGCCTCCAATTCTGTGACTCTTTTTAAAATTTGTAATTAATTTTTCCTAATTGAAAACAATCTGAAGACAAATGAAGAGGGAAAGTCAAAAGATATCAACAAACCTTTTCTAAAAATTAATTTTAAAACAATTGTCATTGCCAAAGATAAGTTATTATATAGATATAGACATAAAGTTGTATAAATATATTACACACACACACACACCTATATCTATATATGTCTGGGACTTAGAAGGCTGTTGTCAAAGAGAAATTCCCCAGACATTCTGATGACTGAAGTTCCTATCCTCCTGAAGACTAACCTGGCCTTTGCTAGGGAGGAAAAAGAGGAAGTAAGTGGGGGAAGGGCCAGAGATTCAACCAATATGGGAAAGAAGGATGCCCCTCTAATTTCAGCACTGTGGTGCAAAACCCTATTTATTAAACCCTAGTTAAGGCTGTGTAAATAAATAACTTCCAACAGCAGCTTAGTCAGAATTGGGGGACAGGAAGGAGGAAGAAACCATTTTTAGCTTTTAAGCTCCTGAAGGACACAGCCTGTCTGTTATTGTTGTACTTGTTTCTTTGGCACCTGGTTAGGTGTTTAGCATTTAGTGGTACTTAGTAGGTGC
This sequence comes from Sarcophilus harrisii, assembly GCF_902635505.1. Lineage (NCBI taxonomy): Eukaryota > Metazoa > Chordata > Mammalia > Dasyuromorphia > Dasyuridae > Sarcophilus > Sarcophilus harrisii. The sequence goes on along the minus strand of NC_045427.1, from coordinate 485,018,048 downwards.
TTCTTAAATTCAACTGAATTAAATACCTATAGGGTGATAATGTGGTTACACTGTGTGCGGTTACAGATGGTGTGCTGATTCATAGCATAGGATTTTATGTAAACAATAAAATGCTTGCTGAATGAATAAATGAATTCTGAATCTGAACACCTTTCCATCAAGCCACCCCTAGCTTGCTGAACCAAAAATCTTAGAACAAGAGGTCCATCAGAAAACTTTTCCGAAGGACCCTCTTTCTAGCCTGGTTAGTCATTCCCAGCTCCTTAAGTCCTAGGGCTTAAACCCTCTACCTGGTCATCCCTCCATTCCCCACTCCTACTTCATGTTATGGTTTAGCTATCTATCTCTAAGGTCCACTGGATTCCTAGAAGTTCTTTGATTCTAGCCATTGTAGGTGAGGGGAAAGACCACTTTCTGGGTTAGCATCAGGGCTACTCTATCTGTCCCAGACTTCACTCCTGGCAGCTAGGAAGCCAGTTAGGCCAGGCACATAGTATTTGGGAGGGGGTGTGGGGAATTACTCTGTGGGAGGCTCAAAGCACGGGGTAGTGATTACACCAGGGAGCTGAGTCACAGAGGTTTCTTCCTGATTCAGCATTATGGCCTTAGCTTGGGGTTCCCTCATGGGGGCAGGGAATTGGTCGTCACTGAATGATGAAATAGAAGTGAGGAGACAGGTTCCTTGCACGTGGCCCATTACCACGTAAAGGAAGTCACTTCTGCTTCTGGCAATGACCTGATATTTTTAGAAAACTGACATTTTTATGAAGTCCTTAAGGAAGAGAAGGCTTAGAGACTGAATTCCTTTTGGGGAAACGAAAGGGGATCTCCAGGAAGGGACTTTTGAGAGAACACATAACTTCCAAAACCTATTTAGGGTGCCTTTTTCTAGATTCTAGACACTCAATATTCTACTTTCAGATTTTCTTTTATTTTCCACTTGATCTCTGTTGGCACTTGTGTAGCAGGAGGTTGAAGGAAGTAGTTCTTAGCTGGGAAAAAAGCAATCAAGCAACACTTAATTTAATTACTGGCTTGTACCCCAAGCTGGAAAGAAGGGAGATGAGAGAGAGAGAGGAGAGAGAGAGAGAGAGAGAGAGAGGGAGAGGGAGAGAGAGAGAGAGAGAGAGAGAGAGAGAGAGAGAGAGAGAGAGAGGAAGAAGGAAAAGAAAGAGTGCCTGTTTACCAGGAAGGGGGGGAGGAGGAATTACAACAACATGTATTTATATAAATCTGTACAAAACAAATTATTTTATTAAATAAAGTGATTAGTCTGGGAAAGATGTGCTATCAGGAGTAAAGAATGGGGGAGATGAGAGAAAGGCTGTGGTTAGGGACAGGAGAACATACTTCCTTCAATTCATAGATGTGTCTTAGACTGTTCCAAGTTCCCTGGTATGTTTTTGAACAGAAAACATCTTGTCTGGTCCAAGAGCAGTCACTAAGATGGATTGCAATCAATCTTCCAGAAGCCATAGAGAAAGGTGGCTGTGTAGTGGGGGAGGAAGAGAGCGGTAGACAAGTGAAGTGACTGGTTTTTTGAGGTATGCTTATTTTTACTAAATAAATGTCTTTTACTTTTCTGAGGCTCAGTTTCCTTTTCTGTAAACTAGGGATAAAAATACTTGTTCTGCTCTAGCTGTCAAGTTTATTGTAGGGAAAAGTTGAAATTGTGAATATGTGAAAACACTTGCAGACAGCTATATAAATGTAAATTACTCTTAATGATCGCTCCCAAGCTTAGGTACCTTTTTCTGCTCTCTTATCTTCAGTCATTCTCCCAGACCTGCCCGTTGCTTCCTCGCTAGAAAGGACCCTCAACTTCTCTGCATTTCTGTCTTAGTCTGTGAAATGGGGATAACAACACAAGTCTATTTATTCTCTTCCTGACGGAAATATCACCAATTAAATGTACTATCTAGGGAGTTGTGGGCAGAGTAGAGTTTGTCACTTGGGAGCTGACAAACTGAGGGAAGACTCTTTCTTAGCCTAAGGGGCTGTTTTCGAAGTTAACCCCTTCCGGACTTTTTGTTGATCAATCTTGAAAGTGCCGAGCAGGCGGCCCTGACAGCCTCACTCCCAAGTCTCTTTCCTGAGCTGCTCGGAAATTGCAAGTTTCTGCAGCCATTGTGGTCAGATTACATTAGTCACGTCACAAATCTAGAGCTAGAAAAGAACTCGAAAGGCATTTAGGCCAGCCTTTTCATTCATATACATTCTGAAACTGAGGCTCAAGAAGATTAAGTGACTGGAGAAAAAGTGGAATTTAGATCCAAGTCCAGATCTCGGACTAGTCTTCATAAATGGACCCTCAGAGGATCCACTTCTTTCTTCCGCCCCAAATCAGTCGAGTATTGAATCTAGAGAAGATGTTCATAATCTCGTGTAGGTGAACTTAAAAAAAATATTTTGACGACCATTTCAGCAACATGTTTACTCTTTAATCCTATGTGTTTTGTTTTATTTTGTGCATCTAAAATCAATATTCTGAAAAATATGTTCTTCAGACACACAGAGAGGTCCTTAATATCTAAAGAGCCCACCTAAACATGTAGGGAACCACGTGTACCTAGAAACCCTTCAGGCTGGCGGAGGAGAGCGCAGCCGGCCGGGGCAGATTGCGGCAAAATCGCCCATCTCTTCCCAGGAAAGAAGGCCGAAGGGAGCGCTCGCTGCCCCTGTGACCGGGCACAGATGCTGGCTAACACACTAATCAGAGACAACCCTCCCTCAGAGGCTCACTAGCTACACTTCCAGTGCACCAACATAGAATCACCATTTATTTCGTGAAGGCTTTTTGTGATTCCTTCACGTATTCATACATTCTACAAATATTAAGCGAATATTGTGTGCTGAGAACCCGAGCTAGGTAATGGTCGGTGGAAGGGAGGTTTGACAGGATCCCTGTAACACAAAAGCTGCGCAAGGAATCGGGAAGACCGAAGTTCGAATGCGACCTCAGACTAGAAGTGCGTTAGATGTGCAACACGGGATAAGTTATTTTGCCCATCAGTTCCCTCAAATGGGGATAACCATTCTTCCCTCTTAGGACTGTTGTGAACGTCAAATGAGATCATATTTGTAAGCGTTTAGCTCGGTGTCTGGCACATAGTGGGTAACATAAATGCTCATTCGTTTCCCCTCTCACAGAGTTGACTGTCTAATTAGGGGATTAGACTCAAGTACGACTAATTAGAATACACAGTTTTACCCGAAGTGTACAATATTAGAGATGAAAACAAAGTGCGCTTCTCAACTCCTCCCCCAGATCTAGTTCCCACTTCCTCCACTCCCATCTTCTTTCTTTCTTAGGCCCCTCTCTTGGTGGCTCATTTTGCCGTTCTCCCTTCTTTTCCTCTCGGCTGGGGATCCGGCCCCAAGATGTTGCCCGCCCAGTCCCGGCTTTGCCCGCCTCCCGGCCCTCGGGCCGCCCGGTCCGTTCGGGGCTCCGCCCGGTCCGTTCGGGGCTCCGCCCGGTCCGTTCGGGGCTCCGCCCGGTCCGTTCGGGGCTCCGCCTCCGGCTCCGCCCCCAGCCCCTGACATCAGGCCGGGCCCGAGCCCGGCGCAGAGCGCGGAGCGCAGCGCAGCTCAGCGCTCGGGCCGCCCGACTCGCCAGCCCAGCGCCTGGGGCGGGGGGGCAGAGGCCGGGCCGGCCCGCGGGCCGGGGGCGCCGCCCGCCCGCTCCCTGCGGACCTCCATGGTGCATCTCATGTGGTCCGAGCCCGCGCGGGGACAGTCGCTGCCGCCGCCGCAGCACAAGCATGAGCAGTTCGGAGCCAGCGGCGGCGCTTCCGAGAGCATGTTCCCGGGCTCTCGGCGTAGCCGCAGCCTGTGGGACGCCGTGCGCCTCGAGGTGGCCCCCGCCGACAGCGGCCCCGTGGTTCTGCACAGCTTCACCCAGCTGGACCCCGACCTGCCGCGCCTGGATGTGAGCTCGGGGAGCAGGGGAACGGGGATGGAGGGAGAGCCGGAGGCAGGAGGGGGCTGAGGCAGGCCGGGGAGAGAGGGACTGGGCTTGAGCTGTGATGGGCCAAGTGGGTTGGGAACCCGGGAAAGAGGGACCTCGGGACCTCCATCAATCACTGCATACGTCACCTTTACCCTTCCACCTTAGCTTATCTCTTGCTTAGCGTCAACCTTGCCCATGCCGGACATACACCCCTCCCCCACTTTTAAATGTCTTGCTAGAAAGCGAAGAGTAAAATATTCTTTCCTTTCGAAATCTTGGGGTGGGGGCGCTATTGGGAGAGATCAGTTTACTTTGCCAGTATTGATGACTTCACTTCAGCCCCGGATTCAGGCTGTCATCCTAGTGTCAGAGATGCCTCCCTTCGTTTTGACTTCATCAGTAAAATCCACAAACCGTTCGTACGACACAAGTTAAAGCGAGTTCCGAGCGTTTGTGCTGTTTTGGTCATTGTCAAATGTCTAAAAACTGTTTCAAGCTGACTTGAGGGGATGAGCCAAGAAAGCGTAACAACGAGCCAGGGTCCTTGCCTTTAAGGATCTCACAAGTTCTAGATGAGAGGCCTTTTATTTCTAGGGAAACCGGACAGTCAGAAGACCTGGCTTCTAGTTCCAACTTAGATGCAGTGTGATTGGGGGGAGGGGGCAATTTCTCATCTTGCCTCTGTTTCCTTATCTATAAAATGATAGAGGGACTGGCTAAGCTCAAAAGCCCTTTTCAGCCCCAACCTTGTAAAATTTTATGAATTTATGGAATTGGAAACCTAGAGACCACCTCAGCCAGCTTTCTCCTTTTACAACTGGGGGAAATTGAATCGTTTTGAAGGGCAGTGTCAGGGTCACGTTTTTAGTCCATTTTCTGCAAACTTATGGCTCCTGCCTCCCGATCATTCTTTGTACTACCATCACCTCTAATTTATGACTTCCTACTATAGTAGATGATGCATAGGAGATAGTCCAAGTATGTGCTGGAATTACCAATCATATGATTGTACAATTGGAGAGGATCAAGGGGCTGCCTGTTGTTTGGTAGGAGGAGGGAAACAGATGATCCTTTGTGCCACTTTGGGAAAAGTTGTGAATTCTATTTTTGAAGGAGGAAAGGGGGAGATATAGTAGTTAGACAGGGCCTTGCATCAGTTGACTTAGGGATCTGATCAGCTAAAACCCATGGCCTAGTTGGCCTATAGTTTGATCATTCTCCCCTCTCCTACCTAGTATGCCTGGACCCTAGATGGTCACAAGAGAAATGATATTTCTTAGAACCTTCTGATTGACAGCCACTTACTTTCTGGTACCTATTGTAGTCAATTAGATCGAATTTAGCCAGAAAAATTTAGGTCAGATCCAGGAATATCGACTGAGAATCTTCCATGAACTCCAGAGGACCCAGGACTACCATGGGCATCTCCATACTGCAAAAGATTATGGATGTTAGCATGATTCTGAATTCTGACTCAGATCAGGTGGCCCTAACACAACTAGGGTCTTTAGATATCAATCCCATTATTTCCAGGCAGAAGGCCAGGCCCTGCAAGGGCCATTAGAAAAACCCACAGAGATTGGGGCATTGATGGGGGAAGAATATTGGCAACATTGGACAGAGGGTGGGCAGGAATTGTGAACGTGAAGACCATGATTTCATAGACAGAAAGCTTGTCCTGTGTATCTGGGTGTTGGGGGGGGGGGGAGACATGGGTTGCTTGGTGTAGGGTGGACTGCAGATGTGCAAGCTTGAGTGTGTGTATTCAAGAGACAAGACATGCGCACACTTGCTTGAGTGCAGCTGTGGGGGGTCCTTAGAAGATATTAATCATCTTTCCCCTGCTTTTCCTTTAGGCTCACTTTGCCTTTCGCTGGATAAGGGGAAAACTTTTTGGCAGTCCGAGCCCCATTTCTAGGGAGGGACCCTTTAACCAATATCCCTATGGCCCTGTTCCAAGCCATAAATGGATGACTGACCTCTGTTTCCCCTGTTTCCCCAGGGTCCTTCAGACAGAGAAGGAGTGTGGTTAACAGGGTTAAGCTTACAGGGTCCTGGCTGTCCATTATGTGGGAGGCGGCAAAACCTTCCTATGCCCATGACCTCCAACCTGGCCAGCCATTCTCACCCTTTGCTCGTTCTTTAGCTCCTGGGAATTCTGGGGTCATGAAGGTGACTGGGGCTCATTTAGGGAGAGGCCCTAAACCAGAACTCCCCCGAGTAAGGGTGGGAGGTGTCTTGACACTGTTTACAGCCGCTCATCTGGTTTTCATTATGTCTGGCAGGAAATCTGGCTCACTAAATAAATCCTTTTGCACAAGGAGAGCCTGGATTGATTCTTGGCAGTCAGGCATTGATAGGAAGGTTGGGTTGGGGGAAAACCACAAGCCGTGGATGTTTTTCTTTCTCCACGCCATCAGAGAAGCTCAGGAAGGAGGTCTTCTCCTCCATCTTAGTTCCCAGCTGTGTTGCCTGCGGCTTCCTCTCCCTCTCTCCTTCAGTCTATGCTGCCGCTTAAAGATTAAGAGTTCTGACTAGGGGAAAGAAAACCAGGGTCCTGGCAGAGAAGGCCTGGGGACAAAAGCCCAAACACAATATTCATTTACCATCAACTCTTCCCTCCCCAGGGGAAAGGAGGGGAAGTCCCTATCCCTCCTGCCAACATCCTCTCCCCTCCTGGGGCGGATTTCCTCGTGGCGATAGCTTGCCAGGGTTTCGGCAGGAACAGGGAGCTTCGGACCAAGGCCATCTTTGATTATAGCTCAGGCCTTACCACTAGGAAAGCAGCCTGTCCTCCCCCATATCATAGAAAATCAGGGATAGTCCTCTTCTCCCTTCCTTTGACCTTGCCCAGGTGCTTATTCAAGGTGTCTTTTCAGTTACCTCTGTCTCTGAGTCAACCAAATCTTCCTCCTGCCTAGAACTTGTAGTGGGCTTCCACTAATAGAGACCTAGTGTCCTGAATGTGGGAGGGAAGCTTGGCCCTGGTCAGAACCAGCCTGCGGTGTTGTGTTCAGTTCTGGCTGCCACGTTTAAGGAAGGACACTGGCAAACTGGAGTGTATTCAGCGGAGAATGACTGGGAGAACACTGGAGATAATGCCATGGGAAGATTGACTGAAGTAATGGGGTATTTGGACTGGAAAAGTAGCGCCTTTAAAAATTTAAAGATCTGTCATAGAGAAGAGGGCTTAAACCTTTTCTGCTTGGCTCTAGAGTAGAGAATTAGGAATAAGGGCTAGAAGCTGTAGAAAAACAGCTTTCATGTTATAGCATAGTTTTCCTTTACTGTTAGGCCTGTCCAAAAGTAAAATATATAGGAAGAAGTTCACAATTCCTAAAAGCATTTTAATGGAGACTGGGGATATTGTCCATGGGAAATGGAATAGAGAAGGGGAAACTTTTCAGTTATGGTTTGAACTAAATGCCTTTTGAGATGTCCTCCTGCCTTGAGATTCCGTATTTTTGTTTGTTTCCTTACCTCTGAAGAAGTCCAAATCCTCAAAGTGCATATTAATTAACAAAAACTTATTTAGCACCTCATATAGACAAAGCCCAGTGCTAGAGTACTTCATAACCTGCCTTGTTCTACCTTTCACCTTACTTCTTCCTCACCAGCCATTCTAAGGTCTAGTTTCATTGACTGCTGCACACACACACACACACACACACACACACACATTACAGAATGCTCTCTCTCCTTGTCTCTGTCTCCTGGCTTCCTTCTAGTCTTAGCTACATTCTCATTTTCTGCAAGAAGCCCTTCCCAGTTCCCCTCAATAATAGTGGCATCCCTCCAAGATTTTTTTTCTAATTTATTCTGTAAATCTTTCATTGGTATAGAATTGGTTGCATGTCCCATTAGGGGTACCTAGCATGCAACCAACTGTATACCAGCAGTGACTGCAGGTTCCTTGAGAGCAAATGCCATGTATTTTTGCCTTTCTTTTTATCCTCAGAACTTAGCACAGTGCTTGGTACATAGTAGGATATTTAATGAAATGCTTGCTGACTTGATTTGACAAAGCATAGTCAGTTATATTAGAGTATAAAATTCAGTCCCAGCCCTCAGTGAACTGAACATTTAGTTGGAGAGACATGAAAAGATAATCAACAATATGCCAGTGTGTGATCAGTGCCACGTGAGTCATGCACACAAAGTTAAATACTGGAGTTCAGAGAGGGGAAAATACTCTTATCATGGCTTCATTGAGGGGAGACTTGAATCATCATGGGAATCTTAAAGCTAGAAGGCCTCTTTATCAACTAATGCAGCCCTGTCCTTTTAAATATGAGGCCTAGAGAGGAGGAAGACAAGGACACAGGTAGATTCAGGTTTCACTTTAGAACCTCTTCTCTCCTAACCTTCTGTGTGATCATCCACTCTAATAATAGGGCCTTGAAGTTAGGTTAGTTAGTTAGATAGGAAGGACTTTCTAAGCAGAGAAAAACAGATATCTCATTTATTTTTAATGGGCTGGATCATGCTATCCACTTCCTTCTTTCCTGACCTTATCTGAAAGTTTTTGTGTCTAACCACAGTCCCTCCTGCTGCAATCAAAGCTTATTTCCTCACTTTGGCTTGAGAAGGGAGAAAGTAGAGATCCAAGAGTTGATGGTTTCTGGGTTGGTCATCAGTCTTCCCTGAGGTTCCCCTACCTTGCAAAGTTACACAGAGAGAAAGAAGAATATTTGGAATACACATGTTTTACAGCCTGCGTGGAGCCCATTATGTGTTGGTATTTCCTGGTCAAGTCTTGCTTCTTGGCTTCTTTCCAAAAGGTGCTGTCTCCTCCGGAGCTTCAGGACACACAGGGTTCAGACAGCAGTCCCTCGTAGCCCGTGTGTGCTCTGCTCCTCTCCCTTCCCCTCTGCTCTGCTCATTTCTCCTCCCCTCCTCCCAGAGCTCAGATGGATAGGGAGGCATCCATCCTGCCTCCGCCGCCGCCCGAGTCTTCGTGTTACCTGCCAGCTCAGGTTCTCCTCTGGCTGTTCCAGGGTGGATGGGCCTGGGGGGAGGGGAGGACGGTTGGGTGTGTTGGCACCTAGTCCCAGTTCCTGGAGGAATCTGCCCGAGCACCTGTGGGTGGGGGAGCTGCTGGCCTGGCTTTCCCTGGGGCTGAGGATGGCTCCAGAGCCTCCACTACTCAGGACAGTAGCAAGAGAGGCAACTGAAGAAGGGGCGGAGGTGGGAAATGTTGCTAAGGGTGAAAAGGCTTCCAGGCTTCAGCCAGAATCCAGGAATCCCTTCTCTGGCACCATCCATGCTGGGGAGAATCTGCCTGAGGTCTGCCATTGCTGTCACCCCATATATATTCTCTTCTGTGTGATCATCCACTCTAATAATAAGGCCTTGAAGTTAGGTTAGTTAGTTAGATAGGAAGGACTTTCTAAGCAGAGAAAAACAGATATCTCATTTATTTTTAAAGGGCTGGATCATGCTAGGGGAAAATCTATCTACTTCCTTCTCTCCTGACCTTATCTGAAAGTTTTTGTGTCTAACCACAGTCCCTCCTGCTGCAATGAAAGCTTATTTCCTCACTTTGGCTCAAGAAGGGAGAAAATAGAGATCCAAGAGTTGATGGTTTCTGGGTTGGTCATCAGTCTTCCCTGAGAATAAAGGTTTGAGCCCCTCTTGCTTTGTGGGATGGCTTCCTCTGTAAAGGATTGGGAATCCATCCACAGCTGGACTTCCCATATGTCTTGAGCCATTTCTTTTGCTCCTTCTGGGACATAATTTGCATTTCCTAGGCTTTTGAAAGTTGGGGAAGGAAGCAGAAACAGCTTATGCCCCTGGGGAGTCTGCCTCATGACCCAGCTAATAGTCTGGGAGGTCACCTGATGCCCTAACAGACTTTGTGGGGCCGGGATTTCCTAAATTTGAGTCCTTATACCTTGACATAAGGTCAGCCACAGATGTGCTTCCTATTCTTCATCTCCTCCCCAGCCCTGCCCCACTCCTGCCCCAGTAGTTTTTCAGGGTGTTGTAGAATGCAGAGAGCAAGGCATGGAAACCTGTATTCTATCCCTGGCTGTAATTCCTTCATTCCTTGGCCTCAGGCAAGTTGATTGAAAGGAACTTAGATTTAAAAATTGGAAGGAAACTTAGAATTCACCTAATCCTGTTGAAACTGAGGAAACTGAGGTGAGTTGCCCCATGAATCACATTGATACTAAGTACTTAGCCAGGAGGGCATCTAGGTGGCTCAGTGGATATAGCCATAGACCTGAGTTCAGGTCTGGCCTCAGATATTAACTGTATGATCCTGGGCAAGTCACTTAACCCTGTTTCCCTAAGTTTCCTAATCTATAAAATTATGTGGAGAAGAGAATGGCAAACCACTTCAATATCTTTGTCAAGAAAACTCCTTGGACAGTATGATCCATGAGTTCATGAAGAGTTGAACATAAGTGAACAACAATAAGAGCTTAGACAGGATTTGAACCCAGATCCTCCAATGAAGTATCGATTTCCACTTTGCTAAGAATGTCTGTCCCATTCTTCTAAACTGCAGCCATTTTTCAAGGCCCCTTTTCCCTGATGTATTGCAAAGATTAGACCGAAAGCCAGGAGGCGAGCTCCAAACTGGACCCTGACACTGTGACTTTTGGGCAATGTATTCCATTCTCTAGTTCTGTTTCACATTTGTAAAATAATAGAGTTGGACTAAATGTCTGTGATCTTATGCAGAGGCCCTTTCTGCTGTGACACTCTGCTGCCCTTGATGCAGTGGGATTATTTTAGAAGGACTGGGAATTTCCAATGCAGGAAGTTACTAAACTCTGTCAGAGATGGGTTTGGAAAAATCAGCTAGGTCCCCTCTGTCATCCTATGTAAAATGATGCTGATAATGTCCACTTGTCTCAGGGAGGAGTGGGAAGGAATCTCCTTGGGGAGATAGCTGTGGCTCTTAATGAGATTCTGAAGAGCCTTTCTCTTTCACTAATTTGAAGGAGACTCTTGAGGCCTCTGTTTCCTTGTTTGTCAAAAAAAGAAAAGGTCAAAATGTGTGCAAAAAATTAGCCGATCTGTATCCTGTCTGCCTCAGGGAAGAGTGTTCTAAAGATTGAGAATGAGACAATACTTAGAAACTGTGAGTGTTCTATGTGAATATCAGTAAGGTGGTTTTTTGTTCTCTAAGTGATCTATTTTATAGGTGAAGGAACTGAGGCATGTATAGGGGGAATGACTCACTGGGATTCACACAACTTTCACTTCTTCTATTCTTCTCTGTCTCATTCTATTCTGGCCCGGCTGAGACAGCAAAACCTAAGGCAGATATAAAAGGTATATGGCTTGTGGCATGGAGCAAGGGATCTGTAAGAAGCGTTGGCTATGCCCTGTTGGACCTTTCAGTCTGACTTCTCGGATCTCTCATACATTATAGCATTAAGGTGCTATGATCTCACATACCAGTGTATTATATGAGAGTCTTGGATTCCATTGCTGGAATTTTACAGGCAGACTTGTTACCCCCAGGGGCACAAGACCAGAGATCTCTGTACATTCCTGCTTCCCCCGGGGCAGCAGCATTGGTGGACACATCTCACCACAAAAGACAGCAATGGCCTATGGCCTACATTCTCCTTCCCCCTCCCTTTAACTTCTGAATATGGCATCCACACTTCAGGGAAGGGGTGAGTTTGTTGCTAGGGAACAGGATTTGGACACAATATCAGCTGAGCCCCATTCACAGGGGCCTTTCATTGGCAGCCTGGCTTTCCTGGGAGGTGAGATTCCAGAAGGCCTTTGCTGTGTGTTGGAATGTGGCTGGCATTGTGGGAGGGGCTTGGGGGGATGAAGAAGCGGTCAAAAGCCAGGACGAGTGGGGAGTCTGGGCCTGGGACATCTTCTTCTTATGTGATTTCATCAGTTCCATGAGTATGACACAGAGGAGGCAGCTTTATTCCTCTGGATTGATCATCCATTCATAGGATTGTTGATTTAGCATTAAAAGGGATATTGGAGATCATCTGATCCAGTCTTTCTTTGAACAGATGAAATTAAGCCCCAGAATGGGGAAATGGCTTGCCCAATTGTTAGCAGATCTAGGATTGAATCCAGGGCCTCCGAACCCCAGATAGAGGATTCTTAGATGCTACCTTTTGCTCCTTCAGCCTTCCACTCTCCAATCTCTTCAGTCAATTATGACCTTTCTCCCCGGAACTGCCAAGGACTTTGTTTTGCTCCTGCTTAATACACTTATCATGTATTACAGCTATCTGTGTCATTGCCTTTATGACAGAAATGATCTAGGAGGAGAAAGAGGGCAGGGTACGTCTTATTTAAACTTTGTCGCTGCCTCCTGCCGAATATAGCGCCTTTCCACATGGTAGGCATTTACTAAATGTTAAATGAATGATTACAGAACAGTTTTCAGGAAGATAAATAAAGGCAGCACCCCAGCTGACCCCGTTTAGCTTAGCAAACAAAACCACCACTTTCCCTGCCAGTCCCAGTCTCTGCTGTCCCAAAGACTGCTGGCACCCTCCCTTCTCCACCATAGAGACTCTGTTTATGTTTTAAGGTAGGGAAGCATGTGTGGCTGGGTAAGAGACAGAGGAAAGAGTAATTGGCCTAAAGGATCTTTCCTGTAAATGAATTAATTGGGGGGGGGGGGGAGGCTGCCATGTATAATGTGCTTCCTATATGCCTTTAAAACACTGTGCTAAGTGCTGGGAATACAAATAGAGAAGGCCCTCCATCATTCCTGAACACAAAATATGATCTGGATCTGTCTAAAAAAGTTTCTTAACCAGGGGTTTGTAAAGTTTTAAAAAATATTTTGATAACTTTATCTCAATATAATTGGATTTCTTTGTGATCCTATGTATTTCATTTTATGCATTTAAAAAACAGATTCTCAAGGGGCTATTAGGTTTCACCAGACTTAAGAATTAGGAACTCCTGGTCTAGAAAAATAAATCCCTTCACCCCTAACCTGGAACAAATTGTGACTGAAGATCTTTTCCCCTCCCATGCTTCTGCCTCTCCTATGGTCTTAGATAGCCAAAGGGTGGGGTGAGATAAGAGTCAGGGTCAGGAAAACAAGCATTTATTGAGTGCCTGATGTACACCAATTACTGGGCTGCTAAGTGCGTAAAAATATTATTTCATTTGATCCTTATAACAACTCTGGGAAGTAGATGCTATTATTATATAGCCATTGTACTGTTGAGGCTCACAGAGTTAGTTAAATGGCTTGCCTGGAGTCACATGGCTCCTAAGTATTTGAGGTTGAATTTGAACTCTGGTCCCAACAATCCTTCCACTAGGTCTAGTTGGGCGGCACATCTGGCTTGTCTTTGTCTTCCAATAAGGGGAAAGTTTCCTGTGCTCAGGGAAGGATAAGTGTTGGTTGGGAAACTGCTATGCTCTGAGTGGGGTCCCTTTGCCAATGCCCCCACTCTCAATATCTGAGATCCAAGTGATTTAGAGGATATTTTGGAGAACAGAGCATGAGCCTATTGAGTGATGAAGGGAGGGGAACCTTGGAGTTCAGTTAGTCCAGCCTCTTCATTTTGCAGATAAGGAAACTGAGGCCAGGGAGTAAAGCTTGTCCAAAGACACAGGTAGTAAGTTAAAGAACTAGACTCCAAACTAGGTCCTAGATCTTTTGAAGTCCATGTTTTTGTTGCTGCTGCTGTTATTGTTGCTGTTGTTACTGCTGCTACAGTTATTGTTGCTGTTGTTGCTGCTACAGTTATTGTTGCTGTTGTTGTTGAATAATTTTGGAAATGTCCAACTTTTCATGACACTTTTGGGATTTTCTTGGTAAAGATTCTGCAGTGGTTTGCCATTCCCTTTTTTACAGAGGAGAATACTGAGGCAAAATGGTTGAGACTTGCCCAAGATCACACAGCTAGTAAGTATCTAAGGTCTGATTTGAATTCAGGAGTTGAATCTTCCTGACTTCATACTCAGCAGGTCTCCCTACTGGATCACCTAGCTGCCCAAGAGCCATTTTACAGACAGGGAAATTGAGACCCAGAGAAGGGAAATTACTTAAGTTTACTTAAATTCCATAAACATTGGTTTACAATGGGCAATGCACACTGCCAGGTGTGCTGGGCATATAAAGGTTAAAAATTACAATATCAGCCTTCAGCGAGTTATAGTTTATTGGAATGGTGGGGAAAGGGAATATGTTGTGTATACTTATATGAAAAACACAAGGAAGGGTATGATTGAGAGAGGGGGCTGGAGTGGAAAAGGAAGAAATCTGTAAAAGCTTTTCAGAGGAGATGGTATGTGAATTGAATTAGAGGTTAGAAGGAAAAAACTAATGCAAACAGAGCTGAACTTGGCTCAGAGTTGGTCCAAGCTTCCCATCTGAGATCCTAGGGAAAGACAACCATTTCAGAACCTAGATGTGCTTCTCATTTTCCCTGGTTTGTTGCTCTAGAAACAGATACCTTGGAGAGACTAGATCTGCCCTAAATGTGTTCTTTATCATTTTCTTAAACAAAAATTCTCTTTCCCCCACTTTAAAAAATAAATACCTATATTTTCCCCTGTATCTCTCTTCTGCCTCCCAGAGAGCGTTTATTAAAATTTTTTAAAAAGATATACATTATATTTATTACATTATATTAAGATATACATTATATTTATAACATATAGAATATATTAATTAAAATAATACCATTGAATGTTAAATACCATATTTTTAATTAAAAAATAACTATTTAAAAATCAGTGCTTTTACTTTCCCCCCCAAATCTTCTTAATGTATAGCCTAACACAAGATAACTGAATTCTCATATTTGCTTTTGCATTCTGTCCATTGTGATACACACACCCACAAACACACACACAAACAAACAAAATTTTCTAAAAAGAAAAAAAAATGGAGCAACAAGTTAGCAAAATTTATCAATACATTTTTTAAAAAATCTAGCATTACATGTAGTGTTGCACACCCAAGAACACCTTCCCTTCCTCCCACCCAAATCTCTGCAAAAGAATAGGAGAAGATATCTTTTCATATCTCCCCTTTCAGACCAAGCTGCTTGTTTGCAATATTTTTGATTGCTTTGTTTTGGAAGTTCTTTCTATTTACATTGCTGTAGCCATGGTATCTGTTGTTTTTTTGGCTTTGCTTACTTACTTACTTACACCATCAGTTCATGTGAATCCTTCCATACTTCTCTGTATTCATTATGCTTCTCGTTTCTTACAGCACAATGATATTAAATTACATTCACGTACCACAGTTTGCTTATCCTTTCTCTAGTCAATGGGCATTTACTTTTAAGCCAATGTTCTTGATTTAAACTAGTATTGTGTCCTGCTTCTGCTCCATAGGTACTTGAAGCAGGACTTAGGAGGTTTGTTATGTTCTGGGACGTTTTGAGATCATCTATAACCAGCTTCAAGACTTTGAGCCTAATGTTGGGTTTCTCTTTTAGAGGGAGTAGATGCATCTACTGAAAGGAAGGTGGGTTGTCATGACAACCTTAAAAACACTAACAACTTCACCTCTCTAGCCTCAGGGCTTGTCTCTGGTTGAGGTGTTTCGGTGGTTTGGGGTCAGAAATGTTTGTGGCTTGTGTGTACACATGTTTCCCACCATATCCCAGCAAAGAAACATAACAGCCCCTATGTGGAAAGGTGGTATTTTTCGGGTTTGGTTTTTATTCTTTTTTTTTTTTTTTTTTTTTTAGTCCTCTCTGCCTTAGCTCTTAGATATCCAACCAAGGTGACCCTCTTCCCTTTCCAATCCCTGACTCACCCTAGCTGCCTGTGGTGTGCCTCTCATCTCCCCTAAGCCCTGTCTTAGGAAGTAAGATAGGTACAGTGGTTGAGGCTGAGTCAGAGCAGAGGGAGCATTTCTCATTCTAGTACTTTCTGGCCTCTGAGAATCCTAAGTTCTCCTGCTTTAATGATTCTTAAGGGCCAAAAATTTTTGGCTTTAGAACTCCTTTGCACTCAGAAAATTTTCTGAAGATGCCAAAAAGCTTTTATTTATGTCAGTTACATCTATTAATATTTACCACCTTAGAAAAGAAAACTGTACATTTAAAAATATTAATTCATTTAAAATAATAACCCCATTGAGTGTTAAATAACATATTTTAATGAAAAATAATTTTATTTTTAAAAATTAGTGAAAGAGTGATATTGATTTACTTTATTTTCTTTTTCCAAATCTCCTTAATGTCTGGCTTAACAGAAGATAGCTGAGTTTTCATATCTGCTTTTTTTTTTTTTTTTTATCAGAACATTGTGATACCTTGAGTTGCAGTATGTGAGGAATGTTTAGCCTATGCAGATAATGTAGTTGAAAAAAGGAAGTTGTATTTTAATAGGCAAATAACATTTTAGTATTATTACAAGAATAGTTTTGATCTCAGGGACTCCCTAGAAGAGTCATAGGGACCTTTGGATATGCAAGGAGCTCTTTTAGAATCAGTACTACATAGGATCTCCTTTAGGGCATTTAGAGGCTTCTGAATTCAAAGTGGATTACCTTGTCCCTAAATCAGCTAAGTCCCTCTTCAGGGTCAGTATTCACTCCCCTCACCTCTCCCAAGTAATTCCTCTTTTTACAGGCAATTGCTCTGTCTCACTAAGGGAGACATGAAGCTGGAGTTGGGAACCCTGCGATGACTCAGGTTGTTTATACTCAACAGGTTGCCTGAACAAGATGTGGAGTGACTTGGGGGAGCAAGCAAGGGTATATGTAAGGTCACCGATTAAGTGATGTAGCAGGTATATAGAATCTCTGGCGGTGCATATGGAGATTTAGGGCTCCATGTGTTGTCTCAGAAGAAGAAAGATCAGGGATCTTGGAGAGGAAAGGGGGCTGAATGCATGGCATATCTGCCACCCCTAAATATCCCCAAATACTAAAAGTGAAACTTGCTTTCAAGAAGTGGGGAGAGTGTGAAGGCCTTTTAAATTTGAATAAACTCTGCTTGGAGGTCCAGTTAGTTCTCTCTGCAGCTGCCCTCTTATAGCCTTAGAGTCCCTTTCACTTCATACTTGTCCTCTATATAAAGTTATCTGTCATTCTGGGTGTATGAGAAAGAAATTTTATTGTTTATTTTTTAACCCAAACCATCCAAAACAATCTTTATAGTCAGGTGGTAAGATTCTATCTTCTTTTAGAGATGAGTTCCCTTCAGGGGGAATCGAATTTTGCTTTGGTTAAGCAGCGAGCTCTTATTTTTGAGTTTTATAGCCTTATCCAAAGGAGGCAGAGTGGACCAGGAGTTAGAGCATTTTTATTTTTTAAAGTTCAAAAGGTTTATTTCTTAGCTATGAAAATGCTATCAGTATTCTTTTTTAAATAGTATTTAATTTTTCCAACTATATGCAAAGATAATTTTCAATATTCACTTGTATTCTAAAATTTTCTCCCTCTCTCTCCCCTCTTCAAGACAGCAAGCACTCCAATATAAGTTAAAAATATATAGTTCTTCTAAACCTATTTCTATATTCATCATGCTGCGCAAAAAACAACAACAGATCATGTCTGATTTTTCATGTGCAGCACAATTGGGGAAATATGTATAGAAGAATTGCACGTGTTTAACATATTGGATTACTTGCCCTCTAAGGGAGGGAGGAAAAAAATTTGGAACACAAGGTTTTGTAAGGGTGAATGTTGAAAACTATGTATATATTTTTAAAATAAAAAAGATTTTTTTTAAAAAAAGAAAAATCAGATCATGTTTTTAAAAGCTAGGAAAATCAGCATAACTTAGTGTGTGATCAGTTGTCTCATAGGAAAAATATGGTGCTTAATAGCATGAGTAGCACTCATTTAAACATCTAGTCAATTTCCAAAAATAAATCCACGTACTCAGTTTTGTCTTTGGCCATTTTATGCCTCTAGAGTAAATGTGTCTGAGTGGTAAATTCAAAGCATTTCTGATAAAATTATAGAAGTACTTTACAATATAATCTGACTAATCAAAAATAAATTACCTCTAAAAATCAGAACAAGAGAAATCAGATCAAAAGGGGGGGGAAATGAGAAAAAAAAAAGCAAAGAACAACAACAAAAAGTGAAAATTATAGAGCATTGTTCTGTAGTGGGGAGGGCACACTTTCTAGCTCTGGACACCTAGGTTTGTGATCTGAGTTTGCCAGAGAATGACTATGTGGCATTAAATTAGTCACTCTGCTTTTCTCATCATTAAAAATGAGGAAGGCACCCCGAGAGAGGATTGTGGGGACTGAGTGTGGATCACAACAATCTATTTTCACTATTTTTTTTATTGCATTTTGTTTTCTTTCTCATCTTTTCCCCTTTTGAACTGATTTTTCTTGTGCAGCATGATAATGGTGGAAATATGTATGGAAAAATTACATGTGTTTAACATATATTGGATTACTTGCTGTCTAGGGGAGGGGTGGGGGAAAAGGAGGGGAAAAATTGGAACACAGGGTTTTGCAAATGTGAATGTTTAAAATTATCTGTGCAAAATTATTCTGAAAATAAAAAGCTTTAATTTAAAAAAAATGAGGGGAGTGGGTTAAAATGAGGGAGCAAATGACCTCCACATGACCTCCAAGTTTCCTTCTAGCTGCAGAACAGATTTCCAGTCTGAGTTCTTGCTTTCTCCATCACTTGGGGACTGCATCATACTCCCCCCACCAGTTTCATTGTGAGAAGGACGATTTGGTGACAATAATAGGACACCATTTTGGCCCCATTTCAAACTGACCTGTCAAGGATATCCTGGCCATAGGGGAGTTGAAGGACAGAAACAGGATGATATCACCATCCCATCTTTTGATTTAACATTCAACCTGTAATGTACTCCCTCCCTAGAGGGTGAGTGTCTTTTTGCCCCAGTTTGCAGATGGGAAGACTAAGAACCAGAGAGATCCAGCATCTCAACAGAGCATTGGGTCTCCAAGGAGGCTGAGACTTTGCCTGAGATGAACAGGGGTCACCTGGAGGCTTGAAGTGGTTAGTTCTGAGGGTGAGAGGGAAGTACCATGAGAACAAAGAGAACCATTTAATGTTTTTTCCCCTGTCCTCCCCTACTGTCTCTAACAATCAGCCCAGAATTGGCTGCCTAGGTCCTGCTTTCAATGGCAATTCATTTTCTCCGCATCAGCTGTTTACTAGGTCACTCCCCCCCCTACTACTTCCCCTCCCATGCACATACTGCTCCCCCCAGTTCTGCCAGAACTCTATTCCCCAGAGGGCCAAGCTAGGCTCTGATTGGCTCCCCGGACCCGGGCCCTTGCCATGTGTGGGTGGCAGTGGAGAACAGTGATACATTGACTCGGGGTTACCCAGGAGGACTGCCCTCTCTATGCCAGGCAGCACCAGGGCCCTATTTGTCCCGGCCTAGAGCAAGCTCCTGGTTTCAGAGGGTGAGAAAGGGTCAGACAGCTTTTCTTTCCCCCAGCCCTCGCCCTGGGAGAGAGATGGGAGGAGGGAAATAGCTTTGACTCCTGGGGTCAGCCCTGCTGGGTGGGTCACAGGCAGAGGGAAACGAAGCCTCCCTGAGGGACCGAGGCTGAGCTGGGGGCTGAGCCTGAGAGGGAGGCCAGGGTGAGGGGAGACTGATGGGTGGACAGGCAGCTCCAGGGTCACATGACTGCTGTCGGGGAGCCAGCTGCTGCCTCTGAGGCAGATGGATTATTGGCGAGTGGTCTATTTAGAGCTTGAGCAAGGGGACCTGCCTGGGTAACTCCAGAATAGTGTAGGGAGGGACCAGGTTCCATCTTCTTTGTGTTTGTATTTGTCCCCATCTAACTGTGGAAAATTATTTCCCAATTAGTCAATCAATAAAGCTCACTGAGATGATGTAATGGAAAAAGGTCTGTATTTGGACTTAGAAAACCTGATCTCAAATCCTGAGCCAATCCCTTTTCCTCCCTGTACCTTGTTTTTTTCATCTGCAAAATGAGCATGCTGCACTATATGATCTAAGTCTTGTTTGGGTTGTAAAAATCTTATCATTCTTAAGTGTTTGCCAAATAACACTTAAATATTTGGGTGTGTATACAGATGTATGTTTATACACACATATACACACATAAACATATGTACATGTGTATAGACATACATAAGTATATATGCATATATATATATATATATTTGTGTGTGTATTTACACACACACATAGCCTTGTCCAAGGAGGGAGACAGGCGTCTAAGATGTAGTTCAGTAAATTTCAGCCCTATTGAGATAAGATCAGCATAGATGCAACAGAGAACAACTACATGCTACATATTGGGGTGCTGATAAAAGTTCCCTGTCTATGACCATTGGGCCATATTCCCCGGAGCCCACTGGTACGGCACTGAAATGCCCAGCCAGCCATGGGGCCATTTCTAGGTCTAAGGCCACTGTTCCCTGCCCCGATTCTAATAGTATAGGCTTCCCTAAGCAACTATCCCATTACCCCTTGGCTTGTGACCTCTCTGATCTCTGGCAGAAAGACTGGAATGAAAGAGGCTCCTGGGAATCATGTCTCTCACTTCTCTGCCTTACACTTTCCTGAGTGGCAGTCCCTTGAAACATGCCAGAGGTCTGCGCCCATGCCAGCTAATCAGCAAGCAAGCATCCACTCTAGCAGAATCCGGGCAGGGTAGATGGCATTCCTGGAGAAACTGAGCTGGCACTGGGTCCGCGTAGCCACCTTCTCTTGCCTGTCTGTTTCCATTCAGTGACATCCTATCCCTCGGAGCTGCTCAGTGACTAGGGCTTCCACGGGAAGCCCCAAAAGTCAGAAGAATGAGGCTAGTTTTGTGGTCTCCTCTCTAGAAACTAAAGAGGTTTAGCTCTAATCCCCCTTCCCCCACGCTGCTCCTCTGGCTACTGAGACAGTCTGTGGAGTCATGAGACCTGATGGCACAGCTGTGTGCTTTCAGTTCTTAGAGTAGAACAGGGGAGAAGGCACCATTCATCTCCTAAGAACTTCTGCTCCTCCTGCCCCCGGCCTTGACCTATGAGCAGGGGAGTGAAGCTCCTGATGGTAGTGTAGTCCCCCTAGGCATGGGAAGTATTCAAATTTTTTATACTCCTCTCCAAAGTATATATTGCTCCCTAAAAAATGGGCAGGTAGGTGTTTGGCTGGCTCATTTCCACAAAATATGAGGGCTTAATGGATACAAGGCACTGTACTAAGGACATCCCTTACTTTTTGCTCCAGTCTGGGAGATGACATAGGCCATCTACACAGATAATTTATCACACAAGGATAAAATGTGATAAATGTAAAGGAAGAGTTCATTCCAGAGGCCATGAGAAGTCGGGGGGGAGGGGATAACTCCAGCTGAGAGAATGAAAGAAGACTTCACCAAGGAGATGGTGGAAGCCTCAATTGGATCTGGAATTTCAGGACCAGGATTTCATCAAGCATCCATAGGAGGGAATGGAAACCCAAAATGGGAGGGGGAGGGCAGGAGGATAGAAGAATTGAGCCAGAAAATATTGACATAATGCTTAGCATGAAATAAGTGCTTAAAAACGCTT
Organism: Sarcophilus harrisii; assembly: GCF_902635505.1. Taxonomy (NCBI): domain Eukaryota; kingdom Metazoa; phylum Chordata; class Mammalia; order Dasyuromorphia; family Dasyuridae; genus Sarcophilus; species Sarcophilus harrisii. The sequence continues at coordinate 484,996,650 of NC_045427.1, read as the reverse complement.
GTGATGGCCTCTGACAACCCCATGTTGTTATGGGGCACCTTTTGTCTTTGACTGCCTTTGACTCCAAAGGTTTCATTTCAGCCTCTGTTCCCTTCCCACTTCCCTGAGCTAATTTTTGATGGGTTTGTTTTTGGTGCTTTGGGGTCAAGGGGAATTCCCCTCCGGATAGTCCGGATGTTACCAGAGGGTATTTGGGGACTTCTGCTTTGTGGTTTCCCTGTGAATTTGAGAGCCCTCAGGTTGCTTTTCAGTTCCTATGGCCAGAGGAAGGTGTGGGGTAAGAAAGGGCTAAATGTAATTTTTGTGGCTTTCCTTTCATTAACAGCCTGGGGAAGTGAGGGTGGAGGGGAGAGGAGGGAGATGTCAAGGGAAATGTGGTTAGAATATAACCCGAGGTAGGCTCAGATCCCAGAGGAAATGCCTTTCCTGAGGAAACTGGCTTCTATGGGGCTACCCTGAGAGGTCTCTCAAGGGAAGCCTAGAAATAGGGAATAGCAAGAGTAAGCTAAGAAACCTGTGACTTTCACAATGTCCTCTTCCCCAGAGGGTACAACAGGGCAAGGAGCTGAGTCCCTGGCTTTCTGTATAACCGTTGGTCAGCCGGCACCAACTTGGTCAAATGGGCCTAGCTAGGAGTGTTTGGTATAGAAGGATAACCCCACATCTAGTTATGCATTCGTTTACCCGGGCTCTCCTTCTCCACACATAATCATCTTCCCTCCCCATCTCTCTCATGGATCCTATGCCTTCCCATCCCTTCCCTTTCCACCACTAGTAAAAAGTTGATAGAGAGAGTGAGGATCTCAGAACATCATAACGTATCCAGGATATCTTCCCCCCTTTGGAGAAGGAAAATATTCTAAGGTTTGGCTTTGGATCCAAATAAACCTGGCCTTGAGTTTCCAAGGAAGGCAGAAAAAATTCCTTCACAACTAACTCCCCACCCCACCAGCTTTCCTGACATCTCTATTCCCAGGATATTAAGCCTTTTGTTTCCAAAGATAATGAAATTTTTTTCCTTTCTGTTATTATCTTTTGGCTTGATAGCCAATTCCTCCTTACTCCAAGGAGAGTTCCCCTTTTGCTGTTTTTGTTGGCCCAGACTTCTACTGCGATTCATCCAGCGTTCTCTCCCCTGACTTCCCTCCCCACCTTAAAGCTGCAGGCAGCCTTGAATCCTGGAATGTCATCAATCAACAAGCATTTATTAAGCACCAAGTATCCCTGCACCCTGCAGGAGGGAGAGGGTGGAAATATAAAGATGTGCTTCTACACTTACCCCATCCCAAACTTCCCCACGCCAGTGTCATGTCTCTAAAATGGGGAATTTCTGCTGTTGCCCAAGAAGGCGTATGGGTATGAATGAGCAGTGATTAGGGAAGGAAGTCTCCAGTGTGGTCACGTTGGGCATCTCTTGAAACACGTGCTGCTGAACATGAGGTGCTGACGCAGGGCAGAGGCCTCTGAGGGGAGAATCCTTAAGACAACAGCTGGCCTTCTCTAGGGCCTCACTATACCAGGAAGTCTCCAGGCTTGAATCTGGAGCCAGCTTTAGTAGTTCAAATATAGTAGAAAGAGTTCTGGCCTCAGAGGTAGAGACCTGGCTTTGAGGCCCGCTTTATACCACTATTTAACCAACTGAAGGCATATCACTTTCTTCTCTTTTGCCTCAGTTTCTCTAAAATGAGAAACTGGGCTAGGTAATCTCTAATGTCTTCTAGTTCTCATATTGTCCCTCTCAAATCAGGCATTTATTAAGCACTTATTGTGGACCAAGCATTATCATTATCCTTTCTCTCAAGGAGCTCACTTTTTAATGGGGGAGATGACACAAACAACTGTATACAAACAAGCCATACAGAGGATAAGTTGGGCATAAATCAGCAGAAGGTTATATTAAGGGTGATCAGCTGGGACTTGAAGGGAGTCAGGGAAGCCAGGAGGTGGAAATGAGGAAGGAGAGAATTCCAGGCAGGGGAGATGGCCAGTCACTGAAAATGCCAGTCCCAAATGGAGTGTCCAGCAAGATGGCCAGCATCAGTGGATCTCAGAAAAGTCGCCACATTTGTTTTAACTCGCTGTTACTTCCAGACCCTCCCCCCCATCATTCCAGCAGTCCCTCACCGTCTGTGCTGATTCTCATTCCTTTCCTAAGAAGTTTCACACCCAACTCATGGTCATTAGGTTGTTTTTCCCCTCTCTTTACCGTTCCCGTTGCTCACATACCCTGGCTTCCTAGTTCATCAGCCTCCTCAGTGCCCTTGCCCTAGGCAGTTAGGTGACACGGTACATAGACTGCTAGTCTTAGAGGCAAGAAAACTAGAATTTGAATCCTTATTTAAGTATTAATTGTGTGAACCCAAACAAGTCACTTAACCTCTGTTTGCCTCAGTTTTCTTATCTATAAAATAAAGATAATAATAGCATCTACTTCCTAGGATTGTTGGAGGATCAAATAAGTTGTCATATGTAAAGCTCTTTGCAAATCTATTATACTAATATATCTTCACCCTCATTAATAGTCATACTTTAGTCTAAACCATCACCATTACCTACACTTATTATCTTCATAATCTTGAATTCTCTGATTATAGTCTCCTTCCTATTCTTCCATTTCTCCTGGTGCTTCATTCCCCTCAAACTTCTCTCCATGTTCAGGCCCTTTACCTTAGCATCTTAAACTGAGCATGCTCAGTCAATTGCCCCTGCTTTGAGTTCACATGACTTCACTCTTGACCCTAGATTAGTTCAGTTCAGTTATATGCTCTTTTCTTGTTCTTTGTGTGCTCACATTTTGCTAAACTGCTTTCTCTACTCCTATTTGTTTACTCCTTGCTAAAGCAACTCATACAACTCTGCCACATGAGTTTGCTTCAAAATTTTGTTTTCTGATCTTAACTGCTGTGATCACACTGCTGTGTGGCCATATTTTTATATTTTCTTGATTGACTCTTTATTAGTCTTCTTACAGGAGTTCTTCTAAACCCCTTCTTTTCTCAAGTCTCTAAATCAATCCCCATGTTCCTTCTGCAAAGGAAGAATTTCCCCTCCTTTTTTTTTTTTTTTTTTTTTGGAAGATTGACCCCACAATCTCCCTTCTTTCTATCCAACTTACAATTTCTATTTTATATATTGGCTTCTTAAATAAGGTAAATATGTGCAAAACACTTTGCAAACCTATGTAAATGCTAGCTATTATGATTATTATTGATCTCCTGACATAACTATGCTTAGATCTCTTCCATTCTTTAAAAATACAAAATAAGAAAACCCTTCTATTTCACACTATTAGCCTCTCAAACTTTCATCTTATTGTCCTCAGTTTCATGACCAAATTCCTCTTAAAAAAGTGAACTATACTTGTTGCCTCAATTCCCCCACCATTCACTTCCTTCTCTATTCTTTATATTCTACTGAAGCTGTTTTCCCCAAGGTTAATCAACAATCTCTTACTTGATAAATCCAATGGTCTTTTCTCTGACCTTAATTTCTTTGAACTCTGTGACTTTTAACACCCGTTTACCTAAATAAAGTGTCTTTCCTTAGCATCCATGCACTACTTTCTCCAGGCCTTCCTTTCTCCTCTCTCTTTGATTACTCTTTTGAAATTTTTGCTGGATCATTTACCATCTCTTACCTACTAAGTCTTGGTGTCCCCCCAAGACTCTAAGTTCCTTTTCTTTTTATATATTCTTTTCCTTAGTAATGTCACCCCTTCCATCAATGATCATCCCAATGCTGATGATTCCCAAATCTACATCTGTCTCTTGTGAATTCTGGTGAATTTCTCTAGCTGCCTGTTGGCCATCTCTACCTGGTCATTTTGTTATGAGTATATTAAACTGAGCATCTGTAGAACTGAAAGTCTTCTCCCCCAACCAGTTTCTCCTTGGGGTGCCACTATCCTCCAAATGCCCAAATATTTATCCTGGACTCTTTCTTCCTCCTCATGTTCTGAATACAATTAATGGTTTTTAAAAGAAGCTAACATTTATATAGCATAATTGACAACTAATTATAAATTTTCAAATTTCTATCACTACAAACATCTCTTAACATCTGTCCTCCTCTGTTCATTTCAGGTTCGAATCTTCTCTCAGCTGCACTATTATAATAGTCCTCTCATTTGTCTCCTTGTTTCCTGCTTTTTTTTTTCTATTGAACCTCCTTCACACAGCTTAGTCTTTCCCAGGCTTAGATAGATCTGACCAGGTCAGTCTTGCTTAGAAATTTTCCATGCCTTCTTATTACTAATACAAACTTCAAAGCCTACAATAATTCAGAGGGGAAGGGAACAAGCATCTAATAAGGGCCCACTCTTCAGGCAGTGTGCTAATTACTTCCCAAATATTGTTTCATTTGATCCTTATGACAACCTTGAAGGTAGATGCTATTCTTATCCTCATTTTATGGTTGAAGAAACTGAGACAAACAGAAGTGATTTTCCCATGATTACCCAGCTAATAAATGTGAGGCCACATTTCAATTCAGGACTTCTTAAATTCTGGTCCAGCAGTTATCTACTATACCACCAACCTTTATTCTTTTCTGTACTTTAGATCTAAGCAACATTTTCAGACACTTCATATTCTTTCCCTTTAACGCATTTTATCCATTCCAGTCAAACTGACCTGTTAGATGTGTTCCCTCAAACAATTTATCCAATTTCCTGTCTTACAAGCCTGGAATATTGCTTTTCTCATCGCAGTTATTAGAATCCTTAACTTCTTTCAAGACTCAGCTGGAATACCACCCCCTTTTGTGAAGCTTTTCCTGTTTTCCTTCCCCTCCCACCGATCTCCCTTATATTTATCTGTATCTAGGAGGCACCCTCCTCCCCAAATGCAAACTCCTGGAGGACAGTCTTATCTCGTGGCTTTATATTTGTTTGATTAATTGAATAATTATGAATGTAAACTGCTTTTGTCAGTCTTAAAGCCACATATAAGTGTTATCTAGGAATAAAATTCCAAGCTGCTCTATCCTTCTTTTTCATATGTAGAGTTCTCATCTCCCCAGATAGATGATAGTCTCCCAGGTAATAAAATGTGACTTCCTTATCCCCACCTCTCAGTGTCTTTTATAGGACTACCTATGCAGGACCTGCTCTCTTAGAGACAGACAGACAGACGGACAGTGTATGTGTGTGTCTGTTTCTGGTTCTGTAATATTCATGAATCTATTATTTGTTGTTCAGCCGTTTTTTAGTCATGTTTGACCCTTCATGACCCCAGTTGAGCTTTTCTTGACTTTTTCTTTGCCATTTCCTTCTCCACAGATCCATTTTAGTCAGGCAGTGAAAGGTTAAATGAATTGTCCAGGGTCACATAGTTAGAGATAGTAAGTGTTTGAGGCTGGATTTGAACTTAGGATTTCCTAACTCCAGACCCAGTGCTCTATCCACTGAGACACCTGCTTTCTTTTCATGAATCCAGACAAGTGTTCTTCAAAGACCAGACTTAACTATAATAGGGACAGGGAAACAGTGATAAGCTTGGATGCGAAGCACCTGTGGAGCTGATAGAGGGTCCTCACTTTGCGGTTAGTAGGCACGAATGCCATAGTTCTGTGTGGTGGCCCTGAATGAGTTTGGGACTTAGGGGCTAGCTTCCTAAATGAAAAGCTGCTGTTCCAGCTAATATGTATTGACTGCTTTCTCAAACAGGCCTGAGAGCTTTGTTCCCAGCTTTGTAAAGTAAGAGTTGCATAAAGATGAAGCGGGGATGTCTCTGCCTAAGGATACTTGATGTTTCTCAAGAGATGTGTATTGGGACCTGTTCAGGGTGACAGCTTCCCCATTCCTAGCCCTGCCTGCTTCCTCAGAAGTTCAGTTCAATTCAAGAAACATTAACCACCTCCTGGGTACAAAGTATCATTTTAGATGATAGGGATACAAAGACAAAATTTAAAATAAATCCCTTCCCTCAAGGCGCTTTTATTCTCCTCGAAGATGCAACATATATATAATAAGTAAAGCTCTGAATATTTTGAGGGGAAAGGACTCTGCTAGGGCAGGGGTTCTTTACCTGAGGTTCATAAACTTGGTTTGTTTTGTTTAATTGTGAAATTGGATTTCAGTAAAATGGTTTTCCTTATAATCCTATTTATTTTGTGCATTTAAAAATACTATCCTGAGAAGGACCAGGACACAAAAGTTAAGAACCTCTAGACTAAAGGCATTAGGGAAAACTTCCTGGAAGAGGTACTGTAGAAGACATTGAATTCAGCTCCCTAATTTTACAAGTGAGAAAACCAAGGCACAGGCAGGTTAAGTTGACTTGCCCAGGATCATCCATCTAGCAAGCTTGTGAGGCAAAGTTTGAACTTCAGGACTCCTCGCTATAATCTACCTGCATTAAGGGTTAAGGAGGGACTGAGCCTAGAGTTGGTTTGTTGTTTGTGTCAGTGCACTAGTATTGAGAGATAGGTCACATATACCTCAGTAAACAACAGCTGATGATCTGGTTTGCCTCCCACACCAGAGACCATGCCTTGGAGTCTATAGCACTTTTATCTTCATCTCTGTAATTTCCATCCTGCCTTTCTTTCCCCCACCACCTCCATCAGTGACTTCATTTTTGGACCCACTTTTTCAGACTGGCAAGATTCCAAGCTATCTTTGTCTTTCTAGTCTCTATCTTTGCAACAACCTTGGCTCAGTGAACCTATCTTATCCAATACCTCTCCCATTTATTCCTCTCTTTCCAGTGTCTATCAAGCTTTATCCTCTCTTCAATTCTAGAAGTATGATCAAATCGACTCTGCCATCCTTTTTGGAAGATCCCCATGACCCTATTCATTGTCCTATAATTTTCTGGAGCAAAGTATCTCTCCCTAGCTATTACTCCCTTATGTGTATTGTCTCCCTCATTTGTAATATAAGCATAGCTTCTTGAAGTCAATGACCATCTCTGCTTTTGTATTTGTAGTCCCAGGGCTTTTAATACTTAGCACTTAGTAAGCATTTAGCAAATATTTTTTTCATTCATTCATCCATTTAGCTGGAACATAATAGAAAGTTGGGAATTTGGGGAGAGAAGTGGTAGAATATTGATATGAAATAAAACATACATTTTCAGATATAGTATTTTTGTTCTGTTTGCCTATATTTGTTAGGAAGTAAGGTTTCTGTTTTGGAGGAGGTTCATGGGTAGTCACAATAATCATAAAAAGAAAAGTGAAAGAAAGAAGTGAAGAAAGCTTTAGCATACATAAAGCAGACACAGTTCAGAAGGGGACATAGTTAAGCAGAGAAATTTTGTTGCTGCTGTGTTGAATTTAACATAACAGGTTAAAAAAAACTGAAGGTAAGTTCAGTTTCATGTACAATCCTTTTTTTCTGGACTTTGTATATTAAATATTTGTTTAAGTTTATTTAAATATCTATGTGTGTTCGCGTGCATTCGTGCATGTATAGAGAGAGAGAGAGGAAACAAGACAGAGACAAGTTTGAGTCAGATTATTGAAGGCAGAATGAGGAATGAGTATGTGTTTTATTCTAGAGACAGTAGGGAGCCACTGATGGTTTTTACACAGGAAGTGTGACATGGTCAGATGTGGGCCTTAGATTACTTTGGCAGCTACATGAAGATGTCAAAGTATATAATGTTTTAAAAAGAGAGGACCAGAAGAAGTCAAATGTGTGTGGGATAGAACCTCCTTGGGTATCTATAGAAGATGTAAAAAGATTGCTATTTGTACCAGTAAAGAGAAGTTCTCTTCAGTGAAATCAAAGAGCCATCGAAGCATATAAGTACTGGACATTTATTAAGCACTTACTATTATAAGGGTTGTGCTGGGTGCTAGGGAGACTGACTTAAAAATGAAAGTCCCTGATTTTCTGAGAATATATTCTATAAGGATGTATTAAGTTCTATTGAAAGTGATTAATAATCTAGACAAGAAAATGATGCAGTGCAAGATGGGACATTGTAGCCTTGGGAGTAAAAACTGAAATGAATATAAGCAAAGTTATAAAGACAGAAACTTTGGGACTTGGCAACTATTTAAATATGTAGGAGCAGGGAGAAGGAAGTGGAAAATGAAGCACAGAAAAGTTATTCTATTCAGTAAAAATAGAGATGTTTAGAGGCAGAACCCATTTAACCATGTTGAAATGATATGTCCATTTGGAAAAGAGATTGGAGTTCAGGATAAAAGTTACAGATAGATAGATATATATATATAGATATATATATATATATATATCTATATATATATATATGGATCATCTGAGAGATTTGGCATGATAATTGTGCCATAGACATTTCCCCAACCATTCAACCCGAGTTATACTCCCATCCCAGCACCATTTTATGTTCTAAACTCTGGAGTATTGGCTAAGAGTATGTGTGAATGGAATACTTCCTGGGAAAGAACCACAAATGGCCTGGGATTGTCTTGGGCTGCCAAAAAGTCTCAGGATTTAGGCTTCTAAAGCTCCACACAGGCTTGTCCCTAAACTTACTGTGTGCCCCTGGACTATGTGTGACAAACTCGGGAAAATGTGGTGTGTCATGGTGATGGTGCTATGTCCATATGTTTATAGGGCAGGATACTAGAGAACACTTTTAACATTGCAGATGTTCTGTCAGAGAAGAAGCATGACATAATGAATAGGACACTGAACTCGGATTCTAAAATACCTAGCTTCAAATTCTGCCTCTATTATTTAATTGCTCCATGCCTCAGTTTTCTCATGTGTAAAATGGGAGGGAGAAGATATTAGACTCCACCATGGCTTCTAAGATTCCTTCCAAATCTCAGTTTGTGATCCCTGGGGATATATGTCTTTTGGCTCCTGAAACAATAGTGAAAGGAATAGAAGAAATGAATTATTAACCCATTTTGCAGATCATAAAACTAAGGCAAAGGGCCATTAAAGGGTCTTACTCAGATCACATCATAATCCACAACTGGGACTGGATCCTGCCCCTCTGACTCTCACCACGCTGCTTTTCTCACTTAAATAAAACAAAGGAGTGCTCCCTTCCCTAGAGAGCAGCCTTTGTTTCCTTTGCTTGGGGGAAGATTAGCAAAAAAAAGTATGCCAGAAATCTGGGCCAGGTAATCTTGGAATTTTTCTTCTAAAGCTCATCTGTGGGCTGTTCTCTTTGCAGAGCTCCACACAGGAGATTGGAGAAGAGCTGGCAGATGACATCATCTACAGTATCTCTCTGCGTAAAGTACAACTCCATCACACCGCCAACAAGGGACAGCGATGGCTGGGGGTGAGTGTCTCCAGGGTTGGGAAGCAGGGCATGCTTAGGATTTAAAGCTAAAAGGCCCCACAGAGATTATCAAGTACATTTATAGAAAAGAAAACTGAGACACATCAAGTGGCTTCTCAAGGTCACATAAATCATAAGAGTCAAAGCCAGGATTCAAACCCATATTTTTTGGCTCTAATCCTGTCCTTTCCACCATGCTACGAGCATGTTCTGTTGTCTTTTCGATCCCATTTGGGCTGATTCTTGTGATTCTTCCCTCCCCCACCAAGCCCTCAACTTAGTTTGTTTTGCATGCTCCCTCAATTAATTTTCTTCCTCTTTACATATTTACTTTTGGAAATTGTGTCTCTGTTGTTGGGGGCATGGGTTAGAAAGGCTTCCCTGTGTCTCTGGGAATGTCAGTGAGGGAAGAGGAATGACTTTCCTCTTCTCTCCATTCCCAAGTTTGAGAATGAATCTGCTCTGAATTTGTATGAGACCTGCAAAGTCCGTACCATCAAGGCAGGGACGCTGGAGAAACTGGTGGAATACTTAGTATCAGCCTTCAGAGGCAATGACTCCACCTACGTCACCATCTTCCTGTGTACCTACCGTGCCTTTGCCACCACCAAACAGGTGCTGGACCTCCTGCTTAACAGGTAAGTGAGTCTGACCCTAGAGGGCCCCCATCAATGTCCTACAACCTGTTCTGGAGCCATTGCCATTAATCACCATCCCAGGACCGTTCAGTCCTGGTGCCGCCTTCTTCTGCCTCCAATTCCCCATTTGTTTTTTTTCCTCACCTCAGCTGTGAAGAAACTGTGCATACCCTTTGCCCTAGACAGGTAGAGACTACCAGGAGTCATAGAGGGGGGAGAGAAGGGAGACTCTTGAGAGTTCCAGAAAAGGTGTGGGGAGATCATTTTAGCAACCTAGAGAGAAAGCCACTGCTTGACTGTGGGAGAATGGACTTAGGATACAGAATGAGATGCCCTTTTTGGACATGGATGGGGAATTTACTTTGCTTCATTAAGCATATTTATTCTTTGTTGTTGATGATCATCATCATTTGAGTGTGGGAGTAGCAAGAGAAAATACTGGCTTATTAATTTTAAAAAGTAATAAATTAAAATACAATTTTAGACATGAGAATGGCATGCTCCTCCAGAACCTGGAGTCTAATGTGCCATCCTTGATCATCCAACTAGGTATGGCCGACTCTACCCTCAAGCCAATGGGGACCGTGGGCAGCAGGCCACAGATGACCGGCTAGAACTAAAAAAGTAAGGCGGAGTTTGGTGTTGAAAGACAGTAACCATTCCTTTGCATGTGGGTGGCCATAACCAGAGTATAAGGGCCCTGGGGTCATTTGTAAGACATGGAATTAGAGGTCTGACCCATTCTAATTCTCTCCTAGGAAGATAGGGATCAGAGAGAGTGAGCCATTAATTGAGATGTCAGCCAGAAGAAATATCACTCTTCCTATTCACCCAAGGGAAGTTCACCTTAACCAGCTCTCCAAGTCCCTACTTTTGTCTTCTTTGGGGATATAGAGGAGAGGGAGTTTCCAGTGAGAGGGAGAAGGAAAAAGTTAGACACAGCATATTGGGTGCCATGGCAAGCACAAACTAGTTTTCTAGAATCCTACTTCTCCACGACCAGATAGATATCAGAGGTTCTACAAGGTCCATAATGGGAAGAGAAGAGTTATCAATCTTCAAAAAGTCTTTAGTGGAAGGTACTATAAAGAATACAGAAGAGGGAGGAGAGAAATGATCCCTGCCTTCAAAGAACTTACAGTTTAATTAAGTGCCAGGTTGTATGATGTAGACTATACTTTCTGTCAGAGTTTAGGGAGGGGGAATTGTAGAATGTTCAATATTAAAGAGTCTTTAGAAGCCAAATGGCTGAACTCCATCTTTTTATAGTGAAGTAAACAGAGGTCAAGGAGACTCCTGCCTCCTACCCTGGTGCCTTTTCCACCACACTCTGCTAAAGCCCTTACTCCCTGAATCTCTACTTCCTCAGCACCATTTCCTCCATTCTGGGAGCCTGGTTGGACCAATACTCCGAGGACTTTCGACAGCCCCCGGACTTCAACTGCCTCAAACAGCTAGTCTCCTATGTTCAACACAACATCCCTGGCTCAGACCTTGAACGGCGAGCCCACCTCCTCCTTGCCCAGTTCCAGAGACAGGAGCCCAGTGAGACAGAGCCAGAAGGTGAGAAGGGTTCTTTCTTTGTTGGGGAAAGGGAACCAGGGTTGGGTCACACAATGATGAGCCCCAGTAGGATTGGGGGGGCTGGGGAGGTTCTAGGTTGCTTATTTCATTGAGTTAGATCAGGACTGGGCTAATCCTGGAAGGTTTCCTGGCAGAAATGGGTCTTATGGGAAAAAATTAAAGAGGAATTGTATCCGTGATCTCCTGGGTCTTTTTTGTTCCCAATTTCCTATAGCCTCAGAGTCTGTCTGCTCCTTCCATCTCACAGAAGAAAATGGACTAGGAGAAGGAAAACCTGACTTCCTGATCTTCTCTCCAGAGATGGTCGCAGAACAGTTCACGTTAATGGATGCGGTTAGTGACTAGCTTATGTTGGCAATACTAGGGTGTACTTTTCTCCTGGTCTTTCCAAAGCTCCCTCCCCCTCTGCCTAGAGTCCTACCGAGGGTTGGTCATATTCCTTCCAATTTGCTGACCTCAAAGATAGCAGTACTGAGTCCTCTGCTTTGAGTATTTTGGAGAAAGGCCCACAAGGAATAGAAGACATTTCCTTCCCTCTGGGAGCTCTGGCTGTAGTTGGAGAGCCAGACACAACCATGAAAATAATTGAGGACACTTAGAATACAAAGCTTTCGTATTTGAAAGTGATGTTCCTGTTTCTGTCTTCAGTATGGACTTGGAGTTTTCTGTCCTCATGAAATGGAAATTTCTCCCAGGAATGGAAAGGTTGTCCTGGAAAAAACCCTGACATTTCTTTAGCATTAAAGTTGCCATAATGGATAGAGCGCTGGATTTGAGATCAGACACAGACAAGTCAGCCTATTCTTTCTCAATCTCACTTTCTCTACATAGTTGTAATGGAGTCAAGACTGAACCCAGGCCTCCTGAATCCAAACCCAGGGCCCTTTTCACCCCACTTTGTAACTCTTTGAGACTAAGTGCCTGTGTTTGCTAGTCATAACTCATAATCCAATCAAGACTCCTTATTCCAAAAAGAGATGAAAACCCTGAATTTGTTAGCACAGTGTTCTAATCACTGAACAACTTTAGAACAGATGCCAAAGGCCCACCTATTCTTGCAGATGACGTCCTTGATGCCTTAGGATCTAAAAATGATGAGGTTTTGGTGGGATTAATGGGGCACGGTTAATTCAAGCTATGTCTTCCCAGGAGTTATTTAAGAAAGTGGTCCCCTATCACTGCCTGGGCTGCATCTGGTCTCAGAGGGACAAAAAAGGCAATGAACACTTGGCACCCACCATTCGGGCCACTGTCACCCAGTTCAACTCTGTCACCAACTGTGTCATCGCCACGTGCCTAGGGGATCGAGGTCTGAAGCCCCAGCAGCGGGCCAAGGTGGTGGAGCGGTGGATTGAGGTGGCCCGGGTAAGGAGAAGCCCTTCACCAATGGGGTCATGATGAGGAGGGAACATTGCATGGCAGGACTGCAGGGATCAACCACCCACCCTCTTCCACTACTCTTAGTCCAGTGGGATTCCCCCCTTTCCCTGTCCTGGTATTCCAGCCTCCACAAATCATAGACTCTTACAGTTGCATCAAGTTTAGCCTCCTTCCTAGTCCATACAAGTACTCTCCTCTTGCATCCTCCTTGTGACGGGAAGCCCCACTACCTTCTATGTTGACTCACTCCATTTTGGAGTTGCTCTAATTGTCAGGAACCTCTTCTCACAGTGAGCCAAATCTATTGTCTTGTACTTTCCAACCATTGGTCCTAGTTCTGGATTTCATGGGGAAATCTCTGGATGAATCCTCTGGAACCTCAGAGGATGAATCTCTTTGGGGGGCTGGAAAGTATTTTTCTTTCCCAGTAAAATTATCTAGTTTATGGAAAGTAAGGATTGAACCCTGGTGAGAGTTGAAGGGAGTGGCAGCAGTGAGCATAACAGAGGAAATCCAGGATTTCCTCAGTCTCATTGTCCCTCTTTCTGTTTCCTCTTCTATCCATCAGGAATGCCGAATCCTCAAAAACTTCTCCTCCCTGCGTGCTATCCTCTCTGCCCTGCAGTGCAATGCGGTTCACCGCCTCAGGAAGACCTGGGATGAAGTGGCGAGGTAGGTGATCTTTCTGCCGTGGCTATTCCATGGCTGTAAATGTCCTACCTGGCAGGATGCACCCTGAAGAACAAGATTCTGGTAGTCTGGGAAAGGAAAGCCTTGCCTTTGGGTGGCAGTGATCCTCTCTGGCTTGCCTTGCCTCCATCTCTCATTTACTTTCTGCCTTCCTTCCCCTCATTCCAGAGAAAGTTTCCGAATCTTTCTGGAGCTGTCAGAGATCTTCTCTGATGAGAACAACCATTCACTAAGCCGGGAGCTCCTTATTAAGGTAAAGGATCGGACCCATGGGAGGAAAGGGAGTGCTTTGGGGGGCAGGCCTGGGGGCACCCACCAGGCAGGAAGGCCAGGTCATTGAGCGGGGCAAGCTCAGAAGTCCTAGCCCCTGCTCTGTCTTTCCTTCCCCTGAGAAAAAACAGGCTAGTTACAACAACAAGCTAGCTATTCAGAAATCCATAGTTTGATGCATCAGTGACTAGGTGGAGAAGTGATTGAGAGAGTCTTTTAGGATTGGGGTAGCCTGATTCCATCATGACCTGGCTAAGGCAGTGGTTTTACAAGGAGCAGTAGTTTGTGAAAGAAGAAAATGGTAATGAATGGCATTTACATAGCATTTATAGGTTTACAAAATATTTCCTAAATAATTATCTCATCTCACAACAACCCTGGGAGGAAGGTGCTATTACTATCTGCATTTCAGACATGGGGAAACTGAGGCAGACAGAAGTTAACCAACTTGCCCAAGAGGTGCCGTGGATAAAACGCTGGTCCTGGAGTCAAGAGGACTCCTCTCCCTGAGTTCAAATCTGTCCTCAGATACTTTCTGTGTGACCTTGGACAAGTCACCTAACTCTTCCTCAGTTTCCTCATATGTAAAATGAGCTGGAGAAGGAAATAGCAAACTTATTCCAGTATTTTCCAGGAAGACCCTAAATGAGTCACAAAAAGCTGGACATGACTGAAAAAAGGCAACCCAGCTAGTAGGTATCTGAGGCTGGCTTTGAATTCAGGTCTTCCCGAATCCAGACCCAGTAGTCTTCAGTGTCTGTTTCACCATGTAGCTGCTTTAAGTGAACGAGAAAGAGTGCTGACCCTGTAATCAGAAGCTTTGAGTTCAAATCTGTCTCTTTCCATTTACTGACTTGTGACCTTAGCTTCCCAGGACCTTAGTTTGCTTATCTGTAAAATGGGGATTAAGTTGCATGATCTCTGACATCTCTTTCAGTTCTCAGTTTGATTCCTATAAGGAAATGAAAGGAAAGAAGGTTGGCAGAGTAGATATGGCAAATCACTTATACCTTCTTCACTTTCTCCGTTTATAAAGTGAGAGGATTGAACTAGATAGTCTTTAAGATTTATTGAGCTTTAACATTATATGCTTCTATTAATTATCTGATCTCTCTTCTCCTTTATGTGTTTATTCTATGACTTTTGCCAGGAGGGGACCTCGAAGTTTGCTACACTAGAAATCAACCCCAAGAGAGCCCAAAAGAGGCAGCAGCAGCAACGGGAAATGGTAAGTGGTTAGAACGCAGCTGAATTAGCACCCTCGGCTCCGCAGTGGCAGGTTGGGTGGCCGAAGGTGGGACTTAGGCTGAGAGGGTACCGGGATTTGGAATCAAAGAACAGACGCTCAGCTCCCAGATCTATTACTACCCTCATAGTTTCTGCCATACCTTCCTGGGTCTGTTTGCTCGGCTATAAAATGAGGGTATTGGACTAACTTATGACCTCTGAGACTCTCGTCCTAAAGTGAGGGTCCTCTGATTTGGGACTCAGAGAAGAGCACAGTTAGGGAGAGGCAGAAAGAAGGGGATGGGGACAAATGGAATGGAGAAAAGGAAATCGGAGCCTGATACAATATTATA
This sequence comes from Sarcophilus harrisii, assembly GCF_902635505.1. NCBI lineage: Eukaryota > Metazoa > Chordata > Mammalia > Dasyuromorphia > Dasyuridae > Sarcophilus > Sarcophilus harrisii. The sequence goes on along the minus strand of NC_045427.1, from coordinate 484,981,278 downwards.
TTCTATTAGAGAAATATTCTGATGGGAATTTTCACCTTTTCCCCCTATTCCCACTGAGACAAAGGTATAGCTTAAGTTTTTATCAGTTGACACCTGACCTAAGATAGCCAAATCTTGTCAGAAAGGGACATGGGCTAACCAATCAATCACCTGTGAGTGACAGCGAGAAATCAGAAACTAAGATCAGGAAGAGGAGTCTCGTAAGGCAGCTAGGTTCAAATCTTGCCTTTGCCAGTCACCTAACTTCTCTAGCCCTCAATGTCCCCATATATAAAATGAGGGGTTTGGACTAGTTGGTGGTCAGACTCTAACCCTAAAAGGGGAAGGGGAGAGAGAGACTTCCATCCACTTCATACTTTTGCTTCGGATTAGTGGGGAGGAAAGACTTGGGAGTAGCAAGGGGCTGGGGAGAGCTGGGAGAGAGAGAAAAATGTGGAAAATGTCTGAAGCACCTTCTCAGTTCTCCCAGAATTTTCCCTGGCATGCAAAGGCTTTCCTCCTCAGGAGGCAGAGGTCAGGTCCAAAGAGCTAGGGGTGTCTCTGGAGAGCCATCATTCCACAGGGATTCCTCTCTCCCTCCTCGTGCTACAGGGTGTCATGCAAGGCACTATTCCTTACCTCGGCACCTTCCTCACAGACCTGGTGATGCTGGACACAGCAATGAAGGACTATCTGGACGTAAGTGACCTTTCTGCCCAGGCCTCCAGGGTTGAGGGAGAAGGGGGCCGGGCTACGTGACCGTGTCCTGGGACTGGGCTTTCCTCCGGGGGAGCATCATCACCTGGCAGATTCCGCCACGAATCTTAGAGAGCATTTATTAAGCGCCGACTGTGTGCTAGGCACTATGCTACACACAAAGCAGGAAGGGAGCTGCTGATGGTCCCACTTTGCCTATTATAACTAGAGTATGACTGATCAAGTCTCTGAGTGTTTGTTGTCTAATGTATAAAGTAACGGGGCTGGACAAGGAGATCTCTGTAGGCCCTTCCAGCTTTGGGTATCTGTCTCTGGGCTTGATTGGCCTTTGGGCATTGGGGTGCCCCTCCAGGGGAAGACATCTGCTTTCTCTGGGCTGGTTAGCTACTACCCCCTGGGCACCCTCCAGTGGAAATCCCTTCCCCGGGCAATCCTGACAGCTTGGCTGGAAATCCAGCCCTGCACTGGGTGGGTAGCTACTGCCCTCTGGTGGAGCCCATGCTCCACTACACACCAGGAGCCAGCTAGGGCTGCTGGTAGATCGTCAGGAACTGGGGGGGTTCGGTGCCGGAGACCACCGGGAGCTGGGTGGGTTTGGTGCTGGTAGACCACCGGGAGCTGGGGGGGTCCGGTGCCGGAGACCACCAGGAGCTAAGGGGGTCCGGTGCCGGAGACCGCCGGGAGCTGGGTGGGTTCCTGTCTCTGGGGGCTGGGCTTGACCACTGGATTGGATTTCTTCTTTTCAGGGGGGCCTGATCAACTTTGAGAAGAGGAGAAAGGTGAGCATAGAGTGGCCATGTGGGGGCAAGGACATTATTGGCAGCTTTTAGGCACTTTCAGAAGGATCTTTGAAGCCCTAGGGTGATGAGAGAGGGCTTTTGGCCAAGCGTGAATGGAAAGAGAAAAGGCTACAGTGGGCTGAGGAGAAAAGGCATAGGAGCTGGGAAGCAGAAAACAAATTTTGCAAGTTTTCCTCCTTTCTGGCATCCAAACTTATCTTATCCTTCCAGGAGTTTGAAGTGATTGCCCAGATCAAACTGCTGCAATCGGCTTGCAACAATTACAGTTTTACCCCAGAAGTACGGTTTATCGCTTGGTTCCACAGCATGGAGAGGCTCAGTGAATCTGAGAGGTAAGGATTAAATTTTCATCCGCTTCCTTCTGATTGCTGAGCCTGCAGTCCATCCAGCCACATCCTTCCACACTGAGGAGGATCCCCTTGCCTCTTCAGAGACTGGCCAGAGGGGCGGACCCAGAGAGGGGAAGGGTAGCCCTGGACAAGCTGAGGCTTTAAAACAGACACACAAACCTATAGTACACCTTCCCCACCTCCAGCTCCATTCCTGCCCATCTCAGACATTGCTCTTTGGGGTTAAATTTGACATTCTAGGCTATGTCAAGCTTCATTCTAATTTGATTTTACCTGGGTAAAAAACTGTGTCTTGGGTAAGAGGGACAAAAGTGTGAATTTGCCCTACCCCAATTTCCATCTGCCCTCCCCTTATTCACTGGCTTTGCTCTCTGGATGCCCAGTTACAGCTTGTCCTGTGAGCTAGAACCCCTGTCGGAATCGGCCAGTAATACACTGAAGGCCAAGAAGAACCCAGGGATTATCAAACGATGGAGCGAGTAAGTACCTGGATATCCTTCCCTGAGACACCCAGAGAAGTCAGGGAAAAGGGGGAGATACACACTGGGAGGTCACTAGGTTCCCTTTTGGCATTTTCAGTATCAATCTTTCTGGGCCGGAGCTGAGGAAGAGGGTAATGGGGGAGGGTCCCCTGGGCAGAGCTGGCTTTTGATTAACCAGTGGCTCACCCTCCAGCCGCCAGGCCCCCAGTGCAGAGCCCAGCACCAGCGGCAGTTCCCATTCCAAGTCCTTTGACCAGCTCAAGTGTGGGCCCTACCTGTGCAGCGGGGACGGGGCAGACTCCCTCAGTGTCACCTCAGCGGGGTCCTCCAGTTCAGATGTCGAAGAAATTAACATCACCTTCGTCCCGGAGTCTCCAGACTGCCAGGAGAAAAAGGTATGTATCCCTACTCTCCTTCTCCGCCTTTGGGTTTGAGCTTCTCCAGCCATCAAATGGCCTCCACCTCCAGTTTTATGTGAGATTCTCAACCTTTCCATCAAGACAGGGAGGCAGCTTCGTACAGGAGAAATCAGAGACCCCGGGCTCAGATCCCACCATCGATGTGACACTGGGCAGAAGTTCTCCAGCCCTCAGTTGTCTCATTTATAAAATGGGGAGACTGGACTGGATGGCCTCTGAATTCCCTTTGGGCACTAGGCCTGTGATCCCCGTGACACTTTGGCTCTCTACCCCATTAGGGATAAGGGAGATATGGAAAACTCCAAGAAAGGAAAAGAAAAAGCCTTGGGTAGATAGAAGAGAAACAAAAAACAGTCACTGGATCCATCACTGTTGAGTGAATAGTGAAATTTGCCATATTAGTGGTTTGAAGAACAGAGACTGATACATAAGCCATGATCTATAAGGGGGATCGAAGGGGTTTAGAATGTGGTCCACATCTATTCCACACCTTCCTTCCTATGAACCTTATACTTTCTGCCTGATAAGGGTTGAGAATCTCTGCCCCAGCCCCTGTTCAGGCCAGGCAGCCACTCGGGGCCCCTCCTAAATCTGTGTCCCTCCCCACTCCCAACACTCCCCATCCCACCAGTTCTGGGAGTCGACATCCTTGTCCTCCCTGGACACATCGGGTATCGGGTCCGGCTCCAGCAGTGCCTCGTCCTCCTCCGTCTCCTCCACGCCGGTGACTGCCTCCCGCACCCACAAGCGCTCCGTCTCGGGTATCTCCAGCTACTCCTCCCTCTCCCTCCCCCTCTACAATCAGCAGATTGACGATTGCTGTATCATTCGAGTGAGTCTGGCTGTGGACAATGGGAACATGTACAAGAGTGTTCTGGTGAGTGGTTCCCTATTTTGATTCCGACTTGCTACTGTGAAAAGAGATTTGGAAACAGGACTGGAGCTTTAGGGAATAGGAGAGCACCAGTTCCCAGGACAGCGGGCTATGCTGGTGCTCCAGTGCCTGACTAATAAGGGCAACAGGGCCTGGAGATAGCAGGAAAGTCTCTTCTCTCTGGAGAGATTTGAGGATATCCCCCCATAGGCAAAGAATAAGCCGAGTGACTTCAGAGTCCCTTCTCAGACCTTTTATTCCATAGAAAGGCTGGGGATAGAAGGGCCAGGACAGGGGAATCTCCTCTTCCTCTCCAGTATGAGGGAGATTTGTTTTAAATTTGATTTGGAGATGTTTGATGGGATGGAATGGGAGAAGAATGAGTCAAAAACGGAATTGACCTGAGGAATGGGTCATGGGAGTTAGGGAGTTAGGACCTTTCATTAAAGGAAAATTGGAGAGGAGAAGCAGGAGGGGAATTGGCAGCTAGTCAAATGGAAGAAGTGTTCTATATAGAGATGAAGCAGTCAGTAGAATATAAAGGACATTGGGACTCAATTGGTTTCTAGTTCCAGCTCCCTGCCAGCTTCAAGATTTCTGGCAAGTACTTCCTCTCTTGGGCTCCAGTTTCCTTATCTATAAAAGGAAGGGTTGGGATTAGATCATCTGAATCCAATTAGTCCAGAGTAGGACAACCAGGATAATAACGGGTCTTGAGCTCCTGCCCTTTTAGGTTTGTTTGAAAGAAATGAGGACATTTTTCTTGGAGAAGAAAAGGCTTTTGGGGGGAAATCCTAATCCCTGTCTTGAAATATTTCACAAAATTACAGAATTCCAAATAGCCATCTAGTCCAACAATTCTCAAAGTTTTTGGTCCCAAGATCCCTTTACACCGTGTGTGTGTGTGTGTGTGTGTGTGTGTGTGTGTGTGTGTGTGTCTATGTCTATGGGGGGCATGGTGGCAATTGGGGTTAAGTGACTTGCCCAGAGTCACACAGCTAGGAAGTGTTAAGGTCTAGGGTTGGATTTGAACTCAAGTCTTCCTGACTTCAGGGCTGGTGCTCTATCCATTGCCACATCTATTTGCCCCCTATATTTTTTTGGTATTTGATTCAGTTATTTAATTTTTTGTCCCTGCTACATTCAAAACATTTTTCAATCTTTGTTTTTAAATTTTTCGACTTCTAGGTTCTCTCTCTTATGTCCATCATATGTGAAGTTATGCAAAACATTTCCATAAAAGTCAAGTTGTAAAAGAAAACATAGATCTCTTACCCCAATGAAAATAAAAACACTTTAAAAAATTTAAGTTTAAAAAAGAAATAGAAAAAGAGAGAAAGTTTCAATCTGTATTCAGACACAGTCAGTTCCTTCTCTGGGTCTGGGTAGGTTTTTTCATCATAAGTCCTTCAGAGTAGTCATGGATGATTGTACTTACTCCTGGGAATAACAAAGTCATTCACAGCTGGTCATCCCAGAACATTGCTATTACTTTGTTTGCAATACATTTCATTTTGCTTGAATTCATGGAGGACTTTTCAGTGCTTTTTTTTTTTTTTTTTTTTTTTTACCTGAGAGTATCCTGTTCATCATTTCCCACAGAATAATAATATTCCATCATAAAGACATACCACAGTTTATTGAGCTATTCTCCAATGGATGGATATCCCCTTAATTTCCTTTTTTTTTTTTTTGCCCTTAAAAGAGAGCTGCTATTAATATTTTTGGGTACATATAGGTCATTTTCCTCTTTTTTTTGAATCTCTTTTGGTATTCATGTCTAGTAGAGCTGTTAGGTTAAAAGATATGCATGAATTTATAACACTTTAGGCACATATAGCCCACTACACTATTTAAAAAAATTATTGAGTACTCCCCCAAAGAGGTTTTGTTTTGTGGGTAATATCCTTCAATGGTTATCTCCTGAGAGGATGTCTCCCCCCCAATCCAAAAGTCCCCAGATCACATTCTTTAAAATGTTGATCTAGTCCAGTCCAATCCTCCAATAAAATCCTTTCCCCATTAAGTAGAATGCCAGTATCTGTACTTAGGGCACTCCGGTGAGAGGAAGCCCACTGTCTGCCACCTGAGGCCATCCACTGCACTTGTGACAGCCTCATTATTAGGTTTTTAAACAACAGTCTGTGTATCCACTTCCACCCATTGTTCCTTATCCTGCTTTCTGGCACCAAGCAGGATAAATCAAATCCCTCTTCCACATGAAAGTTCTTTAGATCTTTGAAGAAAACAGCCATTTTTCCCCAATCCCTTCCCCACCCCAGTCTTCTCCAAGCTGAATATGCTGTTCCTTTAACCAGAAATGGCTCATAGAGCAGGATCTTGGGGACCTCTCACCATCCAGCTTATCATAGTCTGGACACTACAGTTTATCAATGTCTTTCCTTTGGCAGCCAGAACCGAACACAATTCTCTAGATGTGATTAGATCAGGGCAGAGTACAATGGGATCATCATGGTTGAAAACTGCAAAGGGCAAATTGAGATTTAACATAATAAAATAAATTCCTAATGATGAAAAACGATCCCAAAGGAGAATGAACCCAACAGCCACTTACCCCCCTCACCTGCTTTGGAGGTGATATCACACTATGTAGTATCAGGCTAAAGAAGAAACAAGGGACCGCACTAAACTGTGCATAAGGATCCCTGCAGGCCACATATTGACTTGAAGTTGTAATATAATGGTTGTTTTACTGTATTTTATTTACTTTGTAAACTACTTCCCATACATTTTAATCCCGATCAGATACCACCTGGGAGAGCGTTGGGGGCTTCCTGTGGCCTATGAGTCATGGGCTTAACCTCTCTGCTTTAATCATAGATACATTGTAGAAAAAAGGCTGGACTAGTTGACCACTGAGGATCCAGCCAAGGGGGACATTCTGTGATTCTGGCTCTTTCCATTCACATGTTCCTCCATGACTCTGGGGGTGGGAGGGGAGAGCAGGTTGATCTGGGGCCCATAGTCCTTAGGCCTAATATTTCCTGTCCCCTTCCCCAGGTGACAAGCCAAGATAAGACCCCAGCTGTGATCCGGAAAGCCATGGTCAAACACAACTTGGATGGTGACCAGCCTGAGGACTACGAGCTGGTACAAATTATCTCTGAGGAAAGAGGTAGGGCTCCCAGAAGACAGGGCATCATCTGCTGGGGGAAGGGGCCACTCGCTACCTACATCTGTCTCCTTTAGGGTCACAGATTCTCTCAGTCATAGTGCGCTAAATCAATGGTCCTGAGACCAAAAAGTCTGAGAACTTCTCCTCAGTCGCAACCTTTTCATCCCAGAACCAACTCCTTTTAGCAGCTCAGAATAGAGATGCCATTTATCTCCCTTTTTTATCTAGCCAATGTGCCCAGTCTTCTTGTCCTATTAGCCTTAATCAAGCATAATCAATAGAAATATATTTAAGTTTAAATATGTTTCATAGAAATACATTTAACTTTTTAAAGAATATCTTTCTGAATTGAATATAAGTAACTTGGTGATTGCATCTTTGCACCTTTGTTTTGAGTTGGATAAAAGAAAATTGACTATAAAACCAAGTCTTTGACATGCTAAAGTACCTTGTTTCTGCCTCTTTGATGGCATTTATCCCATTCTCCTCTGAACTAATATCGGTAAATGTACCCTCTCTCCCCTACTGGACGGTGATCTCTTTTGGGATAGTCTACCCCTTCTTCACCTCAGTATTTCATTGGACTCTATCCCTGACAGGAATAGGCACCAGACAGTCAGAAAGGCCTGAGTCCAAATGTAGCCTCAGGCATGTGCCATGTCATTCAACCTTTGTCTGCCTCAGTTTCCTCAAGTGTAAAATGGGGATTATAATAGTATCTATCTCACACTATTGTATTAATTATTGGAATTAACTATTTACAAAGTGCTTAGAAGTGCTTGACACAAATGTTGTTCAGTCTCTTTATGATCCGATTTGGGGTTTTCTTGGCAAAGATCCTGGTTTACTATTTCCTTCTCTAGCTAATTTTACAAATGAGGAAACTGAGGCTAATGGGGTTAAATTACTTGCCTAGGGTCATACAGCTAGCACGTGTCTGAGGTCTGATTTGAACTCAGGGGGATGAATATTGCTGTCTCCAAGGCCAGCACTCTGTCTGCTGTGGTGCCATCTAGTTGCCCTGGCACATAGGCAGTTAATACATGTTTTTTTCCTTCCCCTCTCCTCATATAGGTTTGTACCTTCTTGTGACTTATAGTCTCAGAGAGATATATAGGGGAGAGATGTCAAATGAACCACATGCAGCCCACAACATCCCTTAGTGCAGCCTAAAACAGACTAAAATTTAATTAGCAAATATTTAACAAAGTAAGTAAAAATATAATTAAAAAGGATAATGCTGTCTTCTAAATCAGGGTCTTTGGGGGTGCTTACGTACAGTTTAGTGGTCCTCATTTCTATCTGAATTTGTTGCCCCTGGTCTAGAGCATTGACTTGTCCAGAATCACACAGCCAGGCTATCTCAGAGATGGGACTGAAAAACAAGCCCTTCCAGCTCCGAAGCTAACTAGCTCTCTCCTCTAGGCAGTGGCAAGCCCAGGGAGGACAGAAAGGCAGAAACTCTTTTGACTTTGATTTTTGACGCATAATAGATGCTCAGTAAATGTTTGAATAAATGACTGAGAGATGAGTTCAGGCCAGTTCACGGAGGATTACAGAACCGAAGCCAGACTTAGTGTGGTGACCCATAGGGAATCCCTGAGGCTCCCTGCGTGCCGTTCTCTTGGTACCCACCAGAGCCCCACCTCTTGCCGCAGGCATTTTGAATCTAACCAGCCCCCCAGAGAGCATCTCAACTTCTGTTAACTCACCCACCTCCTAGAAATGCAGGGTCCTGACTTGTGAAATAGCTCTGCCCCCATACCTGTTACGTTGGGACTGGTGGGTCTCGATTGGCCGATCTGGAGAGGCCCTCAGCTGACCCGAACCTTTCTTGTCCCTCCTCAGAGCTGAAGATTCCGGACAACGCCAATGTGTTCTACGCTATGAACTCCACTGCCAACTATGACTTTGTCCTGAAGAAGAGGGGCTTCCCGAAGGGGGTAAAGGTCAAGCATGGAGCCAGTTCGACCCTGCCCAGGATGAAACAGAAAGGCCTCAAGATCGCCAAAGGCATCTTCTGACTCTCACCTCCTTGGGGCAGCAATCCCAGGCCTCCCCACCTCTTTCTGGAGCCACAAAGCACTTAGAGGCCTGGGCTTCCCACCCATGTCCGTTCCACCAGGGTCTTTCCTCACAGCTCCCTGGACAGATTAGATCCCCTGATCTTCAGGGACTTTTTGGGACACCTTCCTACTTTGTTTTTTCTACGTGGTTTTGGACACTCAAGCGCACTCTTTCCTACCCAATATGACGCCCTTAAGACTTGGGCTGACCGGGTTCCCATCCCCCTCTTCTCAACCCCCAACAACCACCTCATTGCCTTAGGTGCCTTCTGCTTTCCGAGAACCAGAGGACAGACAATTTTCTTTTTTTTCTTTTTTTTTTTTGCCAAGGAACTCTGCCAATGGGCACCGATGCCCCATCCCCTCCCTATTACTGCCCTTCAAATGGATCTCCAGCTCCTAAGCTGATGGTCACTGCCACATTCCTTGCCCAGTGGGCATCCTGGAGCATTAATGCCCAAAAGGGGTTTGACCGCACTTCTTCCTTCACCCTCCAGAGTCCCCCCAGTCACCTGCCCACCTGTACCCCTGTCATTCACCCTCAGTGTCCCCACGGTCACTACCAAACTGGGTGGAGGGGGGTGTGGGAGCGAAGCATTTCTCTCTCCCAATCACCATGAGTTGGATCTGGCCCCAAGCACAGGGACTTTGCCTCCCAGATCTTTAGCCCTAAACCTGCACCAAAGATTCTATCTCAAGGGACACACCAGGGCAGGGAGGATCCAGTGACCCTTCCCTCTACACTCTGGGAGAGGGAGGGGCCCCTGTACATATACAGCATGACTCACTGCGGTGGGCAAGGGGGAGGGGTCAGGCCGGGGTCCTGCTGACATTGAATTCTCAACCACACCAAGTGCCACTAACCTTGGACTTTGCAGACATCATAAGATGATGAATGAGGGCAGTTGGGGTGGGGGGAAAGAGGAAATGACTGAATTTTTGTAAAAAACAACAAAACAAGAAAGAAAAAGAAAGAAAAAAAAAGAAAAAATGTTTACTGATGGGGGGGGGTAATATTTATTTGTTGTAAATAGAAAGCATTAGACTTGTACATTCTACTAAATCCTGTTACAACCAGAACTCGAGTTTTTCTGTTTGGCTCAGACACTCCAGGTCTTCCTTATACATGACTTTTTTTCTCTTCGGCAGATGGCTGGGAGAGATGCTAAAAAAAAGAATCTTGGCTCACAGGAGTCTGGGAAGCCTGGGTTCTAGTCTCATCTTTGCCACTAGAGTTAATACTTTCTAATTGGCTTCCCTTCCAGACATCTGTTTCCTCATCCGTAATGATAATATCTAGTGGCGAGCCCTGTTTGGAAGTATAAGCATCGCTATCCCCACATTGGGTGTAGCCACAGAGTATTTAAAGGTATGGGGCTGTGGATGGCAAGATGGACGGAGTGGACACCCCCTCTCTACAGACTTCTAATCTGACCAGTTATGTTGCAGATGGAATAAAGTTTTATGACCCCTGGTTTAAGGGGAAAGGAAGATGAGGTAGTTCTAAAACTGGCTGGAAATATCCCTTAGCCAGCTAGGAGCTTGGGTCATTGCAAGGAGTTATATTAATTAATTAATAGGCATTAAGCAAGCCCCTAGTATATACCAAGCACTGTTTCAGAGATGAGACTGTAGAGCCAACTAAATCCCAGGATATCAGTGCAAAAAGGTCGATGCCATTTATACCCATACCTTCATTTTACAAGTAAATTAAGGTGCAGGTAGGTTAATTAACCTGTTTTCCCAAGGACACACAGAACTGTATAACACTGGATTTGTAGTCAAAGGTCCTGGATTTGAATTCTAGCTCTGCCATTTAATGTCTCTCTGCTCTCTTAATATTTTAATAACTGGGGAAGTAATTGAGCAAGTAATTTCTCCTAGATTTGGTTTCCCCATCTCAAAAAATAGGGGAATCAGAGTAGTAAGTTGTAATATCATAGAGCTAGAAGAGGGATCTTAGATTTCTGAAACATCTAATCTAAACAACATTATTTATTTATTTATGATACAGATGAAGAGACCAAGGTTAAATGATGCTAAGTCTACAAGCACTTAGCCACTCAGGCTGTTTCAGGAATAAAAAGAAAGCAAAAATGGCTCCCTTTTCTCAATGAGTTTACATTCAAATAGGGGAGACAATATGCTTACAGAGTAGTTGGAATATCAGTTTCTCATTTGCAAAATGAAGGGATTAGAATGGACTCTAAGGTCCCTAAATCTGTGATGTTATGATCTTTATCCATTGCATGCTACTAACTCTGGGCATCCCCCAAAGCTGTCCTGGGCCCTCTTCTTTGTCTCTGCTTTGGATCTCATCAGATCCTATGGGTTCAATTTTTATGCCTTTGCAGTTGATTCTGAGATCAATATATATTGCAGGAGAAGGCCTATAGATGATAGTGCTTTAGGCGTATCTTGGAGGAATCTAGAGATTCTCCGAACTTAGGAGGGACACTATTCCAGGCATCAGGGAAAGCCAGTGCAAAGACAAAGAAATGCAAGATAGTGCCTGGCCTTATGTGAGGGACAGCAAGAAGGCCAGTTTGGCTGGACTTTATAGTGCATGGGGAAGAGTAATGGGCAAGCCCAGAAATCCAGGAAAAGGTAAGTTGTAAAGAGTTTTAAATGCCAGAGTAGTTTGTTGATTTGAGAAGTAATCAGAAGCTACTAAAATTAAAGTAGAGCTATAGACATGGTTAAACCTATGCTTTAAGACCTATGCTTTAGCAACTAAAGGGAACATGTACTGGAATGGGAAAGATTTGAGCCAGGAAGACCAATTAGGTGGCTCTTGCAATGGTTTAGGCAAAAAGTAAAGCTCGGACTAGAGTAGTGGCTTATAAATGGAGAGAAAGGGATAAATGCAAGAGATGTTGTAAAGATAGAAACATACCCCAGATTAACTACAAAGGGCACATATAAATTAAGATACTATAGAAAAAGAACTGATAAATGTAAGTATATATAGAATGGTTTTAAATGTGTATATGTATACCTATACACATACTGTGTATGTGACTGGCATTAGAATTGTGAACTTTGGTGACTTAGGAAGGAAGATAATACCCTCAATAGTAATCAGTTTAGAAGCTGAAAGAATGAATTTTTAGACACACTTTGAGATGCCTACAAATTATTCTGTTTACTAGGCAGTTGGTCATATGAATGGGACTAGATCTCAGGAAAGACTAGGGATGAATATATTGGCTCAGAATCAACTGCATAGAGATAAAAATTAAACCTATGGGAGCTGATGAGATCATCAGATATAGAGACAAAAAAGAGGGTCCAGGACAGCTTTTGGGGATGCCCAAAGTTAGTGGCATGCCATGGATAAAGATCATAATATCATAGATTTAGGGACTTTAGAAACCATCTTCTTAGAAACTCCTTTTACAAGTGAGAAACTAAAACTAAGAGAGCTCCCCAAGATAACACACCTAATGAGTATCCAAGACTAGGTAAGAAATGTCAGAGAATGACTTCTTTTATCTAATAAAAAATTATATATATATATTTATATTATATATATATATATATGGAAAACCTTCAAGGTTTCTGGCCATATTGCTATTTATATTATATTCACTCTGAGCCAATCAGAGCACAATCACCCTTAAAGACCTTAGTTAAAAAGGCTCAGGTCTCCCACTGCATCCAGGGCCATTTCCAGGCATCCTGATCTATGATGGCTCTGGAGGTGAAAGTGAGGCAGGTGACCTTGCACAGCCCTCCCTCATTTAAATCCAAATTATTTGCATGTCACAGCATCCCTTCCCTGATGTCATGGTCTTCTTCAAGAGCAAAGGACAAACAACAACAAAGAATCTGACCCCCCCTTGCAGGCTGGGCTACCCTCTGTAAGGCAGACCAGCCCACTGGGCAGAGTATTCAGGCCACTCTATTCCTGACTGAGAAAAGCTCAATAGGTCAGTTCCATCCTGAGTCCAGCTCAGGATGTAAAATGAGCTTCTAAGAAGATGGCTTCTGTCCCCATCCCTTGCCCTGGAGATCCAGTGCCTCAGGTGTTTTCATGGCCAGCAGGAGGAATCTTCTCAGCTTTTCATATCTCCATCTGTCACTGCCATGTTTCCAGTCTCCCAGATACAAGCAGGGAATCACTTTTGAGTTCTCCCTCACCCACTGCATCCAATTCACTCTACAGTAGATTTTCCCAGGGGATCAATAGTGCCCAGCTAAACACTCCCTATTCTAATAGTCTTCAGAGACATATTAGCCTGCTCCTCTTTCTTGCCCATTGAAGCGGGTGCAGGCTGAACCTGAATGGTTTTTAGAATTCTCCTCACCCCGGTTGAAATCCCAGCTTAAAAACCTTTGCCACAGAGTAAGGACAGAATGATGCATGATAGGTAGCCACAAGACTTTATTAAGGGAGTAAGGGGAAAGGGACAGAGAGCCAGAGAGTCACTGTTGGATCCCGGCCCTCATGGGCACTTGGCTTTCTAGTGAGTGGGCACTGGTCTCATTAATTAATTGTGAATTTGAGAGTTATATGGAGTCAGCCACTGGGGCAATTGGAGCAGACACCTCAGGGTCAGCTGCTGGAGGTACAGGAACTTTGTCCTCTGGGACGCTGCCCTCAGGGACACTGCCCTCAGGAACGCTGCCCTCGGGAACGCTGCCCTCTGGGACGCTGCCCTCGGGAACGCTGCCCTCGGGGACGCTGCCCTCGGGGACGCTGCCCTCGGGAACATTATTCTCAGGAACATCGTCTTTGTCTTCCTGGTTCACTGTGGGGAGGGCCTGATAAGTGAGGGTCCAGAAGCGCAGATAGTCGGTTCTTAGGTGCTGTTTCATGGAGTTGGCAGTCACTTTCTTGTTGATTTCCAGGTAGTTACCATTCTCCACAGTATAAGGAGACCAGTGGGTAGGGACGGCAGAATTGCCCATGTTGGGGTCCCTTTAAGGAAAGCAAAAAACTCCAGTGAGGTTAAGTTTCTGGTGAAACTTTGATTTATGGCTTATACATTTTTTTTTTAATCTATAAGCTTAGAACGCTTTCCCTAGCTCCTATTTAAGAACTAGTGACCAGTCCTAGAATCTAGTGGCAAAGCTTCCCCCTGGGCCTCACCCCACAGATCTTACCCAGTTTTGGCAAAGTTAGTCCAGTAAGCAATGAGGGTCTTCGAGACGGTCCGGTCCTGGGCCCGATAACCCAAGGGTGTGGCAAAAGGCTTGCCAAAGACGTACTGGATATCGTCAGCATGGTCGGCCCCCACCCAGTCAGGGTAAACAGGCATTCGAGAAGGATGGGAGAACAGGTAGGAGTAAGTTCTGCCGCTCCTGTGGGATTCAATAAGGTAATTTTGGTGTGTGGGGAGGTACCTGGGACTGCCCAGCCAAGATAGAGAAAGCATATCTGAGAGGAGGCTGGCGAAGAATGGGCTGGAGTCTGTGAAATTTACCTCAGACTCAGGGGGAACTGGAATTATACAGAATAAAGAAGAAAAAATTAAGGACCAGCTTTAGGCCTTCCAGTATTACTACTGTGTGTAGAGGAAGAACTCTAGCTGTGTTCTCCATTCGGGAAGAACAGGGAAATTAAAGTTAGATTTTTAAGAATTTAAATATGGATGTGGGACCGTAGAATAAGTAACATTTTGGGGAATTAGCTAGGCCAATTTCCTCATTTTATAGAGAAGTAAGTGAAACGTAGGGAGGTTACAATGGTTGTTTAGTGGCAGAACCAGGGTAAGGATCATTTCCACATAAGAGGAGTTGTCCAGAACCCCTTTATCACTGGGCCCCTTAGAAGAAGTCACACCAACAGGCTGCTCTCACTTGGCATTGGCTATGTGCTGGGCCAAGGCAATCTTTGTGGGCACCAGAAAGAGGATGTCAGTCTCAAAGTCCACCACAGTCTTTTTCTTGGTCTCCTGGGAGGAGTCTTGGCTCCAGAGTTGGGTGTAGAAGTCAAAGGTGGCCTTGGCACCAGGAAGACCTTTTGTTATGGTGAGACCAGAGACCAGCTTGTAAAAGTCTTCCCTACAGTGAAAAAGCAGGCATAGTTAGTTACATACATTTCTTTCTTTCTCTTTAGACAAACCTATAATCCTTTTTTAAAATTATTAAATATTTTATTTTTTCCTAATTACATGTAAAAAATTTTGTGTTTAGTTTTTTTTTAATTTTGAGTTCCAAATTCTCTCCCTCCTTCCTTTTCTTCCCTTCCCTATCCTCTTCTTGAAAAGGCAATTTGATATATGTATAGTCATGCAAGACACATTTCTCCATCTCCATGTTGTGACAGAAAACAGAAAAGAAAAAAAATTGAAGTTTTACAAAATATTCTTCAATCTGCCTTTAGACTCCATTAGTTCTTTCTCTGGAGGTAGATAGCATTTTTCATCATAAATCCTTCAGAATTGTCTTGAATTATTATATTGCTGAGAATAGCTGAGTCATACAGTATTGCTGTTTATTTTATTTTATTTTTTTTTTTTTTGCTGTTTATTTGCTGTTATATTATACAGTATTGCTGCTACTGGGTAAAATGTTCTCCTGGTTCCGCTTACTTCACATTGCATCAGTTCATGTAAGTCATCATCAGGAATGACGTCTCCATCAATGACTGTTTTCCTGAAATCCTCCTGCTCATAATTTCTTATAGTAAAACAGTATTCCATCACAATCATATGAATACCACAACTTTTTCAGTCACTTTTCAACTGATGGATTCATCCTCAATTTCCAATTTTTTACCATCACAAAAATGCTGCTATGAATATTTTTGTGCATATAGGTCTTTTTCCTTTTTCTTTGATCAGAAATCCTTCTCAGAACTAACTGAGCATATATCTAAGTGATCAGGCGTAAGAGTAGAAGGTTCAAAGTTTTAGGCTCTTCCCCTGTATCTCCTGAAAAAGACACCATTGGAATAGGTTCCCCACTCAGACCACTGGAAACATGTGTAGCTACTCTCCAGGAAAATCTAATGTTTGTTTCTGCAAACTAGTGCAATGTTAGAGCAACAACCAAGCCAGAACGGCCCCCTTGTTCTCCGAGCACTCACGTGGTTTACCGTCTCCATGTCTGTCTCATGTGTGGCATTCCTTCCCAGCATCCCTCCAGATTTACATTAAACCCCATCTCCCAGCCATACCAGCCCGGCCCGATCTCTCCACCAAGCCTTGAGAGCTCTAGAGCACTCATTGTACATTCCGTTTCCTTGACAGTCAGCAGCCATCTGTAGTTGTCTGGACGGGATTTTATTAGCCGCTGCTCTGTTTATGCTTATCTACCCTTTCTTCATTCCGACTGCCCACTCGGGGAGAGACACAGTCTTTCTCAGAGTCTTTTTAACAATGCTCGGGCACATAGAGGCCTATGGGGTTTTGCTTTTGCTCTGAGAGGCCCGCCCCTTTGAGTCACCCCCTGATACACACGGCCTTCAGGACGCCTTCCGGTCACTCACTCTTTGATACTCTGGGAGGCCTTGTTGATGGCAGGCATATCGATGCTGGCAAAGATGTGGCCGTCCATGTTGTTGGTGCCGATGATGTAGTCGATATCGGCCGCGTTGGCGAAGAGGTTGACGGGATCATCAGGAATGAAGTCTCCATCGATGACTGGCACAAAGCTCAGATAATGCAGCATAGGGTCTGGCAAGGAGAGACAGGGGGTGAATCCCTCTGCCTTTCAGGAAGGTGGTATGGAATTATCCTTCAGTTTGTGTCTAAAGTAAAACCCTCTTGTTCTGGGTTCATTCTGTCCTTGGAATCAAAGACTTATTCATTATCCTCATCCTGGGATACTGAATGGATAATTGTGATAACTGAGAGGGTAGTTAAATAAACACCCAGAGATCTGCAAGAAAGACAGCTCTGTAGAAATCCAAACTATTAATATTTTGGGTGTCGTTAGTTATAAACAAAATGGACCACACTGTGGTCACTCTGAGTATTACAAAGAGTAACGTGTTCTTCTCATTTATGATCGAATCCCCAAAACTCTCTCAGAACAAGAATGTTAGAGTTGGAGGGACCTCAGAAATTGCTTCATCCAGCCCACTCATTTAGCAAAGAAGGGAAACTGAGGCTCAGAGAGAATCTGGAAAGTGGGCCACCTCCCAGTCCCTCCTAAATAATCCCCACTCACATTCCATGCCAGCTAGAGGCATCTTATAGGCCAAAGTCAGAGCTCGGGGATCAGTGATCTTGAAGCATTTGGCCATCTTGGCGGTATCATCCAGCGGGCATCCCACTTTGCTGGCGATCTGTCGGGAAGAGGAACCCCACCCTAGCATATTCAGCTTTGATAGCAAATTCCCCCTCACAGACACACCTTTAAGGAAGATTGGAGAAGGGAGAGGATGGGTACCTGGGGGGAAAGTTCAACTAGTATATTTTTTAGATTGGGATAGCTTATCTAACCTAATAGTGTCTCTTGAGTTTGGAGAAAGATTTCTGGGCCAAAAAAAAAAAGTTAATGCAAGTGTTGTGCATATTACATGTAAATGAAAGAAGCATGAACCTTGTGGACCATTCAAACCTGTTGGGCTGCCCAGTCCCACCCCTTCCCACCCCAGGAGGGTAGAGATGGCCACTGGCCTGGGGTTTCTTACCCTTTTAGCCCAGAAGAGGGGGTTTTTCTGGATGACCCAAGGACTCAGGGCCACACCGCTCTGACTGATGGCTCTCTTGATGAGTCCCTTATTGTGGGGAGTTAAAGTCTGCAACATGGAGGCACCAGTTCAGCTGAGACCCAAAGTTCCCTATCCCTTGGCTTCTTTTCTTCTTCCCTCTGTTCCCTCTTCCTCCCTCTCATGCTTCTCCCTTTTTTCTTCTCTCCTCCCACTCTCTTCCCATTTTTCACTTGACAGGGCCATGACATAGAGAGTGCAACAAGCACGGACTATGCCATAATTTATGCTTTCTGGCTTAGGGTGGGATGAAGTGGGATCTCAGGAATTCCATCCCTTCCCTGAGATGAGCCTTACATCATTCCATCTCCCTCCCTGTTGCCTCTGTCCCACATGGCTCACACCCAGCACAGCAGAACAGAGCTGCTCACAGGGATATGGATGTCATAAGACAGATGTGTCTTTTGGATCCTCCCCCCAACTCTTTTGGAGAACAATGGATCCACTGGGGTATGGGGAGAGAAGTGGGAGGGAGGGTTGAAGTAGATCTTCCTAACTCAATAAAATCCCAGACCTGGATGGAGACACTGGCCCCACCAGCTGACTCCCCAAAGATGGTGATGTTGTTGGGGTCTCCACCGAAGGCTGCGATGTTCCTCTTCACCCATGCAATAGCCATGTGCTGATCCCAAAGACCAAAGTTACCTGACAGTGGGGGAAAAGGAAGAAAACAAGCATTTGTGAAGTGCCTACTAGGGGCCAGGTACTGTGCCAAGTGCCTTATCAATATATAATCCTCACAACTACCCTGTGTGAGGTGGGTGCTGTTATTATTACTCCCTGTTTTACAGTGAGGAGACTGAGGCACACAGTGTTAAGTGACTTGCCCAGGGTCCTACAGCTAGTAAGTGTCTAAAGCTGGATTTGAACTCACAAAGAGGAGTCTTCCTTCTTTCAAGCCCAGTACTCCCTCCCCTGCACTATGTAGCTTCCCATCTTTAGTTATGTTGTCTTCCCCATCAGAATGTGACTTCCACGAGAGCAGAGACCAAGTTTTCCACTTTCTTTGAATCTCCAGCCTTTAAAACGTTGGCTGGCACATAGTAAGCCTTTAATCATCACTGACTGACTGAATCACCTCAGAGTGGTTCTGTTGGCTTTATTCTTCCTAATGGACTTGGCCAGATGTTATTTCAAGTCCCTTCCAGCTGTGACATTCCATGACTTCTGTAACTTTAATTACTCCCCCATCCCTGACATTCTAGGATTTTGTAAACAGTGGCATTTTTTAGAAGTTGTTAGACTACAGAGGAATAGGAACAGCTCCCCAAAAGGGAAGGATCTCCTACATGGCAAAGATTTGTGTGAGATAGAGTAAGTATCCCTCTCTTGGGTCTCTCTCCTCGAAGACCTAAGGCCCAGACTTAGAGGGCCAGCAAGTACCTGGCAGGTTGGAGTCTCCAGTGCTGAGGAAGCCCAGGGGCCCAACACGGTAGTTGAAGGTAACCACAATGACGTTTCCTCGGGTGGCAATCTCCTCCCCATCATACAGGTAATTCTTCAGAAAGTTGGCACCATGGCCTGCCCCCATTAGGAAGGCCCCACCATAGATCCAGATCATGACTGGCAGGTCTCTGGAAACTAAAGAGCCAAGAGAGAACCAGAGCTAAGAGAAGTGGACTGAGAGGAAGGAAGCTCTTAGCTAGGGCTAAGCTTCCTTGCACTGCAGAGAAACCCAAAAAACCCCTCTGCTACATGGGGCATTGTGATCCCTAGCACCAGCTGTGGCCTCCCATAGGAGTATGAAAGATAGTGAATAGTGGGTCTAAGGCTGTGAACCTGGGATGAGGAGATTGCTACTCAGGGTACTTGGGACAGGCAGTAGAAAACATTCTCAAGAATCTCAGTCCAGGGCTTAGAGCCTTCTAATCCCAATCTCTTCCTCTAGCCTCTGTTTTTTGGCAATAGGAAGCTAACCGTCAGTAACTTTACACTATCTAATGAATAAAGTATTAAGTTTCTGACTATAAAATCCAAGGACCTTCACAATTTGGTTTCACCCTATTTTTCCAGTCTTATGTCATAGTAATTCCTTTCATATACTGTTCTAGCTAAATTGGACTATTTGTCATACTCCGTTCTTGTACTTTGCTTACTTGCCTGCATGTTTGTTTTTTTTTACCCTCTCCCCCTAGAACAGAATCTGTATCTTTAGCCACCCATCCACCTATCTACCTCCTCCTTCTTTCAAAGTCCAACTCAGGTACCATCTTCTCTATAAAACTTTTCATAATCAAACCCAGAGAAAAGTGCTCTCTCCTTCTGCCTCCTGGCAGAAGCATTTTCTTTCATGTAGCATCTCTCCTGGACCTCTCT
Organism: Sarcophilus harrisii; assembly: GCF_902635505.1. Taxonomy (NCBI): domain Eukaryota; kingdom Metazoa; phylum Chordata; class Mammalia; order Dasyuromorphia; family Dasyuridae; genus Sarcophilus; species Sarcophilus harrisii. Next base: position 484,961,474 of record NC_045427.1, on the reverse strand, counting down.
TGCACTTATCCTCCTATCTGACAGGTACATGTCTTACCCCACCACCCTGCTGTTAGATAGAGAGTTCCTTTAGGAGTGGTGCTGTGCTATTTTTAATCTCCCATCATGGGATTTCATTCATTTTTAAGCAGGCATTTAATAAGTATTTACTGAATTGAATTTCAGGAAATAGACTCTAGATCTATTTGAAGGTCTAGAATTCCAGAATTCTTTCCTCCTAGTAGGAAAGGGAAAGATTGGGAAAAGAGGGCTTCTGTGCCAGAACAGACAGGCTACTTCCCAGTGGTCTGTTTCCTTCCCGCACTTCCCTTCCCCTGACCCTGACCTTGCTTCCTTCCCTGTGGAATCCAGATGTTGAGGTAGAGGCAGTCCTCACTGCCGTAGGTGTCATCCTGAGTGATGGTGGCTTGAAGGCATCGTTTCTTGAATTCCTTGGCCTTCAGGGTTCCTGTGGGAGAAAAGGAAGAAATAAGTCTGAACTGGGTGGGTCCCCTGGCTCATGGGGTCAATCCCAACTTATAACTCGGTGTTTCCTGCCCTCTTACCTTGCCATCCAGGGTGACGCTTGGGGATCTCCAAGGCCTTGGGGGGAGCAGCAAAAGGGATGCCCCTGAAAATGTCTACCGAGTCACCAAGGAGACCCAACTTCTTATTGACACCTTCAACAAAGCCCCCTTCGGTGTAGACAGCTCCCAACTGGGAAAGGATGGAAAGGAATAAGTCTTTGTGTATCACCTACTATGTGAAATGCTTTACAGATATTATTCCACTTGATCCTCACAACCCTGCAAGATAGATCCTATTATTATACTCATTTTACAACTGAGAAAATGGAAGCAAACAGAGATTAAGTGATTTGCTTAGGTTCACAGTATCTGAAATTGGTTTTGAAATCAGATTTTCCTGACTTCAGTCCCTGCTAACACCTAACTGCTAAACTCATTTTTAAAAATTTTATTTTAATAGAATATTATTTTTTCACTTACATGTAAAGATGATTTTCAATATTAATTTCTTTTAAGATTTTGAGTTTCAAATTTTTTTCTTCTTCTCTTCCCCCTCCCCACTCTAGCAAGTAATCTAATATCAGTTATGCATGTACATTCATTTTTGTGAAGTTCATTTGAGTCATTAAACTTTTTATGCAAAATTTTTTAAATTTAATGTAGTCAAAGCTGTTCATTTTGCTTTTTATAACGTTCTTTGGTTCTTCTTTGGTCATAAATTCCTTCCATCTCCAAAGATCTGATAGGTAAATTATCCCTTTCTCTCCTAATTTGTTTATGGTATCATCCTTTATGCCCAAATCATGTACCCACTTTGACTTTATTTTGATATGAGTTATGAGATGTAGGTCTATGCTGAGTTTCTGACATTATTTTCCGGCTCTCCCAGCAACTTTTGTCAAATAGTGAGTACTTATTCCAGAAGCTGGAGTTTGGGGGTTTATCAAATTCTAGATTACTTTAGGTCTTATTTATTGTATCACATGTATCTAATCTATTCCACTGATCCACCACTCTATTTCTTAGCCAGTGCCAAATGATTCTGATGACTGCTGCTTAACAATATAGTTTTAGGTTTGGTACTACCATCCTTTGTAATTTTTTTTCATTAATTCCTTTGATATTTTTGACCTTTTGTTCTTCCAGATGAATTTTGTTATTATTTTTTCTAGTTTTATAAAACAATTTTTTGGCAGTTTGATTGGTATGGCACTGAAAAAGTAGATCAATTTAGGCAAATTTGTCATTTTTATTATATTAGCATTAAACTTTTTAAAAAATTGACTTTAGACTGAGTCTTGGTTCCCCCCCATCCTAATTACTTACAGGTATTAAAAATATTAGAAGTTTGTATTATTTATAAAGGAAAGGCTGCTCCTAACTTGCAGTGACATATATTGGGGAAACTACCAGTATTCCTATCAGACCACCTGGTTTAGAATCCCACTTCTGCTATGTCTGGGCAAGGCACTCTTCAGTTCCCTCATTTGTAAAATGAGGACAGAACAAGGTGATTTCTTGGGGGCTTGTCCAGCTCTAAATCCTGAAGGGATATAAAAATAAATAAGACTAGAAAGGTAGATAAGGATCAAAATGGGAAGGACCTTAAAGGCCAGGTTGAAGGTTTGGTACTTCATCCTTGAAGCCATAGGAAGCCACTGAAGATTTTTGAGTAAGAAAGTGACATGGGCAGATTTGTGCTTTTAGGAAGATTATTTTGTCAGTTAATGGTGTGGAGGACTATGTAAAAAAAGGAAGAGATTGGAAATAGAGACCAATTAAGTGGTTATTATTACCAAAAGTGAAGTGATAAGGGATTAGCTAAACAAGTGCCTGTGTGAATGGAGACAAGAGGACAGATGAGAGAAATTATCTGTTAAATTAGGCTGAAATGATGGACTGAATCTAAGGATAAATTAAACAAGGATGTAAAGTCTTATACTTGGATGAAGAAAAAGAAAACATTGCCTATGTATGGACAAGGTTGCTAGGGGTGGATGTGGCTAGAAAGAAGTTTCCATGAAAAATAACGGGGGAAGAGGGGAGGAAGAGTCGGAGATCACAAACTCAGGATGAGTCTGCAATGTGATGTAGCAGCCAATGAAGCTGATATGATCTTAGGTTGTATTAATAGACACACATTGTTGAGAATGGGGGATATAGTGTCTCTTGTTGTTCTCTCTTCAATCTGGAATATCATGTACAGTTCTGGGTGTTACATTTTAAGAGGGAAGAAACCAAGTCGAGGAGGAGGCTCAGACAGGGACAGGGGAGGGTAGAGGAAAAAGCAGTGAATTGGGAGTGGAAGACCTTGATTCCAAGCCCAACTCTGCTACATTCTTACTTTCATGACTTGAGGGCAGTCATTTTACCCCTTTCCCTGTTTTCTTTATTTGGAAGATGAGGGAGTAGGATTACATGATTTCAATAGTCCTCTCCAATGATCCTAAGTAGGAGTTGAAAGAACTAGAGATATAAAATGGGATATGAGTTGGGGATTATAACCTGTATATTGTAAACTCGAATTTCAAGAGTTATATCAGTGCCAGTTACCTATTTCTATATCCACGGGATTTTGAAGATATTAAACACTTTAAAATGTTCATTAAATTAAATTAAATGTTTAGCCTGGAGAAGAGACTTAAGGGAGAAATAATGGCTGTCTTCCCAGTAACTAAAGGGCAATTAAATGAAAGTGGGATTATCAGACTTTTTGCTTGGCTCAAGGGGCAAAACTAGGAGGAATGGGAGAATTGTAGAAAGAAAGGTTTGGGCTCTGTGTAAGGGAAAAAGTAACTAACCATGAAAAGTCTCTAAAGTGGGAGGGACTACCTATGGAAGAGGCAGGTTTCCCTTTACTAGAGGTTTTCAAATAATCACAGATCATGCAGGGAGGCTCCTGATCAAATATGGGTGGTATGGGTTGGGTCAGTTAACTTCTGATGTCATTTCAAAATATAAAATTCTATGATTCTGGATCTGGGACAATGTCTAAGGGCTCAGAACACTGCTGGTTCCCTCCTCAACTCCCGAAGATCAGTTGGGCAAGTTTTCCAGTGTTTCTTTCAATGGTTGGGTTTGCCCTATTGCTATCTTGAAATCATATCCATCCCATGAAACAAGAAAACCCTGGGACGCAAGTAAAGATATGGCTGGTGGGGATATGGGGGGGGGAGTCTCTGATGCTTCTAACATCTGCTCAGTGGTTGCTGCAAATGTCTATTTTCCCATCCTTTACTCCCTAATTTATTATTAATAAGAGGAAGATCAAGACTAGGAAGATTAGAGACCAAAGGGTTACTTAGCCCACAGCCACATTTCCTAACACATTTCTTTTACCCTTTTCATCTGTCCCTTGCCTCCCCTTCCTCCCTCTTGCCCCTCCTTTCCTCCATCCTTCCTTCTTCCCTCCATTTCTTTCTTCCTTCCTTCCTTCTTCCCTCCATTTCTTTCTTCCTTCCTTCCTCCTTCCCTTCCTTCCTTCCCCCAGAAAATTTGACTAACAGCATTTCATAAGCATTTAATGAATAGAGAAACCTATTGAACTGGGAGTGCTGTTCTCTCTCTTTCCTAAACATCCCAGTTCCAGGGTAATACAAATAAAATCAGGGCATCTTGGAAGAGAAACAGACCAGAGAGAAGGGAAGACTGAGGAGAAGAGCAAGACTATCCTCTTATATGTGGGGGGGGGCAGCTCAGGAAAAAGACAGCCTTCACTGGATGTCTTCAAGCAGAGACTAGGTCAATTAGATAAATTGTGGCCAAAAACAAAAAACAAAACCCAAAACCTGCTTTGGCACAAATTGAACTAAATGCCTGCTGAAGTCCTTTACAATTCTGAAATTCTGTGATTAGGGAGAGGAGGCACATTTGAGGACTGAGAAACTTGCATGGCACAATAAAAAGGGTAAACCAGTAGCGCAAAAACCCTGCCTTCCACCAATTACTAGTGAGCAAATCTTATTTTTGAGTGAGCCTCAGTTTTCCCAACTCTAACATAGGAGTCACAGTCATTTTTGTATGAATTACTTCATGGGACTGTTGGGAAGAAAGAGTCAAAGTATAATAAAATATAAGCTATCATTATTATGTATTATTGAGCCTCAAGAAGATCTTGACTTAGCAAGAAGAAAAAAACCAGCTTATTGTTCAAGTAATTTGTCCCAATCCCTAACCTGAAAGAATTCCCCAATTTCTCTTCAGTCTTTACTTACCTTAGCTGCACTAGCAGCTGCTAGGCAACAGATGAGGCTGACGAACACCAACTCTGGGTGCCCCATGGTGTGTGTGTGTATGTGTGTGTGTACCCACTGAATGCCCAGATGGGGCTCTTAGCATATATAGTGTGTGAGAAGCTGAGTTTGGCAGCTGATAGAAGAGTGGCCCTTGTTCCCTCCACCTCTCACTGCACCTCCACCTCACTGCACAAGTGGGGCCCCTCACTTGGGGTGGTACCTGATTGGAAAGACAAACTTACTGTTCTGGGGGGGGGGGGAGGAGGGAGCAGAAAGAGTACTGGGAGAGCCAAGGTTACTAAAATACACACACACACACATTTTCCCAAGCCTGAGAGCCCTTGGGCAAAACCTAATTGCTAGTCTTACACCTGTGCATGTCTCTGCCTACCTGGGAGCCAACACAGGTGGCAGTGGGAGCAAAGGTCATGAAAATCAAGCAGGGTACAAGTCACTAAGAGATCTCTGACATCCACTATTAAGGTTCCAGCCTCCATTTTTTATGACAGAGAAATGCACCTCCAATGGCTCCACTCCCTTCCCAACTTGCTAAGGTCTACCAAACTAGAATGAGTCATTAGCATATGGTCCCCAGGACCAGATCTAGTAGGGCTATCCTACCAATAAGCTCCTCCTACTCCACCTGTAGTGGATGGGAATCCACTATAGGGAATTCTCAATGATCTGCACATATGAGAATTAAATCATCAGTCCAGAGCAGCAGATTATATAAAGTAGTGACTAACATCTCATTTACATGGTCTTACTTTTTTGGAATGAATTGTTCAGATTTTGTGTTTGGATCCAACTATATCGGATATCAGAATCAAGATCCCAAAAGATCTAGAATAAAAGGAATAAATATAGAGTTGACTTTGAAAAAAATCAAGGGAGTCTCTGGGAAACTATTTGAAGATTGTGTTTAGCAAATTTAATATTTAATAAGAATAAACAGAGCAACAAAGACAGCTAACTTTCAAAGAGGCATCTTTTCAATATTAATATTCTATACTGTCATTGTATGGGTCTAAGTCAGTCAGTGAGTCAACAGCATTTATCAAGCACTTACTATGTGACAGGCACTGTACTAAGATTGGGGCATGAAAAGAAAAGCAAGGAAGTCACAGAACATTATAGTCTCTGGAGAATTAAAATTAGTACCAGAAAACAACGGAGAAACATATAATGTATATAAATAGACTACAATCCTTGGAAATAAGGAACTATGAAGAACCAGAGTAAAGGATGACAGCAAAAGAAATGTATGGTCCCAAAAGATAGTCCTGTGAGAAGAGTGGACAACCTGTGGGCCTCTCTGATATCCTCTTGATGTCAGGAGAAAGCAAGTAAGGGCCCCAGTTCATTGGGTGTCCATCCTGGGGAAGGATATGGGTAGGAGTTGGCTAGCAGTTTGGCAAGCTTGGATGTGTTGTAATCTACCACACTGGAGGGAACATCAACAGGGTATAGTATTTAGCTTATTGAAGCATCTAATAAATGTTTGTTGACTAACATCAATAATAAGCTCACAGATCCAACTGAAAGTCTGACTAGTGAATGGAAGGAAGAACACACTTGTTCAGTTTGTGGCTCATTTATGGAAGTCATGGAGAAGTAGGAGCATGTTCAGAAGGCGTTAACCAAAAAGGGAAAAGAAGGAAAGAACTGAGAATTGATTGAAGGAACTAAGGAGAATCGGGAGGACGTGAAGTGGTCAGATATTTGAAGGAATGACATATGGAAGGATTGCTTTGCTTGTTCCTCAAGGCTGGGTTGGAGAAATGACCAAAAAGTTATAGGAAAGTAGACATTTTTTGCTTAATTTTCAGAAAAATCTTTCCATTAGAACCATCTAAAAAGTGGACTGCTTTAGAATACTCTTCTGGTGAATTCCTGTCACTGGAGGCCTTCAACAGGAAGGCAGATGAGTATTTGTAAGAGATATAGAGACTGCTTTGATATAGTTTAGACTAGAATATCTCTGAGGTTCCTTCAAATCCTGAGCCTCTGGATAGAGCAGATACACATGAATGCTAGAATTTTGGGGGGAAAGAGTCATTAGGGAACATCTAGTTCAGTGTCCTTGTTTTGTATATGGGGAAACTGAATGCTAAAAGGGCATGTTACTTACCCATAGTCACACAATAATTTAGTGGCAGATCTAAGAATATAACCCGGTCTCCTGACTCCCAGTCCAGAGATTTCCCCTGTATTTTGTATGTGTATAGTATTTTGACTATATTCCTCTTGTTCAAAGGTTAATACTTAAGCATATGGGCCTTCTCTGAGCTTATCTAAACTAATCACAATGGAAAATCATCCAGAAAAGTGGGACTGGAGTTGTGTCAGTTGCTTCACTGAATCCATGAAGCTGCCTGTGGATAATTGATAAATGGATAAATGTTTAATTGTGATGTTCTGAGTTACTTGGGGTCAGGGGGGCCTGTGGCAGGAAAGAATGGCAACAGGTTACATGCTAGTAGTAAAGAGACTCAAGCAGCTAAAAGGCATCTTCCTCAGGCTTATAAGTTAAGCCAATACAAACATCTTTTCACTTGGGGAGAAGAGACAGCTGAGAAGCAAAAGGCAGCAGAGCCACAGGGGACAGGCTAATGATGGTCATTTGGGAGAGGGAGAGATTTGGCCCTCATGTCTGGGAGGGCTGCGAGAAGACGAGGGGATTCAGAGGTGTCAGATGCATTTCCTGGTGACAGAGAGAATTGTAAGGTGAGTCAGCACAGGATGCCATGGAGAGAAAATATGTCACACACATACACAGAGTGGTGAAAAAACTCCAGGAAGTTTTATGCTATTAGGGCAGGTTTTACCCGTGTCAAAGTTGTGAGAGTTGCTATCGGGAAGAGCCCTAGCCCCTGTTGGGTGTATGGTGCTGAGTATTACGAGTTATGAAGATCCCTAAGCCCAGGCCACGGTGAGCTAGCACAACCATGTTTGGCTCTGCAGGAGTACCCAGTGGAAAGCACAGCAAGGGAGCCCTTACAGCACTATCAATCATTTTAAGCCTTTTCAAAGCTTTCTAATTTAAGCCCCTGCCCAGGGCACTTCTTGGAGTACTGTTCTGGCCACACAGGGTTCCTGATCTAATAATAGTTTTCCCCCCAACATCTACCAACCCTTGATTTTCTTTTCCTTACCCTACCCTCTACCACCAAACCCTTGGACCCATCCCATTTCACTCAGAGATTTGCCTTGAAAAGAAAATCAGTACTTTTTTTAGGGTCAGAGATCAAGCTTTGTGCTGATTTTCAATCTGAGTTTTACCTCCTTGCCTGGTATGCAATGCATTCCCAAAGCTGGCCAAACCCTACATTTCCAACTCTATTTCTACTGCTCCCTCTTTATTTACGTTCCTTTCAATGAATATGCCATGGGTTTTCCTGTTATTAGACTTTAGATGTCCTCTGCTTGCCTTTCTAAATTCTCTCAGGCCTAGCTCAAGACCTTCTTAAAAGCAATAAACTGGGAAAAAATTTTTACATTGAAGGGTTCTGATAAAGGCCTCATTTCTAAATTATAGAGAGAATTGACTCAAATTTATAAGAATTCAAGCTGTTCTCCAATTGACAAACGGTCAAAGGATATAAACAGGCAATTTTCAGATGAAGAAATTAAAACTATTTCTAGTCATATGAGAAGGTGCTCTAAATCATTATCAGAGAAAGGCAAATTAAGACAACTCTGAGGTACGCACCTCTCAGACTGACTAAAATGACAGGAAAAGATGATGAATATTGGAGGGGATGTAGGAAAACTGGGACACTGATACGTTGTTGGTGGAACTGTGAACAGATCCAACCATTCTGGGGAGCAGTTTGGAACTATGCCCAGGGAGTTATTACTCTGTTCATACACTTTGATCCAGCAGTGTTTCTACTGGGCTTTGAGAACAGTTTGGCATCAGAGCTTTCAAGTACTATCTTCTGACAATAGTGGTCTAGATAATTCAAGCCAGTGTACCTTCCCCTTACCTCAGTTCTACCAAGATTCAAGGACTAAATCAAATCCTGCCTTCTCCATGAAAATTTCCCCAACCACTCTAGCCTTCTCTGAACACCCTCTTCTAAATTACCAGCATTTAATGTCTTTACCATGCAGTTTAGCACTTCATTAAATACTGACATGTACTATTCATTATAATTTTGTTTTTTTTGCCATCTTTTCAACTAGAATATAATTTCCATGAGGACAGGGACAATTCTCCATGTTATAATACTTACAAGACTTATTGAGCCTAATAAACACTCATTAAACCTATTGATTGACTGGATTTTCTGAAGAAAAATTGTTCATCTTGGATCATTTCAGCATGCTCTGCTGACTTCTCCTTGGCAGCCATTTTACGATACATGAAATTCTCATCCAGAGAGTGAATAGAAAAAATAAGAGAGGAAACTGGCATTATTCCAGCTACTAGGTTTTAGCTATTCTAATGGTAGGTTTGGGAGGAGTTTGAATTTACAGATCTTCTTTCTTAATGAATAGGACATAACAGAGCCAAGTTAGGAACTTAGAGAATTCATAAAGTAACAAATTAGTCTGACAGCATTTAAAGAATTGCAGAATGCTGAACCTATATCAGATTGATTGCTGTCCTGGGGAGGATGGAAATAAGAGAGGGAGAGAAAAAAAAATTGGAACACAAAATCTTACAAAAAAATCAACAATGTCCAATGTTGGACAATGAGATGATTCAGGCCGGTTCCAGTGGTATTGTGATGAGCCATCTGCACCCAGAGAGACAAGACTGTGGGTACAAAGTGTGGATCACAACATAGTATATTGGCTCTTTTTGTTGTTGTTTGCTTGCATTTTGTTTTTTCTCATTTTTTTTCCTTTTTGATCTGATTTTTCTTGTGCAACATAATTGTGGAAATATATATAGAAGAATGGCACATGTTTAACATATATTGGGTTACTTGGCTGTCTAGAGAGGAAGAAAAAAATTTGGAACACCCTTTTGCAAGAGTGAATATTGAGGGGCAGCTAGATGGTGCAGTGGATAAAGTACCAGTCCTGAAGTCAGGACGACTTCAAATCTGGCCTCAGACACTTATTTCTTAGTTGTGTGGCCCTGGGCAAGTCATTTAACTTCAATTGCCTCCACCAAAAAAATAAATAAATAAAAAGCTTTAATAATAATAATAATGATAATATGAAAATGAATATTGGAAACTATCTTTATGCAGATTTGGAAAATACTATTGAGGGGAAAAAAAAGAATTGTAGGGAGTGTGGTGTGGTGGATAGATGCCTGGAGTGGAATCTGGAGACCAGGATGTTAGTTCTATTGCCACTAATAGCAATGTATGATCTTGGACAAACTATCCCCTCTGCCTGCCTTGATCTATTTAAAATGAGGGAGTTAGATCAAATGGTCTCCAAAGTCTCCACGGTTCAATAACATTCAATCTTCAAGTTGGTGCATAAAGTAGGATATGGTAAAAATAGGGAGAAAGAAAACCAAGCATTTGCAGGTGTGAATGAGAAAATTCCTTTGACCTACAACGTGGAGGCAAATATAATAAGCTGCTATGTCCAAAAAATTCACCAACCATGGCACACATGATGATAAGCCTTTCCAAGTTTAGCTAGGAAAGCCTTTCTAACTTGGTAGATGCTACCAGAGCTTGTGCTCTGGTGCAAACCAAATGTCATCTCCAGAACACAATAAAGCATTAGAAGATGACTACAGTGGAAAGATATCATCAATTACCAAAAAAAAAAAAAAAAATGCCATGTTAGACTAAAAAAAACGTAGAAAATATCAAATCAAACAAAGAAAAATGAGTTAAGTAGGGAACAAACATTCATTTCCTCAGATATCTCCAGGAGGGATATAACAAAGTCAAAACAAAATGACTTTAAGCAGAAGTAAGAAATTTTTCAGTCAGGCAAGAAGTTGAAGGGCCCCTACAAGGCAAGACAATGGACTCTGGGAACAGATAGTTCACACCTGGAGGTAGGAGAAGAATGCAATAATAATCCTATTCTTCTGGGAAAGAACCTAGACTAGAAGTTAGAGGAGATTTGGAAAACTGCATCCAGCAGTTGTTTATAATTCGTTCATCTTCCTTGTTATTCTCCTGGTAATTCTGTTGCTGTTTTGTTTACTCTTATTCTCTTGTTTCTTACTAATATTTCTTTTAAGTCTTCAATTCATAAAAGATGCCTGGTTTCCCAGACAGAGGAGTAGCCATGGGCCTTAGGGACTTCTAAATTCCTTCCCAAGTCTCTCCTTTGATTAAAAAAAACAAAAACAAAAACAAACTATTCCACATGAATCATCCAGTCCTTTGGAAAAATCATTTATTAAAGAAAACTTCCATTAAGAAAGTATGCTCTAAGCAGAGCTAATCCCTGTAGGAATTACACAAAACTGTCCATATTCAAACCCAACAGCAATCAAAAGGTCCTCGACTGAGAACACCTCAGAGCTATGTAGCCCAAATTACTTGGTCCCGTCCACCCAGGGTAACCAGCTCAGGGGCTGTGTCTCTGCTGAACTCTCTTTTCATGCTCCTTTAGTCCATAATTCACAAATCTGACCTGACCTTTTATTGTTCCTTGGAATTCCAAAGGCTGAACTGCCTCTACTTCATAATATTTAACAGCCACAGGGGTGTCTGAAATAGTGGACACATATGATACACAACAAACATATGACACCTGAATAATGGCATCAAAGAAGGTCTAATGGCAGGTAAAACTGAAGGTAGAAGGGTGAAGGGGATTCCTTAGGATCCAGGAATGAAAGCAGGTAATTTGGGGTATTATTCAGTACATGAGACAGCCCAGAGCAGACAAGCCAGGATAACCCTAGGAGACCTTGGCTGGAACACAAAATCTTACAAAAATGAATGTCAGAAACTACACCCATTGAGAGTCCCTTCAAATACCATCTGGTACTCTTAGTTGGAAATGGGGGGCTGTTAGCTTCCTTCCCAAGGCAAAAGTACAGCAATACCCAGACTAAGTTAGGGGGTCTATGGGCTGGGTTCTCCTCCCATTACACATAGTCCAAAATCTCAGTCTCCATTTCATTTTCACTCCCATCAGAGGGTTTGAAGTCTTCTTCCTCTTCTTCTTCTTCTTCCTCATCTTCTTCTTCTTCTTCCTCCTCTTCATCATCCTCCTCATCCTCCCCAGATTCATATGTTAACTGTTCTTTTCCACCTTCAGTTTTGGCAGCACTTGAGAACAGAGCTGAGTCCAAAAAAGAAAGAGAGGAATGTGTTGCCTTAGTTACTCAAATCCACTGACCCGAAAGAATGAATATATTTCAGAGATTTCACTGACCAACAGAATAAGTCATTTATGGCAGGAAGCACTATTGGGTCTCCCAAATCCTGGCTTCCTTCACTACTCTCAATATGTGCACAGCACTGGGGCAGGCCTCTTTCCCTTCCCCTTCCACTATGGCTGTCTCACTACACTGTCTGGCAGAAGTGGAAGGGGTGCTAGTGCTATGGGGAGATAGTGACGAGCCTTGACCCCATCTGCTACTTTTGTCTATCAATAAGAAAGGGGAAGCTGTCTGGGACAAGAAGAACAGGGATGATGAAATCAGCTAAATGCTTGTCCCACTCTTATCTCAAGGGGAAAATTAAACCCAATTCTCAGGAGCCACACAGAGCTGGTCCTGGGGCTCAACTACCACACGATGCCATCAGTTAAGAAAAGTCCTGGTGCTACCTAAATCTGGTTCCATAAGAAGTCACCTCAAAAACCAACATTATTCTATAATTCTAAAATTCTAAAATATTATTTAGATTATTTAGTCCAAAGTTACAGATGGGGAAACTGAACTCCAGAAAGATGAAAAGATTTAACCACAAAGCTAAGCTGTTGGGCTCAACATACTCTGAGACCCCAGGAGCTTCTCACCAGGCCTTTTGGAGCGAATGATCTGTCGGATCATCAAGGACATGGTGTCCCTCAGGTCATCGCTGGTCTTCTGCAGACACCACCCATCCCGCTCTGTACATTCAGTCTCCATGCCATCATTGCGATGAATGATCTTCTGTAACCTACAAGTAGCCAAGGTGGGTTAACAGGCAAATAAGGGTCCAAAGAAAGCCCCAAGAAGGCCAGTCAGTGCAGTTTCTGTGGGCTACTGTTAAGATGCGAAAGGGAAAAAAGCATTCCATCACCTGGGACTGATTCTGTTTTCCTGAGTGATTTTGTTGTGAGGAACAAAGTGTTCTCTCTCCCTCTCTCCCTCTGTGAAGTTAATTGAATCCACAAAAAGTTTTAGACTTCACCAGCGTCCCTCCTGTCTCCCTAGGACACTCTAAATAGAGCTGATAATCAAAAAAGGGAAATGGCCACATTTGAGTTTAGAAACTCCCATACCAACACAGCATGTATCGGAGAAGCACTGTGAACAAGTAGATGAACAGGAGCAAATGTATTTATAGTCTGATTCCTGCTGCTTTAACAAAAACTAACTGGCTTAAAGAGAAATATCTTACACAGTGATTTGGTTGTCTGAGAATAGGTTTTAGGAGTTGAGCATAACCAAACATGCCAAAGATCTAATTTCCTAGCACAGATGAAAAAGGGCTTAAAAAATTAGAATGGTGTCAGAGAAGAAATTCCCAATAAAATTCAGAAGCCCATTTCTCAGTCCTTTCCCCACAAGACCCAGGGCCTCATCATACCCTTCCACATTTAAATCACATAGCTGATAGAACATTTGCCGATACGGCGGCAGGGCCCCCTCCCGGAAAACGTAGACAGAGTCCTGAGGAAACCAAAAAACAAAAAGAGTTAGTGGAAGCTACTCTTCTCAGTGTTTTCACCATCAGAGAGAGATATCATGCAGCTTAATATCAGCCACCAAGAAATATTTTTCTAGCTACTATATACTCATATAGCATTCAAGGTGGAAAAAGAGAAAAATGGGCTTGTGAGGAGATGGAAATTAAGTGCCTTTTCTATCTCTCTCTCATTTCTGAAATTCTGTAATATTTACTGTCTATATCATATAGCACTTGATGACAGTATCTTAATAATATTCTCTATTTGATTCATGCGGTTATACCTTATCTTCCCAAGCAGATTAAAGACTCCCCATACAAGACTAAGGACATAAATACTTGTTCTTCCATTGAATTTCCCACAATGCCTTCTGCCTACTATTGCACATAATGGATATTCAGTATGTGGACTGAAAACTTACACCCTACATTTTTTTTGCTGAGGCAATTGGGGTTAAGTGACTTGCCTGGGGTCACACAGTGTCTGAGACCAGATTTGCACTCAGCTCTTTCTGACTTCAGGGCTGGTGCTCTATCCATTGCAACAACTACAACACAATGAAGTTATCTATCCTTCAACCTGGTGTTCACAGACAAGGTTTGAAAGGGACAAAGAGCATTTATTTGTAGAAGGTCGCTGTCACTGCCCACAGTTGCATTCCAGAATCCAGAGAGGACTCAGGCCCTATGTAAAACAGATTCTAAAAGGAGATAATTCATGGCTGCCTTATTTGACAGAGATTTTAAAAGTTAGCTCCCCTTCTCAGAACTGCTCTGGATAAAGCAGACAGCACTCACCTTGAGCTTGTACTTGTTAGAAGCTGATTTCTTGATACCCCCCGTCCCCGATGTACCTAGTCCATGCTTCAGATCATGCATGGTGACCAATTGGCTGGCTGGGAGAAGATAAGAAGCTTTGGAATTCAACACTCTCAAATAAATTCTATTTCACTTAATCTCTGGATGCCCACATTTCTGCTGATTATCTCTTATAAACAGCATTGAATTCCCTGTGGACTTCATTGTGGAGATGCATACGTACTAGAAATAAGATTTAGAATCAAAACAGCTTAGTTTAAATATAGACTCCACTACTTATTACCTGAATAACCTTGGGCAGGCCATTCTATGTTCCTGAGTTTCAGTTTTCCCATTTGCCAAATGAGGAAATGGACTGCCTACTACTTAAGAACCATTTAGATCTGAAACTATGGTGGTGAAAAGAACTTCTAGGGGGTGACCGATCCTCTTGTCTTACACAAGGGGGTGGGAGGTGCCCTACCCTCTACTGTTCCTCCTTGCCTGGGCTGCTAGACTATCCATAGAGTTTGAGTAATATTGATGTTAACAACTATATTCATTGTGAAATGTAAAGACATATGTGTTCTGCCTCCACTCCCTACAATCCCTTAGCCCTGTTAATCTATGGTACTCTGGGCCTTACTATCCACATCATCACTGAACCTGAGGACTTCCAGTCTTCTGGATGTGCTTTGTAGGTAAATATTCCTTTCAGGGCTGTCTCTCAGTTGTATTGTAGGAGCACCTTGAGATGAGGGATTGTCTAGCCTTTTCTATTTGTAACTCCATTGCTTAGAACACGGTAAATACTTTATAAATGCTTCCCCCACCTCCTCCTTCCCCCCTTAGCATTCATTCATTCCATGTTCTAGTACTATTCTAGGATGATTTCAATTTGAATCCCATTTGTCTGACCATATGGCCCATTTTGGGGTAGCTAGCTTGAAGGCAAAGAACTCAGATGTTTGCTAGAAAGCCACAATTACTTACGTGTCTTTTTTACTGTGATGGGTAGGCTGTAGTTGTACGTGCTGCGTTTTGCTTTGACAGGCATATCATTGGGGGCATAGCCTGGAAACAAAGAGAGAATAGCAACAGAGGTTGGGCACAAAGAAACAAAGCTGGCTTCGAAGAGGAAAAGATAAAGATCAGAGAGAATCACAAGACAGTAAGAAATGCTGGCTTAGGCCTGAAGGGGACTGAAAGCCCAAGCTACCAAGAGAACTTTATTTAAACAAACATATGAAAATATCCTTAGCCTATCTGTAATAGAGTTAGAAATTACTTGCTTAATGAAAAGAGGATAGGATTTACAATAAACTAGACACTGAAAAGACTAAAAGAAAGCAAACAAGCCATGAACAGTTTTGTCTGTGGCTTTTACTGCTGTGGTGGTGGGGTTTTTTTTTTTTTTTTGGTTGTTGTTGTTTTTTACCATATTTCATTCCACAGCGAATTCGGAAATCCAGGACTTGATAAATCTTGGCTTCTGGGTTTTTTCTGGGGTCATATCCATACCGAATCCACAAACTCCTCCAGGGACCAGTTATCTGCAAAAGGTACAATTCCAAGGCATGGGTTAAAGTTTCAGGATCCTGAAAAGGAGTGTGGAAGGTGGTGGAAAGCAGAAGTGGGAAAGAGAGTGAACACAGTTCACAATCAAGGCTAATGAAGACTCTTCGCATTCTAGAATTATGATCGCAAGACCACTGCTATGATTCTAAAACTGTTTATGTATGTGATTTCTAAATTCCTCTTCCACTTTAAATCGTATGACAAGAGCAATATAAAAAGCCTAGGTGAAGCAAGACAGATGACCAATGTCAGCATACTCACCATGTAATAGGCCACATAGGGAAGCAAGACCTTGAGTTTATCTGGGTGGACACTGATGTTGGCCTTGACAGCATTACGGGACCAGATGGGACGAATGTCAAAGAGCTAGAAAAAAGGGAAGAGTAGAGAAAAAATTACCCACAGGTCCCAAAACAGATACACTCTAGAACATCATGGGATCTGTGGCTGATGACTGCTATCAGGAAAAAAAGGAGGCCACGGGAAGGGCTAAATATACTTACAGACACATGGCTTAGACCTCCTACACCATTTCCATTCTAAACTCTTGGAAAGATGACTTCTAGGAATCACTAAAGTTAACGATACTTTATTTTGGTCTTGAAAACAAGTAGAAACTGTTAATTTGAAAAATATGTAACCCCAGTTTAAGTTTCCCCTTAAACAAAGAGAATAAGACCATCATTCAGTGACTTTATCGATCGATTCACTATTCACTGCGCACCAAGCAATGTCAAACAAGGTGAAAAGGAAGTTTACAATTTAGATTGTAAAAGAGACTATTGACATTTCCAAAGGCACATACAAATTAATAAAATAGTGCAAACTTTGTCTGTTAGGGATAAGGGAATGTGGAGTAATGGAATCACCTGAGAACTAATTAAATTCTTGAGTGCACAATTACAAGGTTCATTTGGACCATTCAAGCACTTTTCCCCACCCCACTGCCATTCCACGTGTCTACAGCAGTAGAAGCTGTTTGGTGGAGGTGTGAAGAGTTCTTCTGTGATTACAAGACATAATACTTATTCATATTACTTTTAAAACTGAGACTTGGAAGTGAAAAATTCACATCTGCTAATGAAGTGATTAAAAAAACAAAAAAGAATAAACATGCCCAACTCCAAACAGCTGAGCAAACAAGAGGTGGCTAATTCTAAGCCTGGGCTTCTTGATGAAGTGTCACAAGTGTGAAGTGCTCCAGGTACTACCTTTCTCAGCTCTTCCTCCATCTTCCTGTCTATGGGATTAGTGCAAAGCCTCTTCCAAGTCTGTACAGCAGCTTCCAGTGGTTTCATGGGCACTTCATCATCTTCAAAGTTCACAAAGATGGCATTGTGGGGCCGCCGAGCTCTGCTTAAGCCAATGAGGTTCTCACCAGAGACAGGTGGATTATTGTAGCCTTCCCTGTGGGAGAACACACCAAGCCTAAGAGCACAGAAAGCCTAATCCTTTAAATTTTCAAGGAATCATGCTCTCTTACAGTGGATTCCCTTCTACATTTTTATAGATGGCTTCATGAGTTGGTATGGTTAAAAAAAAAAAAAAAATCAAACACTTAGTGGCCAATCTTCTATTTTTTTCAATGTTTTAAAGATACTTTTTCTTTTTTTCCATATCACTTTCACTTTCCAGTGACATTTCCCACCCACTTCCACCTGCCATAGAACCCTTCGTTAGAACAAGAACAATACTGTCAAGACAAATCACCACATCTCAAACTTGGCTAACCTTTAATTGATGAGTCTCACCAAACAAGTCAAGACTAATTCTTGGACTAGAGACCTAGAAGTTGTCACAGAGCTCTGCATGAAGTCTTTTTGCACTGAGGAACTGACTGAGGATGCGCCTCCTCTCTGGTATAATGCTTCTGAGTCTCAGTCTACTTGTTTGTAAAATGAAAATATGTGCATTACCTCCTTTACAGGGGTATCATAAGAAAAGAACTCTGTAAATTTATACCATATAAATCTGAGTTATTATATGGACATGTATAATGAAACCAGGCTGGGAACTTATAAGCTTAATAGCTGCTTCTTCCTTCCATTTCCTTTGTGATCAATTTTCAAAAAGCCAAAAATTCATAGAGCTGTCACCCTCCATCCTGCCTTCCCAACCTTGCATCCACTGCAACATGCTCCCTTTTACTGGTTTCTCTACCTAAAGTCTCTTCTCCCCCATCTATCCACCACAAAGCTGATAAAGTGATTTTCCTCAAATTTGACTGTCAGCCCTCTGACCACCTTAAAAAGCTCCAATGGTTACCTTTAGGATCAAATAGGAACCCATGTGTTCAGCCTGGCCGTAACCTTCATTTCCAGTCTCATTAATTCCTTTCCTGTCCAAAGCTGCCATCTTGCTGGTTGCTCTTTCTCCCATGTCATTCCATCTCTGAACTCCGCACCTTCTACACAAAGTGCTCCCTCCGGGGGGGGGAGCCTCTCCAATGAGTGCTGGAGCATGGTAGAACAAGTACTATAGAACACTTTTCTCTCCCAACCTTCCTGCCCACGTCTCTCCTCTTCCTCCTTCCTACCCCTGCAGAAAGGGATCCAGAATGCTCATTCCCTTCGACCCTCAGACCCACTCTTACCTTCATGATGATGGCGGGCTGGGCCAATCCAGACTGCCTGCCTCGCAAAGCAAGCATGGCTGCTCACCTTGACTTCTTTTCCACTAGAATACCATTTCCTTCAAAACTTAGCTCAAGCACTTTCCCCTTTTCAGGACTAAGCCTGGTCACAGTGTCTTTCTCCTTACTAGAGCTAACTCAGTTTAGTTTGCTACACCATTCTATGGATTTCTGCTTGTCAACCAATGACATACTCCCATCTCATAGGGTATTATTCCCTTACTCTTAGTTAATTTTGAGTTCCACTGGGGAATTTGTCCTTTCCTTTGTTAATTGTTTAAAAAATCCTTTCCTTGGTAACTCTATTGCTCTCCCAAATCTATTTCATATTTACCACTCTTGGTGCCTCCTTTACTTCTTCATTTTGTCTATAACTCCTCGTAAATAAATGTTCCTTTTGGCAAATAAACAAATAAATAGGCTGGAATAGGCTTGGATCATTGAATTGCTGAGAAGGAATCAAGTCTATCATAGTTGATAATTACACAATCTTGTTGGTGTAGAATGCTTTCCTGGTTCTGCTTGCTTCAAGAAGCACTTTATACATGTAACCTTTGATGATTTTCCACCCAAATTCTAATCCTAGCTTTGTCATCAACTAATTAGGGACTTTGAGGCAAGTCATTTACCCAGTTCTCCTGGCTTCAAATGCCTTCCTCTATAAATGAAGGCAATGAACTAAATGATCTTTAATGCCTCTTCCAATTGGAAAAAAAATCCTGTAACTCAAAAGATTAAAAAAAAAAAAAAACAGTCTATAGGTTCTTGAAAACAATTTGCAAAGCTGAAAGACTCTATCTGGATTTAATTTAAGAAATCATATATCTTGGATACCTTGATTAATGTGTGCAGAAAAAAAGCAGTGAACTTCCAAAAGTCATTCTTTCCACTCCTCAACTTTTTGAAGGGTGGCAATCAAACCATCCATGACAGATATGAAGTACCAAAATTCCCCAGCTGGAAATGACCCCCTTTTCCCTTAGATCTCATAGAGCATAGCATTTTTTAAAAAAACTTATTTACTTTGTATACTTATTTTGGTGTTTGAATTATATGAATTGTATACGTGCCAGATAATACTTTTAAACTATAACCTTCTGAGGCGTTTACTGATTTATGGTGTGTCCTCAGTACTTAAAATAGTAACTATTTGTTGAGTTGGCAATTTTTTTTATTATTAGTTCCCAATAGAGATGCATCCTTGGTCAGTCATTCATTCTAATACTTTAACAATTTTTTTTTTTAACCACCAAGAGGAATGAAATAAAAGTTTCTACTTTGAAACATTATTTTGGGAGAAATAGTCAATTCTCCCTATTACTAACAGAAACCTGGACTATCAAGTACATGAAGGGCTTCCCAGTGAAACAGTTCCATTTTTCAGTGTACAGAAAGTCACTGTATTTCTGGATATATTTAAAGTTGTGAGGGAAACCTTGGGAAGTCAACAAAATCAATATAATGGGGCATGATTTCAGTTAAAAATAAGAAAACTGAAAACAGATAAAGGCAAGACACCTTTGAACACTGGTTCTCAAATCACTCCAGATGCTTTTTTTCCCAACTTTTTCAGCTGCCATCTCTATAGTAAGAAATTCAATCTCTAAAAAAGAGTCAAGCGAGGAAGTCCCTGGAAGTAGAAAAATATGTGAGCTTTTCTGGCAATGTGAAGGACAACTTAGAGAAATAATCAATTGCCTTCCTGGGGAAAAAAGGCAGGTGCTCTCTTCCCTTCTATTTCCCCCCAAAATCTGTCCTTTTCCTTCATCAAAAAGCAAATAGACAAACTATAAATAAATGGCCCTGTTAGCAAAATAGAAACCTTGGAGCTGTCCTTTATCTTCTTGCCCACCTAACACCATTGTTTATAATGGATTGCAGAGGGGAAAAGCCAACAATGGAAGGATTCTTGATTACCAGTAGATTCAGATCACTTTAGTACAATCAGAAGGGAGAATCCCAAATATGTATCCTTTTACACACTTGCACTTAGTCCCCAGTGAAGCCAATAAATGATTACCCAACAGCCAAAAGAATCGGAGTTCCAGAGTTAGGAGCAGCTTAACAGGGGTGTATAAACAGAGGTGACTCTCCATTTATCCACAGTAAAATTAAGTCAATTCACTCTGGACCTCGGAATTCATTAATCTGCCTCTCTGTACTGATATATGGAGGAGTGAGTCATTTAGTCAGCAATTTAAGAAGCACTCAAATAGCAATATCAAGTAATATTAAACTGATTAAACTGAGGAAAGCAGTAAAGAGTGAGAATATACTCTTGAGAGTTGCAGCTAAATAAGTTTTCATATTATCAATAGCTGGAGAGAAATGATTGATAGTAAGCACTGCCCCCTAGCTTCAGAGGCCAGTAATGCTCATTCAGGGTTTGACACCCTGGAGCACTGTGTCTTTCTTTGGATACAATAGTCACTACAGACTCACTATTAATTCTGAGTAATTTCAAGTAGTATAGACCCTCTCTGGATTTGATTTAATCTAAGAAATCCTGCATCTTGGACAGGCAAACAGTACAGGTTAACATACTCAAGATAATAATAGCCACAGCCTCTTGCCAGATCCCTTTTGTGACCAAAGGCATGTAGCTTAAGATCTCTGGTTGCAGTTCAGTGATAAGATCAAGGGAAAAAAACAAGACTGGCCAGGTCACAAACTCACATTTTTGCTATCATCGAAAAGGATTCTCGCCACTGAACAAAGCAACCACAGACTTGAATAACAAATTTTAAGCATTCACTCAATCAATTAATATTTACTTATTTATTAAAGTATCTCTGTGGGTACTGGCTAAGAAACAGAGTAGTTGATCAGTGGAACAGGTTAGCCTCACAAAATACAATAGTCCATTACTACAGTAATCTAGAATTTGATAACCCCAAAGACTCCAGCTTCTGGGCTAAGAATTTACTATTTAACAAAAACTTCTGGGAAAATTAGAAATTGGTATAGCAGAAACTAGGCACTGACCAATATCTAACATCCTATACCAAAATAAGGTCAAAATGGGTTTCACAATTTAGACATCAAGCAGTGATACTATAAGCAAATTAGGAGAACAAGGGATAGTTTATTTCTTAGATCTGTGGAAAAGAAAGGAATTTATGGCCAAAGAAGAGCTGGAGAACATTATGAAATGCAAAATGGATAATTTTGATTATATTAAATTTAAAAGTTTT
The DNA here is from genome assembly GCF_902635505.1 of Sarcophilus harrisii. Lineage (NCBI taxonomy): Eukaryota > Metazoa > Chordata > Mammalia > Dasyuromorphia > Dasyuridae > Sarcophilus > Sarcophilus harrisii. The sequence goes on along the minus strand of NC_045427.1, from coordinate 484,939,751 downwards.
TGCACAAACAAAACCAAAGCAACCAAGATTAGAAGGAAAAGAGAAAACTGGGAAGAAAATTTTTACATCCAAGGGTTCTGATAAAGGCCTCATTTCTAAAATATATAGAGAACTGACTCAAATTTATGAGAATACAAGCCATTCTCTGACTGACAGATAGTCAGAGGATATGAAAAATTTCCAGACAAAGAAATTAAAACCATTTCTAGTCATATGAAAAGGTGCTCTAAATTACTATTGATTAGAGAAATGCAAATCTAAGACAACTCTGAGGTACCACTGCACATTTCTCAGACTGACTAAGATGACAGGAAAAAATAATGATGAATGGTGGAGGGGATGTGGGAAAACTAGGACACTAATACATTGTTGGGGGAATTATAAACTGATCTAATCATTCTGGAGAGCAATTGGGAACTATACCCAAAGGGCAATCAAACTGTGCACACCATCAAGATTATACGATGATAAACTGATGGTGGGTGGCTCTTTTCAAGAATGAGTGATTCAGGACAATTCTAATGGACCGGGGATGAAGAGAGCCATCTGCATCCAGAGGACTGTGGGGCCTGAATATGGATCACAACATAGTTTTTTCACTTTTTTTTACTGTTTGTTTGCTTTTTTTTCTTTCTTTCTTTTTTTTTTTTGATCTGATTTTTCTTGTGCAGCATGATAAATGTGGAAATATGTAAAGAAGAACTGCACATGTTCAGCATATATTGGATTGTTTGCTGTCTAGGAGAGGGGATAGGGGAAGGGGAGGGAGAAAAATTTGGGACACACTTTTGTAGGATTTTCTGTTGAAAACTATCTTTGCATATTTTTTTAAAATAAAAAGCTATTAAAAAAAAAAAAAGTACCTCTCTGTGCCTGCCAAGCATTGTAATAAGCATTGGGTAACAAAGAAAGACAAAAAACAGTCCCTGCCCTCAAGGAGTTGACAAGTAAAATATGTACAAACAAATTGTATTTGGGACAAACAGGAAATAATTAACAGATGGAAGGCATAAGAATTAAGAGGACAGGTTTCCTGCAGAAGGTGAGATTTCACTTGGGACTTGAAGCCAGGACTCAGACATGAGAAGGGAGAGTCTCAGGCATGAATTTTCAAACCAGAGAAAATATTAGAGATGGGAATGTCTCATTTGTGAAATTGTGGGTGTAAACAAGTTACACGCATTATAACTATAGCAAAGTGGGTATAATAATAACTATAGCATGAGTGGGTATAATGTGTAAGGAAACTAGATCTAGGTTATGAAGGGCCCTGAATGCCAAACAGAATTTTGTATTTGATCCTGGAAATGATAGGGAGCCACTAGTTTACTGAGCAAGGAGATAATGCTGAGAGACCATGAATGAGGAGTCAGGAATGATGTCTAGGTTGCTAGGCTGGGGGACTGGGAGGATGGTGACACCATCAACAGTGACAGGGGAATTTGGAAGGAGGAGGGAAGATTAGGGAGAAAGACAAAAAGCTCAGTTTGGACATGTTGAGTTTAAGATGTCTACTGGATATCTTAAGTTGGAGAAATCTGAAAGATGATTAGAGAAAGTCTGTTTCTGAAAGTCAGTTTCAGGTAGTATATGCAAATCTGAGAAACATCAGCATAGAAATGGTAACTAAATCCATGGGAACCAATGAGATCATCAAGTGATATAATATCAAAGGAAAAAGAAAAAGAGGGTCCAAGAAAGAATTCTGGTGACACCCACAGTGAGTGAGTTTAACTTGGATGGGGATCCAGCAAAAGAAAGTGGAGAAAGTTGAGGGAGAACCAGAAGAGAGTGGTGCCCCAGGAACTTAGAGCGAAGAAATGATCAAGAATAGAGTGACTGACAGAATCAAAGGTTGGAGAGGGTAAGGGTGAGGACTGCAAAAAGGCAGGAAATCATTGGTAACTTTACTGTTGTCGTTGGGTTTTCGGCAACTGGGATTAAGTGACTTGCCCAGAATCATCTAGCTAGTACATAACCTTCCCAAGTTTTGCACAAAGGGCAGAAGTAGAATGATAGTGAGATGGAAGGATCAAATGAAGGTTTTTTCCAGGATGGGGATACATGGGCATATTTATAGGTAGTAAAGAAAGAAAAGAGTAGATAGGGAGAGACCAAAAATAAATGAGAGAGTGAAAACGACAAGGGAGCAATCTATTAAAGGAGACAGGTTGGAACAGGGCTGCTTGATCAGGTAGAGAGATTTACCTTGACAAGGAGCAAGGTCACTTCATCATATGAGATAGGTGAAGGAGATAGTAGAAGGTATCTTGAGTGATACGAGAGGATGAGACAAGAAGAGGACTTATGGTGAATGGTTTCATTTATTTATGTAAAATATGAAGCAAGGTTCTCAGCTGTGAGAGCAAGGGGAAGAGCTACGATAGAGGTCTGAAGAAGAATGAAAAAATTTGAAAGACCCATTATGAAAAATGGTATAGTGAGTGGATAAGACAAGTATAAAAGAACTGCCTAGCAACGAGAGCCTTTGGGATTGTATAAAATAAATTTGCAGAGGGCCCACACAGGACAGTTGTGTAAGATTTTCTCTACTTTCCTTCAGCAACATATATGTAGAAACAAACATGTCAAGATAATAGGAGTGATTCAAGGCTGAAGCTTGAACTAGTAATAAAAGGAGGCCAGGAACTCAAGAGAAGAAGACAATGAAATGAACTGGTTTAAAAAAAAAATTAAAGAGGTAAACAATTATAACTGTGATGATCAAGAACACACCATAACCATAGCCATGATACAACTGCTTCATTTGATCTTCACATCAGCCCTATGAAGTAGGATAATAATATTATTATCTCTATTTTATAGCCAAGGAAGATGAAGGTCAAAGAGGGTAGTGATTTACCCAAAGTCACAGAACTTATACCAGTATATTCCCTAATTCCAAGGCCAACACTATTTTTTATGAAATTTGCTGGATTATACCTTCTCCCAGATCTTTGGCCATTGTTTCTCCTCCTGTTGTGTGGTGAGCTCTTCCCAGAACTGTCATTCTGAAGAGCCTAGAAGAAGCCATCCTTCACTCTCCAGACTTTGCCACAGTGCCCACAGATGGGCACCCTCCTTACCCCTCCCCTTTGGCTCCCTGTTACATGCTGTCTTCCCCATTAGAAAGTAAGCTCCTTGCAGAATCTACTATGCTTCAGGTGAAGTCAAAAAAGCAGATCAAGCAAAAGCAAAAATTGATCTAATTAAAAGAGATAAGGGCCCTATATCTTGCTAAAGGGTAGCATAGATAATGAAGCAATATCAATACTAAACATATATGCACCAAGTGGTATAGCATCTAAATTCTTTTTTTTTATTTAATTTTTAATTTTTTTTAATTTTGAAAAAAATTTCTTTACAACATTATCCCTTGCACTCACTTCTGTTCTGACTTTTTCCCTCCCTCCCTCCCTTCCTCCCTCCACCCCCTCCCCCAGATGGCAAGTAGTCCTATACATGTTAAATATAGCATCTAAATTCCTAAAGGAGAAGTTAAGAGAGCTGTGAGAAGAAACAGACTGCAAAACTATAATAGTGGGAGAGCTCAACCTTGTACTCTCAGAACTGGACAAATCAAACCACAAAATAAATAAGAAAGAAGTTACAGAGGTAAATAGAATACTAGAAAAGTTAGGGATGATAGATCTTTGGAGAAAACTGAATGGAAACAGAAAGGAGGACAGTTTCTTCTTGGCAGTTCATGGAACCTATACAAAAACTGACCATATATTAGGACATAAAGATCTCAAATTCAAATGCAGAAAGGCAGAAATAGTAAATGCATCCGTTTCAGATTATGATGCAATAAAAATTACATTCAATAAAAAGCCAGGGGAAAATAGAACAAAAAGTAATTGGCAATTAAATAATATCATCCTAGAGAATGACTGGGTGAAACAGCAAATCATAGACACAATTAATAATTTCACCCAAGAGAATGACAATAATAAAAAATCGTACCAAAATGTGTGGGATGCAGCCAAGGCGGTAATAAGGGGAAATTTCATATTTCTAGAGACTTACTTGCATAAAATAGAGAAAGAGAAAATCAATGAATTAGTCTTGCAACTAAAAAAGCTAGAAAAAGAGCAAATTAAAAACCCCTAATCAAACAGTAAACTTGAAATTCTAAAAATAAAAGGAGAGATCAATAAGATCTAAAGTTAAAAAAAACTATTGAATTAATTAATACAATTAAGAGTTGGTTTTATGAAAAAAAAATAAATTCTTGGTAAATTTGATTAGAAAAAGGAACGAGGAAAATCAAATTGTTAGTCTTAAAAATGAAAAGGGAGAAATTTCCACTAATGAAGAGGAAATTAGAGCAATAATTAGGAGTTACTTTGCCCAACTTTATGCCAATAAATTTGATAATTTAAATGAAATAGATAAATATCTTCAAAAATATAGGTTGCCAAGATTAACAGAGGAAGAAGTAAATTAGCTAAATAGTCCCATTTTAGAAAAAGAAATAGAACAAGTTATTAATCAACTCCCTAAAAAAAATCCTTAGGACCAGATGGATTTACATGTGAATTCTACCAAAAACTAAAAAACAATTAACCCCAATGCTATATAAAATATTTGAAAAAAAAAAAAAGGGATTAAAGGAGTCCTACCAAATTCCTTTTATGACACAGACATAGTACTGATACCTAAACCAGGTGGGTTGAGAACAGAGAAAAAAAATTATAGACCAATCTCCCTAATGAACATCGATGCAAAAATCTTAAATATTAGCAAAAATATTACAGAAAATCATCTCCAGGATAATACATCATGACCAAGTAGGATTTATACCAGGAATGCAGGGCTGGTTCAATATTAGGGAAACTATTAGTATAATTGACTATATCAATAACCAAATTAACAAAAACCATATGATTACCTCAACAGACACAGAAAAAGTATTTGATAAAATCCAATACCCATTCCTATTAAAAACACTAGAAAGTATAATTATAAATGGACTTTTCCTTAAAATAGTCAATAGTATCTATTTAAAACTATCAGTAAGCATCATATATAATGGTGATAAGCTAGAACCATTCCCAATAAAATCAGGGGTGAAACAAAGTTGCCCACTATCACCATTACTATTCAATATTGTATTAGAAATGCTAGCTTTGGCAATAAGAGATGAAAAAGAAATTAAAGGAATTAAAGTAGGTAATGTGTAATGTTCTCTTCTCTCAATTATAATGTTCTCTGGGAGCAGGTTTCTCGGGGGGCTTCTAGAGGCAGCCTTAGTTTCAGTTCAGAGTAATAATTACTCAAATGCAGCCAGTGATTAAAGTCCAACCCTTTATTGTCTCTTCCAAAATAGCCTGATTAGCTTTCTTGGAGGCCTATCTCTTTCTTGGTTCCAAGAGTTCCTGTTGCTAGTCCTCTGCCTCTTCCAGCTTCAGCCTCTAGCTCTCTCTGAATCCAAAGCTTCCAGCCAGCACAAAGGTAATATATGGAATGAATCTGCCTCTGCCTTTGAGAGTGGGTTTGTGGGTTAGTGGGCTTGTCCTTTCTTACTTGTGAATCTCCTGGACTCCTCTCTGACTTGTGAATCTTGTAGAATTCATTGAGTACTAAATACATTAGTGAACTAGATAACTGTTAAGTACCATGCTAAATTAAATAACTGACTTAACACCTTGTAAGAATTCTAACAGTAATGAGGAAACAAAATTATCACTCTTTGCAGATGATATGATGGTATACTTAGAGAACCCCAGGGATTCTACTAAAAAGCTACTAGAAATAATCCACAACTTTAGCAAAATTGCAGGATACAAAATAAATCCACATAAATCATTAGCATTTTTATACATCACTAACAAAATCCAAAAGGAAGAAGTACAAAGAGAAATTCCATTTAAAATAACTGTCAATAGTATAAAATATTTGGGAATCTATCTGCCAAGGAAAAGTCAGGAACTACAAAACACTTTCCACACAAATAAAGTCAGATATAAGCAATTGGAAAAATGTTAAGTGCTCCTGAATAGGTCCAGGAAATATGATAATACTACTTAAATTAATCTATTTATTTAGTGCTATACCAATCATACTCCCAAGAAACTATTTTAATGACCTAGAAAAAAAAACAACAAAATTCATCTGGAAGAACAAAAGATCAAGAATTTTAAGGGAACGAATGAAAAAAAAAATCAAATGAAGGTGGCCTAGCTGTACCAGATATAAAACTATATTATAAAGTAGCAGTCATCAAAACCATTTGGTACTGGTTTAGAAACAGACTAGTTGATCAGTGGAATAGTTTAGGTTCACAGGACAAAATAGTCAATAACTATAGCAATCTAGTGTTTGACAAATACAAAGATCACAACTTTTGGGAAAAGAATTCATTATTTGAAAAAAACTGCTGGGAAAACTGGAAATTAATATGGCAGAAATTAGGCATGGACCCACACTTAACACCATACACCGAGATAAATCAAAATGGGTCCATGATTTAGGCATAAAGAACGAGATCATAAATAAATTAGAGGAACATAGGATAGTTTACCTCTCAGAATTGTGGAGGAGGAAGGAATTTGTGACCAAAAAAGAACTAGAGATCATTACTGATCACAAAATAGAAAATTTTGATTATATCAAATTAAAAAGCCTTTGTACAAACAAATCTAAGGCAAACAGAATTAGAAGGGAAGCAACAAACTGGGAAAACATTTACAGTTAAAGTTTCTGATAAAGGCCTCATTTCCAAAATACATAGAGAATTGACTCTAATTTATAAGAAATCAAGCCATTCTCCAATTGATAAATGGTCAAAGGATATGAACAGACAATTTTCAGATGATGAAATTGAAACTATTTCTAATCTTATGAAAAGATGCTCCAAATCACTATTGATCTGAGAAATACAAATTAAGACAACTCTGAGATACCACTACATACCTCTCAGATGGCTAGGATGACAGGAAAAGATAATGACGAATGTTGGAGGGGATATGGGAAAACTGGGACACTGATACATTGTTGGTGGAATTGTGAACGGATCCAGCCATTCTGGAGAGCAATTTGGAACTATACTCAAAAAGTTATCAAACTGTGCATACCCTTTGATCCAGCAGTGTTACTACTGGGCTTATATCTCAAAGAGATTTTAAAGAAGGGAAAGGGACCTGTATGTGCAAAAATATTTGTGGCAGTCCTTTTTGTAGTGGCTAGAAACTGGAAATTGAATGGATGCCCATCAATTGGAAAATGGTTGATATATGAATGTTATGGAATATTATTGTTCTATAAGAAAAGACCAGCAGGATGAATACATAAAGGCTTGGAGAGACTTACATGAACTGATGCTAAGTTAAATGAGCAGAACCAGGAGATCATTATACACTTCAACAATACTACTACATGGGGATCAATTCTGATGGACATGGCTCTCTTCAACAATGAGAGGATCCAAATCAGTTCTAACTGATCTGTATTGAACAGAACTGGCTACACCCAAAGAAAGAACACTGGGAAATGAGTGTGGAAATGGAAATAACATTTCCATTCTTTCTGTTGTTTGCTTGCATTTTTGTTTTTTCTTCTCAGGTTATTTTTACCTTCTTTCTAAATCTGATCTTTCTTGTGCAACAAGATAACCGTATAAATATGTATACATATATTGTATTTAACATATACTTTAATATATTTAACATGTATGGGACTACCTGCCATCTAGGGGAGAGGGTGGAGGGAAGGAGGGGAAAAGTTAAAACAGAAATTTTTGCAAGGGTCAATGTTGAAAAATTACCCATGCATATGTTTTGTATATAAAAAATTATAATAAAAAAAAGAAAAGAAAAAGTGAGTGGAGGATTCAAAATGGCTACAAGTGAGCTTAACCTATCACAAAAATAAACAAATTAATAAATTTAAAATAATAATAATTAAAAAAGAATGTAAGCTCCTTAAGGGCTGACACCTTTCTTGCTTATATATGTATCCTTAGCTAAAATTTTAGCACAGTACCCAGAACAAAGTAAATGATAAATACTTGTTGACTTGATTTTGCAAATGAAATCATTAGGAACATATATGCGTATATATAAAGGAATTGTGTATTTCTACTGCAATCACTAGTCTTAGAGGTAGTGTGGACAGAGAAATGATACACACTCTCTATTTTCCACAATCGTTAATGTAGGAAAGACCCATTAATAATAACTAACATTTATGTAGTGCTTTAAAATTTGCAAAGTACTTTACATACTACCTGATTAAGTATATTTTCCCTATTTCACAGAAGATTTAGAGTTCTTTGTCCTTGGTCCCCTAGTCAATATTAAGAGGCAGAATTCATAGTCAGTTCTTCTGATTCCTAGGCCAGCATTCTTTTTTGTTTCTGTTTGGTTTTGTGGGGGTTTTTTGCTAGGCAATCGGGGTTAAGTGACTTGTCTAGAGTGACACAACTAGAAAGTCTTAATGTCTGAAGCTGGATTTGAATCCAGGTACTCTGAACTCCAAGGCCAATACTCTAAAAGCCATCTAGTTGTTCCTCCAGGCCAGCATTCATTGCACTACCCTACACTTGTTCTCACTAAATTATGAATTCTTCCTATTCATAGAGGACTATGTCAAATGGGTAGTCTATCAATCTGAAATTCTGTAATCCTAGTGGACACATGTCCAGAGTACCATTTGTTTGACCACTGAGCTCTCTGAAAGATTCCTAGAAGTTGAATGAAGGCTGGTAGTGGGAAAGATACTCACCGATGCTGTGTTTCTGGCCGGTAAAAATAGTCCACTGGGGTGTCTAGGCGAGAGAAAATTGGTGGAGGAATATAGAGAGGTAATTCCTGATTGAAGAATTCTTCCTTCTCTGGTTTGAGCATAAGAACTTTGTCATACATAGATGTGTTTTTGCAGTCTACTTCAGTGTGCACTGCCAGATACTGAAAATCTGACATTCCTGGAGAAGTAAACAAATTACAATTATGACCATCAAGAAATACACCATAATTGTAGCCATAATACAAGTTTTATGATTGTCACCTAAGAACACCTGACTCCTAGGCACCAAACATCTTACATCCTTTAAAAATTATTTAGGAGAAAGAACTAGTCATTTATTCTGCTGAAGAGATATCAGAACTAAATTTATATGATACAAAATAAACTTGAACTTAAATTCTCTTTAACTTGCTTGGGTTAACATCAACATTCTTTCTTGTTTATATGATATTACAACATAACAAAACCTGACAGAAAAGACAGCATCATGATACAAAGAAATGGAACTATCAAGAGACTTGAACCCTAGCTTCAGCCATGTCTACTAATTAGCTATTAGTTATATTAGGCAAGTCATGGTCTCTTTCGAGATGTCAGCTTCCAGATCTGGAAAATGAGACGACTGAATTTGACAACTTCTAAGATCTCTTCCAGTTCTAGAGTCTGATTTTAGCCCAATTCACTTAGTATTTTAGTCAGGGTCATTTATATTCAGCAAGGAACACATTATTTTTTTATTCCTATGAACAGGATTCATAGTCCTATTCCCAGAAAGAGGACAGCCCTTTATATTTTTTTTACTGCATTTGACTAGCCTTAGCCTTAAAAGTAGTTCTTGGAGAATCTCTATCTCTCACTGTAATTTGTATATTTTTTTCTTTTTCTATATATCTCCTCTTTAAAAAAAAAAAAAACCATAAAGCTTTTTATTTTTATTTTCAAAACATATGCATGGATAATTTGACAACACTGACCCTTGCACAGCCTTGTGTTTCAGATTTTCTCCTCCTTGCCCCCACCCCCTCCCCTAGATGGCTCTCAGTTCCCACAATCCTCTTTCTGGGTGTAAATGGCTCTCTTTAACACAACATCATTGGAACTGGCATCAGTCATCACATTGTGGGAAAGAGTCAAGTTCATCAGAATTGATTGTTGTATAATATTGATGTTGTTGTATACAATGTGTATCTCCTCTTTTTTCTTTGTCAGTCTTATATTCCCCGCTATCTATCTTAGGCTTAACAGTGACAGCATCCATGGACACCAATTCCACTGGACCTCTACCTTGAAATTTGTAAACAGTTGTAATGATGCCCAAAATTTCCATGTCAAACTTGACTTCTGCAACAGTCACTTCTCCACCCTCTGCTCTCCTCCGTCTTGTCTTCTTCTTTATCTTAAGCAACAAACTGCTGGTAGGGAAACGATTGGCACACACTGGATGACAGTATGGATCCTTGGGGCGGAAGTACAGCTCCAACCTTTTAGCTGAGTCTGCATAGATCTGCAATAAAGGTCCAATAGCATTAGCTAGAGAAAAGCATCAAATATCTCTAAAACATCATCCTCAAAGCCTTTTTATATACAACTAAAGAAGACTTTGGGTAGGGTTGGAAGATACAAAAAGATAGCTAAAAAAAAAATTAAAAGATGAAAGGACCTTAGGATATAAATATTAGACCAGAGAAGAACTTTAAATACCATTTAGAACAATATAATCATTTTATAGAAGAGGAAACCTAGGCAAAAAGAACTGGGAATTGGAACTTCTAGATTTTATGATGAAATTCAATTTCACAAGGTTTTTATATCTTTTTTTTTTCCCTGAGGCAATTGGGTTTAAGTGACTCGCCCAGGGTCACACAGATAGGAAGTGTTAAATGTCTGAGACTATATTTGAACTCAGATCCTCTTGACTTCAGGGCTGGTGCACTACTTAGCTGCCCTGCCCCAAGTTTTTATACCTTAATTTCTCTTTGGTGGGAAAAAGGGGATGACAAAGTGGATGAAAAAGATTTCAAAAGAAATATAACATGCATATCTTACATGTATGTACAAATATGGACACGTATACATATACTTAATATAAGGAACCTATAAGATATGGTTCTACAGATCCCATTGTTCCTACCATATCATAAATAAATTACAAGCAGATCTTATGAAACCTGACGGATTTGAAGTCCTTTACCATCGAAACCTCAAAAATAACTGAGTTAGAAGGAGAGAAAATGTAATGGCTAATGGCTCGGGGGAACCAGATCCTAAAAACAAGCATAGGGAAGCAACACTGCGCGGAAGGACCGCAGACACAGGACCAGATTAGTGGAGGTTAGCGCTAACCAGACACGGGACTCACTTCTTAAATTAAAAAAAAGGAAGTTGGGAGGAGGAGGGAGAAATAGATTCGATGCTTTCTGAGATCCTTCGCGCTTCTACGTCTACGATCCTATAACTGATTTGATCACGAGCTAGAAGGGAACACGGCTAGTCCGCTTTAACAGGAGACGGGGCAGGAGCCCTAACAAGTCCCGCCACGGGATTCCCCCATCCTCCCCACCCGGGGGAGCAGCCCCGCTTCCGGGCCGTTGCTAGGAAACCGCTCTCCTCCTCCGGTCCCCCCCCCCCCCCCCCCGCGCGCCCTAGCGTGACCCCCCCTCCGATCTCTGGAGATTAACCCGCGCCCCCTGGTCCCGCTGATCCTGACCCGGGAAACTCCTTCTTCTCCGCCCAGGGTCTGCAGCATCTTGGACACATCCTGGACCACGCCCGGGTATTCCACACACACCAGGCGCCGTTCCTGCTGCAGCTCCACTGACACAGCCGCCATTACTCCCTACTTCCCGTCGTGCTGTGCGACGGACTCTTGTGTCCCCAACTCAAATCGTTCCCCTAAGTTACCTCGTTACGGGTTCCGGGAAAAAGGGTTCCGACGCCTCAAGCCTCCTCCAAGAGGCGGGGCCTTGCGCGGGCCCAGGGAAAGAAAGTGCAAGGGACGAGTACCCCCTGGTGGCTAAGCCTGGAAACGTCAAAATAAGCTTTTTTTTTTTTTTTTTTTAAGAGTTTGGGTTTTTTTTAATTAACACTAACATTTTTTGTTTGTTTTTGTACAGACTTGTGATTTCATGAGCAGAAGGAGCTTCCAATGAGGAAATCCCCCCTGCCAGTGCATATGGCTTCCTCTCTTCAATTTATGATCTTAGAAAATTGACTAGGACATGAATAGATTGTAACTTTCTGGGATCACACAGGCATTTATTAAACTTATACTTTGTATCAAGTACTGTGTAAAGCAGCGGGCATGCAAAGAAAAGCAGAAGACAGCTCTTGCTCTCTGTAGCTCACAATCTAACGGACTAGACAACATATAAACAACTGTGTGCGTACAAGATAGGCACCAATTACACTGGGAAAATTTGTCTGATCACCCAGGCTTGACTGAAGCTGGCCTTCACTACTACTTCACCATTAAGCATCTTAATTAATTAATTAATTAAGCATCTTAAGAGGCATCTTAATAAAAAAAAATCCAGGACCTAGCAAAATGTGAGGAATGCCTGATGGGAAAGTTCCTGGGACAGTTAGGAGGGAAAGAGTACACACAAACACATACAGGCAGACGCAACCGTATGATGCTGGGCTGCAATAGAGGGAGAAAATATTACAATAGACAGAGGCAGGAGAGCTGGAATGGTTTTTTTTTCAGCCAACAAATTATGCAGTTTATTAGTTGTTCTCAAAACATATTTATCTTCCTCGTTCTTATTATCAAATTTGGTGGCAGAAATTCAAAGCAGAGATCCAGAAACAGAAGCAGAAGAAATAACTGATGACATTGTCTTCCATTTGTATAATTTGGAAAGCAATTTCATGTTCATTACTCATTCGATAAACATTTGTTGAATCCCAGTTTAGGCACTGGGATAGTGAAACATGGAAAGGGAAAATAGGAGATATGGCATAATGGAAGTAGAAATATTGGATTTGGAGTTGGAGAGTTGTTTGGTAATCCTAAATCTGTGGTCCTAATTTTGTAACTCTAACTCTGGGATCTGGGAGCCTAACTCTAGCAGTAGGACTGTGAACAAGCCACTTCTTGGAGTATGTTTTGTGAAGGCAGCATTTTATAAGTCTTTTGACCTAGAGAGTTGACAGGGGTGAAAGGTTAATTAGTTTGAGGGTTTCTTTATGACAGAAGACATCTTAATCTATTTTGCAGGCTGAAAGGAATGAATCCATGGAGAAGGGCTGGAGAAAGGTAAGATGATTAAAAAAAGAAACCTTCTAGAGAAGGCAGAAAATGACATCAAAGTCAAAGGAAGAATTGGCCTTGGTAGAAGGAGGGTCATTTATTCCTTGAAGACTGAAGAGAAAGGGCACAAGACTAGGGGAAAGAAAAGCTATTTTCTTTTGATACTTTTGTAATCTGCAAGGCAAGTTGGAATAGAGCTGAAAAATCAGAGAGGAAATCAGGGAGATGGAAAGGGAATGAAATCCATGGAAAAGAAAAGGTGAATCAGTGAGTCCCCAAGGGGCACCTAAAGATACTGATGAAATCCTGAAAGTAGAACTCTTTCTGTCCTTTCTAGCCTATTCAGCTAGTGTAACAATAAGAAAAAGCATTTGTGGGATCAAATGGCTTAGTCCTGGAGGAACTGGATGAGAAAGCTAAATACTCTTTTATTATTATTATTATAATACCTTTTTATTTACAAGATCTATGCATAGGTAATGTTTCAGCATTGACAGATGCAAATCCTTTTGTTCCAACTTTTCCCCTCCTTCTTCCCACCCCTTCCCCCAGATGACATGTTGACCAATACATGTTAAATATGTTAAAGTATAAGTTAAATACAATATATGTATACATGTCCAAACAGTTATTTTGCTGTATAAAAAGAGTCAGACTTTGAAATAGTCTACAATTAAAGCTAAATATTCTTAACAGGGGAAGGAAAATGAGCCCACATTCTGCTATCCCAAAATTTAAACAATGTAACCTATTTTATGGTTCATTTCCCCTTTCAATCATTAGGTTGGCTAGGTGTTTCATAAGAAAATTTCTTAGAACTTAGGAATTCAGGGGCCATTAGGCTCTTCTTACAATATCTAGACCTCACTGAAACATTACTGCCACTTTCTATATATTTCCTGTTTTAATTGAATCCATCACTGACACAACACTCCAGCCAAACATTCCTGCCTTATATATGTCCTGTTAATGGCATGTCCTGAGTATGAGCCATTTGTACCAGACACCCAAGGTATATCTGACCCATGCTCTTTGCCTGCTTCTGTACCCAGGAGTTGCCTATCTTTTAGTCTTAGCTCACACTGTTACCTATATCTGGAATTCCATTTTAATTTCTATCTGTTGAAATCCTTCCTGTTCTTTAAAGCCCAGATCAAATGACTCTTCTAGAAAGTCAGCAATTCCTGACCTTTATGTCAGGGATTATCTTTCTTTCTACCATTCCTACAGCATTTTAGTTACTGCATTTATGATTCTCTCCCCTTCCCTGCTGAATTATAACTTTATCTCATTTGTATTTATTTATATTATTATATTGTTTGTTTTATTGTTATTTTTAGTTATATATAGATCTATTTGTATCTAAAATAGTTTTGTAATTATATATCAATACATTTAATTATGCTTTATTATATTATTTATTTATATTTGTTTATCTTATTTATCGTTGTACCATATCCTTTCCTCTGAGACCTAGCATAGTACTCTACACATAGTCTAAACTATAGGTCACAACCCTTTAACTGAATGTAGCGGTCATAAAAATTTGGCAATATTAAAAGGTTTCTGAATGCGGTGACCAAAAATTAATTCAAAATCAAATGAATCCAAGTTGTTTCTGCCAGTGTTGTTGCCCATATAGCATCACAAAACTTCACTGCAGCCTTGGCTCTGAATACAACAACATGTATACTTTGCACTGCACTGCCAGAAACACCTCAGTTCAGATTTAAGATGGGGTCATGAAAAAGTTTAAAAAGCCCTAACATAGTCAACACTTAATGAATGATTTTTGCGAAAAGCAGGAAGCAAGGAAAGAAGGAAGGAAGGAAGGAAGGAGAAAGGATTAGAGGAAAAAATGATAGATGGGAAAGAGGATGGGATGGGATGGGGTAAGGGAATGAAATCTAAACCACTACAATATATGAACTCATGAAACTGATTTGTTAAATCCAAGATTAAAAGTCTTATTAATTAGCACTGTCTCCTCTTTCTTAACATGTGATTTGGGTCATTTTCCTTTGTGAATGGCCTGAGCTCAAAGAACCTTTCTCTAAATGGGCTCAGTAGTGATAAATCTTTATCCTTTGAGGGTAGATTTATTTCAGGAAGCAGCCACAAATCAGTCACTATTTCTAGAGAATGAAGTAGATGATTACTGGGCCACAATGCTTTGGGCTGGAAACATGATGTGCCTCACCATATGACTTATGGACTGACTCTCAGAACAGTCTGAGCAAGGGCAACATCATGTGAATCAGTGTTCGGTATCCCAAAGAAATGTGTTAAAGGACAATTTTCATTTAGTGTACAAATTCTAACACAGAAAAGCAAATGAAGATTTATTATATTACTTCTATCATTTGAAAAGTATTTGAGGGAATACCAGTTTAAAACAGTTCCGGTTTTCTTTTTTAGGAAAGCATTTCTTCATCCTCTTATGAAACAAAATGCTCTAAACTTACATATGCAAATGAAATTTTTTACCATTTTTTAAAATTTTTTTAATTTTATAAATTTTTTAAATTTAATCAGATTTTACTGCTACTATTTTGCCAGAATATAACTCAACTAATACCTTTAATAGAATGTAAACTACTTGAGGACAGGGACTGTTTCACTTTTGTCTTTCAATTCCCAGTACCCAGGGCCATAGCTTCCAAATACAATAGTAGAAATTTAATAAGTCTTTATTGAATTGGTTTGGGAGTCAAAAAGTAACCTGGCAATTAGAAATGAGCTCTTCACTTTAGCTAGGGAAGATCAGAGGAGCAATACTACACTCTACATTTTCAACTATACTGCTGATTCTATCCTATATTCCACATTGGGATGCTATAGTGGTTATAATGACCCATTTTGTCTCAGCCTTGTGGGAAAAAAAGGGAATGTGGCCTATCCTAGTATTAAACCGTTTCTAGCTCCAAGTTCATGACCTTTAAATAAAAGTGCATCGCTATATTTTAAGTAGAAAATGTGGCTGACTAGATCAAGTTTTATGTACTCAAGCACAACTGTGAAATAAAAAAGCAAAACAAAGCCAATGGCCTTATTCAGGACACTGGATAGAGCTAACCAACCTTAATCTATCCCAGCTGTGACATTTTATGACCATGGGGTCACTTCATTTCTCAATTACTTCATCTGTAAAGATGATGATGATAACAATGATCATAGGAGGAAGATTATGATAATAAAATAATGATGAAAAAAGACTACAGTAGAATTGTTAGAAAACAGTTTCATTAACCTGAAAGAACTACAGAACAAAGAAGTTTTGTTATTTTTATTTAATTGAAAGTACTTCCTGAATTGCTTTTTCTTACAAGTCTTGATGTGTTATTGTTGTCAGTTGTAGAATTGACTGTCATAAGACAACATGAGTATAAGTTTTAATAAGGAGGAACTGATATTATTTTTTAAAAAAAGGAAAACCATAAGACTTCCTCACCTTTTTTCATTCCCACTGCTTTTCTCTGCATAGATTTCATACTGTGTTTTTTCTCATGGTATTCCCTCCATCTGAATCACCCTATATGATTACTTGATCTGATTCTAAATTCTTGAACTGATTCTGATCCAGCTGAAATTCTGCTTCCCCCATGAAGCCTTCCATGACTACTCCATTCCATGATATTTTTTGGTACCTCAGAATCTGTACACAATACTGTGTGATTATCTTTTTGTCTCCTGTGCATCACTCTTACCTCCCCTACTAGACTATGGGACTGTGTCTCCTCCTTTTATTTTCCCCACTGGGAATATGTTTGTAAAGACTGATTGTTACTCTCTGAGGACAAGAATATTTGCTCTTCCAACTTCCAGCACAAAATAGGTGCTAATTAAAAGTAGGCACTTGGTAAAAGGCTCCTTGCTGTTGCAAGGCAATTTTAAAAATAAACTTATCTATGATTGACTTTCTATAATACTTCCCATAGCAGCTATTCCCAACCTCTTTTCCTCTCAAGCAAATAACAGAACTACTTTTGCTCTCAGCAAAAAACCTTTCCTCATGATGAGGTCTTCAATGTTAGGTGTGGTTAGGAGAGAAATTGATCCCTGGGGCAAGCAGGCAGAAGGTTCTGATAGAAGTTTAGCTCCAACATCCCACCCTTTGGAGAGGTGGTCTAGTTTGAACCCAAACACCTAAATCCTGACATTTTGTCTATAACCTATTCCCCTAAATAAATCTACTTTTTGTTAAAGAGAGTGGACATTCTAAATTCTTCACATGACTAAACCCCAACTTTTGGTGCCTGCCATCATTTGGTGATAAACCCTACTTCTTAGATCACATCATTCACATTTCAATGAAAAAGTTGATATTCCTTTTGAGCTCCCTATTCTCCCAAATTCCAAACTAGAAATCATTCCATTGTCTTGTTTCTTCATTGCTCCATTTTCACATGATTAGATGGCCCTTCTGGTCAATGCCAATCCCTCTGTTTGTATCCTTGATCCCATCTGCCTTCTCTCTCCCTAATTTCTCTTTCTCCTCTGCTGCCTTTAAATGCACCCATATCTTCTATACCTTTTAAAAACTTTCAGTTGACCCTATGATCCCAAGCTTTCTTCCTGGCTCTTTCACAGCCAAATTCCGCATACACTTGTTTCTTACCTCTCACCTCTCAGTTTTTGTAATATTGAGATGAACTCTCTTCCCCAATCAAGGAAGAAGCCCAACCAACAATTATCAGATATAATCAAATTCCCAGACTATTCTGTTTGAACAGAGTGATTGTAAGGAAGGAACTCTTTAGTCTATCCCTCAAACCTCTGTGCATCTTTAAACAACCTTTGAAATATTGATTAGCATATTTTTAGACAGGTCTGGTACCTGATCTGCCAAGTGCATTCCATCTGGCTCCTTGATTCTTTTGCCTTTGCAAAAGGGAATCTCCCTTCCCTCTTGAGTTTGTGCTTTTACCCCTGGAAGGCTATATTTCCCCTATAAAAGATCTGGTTATGATGAAGATCTTTGCTAAATCTTTTTCAGAACTAAGCCCACAATGAGGTTATTCTCTCTCCCATCTCAGAGTGCCTTCTTTCTAAAAGCATCTTTCTCCTTATTCTAACTAACTTTAGCTAATCTGCTAAACTCCTCCATGGTCTAAACTTCCAATGAATGGATTACTCCCCATCTCATGGAATATTTCCTTTTTCCTGATTAATTGTGAGTTCCCTTGGAGAACATATTCTTGGGTTTTTTTTTCCTTTGCTAACAATACGCTCTCCCAACTTTATTTCATCTTTGCCACTCTTGGAATCTATTTTATCCCTTCATTTTGTCTGTAACCTCTTCCCCTAAATAAACCTGCCTTTTGCCAAAGAGAATGGCCATTGTGAATTTGTCACATGTTTATTTCCAACTAGAAGTTGCTATCCCAACCCCATCATTATGGCTGCTGTCCCCACTACTCAATTGAAATTTCTTTCTCCAAGGCTTGGAAAGACTTACATGAACTGATGCTGAGTGAAATGAGCAGAACCAGGAGATCATTATATACTTCAACAACAATACTGAATGAGGATGTATTCTGATGGAAGTGGATATCTTCAACAAAGAGAAGATCTAATTCAGTTTCAATTGATCAATGATGGACAGAATCAACTACACCCAGAGAAGGAACACTGGGAAACGAGTGTAAACTGTTTGCATTTTTGTTTTTCTTCCCAGGTTATTTCTACCTTCTGAATCCAATTCTTCCTGTGCAATAAGAGAACTGTTCGGTTCTGGTTCTGTACACATATATTGTATCTAGGATGTATTATAACTTATTTAACATGTATAAGACTGCCTGCCATTTAGGGGAAGGAGTGGAGGGAAGGAAGGGAAAAATCATAACAGAAGTGAGTGCGAGGGATAATGTTGTAAAAAATTACCCATGCTTATGTATTGTCAATAAAAAGTTATAATAAAAAAAAGAAAAAAGAAATTTCTCTCTCCAAGATTTCCAGTAACCTTACTTTCTCAGTTCTTATCTTTCTTGATCTCATTGTATTTTTGACATGGTTTACAATCCCTCCCTCCATCTGGTATTCTCCTCCCTGATTTTTTGTAATATTGTTCTATCCTTTTTTCTCTTTCTGCCAGTCAGATCTATCTCTTTTTTTTTCTTTTTCTTTTTTTTCAATCAATTTGGGTTAAGTAGCTTACCCAGGATCGCACAACTAGTGTCAATTATCTGAGGCCAGCTTTGAACTCAGGTCCTTCTGACTCCAGGGTTGATGCTCTCTCCACTCTCTCCAGCTGCCCCCTAAACTTATCTTTTTTTAATGTCTTTTGTAGGATCACCATCCATAGCTTTCATTCATTCAACAAGAATCTATAAAATGTACACTATATGTCAGGTATAGTGCAAAATAAGTTCCCAGATTCCAGGGAATCCTCATTTGAGGAAGTAATTACTCCAACCATGCTCATTTCAAACTTGGCTCCAGCCCCATGACTTCCTGAACTATTTAAACTTCTTGAAAGCAAGAATTATTGTGTGGGTGTGTATTTGTGTGTGCTTATTTTTATATGCCCACCATTTAGCACCATGCTTCAGACATAGTGAATGGTTTACAATTGGTACATCTATCTATCCATCTAGTTCTATCTAAATAAGTATTGAAGTTACAAAAACAAAATAAAACAACAAACAAAACATAAAACAATCCCTGCCTTCAAGGAATTTATATTCTACAGTACCATGAACTACCCTCTGTGCAGCTATATTCCTAGGCTCCATCCAGGATCCTCTCCCTTTATCTCTTTTTCCTCCAACCTTTACAACCTTAATGGATTCAAGCATTATCTCAATACCGATGATGTCTGAATCCACATATCCAGTCTTTTCTCTCTCCTGAGTTCCAGGCTCCTATCTCCAAACAGTTGCTCAATATCTTTACTGTACATCCTATATGCATCTCAAATTCAACATGTCCAAAAGAGAAATCATCTTCCTCCCTAAACCCACCATTCCTCCAAACTTCTTTATTTCTGTCAAGGATATCGTCATTCGTATAATTACAAAAATTTGTAATCTAGGAATTATCTTTGACTTTTCACTTTCACTTACCTTTTACTTACAAGCCCCCCATATGCAAAGTTGCCAAATCTTATGCATTAAATTTCCTCATTATCTCCAGTATTTGTCTCTTTTTCTTGAATCATGCCACAACTACCCTAATATAGGCTCTCATTTCCTTTCATTTGTATTATTTTAATCACCCCATAATTGGTTTCCCTGCATCCAGACTCTCCCTTCCTCTCTAATCCTCTACAAAGTTGCCAAATTGATATTCCCAAAACACAGGTCCAACTATATCATTTCCCTATTTAAAAAATTTCAGTGGCTCTCCATTACCTCTATAGTTAAATATAAACACTTCTACCTTTTAAAGGCCTTTACAATCTAGCTGCAGCCAGTCTTGCCAAGTCCATTACATATTTTTCCCTTCATACAAATCTGCACCACAGCCAAACTGACCTGCTGGCCATTCCTTGCATTATTCTACCTTTTGCTTTTGTGTCTTTTTACCAATTGTTGCCTATTCAAGGAAGGTACTTTCTTCTCACCTTGGTCTCTTGGAGCCCTTTACTTCCTTTAAATCTCACCTCAAATGTCATCTTCAAAAGTCCTTTCCTGATTTCCCCAGTTCATAGGGCTTTCCCCCCAAAATTACAATATATTTTTAGACTTATTTTGAATTTATTTGTGAGTATATTGTATCTCTCTTTCCCTAAAGAATATAAGTCCCACTTTTCACACAAATAAAGTTAGATCTGTTATGAGCCAGAACTTGAAATGAGAGAAGTTGAATACCTTAAATGATTTCCAAAAATTAATAGGAGATATCCAATGGATGTGTCCAATGCTTGGCTTACCTACCAATCAATTGCAACCTCTATATGACATTTTAAGGGGAGACACTGCTTTAAATTCACGCCAGCTTACAAAAGAAGCACAAGAGGCTTTGAGAGAAGTTGAACTGGCTTTATCCAATGTGGTTGAGTCACTCAAAAACCCTTGGAAATATCAGTTTTTGCTACACAAGAAGCACCCACAGAAGTCCTTCATCAAGGAGACAGTGTGATAGAGTGGGTGAACCTCCCGGCACAACCAGAACAAAACCTTACTCCTTACCCAGTGCTTGTGGCTAGAATTTTATTAAAGGCCATTAAGAGGCCTCATTAAGAGAGCAGTACAGTTATCTGGGATAAGACCTGATAAGATAATACACCTTTTATACTAAAACACAAATTAATGTGTACTGTGAGACCATCCCAGAGTGGCAAATTTTATTAGCCATGGCTCCAAATTTTACACATGGATCTCCATTAAAGATAACCAGACTATTACATAATTGGCGATGGATTCTTGAAGAAAAAGTTTCTAAAATTCCTCTTAAAGGACCAACTATCTTTACAGATGCATCCAAATATAATATTTGTGCTGTATAAGCTCATGACTTAACTATAAAGACAGTAGTCAGAACTCCTTTTCAGTCCACTCAGCAGAATGAATTGTATGCAATCATTCTAGCTCTTACTTATTATCCAGGAGATATAAATGTAATATCTGATTCAGCCTATTCAGTAGGTGTGGTACAAAGAAGTGCCACAACCCAAATAAAATTTGCAGCCTCTAAAATATATATCAGCTCTTTAAGAAACTTCAAGAGCAAGTGAGAAAGTATCCAGGTAAGATTTATATTTTGCATGTCCACTCTCATAGTGGATTTCCAGGTCCCATTTTTGATGGTAATTCAAAGGCAGATAGCCTTCTAACTATGTTGGTCAATACTCCTTTATTCCAAGAAGCCCAGGAATCTCATTCTAAATATTATCAGGCTGCTCAAGCTCTACATTTACAATTTGGAATAATAAGAGAGGAAACTAGGAGCATAGTAAAAGCCTGTATGGCTTGCCTTCCTTTCCATGCTCCTACATTGTCTCCAAAGAAGAACCCTCGTGGTTTGAGACCCAATGAAATTTGGTAAATGGATGTAACCCATTATAAATCTTTTGGTCGTCTGTCTTTTATCTACATTGTGGTAGACACCTTTCAGGATTCACTTTTGCAATACCAGCAGTAAAAGAGACAGTCCAAATGGTCACTGAATTCCTCATACAAGCATTTGCAATTATGGGTGTGCCACAAGCAATAAAAACAGCCAATGGTCCTGCATATATTTCTAAACATTTTGCACACTTTTGTGCACAGTATAAGATTTTACACACCACTGGCATACCTTTTAATCCTCAAGGACAGGCAATAGTAAAGAGGAGAAACAGAGACATTAAGACGCTCCTCCAAAAACAAAAGAAAGGGGGTGCCACAGGTAATCTCAGAGAAGTTCTAAATCTAACCCTTTATACTATTAACTTCTTGATTTTTGACAAAGTGCACTGGCTCCAGCAGACAGGTTTTATAACGCACCGGAAGGGCAGTGTCCAGTGCGAGCAGCTCCACTTTCTTTAGATAATCGCCAGGTGATGTGGAGAGACTCAGAAGTGGTGAATGGAAGGGACCAGATAGGTTAACTGCTTGGGGGAGAGGGTTTGCTTGTATCTCTACTGGTGGAGAAGGAATCAGATGGGCGCCAACAAGCTGTATTCGCCTTGTCCATCACAAAAAGATGGTGCAGACCCTTGAAACGAAGGAGAAGACCCAAGAAACATCAGGTGGTTCTGTTGCTGATTGTGCTCACTACTGAAAGAGCCTGGCAGTTATGGCATTTGACTTATGGACATTGAAAATTGTTGGACTTCAAAACCCTCAGGAATCATTGGATTCTCTGAGACATGATAAGATTGTTGTAGGACTTGAAAACCTCAGGAATCATTGGATTCTCTGAGACATGATAAGATTGTTGTAGGACTTGAAAACCCTCAGGAATCACTGGATTCTCTGAGAAATGATAAGACTGTTGCATGACTTGAAAGTCCTCAGGAATCATTGGATTTTCTGAGAAATGATAAGACTGTTGCAGGACTTCAAAATCTGCTGGAATCATTGGATTCCCTATCACATAAAAGGACTGTTGCAGGATTTCAAAAATTTGGGGGATCATTGGATTCCCTGACATGTGAAGCAATGGACAATAGATTGGTTCTGGACTATCTCTTGGCTGCTGAAGAAGGTGTATGTGTGACTATGGTTTACATACCCTCCTTCTAGGATTTCTGGAAATCTTTTACAACACCATATTGATTTATATTGTTTGTTATACCGCTACTTGCATGTACAATTCATGTTTGTTGCACCACATCGAGCCTGCACTGACTGTGGGGAGAGTCATCACTAATAGCCTCTGTGTTATTGCTATGTGCTTGTGTAATACTTCCCATGCTGATGGATTTGTGGATACCTGTTTCTAATAAGACCCTTCAGCCCAGAAACCCGCTAGCAACCCCCACTTCCCTTTGGTGCTTTTCATCTCCCTTCCTGAGATGTCAGGAAGGACGTGATCATCTCCTTTTTAGTGCTTTCACCTCCCTTCCTGAGAAGACAGGGAGGGTGTAATCACCTCCTCTTGGGGGCTCTGACCTCCCTGAGAAGTCAGGGATGCATTGACCACCTGTATTCTAAAACAAAAGAAAGTGGGAGATGTAATGGGTTGAAGCTGAGTTGATGCACTGAGGTGCCAAGCACGTGAGGCTAAATAGTAATTGGACCATACTCTATTAATATATGCTTGGAGAAAGAATGGCCCCCACCCATTCTTTGTGTAAGTTCAGATGTATTGTATAGAAAATGACGTAGGGACAATTTGGGTGGGTGGAGAGAGAGGGGCGGAGAGAGATTTTAAAATACGTGGTCATCACAATGTTAAATGAAGAGAGAGGACAAAAATGAAGAAAGGGATGATGACAAAAACAGGCAACAGGATTATGAAAGTGAAGAAATAAATGGATTCTTCTGTATATTTTCTTCTTTTCTAAAAATCTTCTGAGGAAAAGGTTGAATGACAGATGCAAGACTAACAGTATGTAGGATCATAGAATCTCTGACTCAAGATTCCATCACTCTTTCATCTACCTTTGTTCCTGGGAATCAGGTAGCCAACAAATTAGATCTGTAGATGAGATCCTAGTCAACCCTGGGCCTTACTTAGAGGCCTCAAGACTCTAGGATCCATTCTTGGGCTCTTTCTTCAAGCATAGGTTTCCTGAGAGCTCAAAAGAACAGCTCAGATGGAGTAGCAATATCTGCACCTCCTAAACCAAGGGTTCTTAATTGCTTGCCTTCTCAATTGGGGGGAAGGAGAGAAAGGAGAAAGAAAAAAATTTTGGAATTCAAGTTCTGTAAAAAAAAAAACTGTTAAAACTATTTTTACATGCTATAGGGGAAACATTTAATATGAAATTTCAAAAAAAAAATACTGTAATAAATTTCAGGGGGGCGTCTGTGAACTTGGATCTTTATTTTTTACTAAACTTTGATTTCCTTGTTAATCATATATATTTTATTTTTTGCATTCAAAAATATTCTGAGAAAGACTCCATAAATTTCAATAGATTGCTAAAGGGATCTATGACAGAAAATAAACTTAAGAATACCTGTTCTCATGACTCTCTTCAACAATGAAATGATTCAAACCAGTTCCACTTGTGCAGTGATAAAGAGAGCCATCTACACCCAGAGAGAGAACTGTGGAGCACAACATAGCATTCTCATTCTCTCTGTTATTTGCTTGCATTTTGTTTTCTTTCTCAGTTTTTCTTTTCCTTCCTTCTTGATATGATTTTTCTTGTGCAGCAAGATAAATATGTATAAATATGTAAACATATATTGGATTTAACATGTATTTCAACATATGTAACATATATTGGACTACCTGACAACTAGGGGAGGGGGGGGAAGGTGGGGAAAATTTGGAATAAAAGGTTTTGCAAGGATCAATGTTGGAAAAGTTACCTATGCATAAGCTTTGTAAACAAACAAACAAATAAATAAATAATTTATTTTTTTAAAAAAATGAATATCTGTCCTAAGCCATTAAGGGGACATGGAGCTTGGAGAAGAAATTGCACCTCGATTTACAGGGAAGGTCAATCCCTCATCTATAAATAAGGCAATTTTTTAGAGATTGGCAGAGGAAAAGCATATTGGGACAGGGCAATTGAATGCAAAAATTTAACCTGATTCTGCCCTTAGCCTCTCACTTCCCATCCCAAGGAAACCAAGAACTCTTGCTGTCCTCCAGTGGCCTCGATTGGGATCACACTTGCTCTGCTCATGACAGGAGACAGCAACGAACATTAGGAAATGCTATAGCAGCTTTTCGCCTCAGGGATCAATTGCTAGAATAAAACCAAAGTATTCACCAGGGCAAATCTAGAACTAAGTGTCCTCCCATGGGCAGTGGTCCCTGCCTTTATCAGTTAGAATAAGAGCTTGGCAATGAGTGTGTGTAAATCAAAGTGGCAAGTCAGGTCACCTGTTCCCCACTCATTTCCTTCTAACAAGCTCTGACTGTACCAGTTGTCCTGGTGAAACGTCAGAGCCAACATTCCAAAAATTGGTCATCTTCTTCCTCCCAAAAAATACCACCAAACCACAACTAGGTGTAAATATCTCTCTAAAGCATTTAGCACTGATGACTATCTCTTCCCTTAGCTTATACTATAGTGTTTTGATTCTGCTTCTATCCTCTGCTGATTCCTAATTCTCCTCCTGTTCCCTACCATCAGGTATTCCTGACTCATTCCACAAGACTCAATGTTTAGCCCTTAGTTTTTATTGAACTAAATGCTCTCCCTGTGTTGGAAACCTCATCTACTCTAAGCTTCAATGAAGACTTCGTTGTGGACCACTCTAGAAACATTTCCAAACTGGAACTCTCTCCTGAGCTAAATTTATTCCCATACTTGCAAATGACCATTAGCTATGTTGTGCCTCTGAAGTCCTGACATTATCTCAAGCTCAACTTCTTAAAAGAACCCCAAACCAGATTCACCTCCTGGCCTCTTTATTTCTGTGAATAACATCAGTTATTCAAGTTCAAAACCTTATCAACTCTTTTCTCATATTCAATCCTAATAATCAATCAGTAGAACCTCATGTTTATCCTTCACAATTCACAATCTCTATTCCCTAATATAGAACCTAATTTCCTCCCATCTACATCATCATAGATGCTTCCAGTTGGTCTAGATACCCCTACCTCAAATTTCTTTCCCCTCCAATCTACCCCATAGCCTTCTTAGATTAGTCTTCCTAGAATGTTGATTTCATGGTGCCACTCCCCTGCTCAAAAATCTCTAGGGGTTCCCAGCTATCCAATAGGATAAGGTCTACACTCATTAATCTAGCATATAAAGCTTTCCAAACTCTACTGGTGGTGATTTCTTGGAAATGTAAAGAAATCAGGAATGAGTTCACCAAATAACTTTATGGAGAATAATTGAATTAGACCTTGTCTTCTTTTCCAAATTTACTCCTCTACTCAAGAACTGCTCAAGCCAAAATGATAGCTATTTACTGTCCTCTGAATGTGGTATGTAAAATTCCATCTCTGTCCTTTTGCTCAAAATGTTTGTCCCCTCTCCAGTTTATGCATGCTACCTCTGACTCACCTATGGTCCTTCTGAAATCAAACCCCACTTTCTTCATAGACTTCCTTAATCAGAATAACCACAGACATGTTCCCTTTCTGTGACCTTCTGCAAAGAGCATAAAGGGCTCATAGTACCATGGAGCTACCTCTACATGTAAAGAAAACACCATACAAACATCAAGAAGCAATTCAGCAATTCAGTTCAACAAGCATTTATTAAACACTTTACTAAGTTTTGAGTTCTGAGGTGGAAACAAAGACCAATGGGACAGGGAGGAGCTCACAGTTTAGTAGGAAGATAAGTAATAAATAACACTAATATAGTGGGTGCAAAAGGGTACTAGTGTTGTAAAGTCCGATGGGAGTTCCGAAGAAGATGGGAAACACACTCGCATTGGATTTTGTCTTATCTCCTCTATAGTCTGTTTGAATAGGTTGATGTCAGGACAATGCAATAAGAAAAGCAAGATGTTAATGAATTCAAGTTCTAGTTCTCCTATTCCCAAACTCAAGGGACAGAATTCATTTGTTCTGGAGGTTGACACCACACCTCCAGCATCCGTAAAGATAGGGATATGGCTGAGAATGATTCTTCCCAACAAACGGGCCCATAAAATCTCACTGCGCAAACACTCTCTCCCCTCGGAAAACCAGTAGAACTCACAGATACGCAGTCGCAGTCCCCTAAATCAGGGCTTAGCCCTGGGAGCTACGAGGTTCACAGGGGAAAAGTACTTTTTAAAGAAGGAAGTGGTTAAGTCACCGTACTTTGCTCTCGCTTCTCCCACAGAAACACCTCCCCATCCCTTCAACCGCCGCACACATGCGCGCGCGCGCACACACACACACACACACACTTCACAGACGCAAACACCACATACATGTACACAATTCTCCTACACAAGAACACAAACTCGCACACAAATGTATATACATCTCACACACCACTTCCCACTCCACCTCTCGCATACCGCAACAAATACGTCCTCCCATACAGGTATAATTACGAATAAACATGTGGATACTCTTACCGTGCCCCTTGCCCCTCTCCCTACACATCCCCGAAATACACAAATGCTCCCCCTTGCCAGTCCCAGCTCTTGGCAGACGCTAAGGGGCGCTGCTCCCTCGCCTTTTGCGCAAGTCCGGGCACTTCCCTGGGAAGGGACAGAGGGTTTCTTTAGGGGTAGCGTGGGAAGAACCAGAGGTTGGGCTCCGGATTCCCTACAGCCTACACGCTACACATTGTTTACCTAGAGTCTCCTTTCCCACTGCCCTCTTTCACCTCCCCATCCTGTATTCTCAAGAAGGGAAAACTGTTGACAAATCACTAACTTTCAGGACAACTCCGTCCGGGACTGAGCCTCCTCTGGGGCTGCCCGCGAGCTGTAGCTTTCCCAGTCTCTAATGCAAGTTCGGAGCCGATAACAACCCTAGACCGAACGCAGAATACGGGCAAATCGAAACTGTCTGCGCCGCTTCAAGAATCCAACTGCAGCCACTGCCCACAATAGGAAGGCACTAGTCGGACAGAACCACTCTGCATACAAACACCTGAGATTCTAACACTCACTCAGCCTTGAATTTAAAAAGTGGACGGAAGTGCAACCTCTGCACAAAGCACTCAATTTATCGAGTCGGATCACTTGTGGAAATGACAGAGACGCTATTTTAAAAGCTTTTTTTTTTTAAAATATTTTTATTAATTTTAACAAACACTAAATAAAACGAACATTGCCACATATGTTAAGAGAACAGAAAAAAAGAGGATTGCACATGAAATTGCAGGTTGCTGTTTAGCATTTATTATTTATTTAATTTTAAGTATTTATTAAGTATACAAAAAATTTAATCTGTAAGTTTTCATAGTAGCCCTCGTTTGAACTTCTTTCTAGCCTTCCTGGAATTCACTTCTCTACCTTTTTCATTCTTTTGTCGTTATTACTCTATTCTAATTCTCCTGCATCCCCTCCCGGGTCCAGGGAACACCCACAAAACCCTGGTAACAAATAGCTTTGTCAAACAAAACAAATTTCCACATTGGCTGAATCAAAAAGTGTCTATTTTTCTCTGCTTTTAAAATATACCCCGAAGAAGTGTTCCTTTTAAAGAAATTCTTCAAGTCAGGGTTTGACCAAAGGTGCTTGTCTCGGATCTGATTGAGAGCTTAAACTACTGTGCTCCGATACTCCATTCTTCATCTCTGCCCGGAAGCATTTGGAGCTGTACAGAACCTCAGAAATCCTACTGAAGCAGAGAAATAGGAATCAGATCCCACGCTTTGTCCACTACTCTAAGGACGCCTCTGGGCTTTCCTTTTCCGAGATTTCCTCGGTGCTACCTCTAGGACTTCTCAAGCTGTAGCTTCTAGGCGAAAGTACCTGACTTGGACTTGTTTTCGACCTATTTACTAATATTAATACTAATATAATATAGTCAATAAATATTTATTAAGGGCCCCCTGGCACTGTGCTAAATTCTGAGGATACAAAAAAAGAGACAAAAGACAGTACCTTCCCTTGAGGAATTCACAATCTAATGGGAAAGAAAATAAATCAACAAATATAAACAAATAAGATATATATTCAGGATAAATAGGAAAGAGAAGGAAGAGTTCGGAATTTAGGGGATTTTATGCTCTAAATCATTATTGGTTAGAGAAACACACATTAAGACAACTCTGAGGTACCACTTCGCACCTTTCTTAAGATTAGCTAAAATGAGAGAAAAAGATAATGATAAATTTTGGAGGGGATGTGGGAAAACTGGGACACCAAACATTGTTAGTGGAGTTGTGAAAAGATCCAACCTTCTGGAGAGCAATTTGGAACTGTGCCCAAAGGGCTATCAAAATGTGCATACTTTTTGATCCAGGGGTATTTCTACTGGGTCTGTATCTCAATTTAAAAAACAAAAAAGGAAAAGAGGGTGGTGTAGTGGATGGAGCACCAACCCTGAAGTCAGGAGGATCTCAGTTCAAATGTGATATCAAACACTTAACACTTCCTCGTTGTGTGATCCGGGGCAAGTCACTTAACCCCAATTGCCTCAGAAAAAACAAAGAAAGGAAAAAGGACCCACATGTGCAAAAATGTTTGTAGCAACCCTTTTTATAATGTCAAGGAACTGAAAACTGATTGGA
This sequence comes from Sarcophilus harrisii, assembly GCF_902635505.1. NCBI lineage: Eukaryota > Metazoa > Chordata > Mammalia > Dasyuromorphia > Dasyuridae > Sarcophilus > Sarcophilus harrisii. Next base: position 484,910,058 of record NC_045427.1, on the reverse strand, counting down.
TATGACTGAATACGTTATGGTACGAAATATTACTGTTCTATAAGAAATGATCAGCAGGATGATTTCAGAAAGGCCTGGAAAGATTTACATGAACTGATGTTAAGTGAAGTGAGTAGTACTAAGAGAACATGGTCCACAGCAACAAGATTAAGTGATGATCAACTGTGATGGACGTGGGTCTTTTCAACAATGAGTGATTCAGGCCAATCCCTTTTGATCCAGGGGTATTTCTACTGGGTTTGTGGTGCAGAAAGCCATCTGCATCCAGAGAGAGGACTATGGAGACTGAATGTGGATCATAACACAGCATGATAAATGTGGAAATAAGTTTAGAAGAATTGCACATGTTTAATCTATATTGGATTACTTGCTATCTAAGGGAGAGAGGTGAGAGGAGGGAGGGAAAACTTTTGGAATACAAGGTTTTGCATGGATGAAGTTGAAAACTATCTTTGTATTTCAAAAATAAAAAGCTCATTATTAAAAAAATTTTTTTTAAAGAAAATGGGATTTTAGCAGGGATTGCAAAAAAGCCAATAGAAAACAAGGAGGGATTAGCCAACACGAGGTCCCAGCCCAAACCTCACGTGGACATTGTTTGGACTCTGAAGGTTCTAAATGAATATAAATAGCATTTATTTCTGTTTTGATCAAAAACCTTGAGGGTCTTGCCCTCCCAGACTGATTTTTTTCTTTTTTGGTAAAAGAAACCATTCTTTTTAAAAAGTTATCAAACTGTGTATACCCTTTGATCCAGCAGAGTTACTACCGGGTTTATATTCCAAAGAGATTTTAAAGAAGGGAACGGGACCTGTATGTGCAAGAATGTTTGTGGCAGCCCTCTTTGTAGTGGCCAGAAAATGGAAACTGAGTGGATGCCCATCAACTGAAGAATGGCTGAATAAATTGTGGTATATGAATGTTATGGAATATTATTGTTTGGTAAGAAATGACCAACAGGATGATTTCAGAAAGGCCTGGAGAGACTTACATGAACTGATGCTAAGTGAAATGAGCAGAACGAGTAGATCATTATATACTTCAACAATAATACTAGATGATGATCAATTCTGATGGACCAGGCCATCTTCAACAATGAAATGAATCAAATCTGTTCCAATGGAGCAGTAATGAACTGAACCAGCTACACCCAGCGAAAGAACTCTGGGAGATGACTAAGAACCATTACATAGAATTCCTAATCCCTATATTTTTGCCCACCTGCATTTTTTATTTCCTTCACAGGCTAATTGTACAATATTTCAGAGTCTGATTCTTTTTGTACAGCAAAATAACGGTTTGGACATGTATACTTATTTTGTATTTAATTTATACTTTAACATATTTAACATGTATTGGTCATCCTGCCATCTAGAGGAGGGCGTGGGGGAAGGAGGGGAAAAATTGGAACAAAAGCTTTGGCATTGTCAATGCTGTAAAATTACCCATGCATATAACTTGTAAATAAAAAGCTATTAAAAACTTTTAAAAAATAAACCATTTTTTGTCTTATTTCTTACCTAGCCTTAATCCGATTCTGTTCCTTATCTCAGTCCAAATAAAACCTGTTAAAGATCCTGACTTAAAAGACCAATGCACCCCAGGCCCTCCAGTTATCCTGGGCTATATCTTGCCTCTGGACTCCTAGGGCTCTGGAGGAGAAAGTGAGACTAGTGAATTTGCACAGGTCTGCCTTATTTAAATCCAATTCACTAGCAATTCATGGCACCACTTTCCTGATGCCAAGGTCCATTTCTAAAAGATTAAACAAAATAAGGTGGTAGAGACAGTGCAGAAAGGACAAGATAAAATGGAAGGATACTGCCCAACAGGGAGCCTACTTCTGGACCCATCTCTCACTTGTTGGATCTCTCCTTCCCACCTTCCACATCAGCTGGGTACTTGAGATTGGGCTGGGGTGAGAGACTGACAAAGGTTTTGTTTTCCTGAAAGGTCCCCTCTAAGCCCTGTCTTTTTTTTTTTTTTTTTTTTTTTGATAGTAGATCAACTCCAGAAGGCAACTATCCCAGGCTATATCTTCCAGAATAAATGGGGGGGAAAGATTCTAAAGCAAAAGAGAAGGAAGAATTTAGGGATGAGTTAGCTTCATTTTTCTTGGGTCTCCAAAGGGCAGAACTAGAGGCAGAGATGGAGTACCATATAAAGCTATTAAAAACTGTACAAAAGTGAAATGAACTACCTTGGAAAATAGTGGGTTCCCTATCTATATAATTCTTCACAAGAAGTCTGGCTGACTTCTTGGGAGGCCTGGTGAAGGGGAAGATTTGCCTTCAGGTTGGAGTTGGACTAGATGACCTTGGAGGTTCTTTCCCTTCCCATGATTCCATAACTCTTCTGTTCTTTCCCCTTGGCTGTAGTGCTCATAAACCTTCAAGATACACCAATTATAAAATCTTTGAGCTAAAAAGAGCCTTAGAAATATTTGATTCCAATTCCTTGATTGTACAGCTTGGAAAATGAATACCCAAAGCAGGGAAGTGAATGGCTCAAGCTCACATCTCAAAATAGTAGCAAAGTAAGAATGTCTAGTTACATACTACTAATAATCTTTTAGGGTATTAGTTGTTTCCCCAACTTAAGCTATGAGTTCTGGCAGGGAAGAAACTTTCCTCCATTAATCCTACCAACCTTTACTGAACACTTACTATTCATCACTGGGCTAAATACTATCTCTTATTTTGTTCTATTTTATTTTTTAAATCTGATTCATGATTTTTTTTCTTTTTTTTTCTTTTTTTTCTTTTTATTTAATAGCCTTTTATTTACAGGATATATACATGGGTAACTTTACAGCATTAACAATTGCCAAACCTCTTGTTCCAATTTTTCACCTCTTACCCCCCCACCCCCTCCCCTAAATGGCAGGATGACCAGTAGATGTTAAATATATTAAAATATAACTTAGATACACAATAAGTATACATGACCAAAACATTATTTTGCTGTACAAAAAGACTGATTCATGATTTTATTAGTTCAGGAAATTCCCAATAACAACAACAATAACATTTAGTCCTGAAGTGACTAATCTGGAATTTATCCCATAGATCAATTTTTTTATATCATTGTGTTGGGTTTGGGGGGAATAGGGTGGGATGAACAGGAGTGTGTGATGTTGTGACCAACTCCCCTGGAAGTCCCAGAAACCTGATCTCTCTTTGGTGTGTTTAAAAGAGGAAATCCCATCAATGAAATTGGTCTGCTACCACTTCAGGTAGTGAGCTAAAATCACATTTATCTCAGCTATGGAGAGAGAGCCAATCACATAGCTAGAAAAGCAGACCTTCTCTATGAGATCTATTTCTGCTAGAAAAGCCTTCAGAGCTGATAAGCACCAAGTCCAACCAGACTTTCCCTAAAAGGGTTTTCTAGTCACCATTAACTGTGAAACACACTGCCTCTTCAGAGAAAAAGGTAGCATATTCATGTTGGGGGAAGTGGAGGGGTAGGGAAAGGCACAGCCCCAGCTTCCCCCAAACCAATCTAGCTCTTTAGGAACTCTGTTCTCCTACCATGATTTTTTCCAGACAATGGACTTCTAAACTTGCTAAAGAAAGATCCTTACTTTATGCAGCCCCAAGAGCAGCTGCCCCTCTGCAGCCACATCTTTTTATAGAGATGCTTTGGGAGAACTGTTTCCCTACATGTCAATCTATGAGTTAAGGTCAGACTCCTGGAAAGGGCAGTCAGCCATCTGCTGCCCAGTTTCTATCTGCTTGGTCCCCAGATGCTTTCTGCGAGGGGAACTCCACCCTTCTTACTCTCCCCTTTTGGCCTGGGGTTGGATGGCAACACCAAGCCTAAAGTAGATGGTTCCTCTTTGTCCTTAGCTAGCTTTGCTGCATAGATCTCTCAGCCTTGCAGCCAGTCCTCAGGGCCACCTTGCCTGCCCTTCTCCACCTCACACCCATTGATGCTGCCTAGGCTTTTTCTTGCCTATGGGGACCTGAGAGCAAGTAGAACCCTTTTCTCTCTTCTGAAAGGATCTGCTCCTTCATTTGAGGGTTTGTAATCTGACATTGTGATTTTTTTTCACCCTTGTTCTTCTCTTCAGGGAGGGAGGGGGAAGGGAAAGAGATTTGCTGAATCATTTAGGAGGAGGTGGTGGACAGGACAGAGACAGCTGTGGGGCAGTGATAAAGCCTGTCTGAGTCCATGCCCAAAGGCCTCTAAAAGACAGGCCTAGGAAAGAGACTCTGGCTTGGCTCTGGTTTTTAGTGAGGATTGCTGAGCCCCTTAATATTAAGGCTAAAAATTTCAGTTCTTTTCTTCTTTCCAGTCAGGCATCCCAGCTAGAAGGAATGAAAACTAAGAAACTGATAAAGATACCTGGGAAACTAAGCCTCTAGGAAGGCCTCAGCTACCATGTCTCCAGATAGGACTCTCTCTCCACCCTCCACCCCCACAGCCCAGGTTGGATCTAGAAGAGGAGGAGTGGTCATTAAAAGGGTCACATGCCCATCAATATGAAAATATGGTGGATTTAGAGCTGGGAGAAATCTAAGAGGTCATTTGGTCTAAACCCCTCTCAGACCTAGAGAAATAAAATGATTACAGATAGTAGTCAACAAAGCCAGGATGTGAGTCCAGAAGCTCTGAACCCAATTCCAGCTCTCATTTCACTTTTTCAGTGACAATTTATTCCACTTTGTCTTTGACTTTTAAATTTATGATGCCAGTGCTTCCTAGACAGAACTACTAAGCAGAAGCCTGAGTAGTGGTTGGAGGAAACAGGATTATCATGGAAGAGGTTAGAAATGGTTCTTCCAGAGGCCTGGAGAGACTTACATGAACTGCTGCCAAGTGAGTAGAACCAAGAGAACATTGTACACGGCAACAAGATTATGTGATGATCAGTTCTGACAGACGTAGCTCTATTCAACAGCAAGATGATTCAGGACAGTTTCAACGATCTTGTGATGGAGAGAGCCATCTGCACCCAGAGAGAGGACTGGGGGGACTCAGTATAGTTCACAACATAGTATTTCTTTTTTTTTTTTTGTTATTTTCTTGCATTTTGTTTTCTTTCTAATTTTTTCCCTTTTTGATCTGATTTTTTTTGGGGTAGCATGATAATTGTGGAAATATATATAGAAGGATTACACACATTTAACATATATTGGATTACTTGCCATCTAGGGAAGGAGGTGGGGGGAAAAGGGAGAGAAAAAAAGTTTTAACAGAGGTTTGTTTGCAAGGTTGGATTCTGAAAATTAGCAATGAATTGCTAAAATAAAAATCTTTAATAAAATAAATAAATAAAATTTATAATTTTTAAAAGAATATAAAAAAAGAAATGCTTCTAACATCTGAGACCTGATATGAGCTCAACAGTCTTGAATTATAGAACTGCAGAGCTAGAGGAACCTTAGAACCTAGAATGTCAAAGATTGAAGAAACCTTAGAATATAGAATATCAGTTGAAAGTGACTTCAGAATATAGAATGTTGAGTTGGAAAGAACATTAGGACTTGGTCAAGTCAAGTAAACAACCATTTTTTAAAAAAAAACAACCATTTATTAAGTATCTACTAGATGCCAGGCACTATGCTGAATGCTGAAGTTACAAAGAAAGGCAAAAAAACAAAAACAAAACCTGACTCTCCTTTCAAAATTCAAAAATTCTTAATTTAATGGGGGAGACAACCTGCAAGCAACTATGTGCAAACAAGTTATGTACAAAATAAATTAAATATAATTTTACAGGAAAGACACTAAAATTTGGATGACATTTCTTGCAGAAGGTGGAGACTTGAAGGAAGTCAGAAATAAAGAAGAGGAAGGAGAGAGAATTCCAGACAGGGAGGAAGGATGCCTACAAAAATGCACAAAAATGCACAGGAGACAGAACGTTGTAAGCTAAAGAATAGCAAGGAGACCAGTTACACTAAATTGAAAAGGATATGGAAAGGAATAAAAAGTAAAAAGACTAGAAAGGAAGGAAGGGACCGGGTTATGAAGGGCTTTAAAGCTCAAACGCTTTTATATTTGATCCTAGAGGTAATTGGGAGCTGCTGGAGTTTATTGAATTGAGGAGGTGGGGTGAGAGGGCATGATCAGAATAACACTTTAAGATCAGTTTGATAGTTGGATGGAAGATAGACTGAAGTGCAAGATGAAGCAGGGAGGCCAACCAGAAGGTTATTGCAATTATCCAGCTGTGAGGGATGCTGAAAATTAGCAATGAGTTGCTGGTATAGAATGTTAGCAGTGTCTCAGATACGGGGAAACATATAAAAGATGTATCAAAGGTAAATCTTCAGAAATTGCTAACAAATTGGATATGGACAGTGAGAGGGTCTTTTAAAGTTTCAAGGCCCAGATTTCAAGCCTAGATAACTGGAAGGAAGGAGGTTTTGACTTTTAATGTCAAAGATTGAAAAGATCTTTGAAAACAGAATGAGATGTATAACCTATATTGGAGGGCGAAGGTAAGGAGAGAAGGAGAAAAACTTGGACACAAGATTTTTCAAGAGTGGATGTTGAAAACTATCTTTACAAGTATTTTGAAATATTATTACTAAAAAAGAAAATAAAGAAAAATAGAATGAGAGCTGGAAAGAAACAGAACATGGAATGTCAGAAATGGAAGGCCTCTGGATCCAAAGTTATCCAAGAAAACCTTATCCAAATCCTTAATTTTAGAGATGGAAGAATTGATAAAATGAGAGGGGAAATTACTTGTCTTACTCTAATTAAAAAGTTAGAACTAAACCAGGTCTCCTGATTCCTAGTCTATTACTCTTTCCACTGTGCATTGATTTGATTCTTCTTCTCATACCAACCCAATAACTAATAAAGCTGGAATCTATTTACTTAATAAATATCTTTGGAATAAATCTGCTAGGTACTCAGTTTCTTCAAAAACCCTAAAAGTGTTCTTCAGAAAGATCACTCTGACTTGGAATGTCTCTGGAATATTCTCATGTCATGACCACAACTCCCTCCTACCCACTAATCCTTTATGATCCCAATTGAGTTCTGTCACTTCTTCCAAGAGTATAATGAGGGGGGAAGAGGGGAAATGGGGTATGTATATTGAGAATTTGGATTTTCATTACTGTCTAGACTGCTTCTTCTCCTTCAGTTTCCTTCATTTATTCAAATGCCTTATTCTCATTCTCACCCTTACCTCTTAGGTCTCTACAAAGGACATAATTTAGGAATAGAATAGACAAGTCAGGCCTGCCATATGCTTCCCCAAGCTGTCTTTTTGCCTGACTGATTTCCAATCCCACCAGAGATAGGGTGGGCAACCACAGCCTGTGGGGGAAGGGGGTGATTGATGCCCTGAGTCAGTGACCACTTCCCCCTCACCACTCCAAAAGGAGGCCTCTGGGTCAGGAAGATCGGCCCACCATGGTCTCTTCCCTTCCTGCTCCCCAACTGAGCAGAGAGATAAGTTCTGGCCTCTTTAGGGAGAAAACTCTTAGTCTAGGCCTCTCCTAGAAATCATGTCAGAGTTCCTAATATAGAGGAGCCTGACAAGTATGATAACCTCCTTTATTTTTAAATGATCTGGGAGGAAGTCTAAAGTCACAGTTCACATAAATAGTTCCAAGTTCCAGCTTGGAAAGATTGGTGACAGCTGTCAGAAGGTTGATGACCCAATCCCCGCCCTTATGCCTACCTCTACTTCTGCCCCTTCTGTCTTGCCTAGAATAAAGCATTCCTAAAAACCAGGATTCCCAACCTTTTTCTATCACTTAAATGGATATTTGCCAAGACCAACTAGGATAAGGAAACTTCTCTCTCTTGATTCTGTTGATTGTTTGTACAGAACTCCCTTTCCCAGGTAGAATCATGTGATCATAGACTTGGACCTATTGGGAGCCTTGAAGGTTTAATTCAAATTCCTCCTTTTATAGATGAAGAAACTGAGGCTGGAGGAGATTTAAAAATTTGCCCAGGCTATGCAGATCATAAGTAGCAGAGTCAGGATTTGAACTCAATTCCTACAACTACAAATCCTGCCTTCTCTCCATGCTGTGACTGTTTTGATAAGATGTACATACATTTTGATAACCACTATGCTTATCTGAACTGAAGTTATGTTGCTACATATACTGTGTAACACCAGTTTAAGGACACAAATGATCCAAATATTCATTGTTAGCTTATGTACATCTTTTAAAATTCTTATTGCTTAAAGATATCCTTTGTTTTCCTCATTTCCCAGTACTATCCCCATTGGACCCTCCCTTGTAACAAAGAAAAGATTAAGCAAAATCCCAGAATGACCACATCCAAAAACATACGTATCATTTCATATCTGTAGTCCTCTACCTCCTTACCAAGAGGAGGGAAGTGTATGTCATATCTGTCCTCCCAAAACAAGAATAGTTATTACACTGAATTTGAGTTACTGCCTTTTGGTGGTTGTTTTTAATTCACATTATTGCAATCATCATCAGTCAATAAACATATGCCCCTCCTATGTGCTAGGCACAATGTTATATGCTAGAGATACAAGACGAAAGATAGTAACCTCTTGAAAGAATTAAGAAGAAATGTAAGATATAAAATTGCACAATTTAATAGAAGAGAATATATTGTGCATATTAACCTCTTGGTTCTGCTTTCTTTACTTTGTATCACTTCAATCAATCAAATAAGCATTTATTAGATACCTATTCTATGCAAGACATTGCTGTGCAGTTAGGAAACAAATACAAAGAATGACAAAGAATTGTGGCTTTTATTGGCACCATATTATTCCTCTTCATTTAAGTATCATAATATATTCAATCATTCCATAGTCAGTAGGTACTTTGGAAGTTTTTCCCTAATGTTTTGCTATTACAAGATTACAACTATAAATATTTTTTTAGCATAGACAAGACTTTTTAGTCTATCTTTGACCATATTGGGTTATATGCAGACTTCAAGGGGTCTTTCTCAATCCCCTCTCCCCACCATTGTGCATTAGTTTTTAAAATATATCCTCTCTATATTTATAAGTGTGTCATATCTCACCAGTAGAATGTAAGCTTTTTTTTTTTAAAAAAAAAAGGAATATAACATCTACATATCCCATTGTAACTTCCACAATTCCACTACATCATTTATAATAATAGAAAAAAAGGGGAAGAGGGGAATGTCCTACAACATTAAAAAAAAATCTGACATTTTATTCAGTATTTCAAATTATGATTATACTTTCACACACTTCTAAAAAGGAATTAATAGAAGTGTCTTCTATATTTTCTTAGGGCTCGAGCTCATTCTATAGTCACCAATATAATTTCCTGTTTCCATTACATCACTTTTACATGGGTTCACATAGGTCTTTCCAGGCTTCTTCAAAATCATCTTGTTCATTGTTTAAAGTAATATCCCATTGCATGTTTGTAGTATAATTTGTTTAGCAGTTCCCTAAATAACAGGTTATCTACTTTGTTTCCAGTTCTTTACTACCAAAAATGTGCTGCTACAAGTGATTTGATATAAATGGAGCCTTTCATTCTGCCATTGAACTCACTGAGGTACATAGTGGAAGTGGAGTCTCTAGCTCCAAAAAGATGAATATTTTAGTTCCTTCCCCGGCCTAATTCAAAATACCTTTCCAGAAAGGTTGAACCAATTCACAACTCTATCAAATGTAAGCTTTTTAAGGACAAGTACTGCCTCATCTTTGTATTTGCTTCCAGAACCTAGCGGGATTTATTATGTGCCTGCTTTCTATAATGCTTATTGAAGCTTGGACTCATAGATAAAATTTGAAAATGTGCCTCCCTAAATCAGAAACTTTATGAGCAAAATTACAGACCACTTTTCACACAAATTAAGTCTGATCTAACCAATTGGAAAAATATTAAATGCTCTTGGATAGGGTGAGCAAATATAATAAAGATGACAATATTACCTAATCTATTTATTTAGCGCTATACCAATCAGAGTCCCAAAAAACTATTTTAATGACCTAGAAAAAATAACAACAAAGTTCATATGGAAAAACAAAAGGTCAAGAATTTCAAGGGAATTAATGAAAAAAAAAATCAAATGAAGGTGGCTTAGCTGTACCAGATCTAAAATTATATTATAGAGCAGCAGTTACCAAAACTATTTGGTATTGGCTAAGGAATAGATTAGTTGATCAGTGGAATAGATTAGGTTCAAGGGATAAAACAGTCAACAAATATAGCAACCTAGTCTTTGACAAACCCAAAGATCCCAGCTTTTGGGATAAGAACTTACTGTTTGATAAAAATTGCTGGGAAAATTGGAAACTAATATGGCAGAAACTAGGCATTGATCCATACTTAACGCCGTACACCAAGATAAGGTCAAAATGGGTTCATGACCTAGGCATAAAGAATGAAATTATTAATAAATTAGAGGAACATAGGATAGTTTACCTCTCAGACCTGTGGAAGGGGAAGGTCTTTATGACCAAAGCAGAACTAGAGATCATTACTGATCACAAAATAGAAAATTTCGATTATACCAAACTGAAAAGTTTTTGTACAAACAAAACTAATGCAGACAAGATTAGAAGGGAAGCAATAAACTGGGAAAATATTTTTACAGTCAAAGGTTCTGATAAAGGCCTCATTTCCAAAATATATAGAGAATTAACTCTAATTTATAAAAAATCAAGCCATTCTCCAATTGAAAAATGGTCAAAGGATATGAACAGACAATTCTCAGATGAAGAAATTGAAACTATTTCTAGTCATATGAAAAGATGCTCCAAGTCATTATTAATCAGAGAAATGCAAATTAAGACAACTCTAAGATACCACTACACACCTGTCAGATTGGCTAAGATGACAGGAAAAAATAATGATGATTGTTGGAGGGGATGTGGGAAAACTGGGACATTGATGCATTGTTGGTGGAGTTGTGAACGAATCCAACCATTTTGGAGAGTAGTTTGGAACTATGCTCAAAAAGTTATCAAACTGTGCATACCCTTTGATCCAGCAGTGTTACTACTGGGATTATATCCCAAAGAGATTATAAAGAAGGGAAAGGGACCTGTATGTGCACGAATGTTTGTGGCAGCCCTTTTTGTAGTGGCTAGAAACTGGAAACTGAATGGATGTCCATCAGTTGGAGAATGGCTGAATAAATTGTGGTATATGAAAATTATGGAATATTACTGTTCTGTAAGAAATGACCAACAGGATGATTTCAGAAAGGCCTGGAGAGACTTACACGAACTGATGCTGAGTGAAATGAGCAGGACCAGGAGATCATTATATACTTCAACAACAATACTATATGATGACCAGTTCTGATGGACCTGGCCATCCTCAGCAACGAGATCAACCAAATCATTTCTAATGGAGCAGTAATGAACTGAACTAGCTATACCCAGAAAAAGAACTCTGGGAGATGACTAAAAACCATTACATTGAATTCCCAATCCCTATATTTATGCACACCTGCATTTTTGATTTCCTTCACAAGCTAATTGTACAATATTTCAGAGTCTGATTCTTTTTGTACAGCAAAATAACGTTTTGGTCATGTATACTTATTGTGTATCTAATTTATATTTTAATGTATTTAACATCTACTGGTCATCCTGTCATCTGGGGGAGGGGGTGGGGGGGGTAAGAGGTAAAAAATTGGAACAAGAGGTTTGGCAATTGTTAATGCTGTAAAGTTACCCATGCATATATCCTGTAAATAAAAGGCTATTAAATAAAAAAAAAAAAAAAAGAAAGAAAGAAAATGTGCCTCCCTCCCTTCTTGAGGGTTTTTGTTTTTTATTTTGAGAGGCAATCAGGGTTAAGTGACTTGTTCAGGGTCACACAGCTAGGAAGTGTTAAGTATCTGAGGCCAGGTGTGTGAGACTCAGGCTTTCCTGACTCCAGGGTCAGTGCTCTGTGCTCTGCACCATCTAGCTGCATCTTCCCTTCTTTTTAAAGGTAGAGCTAAATGTGTGGAATACTACATATATTGTCAGATTCCACAGATGTGTTAGTTAATTTTGCAATTCCTTTTTAGTGTCAGTCAGTAACCTAGCCTTTATTAAGTGTCTCTCCCATACCAGGTAGAAAGGTGAGCACTAGGAACAAAGGACAAAACATTTTCCCTGCTTTCAAGGAACCTGTCAGAGTCTAATGGATATCTTGCTGAGTAAGGAATAAAGGAATTATTTGGAAGTGAAAGTGACCTAAATCAAAAGATATAATTAAAAAATTTAAAGTCTTTGTTTATTGCTTCATTGACAGCAAGATCATTAGGTCAAAGGATAAATAATTTAATGATCTTTATTGCAAAATTCTCAATAGTATTTGAATAGTTTTCAGGTTCAGAGCTTTGCCAATAGCATGTTAGATTCTGTCTTCCCATATACCATCATAAATTAATTAGTTTCCTTTTTTTCAATAAATTTTTGGGAACTTCCATGGGACTGATATATGTAGGTGTTTTCTATATTCTGCATTTCATCATTTTATCTCCCCCATGTTGGACATACAGGACTGAAAAAGAAGGTGTGCTGGTCATATAGAAAGAATGAGGGATGATGCATGAACAGCCTCACTGCTGCACTAATACTAAAAAAAATAGCAAAAGAAGCAGAGGAAGTCTTTCAACATGTTGGAAGATCTTCTATGAAGAGCTTACAGAAGACATAGATCAGAATGTCATAGAAAGAGAAGGTCTTGATGGTTTGCAATATGAATCTATGGAGAGAGAACCATCTCTAATCACCACCTTATGAACTCACAGATTGATCAGAATATTAAAGTAGCTCCCTTTGCTCTTACCACAGTCCTCTACACACAGAACATATTTAACATATTTACTAAAAGTTACAGCATGTTTAACATATTTACTGAAAGTCCTGTCCTATCCCCACCTCCATCCCCTGCATTTCCCAGGTAATAAGTTTCAAGAAAATCATGTTACTTTACTGTGTTACTTTTGACATGGTTATAGGCTTTGTTGGTTTAACTTCAAAATCATACTTCTGGTATCTTTTTACCTCAATAACTTCTTCCTTTGGGGCTTTAAAATCTAGTTATGTTATTCAAACATAAGATATAGTTTTGATATTTTGAATGTCACTTATTTAACAATATTTCCATGCTCTCCCCCCAACTTACTATTTCGTTCCCTCCAAAATATAGCTTCCATCTACCTTTAAAGTCTTATTACAAATTAACCCTCTTTAAGAACTCTCTATTCCTATTATATGGGCCTGCTATTTCCTTTACAACATATAATATTTCCCACCTCTGAGTTTCTGTACAAATACCCCACGTACGGGAAATTTGTTCTTTCCTTCCCTGTGCCTTACAAAACCCCCAGACTGCTACAAGGGGCAGTTCAGATGCCTACTCCTGTATATTAAAATTTTGCTTACTCTCCAGATTGCAGAGAAATCTCTACCCATAGAAGTACCCTCTACTCTTATGACTTCCTCTTCTGATTGGTTGGTTCCTCTATGAATCTCCATTTTTAGGAGGACATCTAGGTCTGTCATATCTTCATTCCTCTCTGGGTTATTTGCTTTCTTTACTGTGCTTTCCTCCTCCCCTAACATGAGTATCCTCTCTCCTCTTCCTTCTTTTCCTTTTCTACTTTTGTAAATACGTTGTTTTCTCTGTTTAGGATGTAAGTTCTTTGAAGGCAGGATCTATCTGCTGCTTGTTTTTGTCTCCCAAATTTTGTTTTGTTTAGTACAGTATCTTAGCTCTGTGTTTAACCTATAATAAGCAGTTAATAAATGCTTGCTGAGCTGATTCCTTACCCCTGGAAGTTAGTAACACTAGCTATTTTTGCAGTTACTTTGTATACACTTATCCATATTTTGGGGGACACCCTCCTTCAATAGAATGTAAGTTCCCACGGACAGGAGAAAAACTTTCATTTTTATTTTTGTATTACTGATCCTGGCACATAGTAGGCACTTAAGAAAAGTTTGTTGAATTGAAAAATGGCTCAGATTCCTATAGCTAGTATGTTAAGCATTAGCAATATAAAACCTGTAAGGTAGGTAGTGCATGCAAACAGGCTGTTCCATTTTTTACAGATAAAGAAACTAAAGCTTAGAAAGGTGTCTTGACTTCTCTAGGTGTCCTACAACTACTTCATATTACAATCAGTTCAAATTCTGATTAAGGGCTACTAATGGTTTTGTTATACAAGATTATAAATTATAATATGTTTATTTTTGCATGTAACCATATTATTACAGTTCACATTATAAATATGTTTTATTGAAATGCTATATATAAATAGATACATATATGTATCCTTTCTTTAGTTTAGCCATCACTGCTTCTCCCTTGTTAGGAATTAGCACATTTTCCTTAAAAGGGGCCTTTTTGAATTGGAAATTAAAGGGATGTCCATCAGTTGGGTAATTGTTGAACAAATTGTGGCATATGAATGTAATGGAAGTGAAATAAGCAGAACCAAGAAAACATTGTGAATAGTAACTATGTATGTAACTATGAATGACTTAGCTCTTCTCAAAAATGCAGTGATCCAAGACAATTCCAAAGGCTTCATGATGGAAAATGCCATCTACCTCCAGAGAAAAAGCTGATGGTCTCTGAATGCAGATTAAAGCTATTTTCACTTTCTTTCATGGGGAGGGGAAGGGAGTTGGGTTTTTTTTGGGGGGGGTTGTTTCTTTTTTCACAACATGACTAATATGGAAATGTTTTATATGACTGCACAAATTGTTTACCATTTTTAAGGAGGATAGTAAAGGAGGTAGGGAGAGAATTTGAAATAAAATTTTTTAAATAAATGTTTTAAATACTCTTTACATGTAATTAGAAAAAATAAAATACTATTTTTAAATAAAAATGAGGCCTCTTGAGCATCTAATCAAATATCCTCTTTTTTTTCTTTTAATAAATAAAGGAACTGAAGTTCAGAGTGAAGTGAATCACTTAGCCAAGATTACACAGTGGCAAAGATAGTACTAGAATACAGCTATCCTGACAAAGTAGTGCTCTCATCAGGATGTCACACTGCCTATCAAATGAGAAACTTCCAGCATATTATTACCTGCCAAGGGCATTTTTGCAATGAGCTGCAAGGGAAATAAGCATTTTTAAAACACTAATTAGATACAAAGTAATTAAGTAACTTCTGAGGAAGTTAAGGAAGTAAATGAGACAGTCCCTAGTCTCTAAGTGCTTACAGTTTAATAAGGGAAATAAATCATATCCATAAATTACAATAATATATGGTTTAATGTGATAAGCCTAACAAGGATACAATATGCACTGGGAGTTCAAGAGAGATCAGGAAAGGTTTCAGAGAAGAGATGTCACTGGCTTTTATAGGAGGGCTAAGTAGGTTTTCAACAGGTAGAGAAACTGGGGTGGGGAGAAAAAGCACATATCACATATCAGAACTGGTGTGATTAAAGTGGGGAAAGAGAGATGGAGGGGGAGGATCTATGACTTAGGAGAGGCATGGCTTCTGATGCTATAATTGATTAGGAATCCTTGCTGCCTGAATATCCAATTTTGGTTTCAAAGCACAAGGCTAAATGGCTCATTACATAAACTCTTCGCTCCTTGTCTGGAATATCAAAGACCTGGGTAGGCTATTTAGGTGGTTTTTGAGGGAGGTATTGTTTCATATTAATTTTATTAATTTACTCACATACTCCACAGTGCCTGGTTCGATTATTTTTGTGGCCATTAGTCATCCATTCATTCCAATAGGGTAAGTCTTCATTTGGGGATAGATATCCCCCTAACTCACCAACAGGTTGGAGGCATATCAATTACCCTTGATCTGGTTTAGCCAGTTTGCTGAGATGGTTTTATTGGGGGTGGGGCTACTATGAATTCTACAACTTCTTGGAACCCCAGATGAGAATTAGATAAAAGTGGAAGGTCATGAAGAAGATCATTGGGTTATAGGATTTAGAACTGCACCCTTGTTCATTTTGCAGATGAGAAAATTGAGGCTTAAAAATAGCAGGAAGAGAGGTCTTACTTCTGAGAGTTGTGAGATGGGGGAAAGAGTCTAGTGATTTGTGGAATTACCTTTAACAGAGGACAGATACCTCATCTTTTACACAGATAGAAACCCTTCCCCCCCCCTCAATTTGGCCAAGATTGACTGGGATGGCCTTCTTTTCTCTGATAGTTTGAAGACTACCTTGTCTCTCAGGTCTCATTGAATTGGAGACATTTTCAATAGATGGAATCTCTCATTAAAACTGGCAGGAGAGATTAAAAAACAGGGCATCTGCACTGGGCCCCAAAACTGCGAGCAGATTGAGAATGAAGACAGGGGCTGCTGGCTTGCAGTCCATCTCTGCAGTGGCTACAAATGCATGGGGGATGGGGAGTGGGAGCATGTAGAGGAACTTCGAATTGCTTCTTCCTGCCAGTCTATCTACTGTTCCAATGAAGAAGTTTGAAAGTTTTCTCTTTGTCTCTGTGTGTCTCTGTCTCTCTCTTTTACCCCACCAGGCCCCTGATAACAAGTACAGGCTCCTATCAGGTGCCCAGGAGCTGTTTTCCTTCCCGGGTTTGCTGCCTTCTCCAAGCTGACAGTTGGCAGCCGGCACAGCTTGATAAACTTATCAGCTTAAACCTGAGCCTACTGACCACTGAACAACTCCCCTTCCTCAGATTTTCCCTGCCCCTTTGTCCTTTGCCCCAGCTAAAATTCAACAAAAAATCGTGGTCTTTAGTACTAGAAAGAACTTTAGAGATCATGTAATACATAATCCATTTATAAATGATAAGGAAACCAATTTTCATTGAGGTGAAATGACTTGTCTTAGATCACAAAGGGATTTAGTCTTCCTTTTTTTTCCCTCCCTGATTGCAACTGTCCTGAACCTCTATTTTCAGTTCCTTCTTTTCCAGGTAGCCACCAAGAAGCACTGGCAACTTATTAATTTCAAGCACGGAGTAGGCATCCGCTCTCAATAAAGCAGTGGGGGTTTATCCTCAGGATGCCAGGTCCGGGGTGGAAAAGGACCTGAGAGATTCAAGCTACTGCTATTCTTCTTAAGAATTGAGTACAAGGACTATTTCTTTTTTTGTGCAGCAAAATAACTGTATGGACATGTATACATATATTGTATTTGGCATATACTTTAGCGTATATAACATGTATTGGTCAACCTGCCGTCTGGGGGAGGGGGTAGGAGGAGGGAGGGGAAAAATTGTAACAAAAGGTTTTGCAATTGTCAATGCTGAAAAATTACCCATATGCATATATCTTCTAAATAAAAAGATATAATAAAAAAAGAATTGAGTATAAGGAAAGATGCCTGACTATCAGTTGTTCCTGTGAGAAACTGCTATCATAAGTCCCTAAATTCCCTTGCTCACCGTGGCTACCTGTTTTTCCCAAGAGGTGGAAAATCCCTGGCCTTAGAGTGAGGAGACCTACCTTTAAATCCTGCCTCAAATACTTGCACTATCTAGTGCTATCTCTAGTTTTCTTTCCATGATTTCTCATGTTTGGTGGAATCTTGCTTAAGCAGAGCCCCTTGAAACCCACTTAGCATCTACTATATTTTAATTGTATTTGATTTTTGGTTAACCCTGACTTCTAAGTATTGTTCTTTGACGGGATGTCTCCTCCTACTTTTCTTTTTTATACTTCCACATAGGGAATCATATCCCTAAATTGAAGGTGCTTTGCCCAAAGGATTATAAATTTTGATTACTGAAATCTTGTACAATATCTTGGGATTTATGGGCTAGTTTTCTTTCTTAAGGACCATACCTTAAACCTAAATCATTGTGGCTCTTATTGATTTGCTAACACTATGTCTCAGCCCAAGTTTCAGGATGCTATAGTTTGGGCCCTGATGGCTCAGAATGAGTAAAAAGAAATTGCTTCTATTTTGGTCAGAAATTCTAACCATCTTCCTCTCCCAGATTGATTTTTTTTTTTGACTAGGTAAAAGAGGTCATTCTTTGCCTTGTCTAAAATCACTAAATGGGTGTTACCTCAGTAAAACAGAACTACTAAAGACCTTAGTTTAAAAAAGCCAAGATCTTCCATGCATCTAATACCTTCTCCATTGCTGCTATTCTATAGGACCCAGATGGCACCACAGGAGAGAGTGATTCTGGTAACTTGACACAGCCCCCCTTCACTTAAATACAATTCACTTGCAAGTCATGGAATCATCTTCCTGATGTTTTGGTCCTCTTCAAGAACAAAGGACAAACAACAACACAAAGACTTCCTATATGTTCTTCCCAAAGGTTCAAAATGAGCCATCAGGAGACACTTAATGAGTTTCTGTAGCCTATGTAACTCATGTGAGTTTCCAGCTAGCCAATTTCTAACCATTATTTCAAAAAATCAATATAAGAACTAACTTTTCCAGAAAATCTTTCCTGATTATTCCAGCCAAAAAGGATCACTCTTTCCTCTTCAACCTCGTGGCTTGCTGTTTGCCCCTCTCATGCACTTACCACATTTTGTCTTCTATTTCAGTAGTTTATTTTGTGTGTTTCTTATTTTCCTGTCTAGACTATGATTCCTGCCTGAGGCTGCCCTGTGGCTGCTACTATGCTAGATATTGCAGGAAATATAAAGGTGGGGGTGGGAAGAATATACAAAGCTCTTTCCCTGACCTGATCCCAGAAAAGAAGATGATATATTCAACTAACAAGCCAGATGATCCTTTTCTGAGGTTTGAATTAGTCCCCTGAATGAAATGCTACAGGAAGAACAATGAAATGAAGATACTCCGGTTCAGGAATGTGCTGCTAAATGCTTAACATCAGGTTTCTGAAGGAAAATGCATACATGTGGCTTTTAAGTTTAATCTGAATTATTAATATTATCTCCAGCCCTTTCTTAAATCTAGACAATTAGCCAAATAATAAGTCAAGTCCTGATTTATAGAATTTGCTGATTTCTAAAGTGTGAATACTCACACTGAAAATTTATTGGACATTTGGACAGATGTCCAAAGCCATATTATACTCTGAGTTCAGAGAAAGGTCTGAAGAAAAACTGAACAAAAAGAAGATTGAGTGAACAGAAAAGCCATGAAGCTAGAGAGAAAGAAACTGTGGTAAAGGATATGGAGTTGAAGAAAGGGGTTCAATAAGAAGCCATGAACAATTGAGAGAACATGAAATCTACACTGAGATTTGGGTTTGCATTTGAGCTCTGGTACAAGCTGACTGCTCAAAAGCAAGTCACTGCATTTCTTGAGCCTTGAACAGAATGAGAGATTTCTAGAGATGTCCTAGAGCCAGCTTGAAGAAGCTTCTGCTACCCGATGGATATTAAAAGTTTGTCCAACATAATTCTTTTCCCTGGAGATCCAGCTGTTAAACATTTACTAGCACACAATGGCTTCTAGGTCAAAATCTAAAGGTTTATGGTTAGAGATGCTATTTGTAAGCCTTAATATGTTCTAGATATGAGTTATTGTTAATACCAAGTAGATAGCCTAAAACAAAAAGAAAATGGTCCCAAGATATCAGGATAAAAGTGATATGGTTGACACTTGTGCTTTTCTCCAAAGCAGTATCCTTTTCAACTTTGAGATTTTTTTTTGTGGGAGTCTGAAGTCTTTTCCTCTGAATGTGGAGCAGGGGAAGAAGAAGTTTATTTACTTTTTTTATTTTGAAGTTTACTTTGTCATTATAAACAGTGCTAAACATGAACACCTGCTAATAGGGATTGTATTTATTGGGAATACAGTTAGAAAGAACTTAAAGAATTTAAAAAAGAGTATGCTTCAATATGTATTCACACACAATCCCTTCTTTCTCTGTGTATGGACAGCATTTTTCATCACAAGTCCTTTGGAGTAATAGTGGATCCAATGAATTTTTTAGCACAATTATTGCTGAGAATAGCATCTTTTGTGTATATACTTTTCTGGTTTTAGGGAGATGAGTGTTTCAAGAAAGTTGCTCAGGTAAATGATGAGACTGGAAGACACTTTAAAGCCAATCAACAAGCAGAATTGGTAGCAACAAAAGTCCAACTTGGTGAGGAACCAGTTCAGGAGCTGAGTCACCCAGCTTAGAAGGGGATTGACTTATCAGCATAATCAGCAACTGAAGAATCAATAATACCTCAATCAGAAGTCAATTTAGTGGAGTCAATAAAAACCATTACATTGAATTCCCAATCCCTATATTTATGCCCACCTGCATTTTTGATTTCCTTCACAAGCTAATTGTACAATATTTCAGAGTCTGATTCTTTTTGTACAGCAAAATAACGGTTTGGTCATGTATACTTATTGTGTATCTAATTTATATTTTAATATATTTAACATCTACTGGTCATCCTGCCATCTAGGGGAGGGGGTGGGGGGTAAGAGGTGAAAAATTGAAACAAGAGGTTTGGCAATTGTTAATGCTGTAAAGTTACCCATACATATAACCTGTAAATAAAAGGCTATTATATAAAAAAAAGACAAAAATAAGAAAACAATAAACAAAAAAGATACTCAACAACAACAACAAAAAATTTAGTGGAGTCGAAAGGAAGAAAGGAATTCCTAGGACCAGGAATCATGAAGTACCTCTTAGTCTATATGTATATTTCATAATCCTTTGTCATCTAAGTCTGAGCTCACTCTTTCCAGTGTATTTAAGGGGAAAATGTATCTCCACTTTGAAGGGATTATTTTGTAATTATTGTTTCTGCTACACTTCTCAACCTATATATATATATATATATATATATATATATATATATATATCTTTTTGTAAAAGCTAACAAACATTAACTGATCAGTCTTGAGGGACATACTAAATCATAGGAATCAAAAACCCAATCCATCAATCAGGATTACCCTTAGGAATCCCAAGGAAGACAATAATTTTTAAAAATTATTTATTTTTCATATACATTGCTTTATGAATCATGTTGGGAGAGAAAAATCAGAGCAAAAGGGAAAAATCATGGGAGAGATTAAAAAAAAAACAGAAAAAAGAAGTGAACATAGCATGTGTTGATTTACATTTTGTCTCCTTAGTTCTTTCTCTGGATGCAGATAGCATTTTCAGAGGCAATGATTATTGTCCTCTCTGGAAAATCTAATCTGCTAGTCCAATGAAAGTTGAGACAATGAACCCAGACAGTATTCTACAATAAGATCATAGATTCAGAGTTAGTAGGCACCTTAGAAGTGCCACATCAAAGACCTAAGGTTTTAAATATGTACTCAGTTTATGTTAGGCTATTTGCTTGGCAGGAATAATAGCTCACATTTTTAGAGAATTTGAAGGCTTACAGATAACTTTCCTAACTACAGATTTTTAGAAGACCTTAGAGGTCATCTAATAGAACCTTCTCATTTTATAGATGAGAAAACTTAGGCTCCAAAAGGCTCCATGATTTGTCTATGGTCACTCTACTTATAAGAATCAGAATCAAATACAAACCCAGATCTCCCTATATTGCTTTTTTCCCCCTGAGGCAATTGGGGTTAAGTGACTTGCCCAGAGTCACACAGGTAGGAAGTGTTAAGTGTCTGAGATCAAATTTGAACTCAGGTCCTCCTGACTTCAGGCCTGGTGCTATATTCACTGCACCAACTAGCTGCTCCCCTTATATTGCTTTTTAAAAAGATATTTTTATTTTTCCCCAGTTACATTGAAAGCAATTTTTAAACATTTCCTTTTAAAACTTTGAGTTCAAGATTCTTTTCCCTATCCCCACTTCTAGGTCCCATTAAGAAAATATATGTGAAGCTATGCAAAACATTTCATAACAGTCCTCTATATTGCTTTTTACATAAATTCTTGGATCTGTATCAGTCTTATTCTGTCAGCTCTTCTTTCCTCCCTCGGGGCTTCCCTTGATAGAAACTTTGACTTGTTGTGTGTCCTTTGTTCTTGAAGAAGACCATGATTTCACATGCAAGTGAGCCTCACTTTCCCCTACAGAACTATCTGGGTCCAGTTGTCAGATAGAGATAGGACAACTGGAGAGGGCCTTGGATTCAGTGGGAGAAAAAGCTAGAGCTTTTAAGAGGTCTCAGTTTGATTGAGGCAATGCCCAATCAGTGACTAAAATGAAGGCAGAAACTTGAACCTTGCAAGATATTTTGGGGTTTAGGGTTAGATTTCTTTCTTAAGGACCATGCTTTTAACCCAAATCATTCTCATTGACTGACCAAAGCCAAGCCTAACTTGATCGTTTTGGGGGCCATGATTGACTCAGAGTGAATGTAAATAGTCACTTTAATTCAATTTCACCTGGATATACAATATAGTCTTTGGTGAGGAGAGTGGTAGACATGACACATTTTGTGGTTTCACCCCGATTCCAACTTCCCCTAGGATTGGGTCTGCCAGCTAAGTTCCCTTCTGCTCAGATTTAAAAGAGAAAGGATCTTAGCTGAAAAGTAAAATGAGATCATGACAGTAGGTAATTTTTTTTTGTCATGGATGATGGTAAGTCAGAACACCCTTTGTCTATGTTCAGGGTAGGGCTGGGGTCTCTGGGGCACCAAGAGGTGACACTAGGATATATATAACAATCTCTCTCTGTCTTTCTCTCTCTTCTCTCTCTCTCTCTCTCTCTCTCTCTCTCTCTCTCTCTCTCTCTCTCTCTCCCTTCTCTGGTTCAGGAAGCAGTGAGCTACTTTGCATGTCTCTTATTTGTTAAACAAAACTGAACCAACATCAGAATTTTTGTTGCTGCTGCCACAAAGGAATTTTTTTTTAAGGAGGGGCATGGGGGAGAGAGGTTGGAGAAAGAGAGACAAGGAGCTCTTTCTTCATCCTCTTAGGTTAGTTGAGATTGGGTTTTAGATTATCTAGTTCTTCCATTGATCATCCACCAAGGGGGTTAGGGGAGGAGCAGGGAAAGAAGAGGATAGACTAGTCTTAGAGTAGGGCAAACTGGAAAGAATTTGCATGCTGGGAGAGAGAGACCACATGGATATATATGAAGTTACACTCTCCAAGGAAAACCTAAGTAAATCATGCTTCACAGGAGCAGGCCCAGAGTCAGGGATAAAGGGATTTCAATGGTCCCTTAGCACTGAGACTGAGAAGAGAATAATCAAAAAGTTTGGAGGTTATTATTATTATATCATATAATTTCAAATGTGCACTATTTGTTCCTTCAGATCCGCAAAGATTAATTTGTTTGCTCTGTCCAAGACCTTTTTTGTCTACTCTGTTCAAGACCTAAATAGACCATAAGCTCCATAAAAGCATAGACCATGTCTTACGAAATCACTGTATCTCAAATTACTTCTTAAAGTATTCACTCCAACCCATCCCAGTACTTTATACAGTCACTGATTTCTTGGTCAACATTAAATCAAATAGCCATGATTTAATGAGTCCTGGGGTTTTGTGAATGGAGTTCAAAAGCTCAGAGCTTAGAATTTGTGGTAGAAAAATGATGGATTCCTCCAAAGAATCAAAGCAAATCAACATCAGTTCACAGATATTTATCCAATGGGAACTATAATCCAAATTGAAATCATAAAATGGTCTCTCTTCTGCCTTTTTCTTTTATGAGTATAAGTATCATCTTTTCCAAAATTTCTCTCACCCACTGACTTATATGTTCATATACATATAACCTATGTTACATGTTTATCCTTACATTTCTATTTGACCTGAATTTTTTTTCCCCAACAGTTACTTCAGAGTTAAATAACAAAGATGGGGCCATTGTTTCCAAAAGATATCTTAGTAGACAAGGAAAATTCTCAGGATGTCCATCTGGCCTTCTACTAACAAAATATGAACTAATTAATTAATGATTATAAAGGTCCAGGGAGTCCTAAGACATGTCATATAAGATAGGAAACATTCCACTCAAACTGCTTTACTCTTTGTTCCCAAATGTGACCTAAACTTTCTATCTTCATGCTTTTGAGTATGGTATTTCTTTCTTCTGGAATATTCTCTATCTTTTGTCTGTTAAAATCCAACTCATCTTTCACATCACCCCATACCAGAATCCACTATCTTCACAATTTCACCTTTAAACTTGCTCACTTTCAAGTCCTCAAGATTAAATTTAAGAGCAAAACAGGGCCCTGAAGAGAGAAGAATTTTCCTCGAAAGAGATCTTTTGGTATTACTGGCTTAACAGGAATTAGGTAAATCTAGAAGACTATGGAATACAGTCCTTTCCCAAGGCTCAGAAACCTGAATCAGACCTGAGGTTCTCAGAATCCAAGCTCATGAAACTATGAGATTGAAGGAGATATCTGTACTGAAGGGATATCTTAGCCTAGACCTCAAGGAAAAAGCTTTCAGGACCCTTGGATGGAATGCCTTATCAATGACAATCTTAGAAAATTAATGCTAGAAATTTCATTTCTCCCTGTCTTTATTAATCATCTTTATTATTATTATTAAAGATAATCATCTTTATTAATCAGACTTGTAGTCTGAGAAAACATAGTCTACCAACAGTTTCCAACTTAGAATATTTGGGTTTAAAAGCACACAGAGTTTAGAACTGTAAGGGCAGAAGATTCAGGAATGCCATCTCATGCAAATCATAGATTAAGAATGGAAATATCCTTCAGAGCCCCATTGTCTGCTTGGCTCCAGATTTGTATTTATGGCTGAGGAAGGCACCCAGGTATGTTTGGCCTTCCTTTGTTTAATGCCCCTAACTGCCAGTTGAAGACCAAGGGTGAGGAGTGGAGTGAAGAGTGATATTTAGATCTTGAAAGAGTGAGATTTTAGAATGCATTCCCTGAGAAATAACAGTTCTTCAGGATAATGGTGGGAGAGGAGCAAAGATGAGAATGGGTGGTAAGGTGTAGGAAAAGTATGGAAGAAATCCAGGGAGATAAGCCATCAATTCTTAAGAATGAGGGTCCCAGAATATGTCTCATATTAGATCCTTAGCTAAAGGAAACACAATGACTTTAGAGATCACATACTTTTTTTAAGTTTGTGTTTTATTTTACAACGTCCAAAAGGATGGAGTATAGAATACAGAAGTCTCTGCTGTAAATACATGGTTCTGTCTCCTAAACAGAAGGGCTAGGATTCTAATGGAGAATTGTGCCAGCTGGGACTGGTCTCTTTTGTTTCCTACTAAAGTCAAGGAGTCACACCAATTATCTCTTAGGAAAAAAAGAATTTAAATATCAAGACCAAACCCATCACAGAGCCTTACACAGAGAGTACACTCAAAAGTTAATTAAATCAATGAATGAATGAATTTGTAGCTAGAGAAAAGATGGTGGGGGCTTTTCCCTCTGCCTCTTTTAATCTCTGGCTCCTTTCACTTCTATCTCTCTGAAGTGAATCAGATCCAGTTCAAGTTCTGGTTATGGAAATTGCTCTAGCAAATCATGTCCAACATATCATTTTTGTGACTCCCTAACCCAATCCCTTCATTTAAATTTAGGAAACTGACATTCAAAGATATTAAATGATTGGTCCAAGATTCACCGAGAGTGAATGGTAGAACTAACATTTGAGCCCAAGTGACCTGGCTTCTGTTTTGTGTGTGCTTTTTTCTTGTGAACTGTCCTCAATACTGGAAGAACCCAAAATGCGGAGGCATCCAACCTCTCTAAGGTTCAGCAGGGAAGGTCCTGGCCAGCTGGGGTTTCCAGTGAGGAAGCATCATTCATTTAAGGCTGTGCTGGCTCTCCCGGTGGCGGCGGAGATCTACCTTGCGCTGGAAACCTTTGGCACAGAGCTCACAGCTGAAAGGTTTGAAGCCCGTGTGTTTGCGACTGTGGGTGATCAGGTTGGAGCTCTGGCTGAAAGCCTTCCCACACACCTGACACTTGTGGGGTTTCTCTCCTGCAAGAAAAAGTTGAAGGGGTAGTTTTAAGAAATTAGAGCCTAGGCATTGCTGCTTTTAGGTTTTTCTAGATGCCAGGATTCTCCTTGATCTTTAGCCCTCCTACCCCATTCTTAGGACTTGGCTTCTCTTCTAGAGTTTGGGGTGGGAGGAAGGGTATTGATGTCACAAGTGACCTTGCCCAGCCCTCCCTCAATGAAATCCAGTTCACGTGCATGTCATGGCATCACCTCCCTGATGTCAGGGTCCTTCTCAAGAACAATAACAATAAAACCGAAAAAAATTGGCACAGGCCAATTTTAACCAAAGGTTGTACACCCTCCACCCTCCCATGCTTGACAAAATCAGGCCCAGAAACATTCTTGAGGGAAGAAGAATATAGTCTGGGATGAGGCGAATGCAGCGGCCAATCTGGGCTCTGGTGTTTGTGTGGGCGTACTCAGCTTACCAGTGTGGATATAGGTATGCTTCTTCATGTCCGACTTCTGGTGGAAGCGCTTGCCACAGTACTGGCAGGGGTAAGGCCGTGTGTCCGAATGGATGAGGAGGTGGGTGGACAGGGTGGAGGAGCGCTTGAAAGCTTTGCCACACATCTTACATTCAAAGCTCCTCTCCTGCCGGAGGAAACGGGGCCCCGGTGGGTCATGTGCAGGCGGGAGCTCAGGGCCGTTTATTGTGAACGTTGGAGCAGGACTGGACCCAGCGGGGAGCCCCTGAGGAACAGGAGACTCAGTTGGGATGACTTTCAGAACACTGGGGACGTAGGAAATTGGGGGCCCCATTTATGTCTTCATGGGATAGAAGGGAGAAAGGTGTCTCTACGTTATAAGCAAATGTTGTAACAGTAGTCACTATATGGATGCCCTACTTATTTTTACTGATTTCGAGGGTTTTGGCCAGTGCTTTCCTATCTGGAGTTTTGCCACGTGTAGTGTGTTCTGCTTTCTGTCTGAGGACTGGGGGAAGAACGAGGGAGATGTGTTGTTGGTAGAAAGGTAACAAACTGAGGCAGATAGAGAAAGGAAGATGGTTGAGTTGTGGGTACAAAAGAGGACTCCCTATCTGTCTTTTCTCCGCTCTTCTTACTTCTCCCAAGGGGAAAAACTTTCTTCCTGCTCCTTCTACCCATTCCAGACTACCTACCTGGGAGTGTATGTGAGCATGCTGCTCAAGGCTTACTGAGTGGCCAAATGTTTTGCCACAAACTTCACAAGCAAAGGGTCGAGTTCCACTGTGGGCCCTCCGGACATGAACCTCCAGCCCATGGGGGGTAGAAAATACCTGCAGGGAGGTAGGAATGGGAGAAAGAAAAGATAGTGGTGAGGGCTAAGATGCTTCCTCTGAGTGCTGATCCTTCCATGGATGCACTGACTACTGGTCTGGTGGATTTCATGAGTAAAAAACAGTTAAAACCTTGGGCAGCCAGGATTATTCTATTCTACTTCTCCATGAAAGCAGTGGGAAGAGCCCCAGACTGAATATAAAGAAGCCCAACAAGAATTCAACAAAGTCTTCAGGGCAGCTAGATGCCTCAGAAGGTAGAAAGTGGAGCCTAGAGTTAGGAAGATGGGTAGTTCAAATGTAGCTGCAGATACTTTCTAGTATACATGATCCTGCGCAAGTCCCTTAATCTGTTTGGCTCATTTTCTTATCTGTAAAGTAGGGACCATAATAGCCCTACTTCCTAGAGTTATTGTGAGGATCAAATGAGATAATAATTATAAAATGTTTATCACAGTGCTTGTAACATAGCAAGAACTATATAAATGATAGCTATCATTATTGTGAAATAAGCAGAATTAGAAAAGTAATATGCATAATGAATGAAAATGGACAAATAATAAACAATAGAAAATAAATACTTTGAAATGAAAATAACCAAAAGATATGAAAACACTCTGCCCCACTCTTTTCTCTATAGAGATTAGGGGCTATGATTGTAGAGCAATGATAAACTCAGCCTTTTTTTATATGTTGGTTAATTT
Source organism: Sarcophilus harrisii (assembly GCF_902635505.1). Lineage (NCBI taxonomy): Eukaryota > Metazoa > Chordata > Mammalia > Dasyuromorphia > Dasyuridae > Sarcophilus > Sarcophilus harrisii. The sequence goes on along the minus strand of NC_045427.1, from coordinate 484,882,363 downwards.
TTATCACACAGTTTCTTTTTCTCTCCTTTATTCTCACTTTCTGGGAGGGGGCAGGAAGAGGGAAATATAGATGTGATCTATAAATAAATGATATTCACAAAAATTCCTTCTTTTCTCCTTCCTTCATTCTTTCCCTCCCTCTTTTCTTCCTTGATTTCGTCTTTCTTCCTTACTAAACTAATGGTTAGGAAACTTGGGTTTGAATCTTTAACACAAATTCTTGGTGTGATGTTGTCAGGCAAGTGTCCTCTGTACTTTTGTTTCCTCATCTATGAAATGAAGGAATTAACCACCTAAGGTAAGAATTCTTAACCAGAATTCCTGAACTTTTAAAAATATGTATTCTGATAACTTTCAATATTATTGGTTCCCTTTGTATTCCTTTGTGTTTTAAAACAGTATTCTGATCAAGGGTCTGTCCATAGGCTTCACCAGACTTCCAAGAGTTACTAAAAAGGTTAAGAGTTCCTACCTTACAAATTAAGTCCCTTCCATCTCTAATATTACCTATTTTAAATTAAGCCTCTCCCAGTTTTGATATACTATGTTCTACATTCTAAGATTTTCCCCCTTCCCCATTCTGATAGTCTAGATTTTATGTTCATAGGTCCTTTAAAATTCCATAGTTATTTGATTCCTACCCTAGCTCCACAGTCTTCCAATTCAAAATCAAGACAAGATAATTCAGGGACATCCTATGATAGAATGGGATATGATAATAAGAATGAAGATAAGCATGATAAGAGTCAGAAAGACCAGGTAACCTATTCTGACTTGACATCCAAAGTGCATCTCTTGTTTCCTCTGATGACTTACCTTATTGCACTTGACACAGTGATAGGCATCCATGCCAGGGGAGTAATGTAGACTGTAGTCCAAGGGAGGGTCAGAATTGGGGATCAGTGAGTTGCCATACAAGCTTACTGAATTCTCCAAGAAGGCAGACTGCATGGTGGATGTAATCTGTCCATAGCCATAAGGGGAAGAGAAGGAATCCCAAGAGAAGCTGGGTTTGTAGTAGTGAGGTGAAGCAGGGGATAAGCAATGGTCCTGAGGCTGGTGAGTCAAGATGGAAGTCTCTGGAGGTGTGAAGAGGGGAGGGACATGCATCAAACACTCACTACCACACAGTTCTCCTACTTAAATAGGCAGGGTACTGAATCTAAAAAAAACAACATAGTAATATCCCACCTACCCTCAGTCCTAACTAAAGCCTACTTCTGCCAAGTACCCAATGCCCTATCTTGAGTGGTAAGGGACACTGGGATGCATCTTGTTCAGCAAGCATTTAATAATAATAAATCCCAAGCATTTAATAAAAGCAAACTATGACTAGTTGCTTAATATGAGGAAACACGGGTAGTTGCTAAACAGTTAGTCTTGGAATCTAAAAAAACCTGGGTTCAAGATTTACATCTGATATATACTGACTGGGTAACTCTGGGCAAATCCAGAGTCACAAGTCCCTTAACTTTTCACTCCCCGCCCCCAAGCACCTCTATAAGTTTCAAAGAGGTGACTACATATACTGGCAGAGGGAAGTGAAATTGTAGGTCCAGTCTCTAGCTTATTCTGATTTTAATCTTACTATGTTCCAGGTAATGTGCCAAGTTCTAGGACCACAAAGAAAAGCAATGATGGTTCCTGCTCTCGAGGAACTCACATTTTTGGGAGGAGTCAGCATTTAAATATAAAAAATATATAGACTAAATGCAAGGTAATATCAAAAGGGAGGGCACCAACAGTTGGAGAGACCAGCAAAGGCCTCCTCCAGAAGGCTGGATTTAAAACTGAGTTGAAAGAATTGATTTTCTATCATACCTCCTCCTTTATTCTTCTAGCCCATTTAACTCAGGCATATCTCCACCTCTGCTTTGTCTTGGACTGGGCCAGTTCTATCCTCTTTAACTCTCTTCCCTGTTGCCCCAGGCTTCAAGAAATTAAGACTACAACCCTCTAGGTCCTGGATACTCTTTGGAAAAATCACTTTTAGGTTAGTTATTCATGCTTTTTGGAAGTAGTACAACTTTGCCTGACACCCATCTCTTCTTCCCACTCCCCCTGGCCCCAGGGTGTTGATATGGTAAATTAACCTTGGGATTGGGAAGAAAGCCAAAAAAAAAAAAAAAAAAAAAAAAAAGTACCTGGAACTGAAGTTGTTCTGGTCTGACACTGTTCCATATTAAGATCTTTTTGGAAGTCATTCCATTCTGGACACTGGCTTGGGCTACTAAAGTTTGTGGCGTCCCCTAGGACCTGGTCAGTGGTAACTGCAAGGAAAAAACACTTGGAAAGTTACCATCCTTTGGAGATAATCACATTATGGGGGGAAAGGGGGAAGAGGTTGTTGCTGTTTTTCCTTCATTCTTGAAGAGGACCATGACATCAGGGAGGTGATGCTGTAACTTGTAAATGAATTGGATTTAAATGAGGGAGGCTGTGCAAGGTCACCTACCTTATCTTCCTCCCCAGAGCCATGTGGGGCCAGTTGCCAGATATAGATCAAGATGACTGGAAAGCTAAGGTCTTCAACAGGTTTCAGTTTGACTGAGACAGTGCTCAATCAGTTATTAAGGATAGGTAGCAAAATAGACAAAGAATCTCCCCTTTCACTTAAAAGGAAAATCTAAATAAATAAATGAAAGGGTGAATTAATATGGAAGGGGAAGACCCTCAGATTTTTGGCCAAAGCAGAAATGATTGTTATTGACATTCAACCTGAATGGAGGAAGGTACTCAAGGAAATTCCATTTTAAGGGAAAAACCCTGGGTAATAGCAATCCATTGTCCTCTAACCAGAAGGAAAGGGAATGGGGGGAACAGGGGAAAATGGGACTGAAATTCCAACTTCTCTTCCAGGAAGTCTTCCCTAGTCTTTTTAGTTGGGAATATTTACCACCAGCAGCCTCATTCCCCCAACCTTATAGAGACATTTTGTTTTGTGACTCCCTAATGCACTTATCATTTTATTTTATGTATTGTTGTATGTTAACCAGTGAATGTCATATCTCCTCACAAGAGTATAAGCTCCCAGAAAGCAGGGACCATTTCATATTTAAAAGTTGTACCTCCCCCAGGTACTTAAGAATTGTTTGATAAGCAACAAATTGATTCATTCACAAACACCTATTGTTTATACAACATAGTATTAGGTGCTAAGGGACTAATAAAACTGAGATAAGATGAAGTCCCAGTATTACAGTACTCATAGTATTAGCTTGGGGGATCGGAGGAACATATAGAGCTTTACAAGGCAAAGTGTTATAGGAGTTCCTAGGATTTATGTGAAGTTCAAAGTCACAAAGATGATATGCTTTTGACTTGGGTTTTAAAGTCAAAATTCAATATAAATTGAATAGGGAAGGATGGGGAGGAAAAGCATATGGCCACAGGGAATGATGTCATGAGCCTAGGTGGAAATGTAAAGAGAGCACTGGGTTTATTCAGGTTGGGGAAGGGAACAATCTATTTTGACTGGAGTAGGATCAAGAAATTTAGAGCTAGATCAGAATTTAAAAGTCATCTAGATCAGTGTCAAACTCAAAAAGAAATGGGGACATTAAAGTGTAGATAAGGATACCAACCAGCTACCCATAGATTCCATTATCTATACTCTATTGTATTTTTACTCATTTTGTTAAACATTTTCCAATTACAGTTTAACTTGGTACTGAACCATGCAGCCCAGTAATTTACTTTCACACTTCTGATCTAGACCAACCTCTTCAATTTACAGATAAGGAAACTGAGTCTTAGAGAGATTCAAATGGGCTGCCCCTGTCACACAGATAAATTGCAGACTTGGAATTCAAATCCAGATGTTTTACCTCCATATCTGTACATTTTTTTTTCAAGGTACCAAACTTCTTATGAGTACAAGATAAGGCTGAAAAGGCAAGCTAGCACCAGATTACAGAGGGTATAAGGGACTGAATTTTACTTTATAAACAATAGGTCACATTACAATTGATTTCATATATGTCGCAGGAAGCAAAGATAGGAGATTTTCCTTCACTTCTCCTTTTTTCCTGAACAAAAGTCCTCTAAAGGCTCTCTGCTTGGAACCAAAGCATCAAAAAAAGGGAGGGGAGACATCAGAGACTTCCACCAAAAAATCAGCCGAAGCTCTCACTGCTTCCCAAGGAACTTACATTGCGACTAGAATCACAAAATTTTAAATTAATTATTTTTTTCAAATAGCAAAAACTTCCCTCCTTCCCCGTCCCCCTCTAACCTTTCAAAGAGGAAAAACAAAACCCCTGTTAGCATATTTATTCAAGTAAAAAAAAATTCCCAAATTAACTGAGTCAAAGAAAAGTTTCATTTTCTTGAGTCTTTTACTTCTTTAACAGGAGGTGGGTGGCAAGTTTTATGGAGTTTTGTTTGTCTTTTCAGTATTGTCACTGTACAAATTGTTCTGGTTCTGCTCATTTAATTCTGTTTCAGTTCACATAAATCTTTCCAGATTTCTCAAAAACCATCCTCATAGTACCCTAGTATTCCATCATATCCATCTATCCATAAATTGTTCAGTTATTTCCTGATAGGCATCCCTTCAATTCAGGGTCATATATCTGGATCATATATTCATCTAGTTCAACTCCTTTTACAGCTAGGGAAATAGAGATCTAGTGAGATTAAAAATGCATATAGGTAATAAGTAGTAGAACTATGTATATGAACCCCTGACTCCATCTTTAGCATGTGCTTTCCACCATACCACATCCCTGAAATTCTAGAAAGCTTTCCAGAGCAAATGAAATCTCAAGGATTCCATTATTCCAAGGTATTAGAAAAGATTTTGAAAGACTGATGAATATAAAGCTTAGGGATCAAGAAAGGAAGGAAAATCTTGATGTGTGAACCTATTGCTCTTCCTCCTTTGAAATTCTTTTTGTTGTTTTGTCCTTTCTCAAGAGGTCCATGACATCAGGAAGGTGTAATGTAAATTGTAATTTGGATTTAAGTGAGGAAGGGCAGTAACCTTGTATAGTCACATGCCTCACTTTGCCCTCCAGAGCTATCTGAGTCCAGTGGCCAAAGATAGATCAGGATTACTGAATGTGGCTGTGGATACAATGGGAGACCTCGGCCTTTTTAAACTAAGTTTGACTGAGGCCGCACCCATTTAGTGATTAAGGCTAGGTAACTATAGAAGAAAAAAAATCTCCTCTTTCTACTAGTCCAAAAAAAAAAAAAAAGAAATCTAAATAAATCTGGGAGGGGAAGACCCTTAGGGTTTCTGCCCAAAGCAGAAAGGACTGTTATTTACATTCAATCTGAGTCAATCAGGACCCAAACAATGATCTACTGGGACTAAGACTGGGATTTATAGGTAGCCAATCAATGAGAATCAGAGTGATTTTGATTTTAGCAATGAACTCTAGTGTATACCCAAGAGGGCCCAAAAGAAGTCTTTGGCTCACCTGAGGGGGGTGTGTAAACCCAAAATAGATCATCATGCTGAGTTCGAGGCTTATGGTAAGTGTGGGCCTTTTTACTCTTGACCAGGAAGGAACGAGGCATGTTTAATACCTTTCTGGAGCTGAAATAAAAATAAAAACAATAACATTTTTGTTTTTAAATGTTTTTTTTTTTTTGTTTTGTTTTTTAAGCACAGTTGTCACAATAGTCCTGGAAAATGTCAGGCAAATTTTGTCATCTTAATTTTACAATAGAGGAAACCATGAGAGTAGATTTGTGTGACTTGCCCAAGCAAAGGTAATAAAGTGGTGGTCATGGCTGGGACCCACATTGTCATCCAGGGCTCCTTCCAAAATTAGCAAAAAAAAAAAAAAAAGATTTTTTTTTTTTTTTCCTTTTCCACCACCTCCTCTTGGTGGACTTGCATTCGTCCAATACTTTGTAAACTCTCCTCATAAAAACCTGTGAATTAGGGAAAATCATGTTATCTCTATCTTTAAAAATGTTAAGAGATGAGAAATTCAAACCTTCCCATTATACCACACTGCTCTTCAAAATTGAATAGTTATTGCATGAGACCTCAGAAGTCTACAATGAAATCAGAGCTAGTATTTTCCTCTTATGTGAACCTTAACTTTTTCCAAAAGGACAAAGGAGTGGGGAAGAGACAAGGATTCCCAGTTTTCAGAGGGAAAAAGAAGCTTCCAGTCTTATTTCTCTCCTTCCTTCCATCCCAACTCAACCTTCTCTTGACTGGGAGTCCTTAGAGGATAATAGCCAGAACAACTAGAGATTAGTTTTCACTCTGGGACCTGGCTTCCAGCTATTCCCTTTAGAAATTATTCTGGATGCTTCAACTTCCTGACCCCTCCCCGGTTCCTTTAACCCCAGCCTTTTGTCTGCCCTACCTCTCCTCTCCCCAGCTTCTAGCTTCCTCTTCTCTTGTCTTGTGGCTTCTCCAAAGTTCTTCTGGATCTTCGTTCACTTCTTGCGGAGGGACTTCCTTTAATATTGGAGGCTAATCCTTATACCTCCTCCCTTTGTGGGCTGGGTTGCCATTGTTTCTTTTCTGCTACTAGGCCACCACCCAATTTCACATCCCATTAACACCTTTTAATTCCCTTAAACAGAAGATTTGAACAAAACTAATCTTTTGTCTTTGGACACTCCAGAAACAGGGCAAGTGGGTGTGTAAGCCTGCTACTACAAAAACCCAATTATAACTGATTTCATTCTATCAATTGAACACTCACTTATTAAGTGCCTACTGTATGCAAAGAAAGTACCTCGAAAACACCATGTAAATTGTACTGTAGTCTTCCTCTAGGATTAAAGACAAACTATACATGCAATATCCATTTTCATCCCCGATACTCCCCTGCAGCTGGATGCTCAAGTGACTGCATTCCTAATTCTTGAGTCAAGATTGACCTGAGTTCCAATGCAATCTGTGTGATCCTGGGCAAATCACTTAACCCAATTTGAGTTAGAGATGAAAACCACAGATGGGGTCACAAAGAGTGGATATGACTGAAATGTCTGAATAACAACAAAGTGAGATAATATTTGTAAAGACCTGGCATAATAGTATTAATTAAGCTGAGCCCCTCATTTCCCCATACTCCTTTACCCCCAAGTAGCAGTTAGTCTTTTCTCCTCTAAGGAGACTCCCCATCTACTCTACTTTCCTCTTGAAGGTACCTATTTTAATGTACATGTTGTCTTCTCCATGAAAATATAAGCTCCTTAAGGACAGAGATGATTTTTGTTTTTTTCTTTGCTTAATAAATGTTTTTTGATTGTTTTTTTATCACTGAATAGTTCAACAAGGGGATACATATAGTTTTAAAGTTTACTTTCTGTGGCTCTTCCCACTAACCTAGATACAATTCTTGATTGTTTCCTCACTTTCTTTCTACCCCATTTTAAAAATGAGAAAATTGAGAATAAAAGGATTGAATGATTTACCTAGGACCACATGATTAACAACAAGGTTCTTAGTCAGTCAGTAACCATTTATTAAGTGCCTTCTCTGGGTCAGGCAACTTGCCCAACTTGATATTACAAAGAAAATATAAAAGACAACCTCTATAATCTAAGGAATACCCAGTTTAATGGTCTTCCCTCTTAACAACAAATCTAATATTTTATTCCTTAGTTGGAACATTATCTTTCAATACTTGGTAACATACTAGCTTGTTTAATGTACTGTATACATAGCTTTTTCTTGTATCCCTTATGCTTAGCCCAGTGCCTGGCATAAAATAAGCACTTAATAACTGTAGGTTGACATTATGACATAACAGATATTTAATAAGTGCTTATTGCATTAAATTTTTCTGACAACACCATTTCAAATATTTCTGAAATTTTTCTATAGCTCACTGAGCTTTGAGTCTGATATCTGTAAAGCGCGGGAAAAAGGATTGCAGTACCCTCATAAAGTAAGCTCTGAACAACACTTTTAGGGATGGGATGGGTGTTATCCACTGATAAAATATCTGGCCCAAAGAAGGAGTGTAGGTGCGAGGGAGATTACCAGGAGCATACAATATCAAGCTTTGGTCTTTGGGGCAGTTGTAGGAGGTAGGAAGAAAGAGCTCCCTGAATCAGGAAGGGAAAATGAGGCAACACAGAAGACAACTGTACCCAGAATTTGCCTATTTTCTCAATGTCGTATTCCTTACCTCCCAAACCCAGTAAGAGTATTTTCCTTAAGCAAGAACCCGGGAAAGAAAGATGGGAAAATATTTTATATCTTCTTTAACCAAAAGTCTTTGCACAAATTTCCAATCTTAATAAGGACAAAAGATGGCCCATCCTGAGTCCCTTTAACCTGCAAAGCATCATCTTCCCATGATAGCCAAAGACCTCCTATATCTTTCATGATGCCTGGGTCAGGACAGTAGAAAGAACACTGGTCTAAACATCAGAAGACCGGATTGAAGTCTCAATTGTGCCACTTACTGGCTATATGACTTTGGGCAAGTTGGGTTAACTCCCTGGGGCCTCAGTTTCCTTTTCTGTAAAATAAGAGGAATTGATTAAATGCTTTTAAGAAATCCTTTTGGCTCTTAGAATCCAAATTCCAAGGGGAAGGAAAGACGATGAGAAGGCTTTGGATATTATCCCTTACCGGCCCCTGTCAAGCAAACAGAACAGGCTGGCACTGTAATCACCCATACTTTCCTTGCAATAAATTCCTTATCTCCTAGGGACACAGTTTTCCTCCCCTTGTTCCCCCCCCCCCAACACACACACACTCTCCCCACAACCCCTCCCCTCTTCCTTCCCTCTTCCTCCAACTTTGTCCTTCGCTAAGTTAGTTTGGTCTAGCCAAACATGAGACTAAATCCCTGACTACTAAGAGTAGTCAGGTTCTGGTGGGCTCAAGGAGAGAAATGTGTGGGGTGTGGAGGACGGATTTGCATGAAAATTTGCATTTGTTCCGGCACACTTGGGTGGCATACCTGAAGCTGCTACCACTGTAGGTGAAGCAATTTTGGATCTCCCCCTGTCTGACTTCAGGGAAAGTTATTCTTATTGTTCTAAATGCTTTTAATCGGAGCCATTGAAGCTTTGCCAATTAGGTATTGGAAAATAATTACTCTTGTTTTTTAGAGCTTCATGAAAAAAATCAAAGTAATCCAGGCTGAGAAGCCTCTCACTGCAGAGCTGTATAGATGCTTCTCCAAGGATATGTAGGCAATGAAAGAACAAGATCTAAAAAGAGATTGACTCCAAAGAAAACCAGAGTTTAATTGTGAAGCTGGATAATTTATTTCCTTTTGGTAGAGATGTATCTCTGGTTCAGATACGAATAGCTGAAAGTGGGCAATGATATGTGTGGGGAGGGAGGGATGTGTGTGGGGTGTGTGGGGTATATGTGTGTGTGTGTAAAATGGGAAGGGTTTTCCTAAGTGGGAGAGTTAGAATTGATTCGGGAGGATTGATAGGACAATTTACTATACTTCTATTTCATCTATGAAAACACCAGAGAATGCCCATAATGTTTTACCTTCGGGAGGCATATTACATCTGGGACTCAACATAGCTACCCCTTCCAAAGCCACAAAGAAATACCACTTAGGGCAGGAAATAATGAGGAACCTCACTGAAACCAGAGGACAAGGGAATACTGGTGATTTTTCATGTTTTGGATCACATAGGACACCTTCCGCTGGCAGATTGGCATTTACTTGTAGTAAACCTTCAATGTCCAAATCAAATCCTCCTGAGATTGTCTGCTCTCTTTTATATATGGGAGAGAGAGAGAGAGAGACAGAGAGAGGGAGAGAGAGAGAGAGACAGACAGACAGACAGACACAGACACACAGAGAGAGAGACACAGAGAGACAGAGAGACAGAGAGACAGAGACAGAGACAGAGAGACAGAGAGATTAGATTGTAGATGGCCTATTCTCCTTTATTGAATTTCAGAGCTAAAAGTAACTTTAGATCTCATCTAGTTCAACCTACTAATTCTATAAAGGAATAAACTGAGGTCCAGAAAGATGGAGTGATTTGCCCAAAGTCATAACATAGAAATGGAACCAGTTCTTCTAATAGCTAATCCAGACAGAAAGGCCATATAAATGCAAAATTTTCATGGCAGTATTTTTTTATGGTAGAGAAAAAAACTCTGAAAATAAATTAAGAGCCTATTGCTCAGGGAATGGCTGGAAAAATTATGGTATATGAATAAAATGAAATATTTGTGCATTAAAAATGACAAGTATGATGAATCCAGAAAAACAAGGGGATATTTATAGGAATTGATGCAGAGAAATGTAAGTAGACCTAGGAGAACCACCTATGCTCACAACAACGTGGTCCCTTGTATCATCAATCACATAGATGAAAGCAGCAGTATAAGACGGCAAAACATGGATTAATGGTAATGATCAATCTCAAATTCTGAGAACAAGTTAAAAATCCACTTCAGTTTCTCTCTAGGAAAGAGGTGAGAGAATGTGATTGTTGGAGTCAGGAAATGCAACAATTGTGTTAGTTATAATAGTTTAGCTGTTTTTATGTACTACCAGAGAAGGTTTAATGGAGAAGGGGGAAAGTATATTGGGAAATGTCGATGAAGTCAAAACAAAAAAAGAAACAAAAATTTCCTGCTCTTTTCTTTCCCATGTAATTGTCTTTATACGAATTGCAAAACTAGAATTAATAATACTTGGGACCCCAAGTGAGACTAAACCATAAGTACAAATGAAATGAGAAATGCTTTAAAGGAACTTCCCTTTGCCCTATAACCTTCCCCTCCACCTCACTCCCCACGCAAGAAAACAGGAACTAATCATCCATAATGCAGTTAATTAACAACTATATAGCCAGTAAAACAGTTCTGATTCACATGGATCTATCCTGGCAAAGAGCTGAAGGCACAGATTGTGAAAGAAGGCATCTATTTCTTCATAAAGCAAGTGTCTTGATCTTATCAGGTGTGGGGAAAGTCAACCACTGTTAACTTCTCTTCAGAAAACCTCTATTCCTGAGAAATCAGTCCCTTCTCCTCAATTAAACTATGTAGCATTTTGTTTCAATACAGAGTTTCAGCTGATCTTGGATGCATTATGGTACCATTTTCGGTGTGGACAAAGGTATACAAAAACAATGTGATTTGTTATACAAGAGCATGTTCAATTTAGGCAACAGAACTGAGATGGGTGACATATCATACATAATCAGTGTAAGTACTCTAATGTAATAGACTTGAGGAGGAAGCAGAGAAAGTAGTAGAAAGGATAGTTGATTCGAGTTCAGAAGGATAGGATTCAAATACCAGTTCTATCACTTGTGTGACCTTGGGTAAGCCATTTAACCCCTCTCAGCCTCAGTTTCCTTATTTGTAAAATGAAGAGATTTGATTAGAGAATCTCTAAAAGCCATTCTAATTCTATGAGCCTATGAATTTGAGGGGTATCAATTCTCTATGGGCCTCAATTTCCCTCTTTATAAAATGAGAAGATTGGGCTAGCTGATCACTCGAGGTCCTTTCCAACTTGGAAAACCTTTGAGTCATATGACTCATATGACAGACCCACCTGAAAAAGAAACTTGTATTTTGGGGTTCCCTTTTAGGAAGTATTGGGTAATTCTCACAGTATTTTCTCAGGGTCAGTAACATGGAACTATTTTGACTTCCTTTGTGTTTAAAAACTATGGAAGCCCTCCAGTGGTAAGCTTCCTGAAAAGAATTTATGATATACCTTTAGCTGCAGAAGTTAGAATAGTATGTTACTTTTAGAGCCGTTCTATAGAAAGTGATTGTGCTTATTCCCCCCCCTTTTTTTTTTTTTAGATTTGGAAGAGCTAGTATATAGTTTGTTCATAAACTCCCAAAATGAATGCATATTTAAAGCATACAAAATGAAAAATATAGCCTTTAGATCTCTAAGTAATTCCCATAGTTTTTAAAAATATATATTATTACCGTAGTAAAAGGAAGGAAGAAGGAAAGAAAAAAGGAAATGAAAGAAAAGAAAGAAAGAAAGAAAAAAAGAAGAAAGAAAGAAAGAGAAAGGAAGAATGGAAGGAAGAGAAAGAAAGGTAGGAAAGAAAGAAAAAAGGAGAAAGAAAGGAAGATACTAAGAAATTCAAGAGACCTACAAACAGATTTCTATGGTTTGTGAATTTGAATGGGAAAAATATTTTGAAAACTGTATTTCAATATCATTGGTTTCTTCTGTAATTATTCTAAAAGCAGTCCATAAATTTTGCCAGATTACCAAAAAGGTTCTGTGACACACACACAAAAAAGGTTGAGAATCCTTGATCTAGGCTAAACTGAGGCAAATCTTTCTTTTGTTCCAGTTAAAAGTTAACACAAAGTGGTTTATATACTATGCCTCATACAACAAACTTCCCACAAGTTAGATTGGAGCATACTTTCCCAGGAAAAGTTAGGGAAGGTTGGTCCCCAGAATTTTATGATACCCTTATCACAAACAGATTTGTCTTCAACTTGCATCTCTAGGAAATACAGCACATTTTTTTTTAAGAAGTAGTTTTTTTTTTTAAATTCATCCATCAAATTTTAAACTGTCTACAAAACCTCAGAAGTTATTTAAATTTCATTAGAAGGACCAGCACTGAAATCTTTTGAAACCTCCTTGATATACCTGTTCTTTTATAGGTAAGAGAGGTGGTGGTCAGTTCCAACCCAGTGAATTATTTTTAGTTATCATTATATTATCATAAGCCTAGAAGTGGACCTAATGTGATCTCTACCCTTTCATTTCTAAAGACTGCACACTTTTTTTTTTCTGAAAGGAAGGTTGAAAAATTGTAAAAATCACAGGGAAAGCAGATATGGTCACAGCACCTCCATATCTATGCAACACTTTAAGAAAGTATTTCCTTTGCTCACCAGAGTCAGGAAATCAGGTGTTGGATCTTAGCAATTTTTACAAGTTTTGCCAGAAACAAGTTCCTCTGTAAGACTTTTAAAAGTGTATCTATTAGTACATGGAAGAACACAAAGGTGTGTGAGTTTACACACTGTAGGAATGCTGTGAACATTTGTGGGATTAGCACAGAATCATAGGATGTTAAAACTAGGATAGACCTTAGAAATCATTTACTTCAGTTCCCTCATGTCATAGCTCAGGGAACAACCATAGAGAGGTGATGTGTTTTGCCCAAAGATAATAGCAAAGCTGAGACTAAAATCTTAATCTTCTGACTTCCAGTTTAGTACACTTTAGTAGATAAACATAAGCATTTATTAAGCACCTGTTGTTATATGCCCAGCAGCAGGATAGGTGCTGAGGATACAATTACAAAAAAAAAAAAAAAAAAAAAAGAAACAATAAATGGTTTTTTAAAAATCTAATGGAGAATGTTAGCATGTTTGCCAGTGCATCTATCTGTAGAGGTAAGTACATGCATATAACATATTTGAATATGAATAATATCCATAAAGAGAGTTTGTAGCTTGCTTATATATAAATCATAATATTATATATCAAGAGATGGAATGGACTTCAGAGGTCATCCAGCTATAGAATCAGATCAGAAGACCATAGATTTAGAGGTAGAAGGCATTTTAGGGATCATTGAATTCATATCCATTTTACAGATGAAGAAACTGAAGGCCAGAGAGGTTAAGTGGCCCATGGGCAGATCAAAGGGATTTGAAAATAAGTTTCTGACCCCAGAGTTAGTGCTCTTTCTATTATATCAAATGACATAGACTTAGAATTTTAGAACTAAAAGGGAGCTAAGAGGTTAGTAAAATAGTATCCCTTTATTTCAGGGATAAGGAAATTCAGCCCCAGAGACGTTAAGTGATTTGCACTAACTAGATCACACAGCAAATTAGAATCAGCACCAGCACTGTAAAACCTGCTCTAATTTCCAGTCTTTCCCATTATACTACAGCATAAAAACATGTAGCATTTCAGACCTAGCTAATACCTTTCTAAACACTTTCGTTTCCATAATCTTTTAAAGCCATACTGTTTCCCCTGAGTTCTTTGTAAAGACTACAACAAGAGCCACACAATGATTACTGCTAAAAAAAAAAAAAATGTCTAAGACATGCAAATCAAAAATCTATGAAATCAACTTTTAAATCATTCACCTGTTTGGGAAGTAGAGGTTCAAACTCTTTGAGTTATGACTTCAGTTCTTGCCAGAAGGATTTTTACAGCATTCTCTTTGGGTAAATTCTTCCTCTCTGTCAACTTTGTTACTCTCTGCTCAAACAGATACTTCTCCTTTTTTTTTTTTTTTTTTTTTCTACTGTTCCCCTCCCTGATTTTTCAATCTGATTATTTGTGTCAAAATCTGGCGGTGAAGTAACAGCCAATGGAGAGAGAGAGTTCTGGCTGTATTTGCTTATCAAAACTTTCCAGGAGTTAAGGAACGGAATTCTCAGTCCTAATCCTGAGCCCCTTTTAGCAGCAGCACCCTGTTTGCTTGAGTTCCTGTATGATATTTATAAAGAAAGTTCTAAGGAGTGACAAACTGAATACAACTTTAGAAGAAAAAAACTAGTTTGCATCAAACCTGTTTTATATAGAGAACTAATATGATGCTTCTTTTTCTTACTGGGAAATTAGTTCCTTTCCTTTTAATCACACAAATATAACCCTGCTGCAATTAAATGTGTGAAATGCTAGAGTTTTACTCAAAAAGCTCTAGAAAATGGAAGCCATGATATCTAAATTCTACCCTTAGTTCCTCTGCTAACATGGACAAATGCTAAAATGGACAAATTAATTCCCTCTCTGACCATCATTTCTCTCACAAGAAGGGAGAAAAAAAGTTTAGATTTGATCAGAGGTTCTTAATGTTTTTTGTTTCATGAACCCCTCTGACAGTCTGGTGAAGCCTATGAACACCTCAGAATAATGTTCTTAAAAACATAAAATAAAATACCTAAGATTTAAAAAGAAGCAATTAATGCAAAATAGTTATAAAAATATTTTTAAAAAACAAATTCAGATATGAAATCCTGATATAAATGCTTTCTGAGCTTCTTTTCAGCTCTAACATTCTACTTTAAAGACCCATAAACTGGGAAAATCTATGTTCCAAGAGATTTTCCATTTTTGACATTTTTGGTTCTAAGGTTCCTTTCATTTTTGACATTCTGTTATCTAAGTTTCCTTTTTGCTCTAACACTTTATGTTCTAAACTCTTTCCCAGCTATGATAATTTATGTTTTAAGATCCCATGATTCAATAATTCTTAATTAGTTTTGATTATTGTTGCTGTTTGTCCTTTCTTTTTCAAAAAGGACTAATGACATCATGGGGTGATGTTTTGACTTATCCATGAATTGGATTTAAGTGAGGCAGAGTTGCACAGTCAACAGCCCCACTCTCTCTTCCACCCTACCAAAGAAACATTACTCTGAAAGACAATACTTTTAAGAAGAAACCTTATATATAAGAATTACTAAACTCAAATGCACAGAAGGAGCAAGATGTTTGTTGAATGTCAGTTCTTAAAAGCAAACCCTCTTCTTTGTTTTGGTATAGGGTGAACCTCTGCCCTACCTTACGGACCAGATACATAACTCCTTCATCAGAGTTTTGATATTGTAATTGTACTACATCATACTATTTCCTTAGGAACTGCTTGTGATGCCACCTGGTGGTGAAAGCAGGAATGAAAGAAATATATTTTAACCATGAACTGCAGATTTACAGTCATATTTGATGAGACCAGGAGTTTCTATTAATCCCTAGAAAATCTTCATTTTTTCCCTATAAACAACCAGCAGTTAAAGAGGAGAAGTTCTTGCAAAAATTGAGCTTTTGCACACTTAAAATCTCACACTTTGGCAAATATTTTCCTTTTCCTCATTCTTAGTCCTCCTCTTTTTTCTCTTTCTCCCTTTCCCCCCTCCCAATACCTACTTGCTCATTTATTTATGTAACCAAGCTTTGCATGTAAAAGCTGTTCACAAAACAGAGGACTGTTAGGCTGATTTGCATCTTCTTAAACCTGGGTGTTTGAGGGATTATGTTTCCCTTACTATGAAAACAAGTTGATGACAAGAAGTCCCAACTTAAACTGAAAGTTCAAGATTCTGTGTAAAGAGGAAAATGCTGAATTAAATTATTAGCAACTTTGAGTGATGGTTAAAGGGATTGAAAATGAAGTAATACTTAAAATCATCCAAGTTTTAGTACAAATAAAGGGTCAAGACTAGGATACTCTGAAATCTCAGAAAGGTAATAGGGAAAAATAGGGCTCAGATCTTACTGATCCTTAGTCAAGTTGCTTAATCTTTCTGAAACTCAGTTTCTTAATCTGTAAAAAGGTACCGAAAAGCCCTATAATACCCACTCAAAACAATTGTTGTGGGGCTCAAACCAGATAATGGATATAAAGTGCTTTGCAAGTCCTTTTTGTAGTGGCAAAGAATTGTAAGTTGAGTGGATGCCCATCAGTTGGAGAATGGCTAAATAAGTTCTGATTTATGAATGCAATGGAATATTACTGTTTTATAAGAAATGATGAGCACGCTAAAAACCTGGAAAGAATTATATGAACTGATGCTGAGTGAAGTGAAAAGAATCCAGAGAACATTGTACACAGTAACAACAAGATTAGGGGATGATCAACTGTGATAGACTCTTTTCAACAATGGAGTGATTCAAGGCAATGCCAATAGACTTGGATGGAAAGTTATCTGCATGCAGAGAGAAAACTATGGAGACTGAATGTGGGTATGCTTCAGCATAGTATTTTCATCTTTTTGTTGTTGGTTTGTTGCTTTTTTTTTTCTTTCTTGTGTTTTTTTCTTTTGATCTGATTTTTCTTGTGCAGCATGATAAGTAGGGAAATATATTTAGAAGAATTATACATGTTTAGCCTATATTGAATTTCTTGCTGTCTTGAGGAGAATGAGGAGAAAAATTTGGAACACAAGGCTTTGCAAAGGTGAATGTTGAAAACTATCTTTGCATGTATTCAGAAAAATAAAATACTATTGAAAAAACAAATAAAACAAGAACAAAACAACAACAAAGTGGTCTGCAAACTTTAAGATACTGTAAAAATGTCAGTTATTTTTATCTCTCTAGAGATAGTACTCTATCTCTAGAGCACTCCAGTGCTCTATCTATTGCACTACCTAGTTCTAAAAATCTAAAAGGCAATTGGAGATGCAAAAATTAGAGGTCAGCAGAATGTTTGGTGAAAGGTAGGTAGATTTGAGAATCATCAGCATAGAAATGATAATTATATCCAAGAAGATAATAAAATCACCAAATGAAGTAGTATAGAGGGAGAAGAGAAGAGGCCCCAGGACAGAACTCTGAGTGATACCTGCAGTAGTTAAAGAGTGTGATCTGAAGTAGGATCTAACAAAGAAGAAAATTAAGGAGTGGTCAGATAGGTAGGGTGAGCCCTAGGGAGAGTCATTCTCCAAAAACCTAGAGGAAGAGAGTATCAGGGAGGAGAAAGTGATCAGCAATGTCAGAGATTGCAGGGAGGTCAAGGAGAATAAGGATAGGGACAGGGCCTTTGGATTTGACAATTAATTTTTGGAATAATTTTGGAGAGAGTAGTTTTGATGGAATAAAAAGGGGTTAAGAAAACGAGAGTGAGAGGAGAAAAAGTAGAGGTACTTATTATAGATGTTCTTTTTAAGGAGTTTGGCCCCAAAGAACAGAATGGATATATGATAACAGCAGGGATTTAAGGATTAAGTTAGGTTTTTTTTTTAAAGTGGGCGATACATGGACATGTTTGTAGTAGGAAAGGAGTCAGTAAGCAAAGAGAGATTGAAAATAAGGATAATATTGGACATGGCAGATGAGAGAGTCTAATGGAGAAGAGAGGATGGAATGGGATCATTTGAACAGGTAGAGAAGTTAGCTTGGGTAAGGAGTAAGGCTACTTCATCATATGAGTTAGACAGAGGTGAAGAGTGATAGAAGGCACCTGAATGATAAGAGATGATGAAGGGAAGAGAAGAGGAAGTTCACAGGAAATGTCCTTAATTAGACATAGTAGAACAGTCACTAGGCTAAGTCATGATGCTACAGGTAATTTTGAAGATACAGTTATACATGTCTGTGGATGACAGTACTAAGGATTGCCCATGCAAAAAGTACCTTGCACATAATTATTTATGTTACACATGTGAATTTTTTTTTTAGTTTTTTATTTACAAGATATATGCATGGGTAATTTTTTAGCATTGCCCCTTGCAAAACCTTCTGTTCCAATTTTTCCCCTCCTTCCCTCCACCTCCTCCCCCAGATGGCAGGTACACCAATACATGTTAAATATGTTAAAGTATATGTTAAAAACAATATATGTATATATATTCATACAGTTATTTTGCTGCACAAGAAGAATCGGACTTTGAAATAATGTAAAATTAACCCGAGAAGGAAATAAAAAATGTAAGTAGACAAAAGCAGAAGGATTAGAAATGCTATGTAGTGGTTCATACTCATGAAATGGATAGTTTCAGAAGAAACTGGGAAGACTTCTATGAAGTGATGCAGAATAAAGTGAGCACAGGTAGGAGAACAATTTATACTCCAACAACATATAGAAAAACAACCTTGAAATACTTTAAAATTCTGATCAATGCATTAACAATGAAGATGAAATATAATATCCACCTCCTTCCAGCAAGATGATAGTTTAAAGTGCAAGATGAGACTTACATTTTTGGAAATGGCCAGTGTGGAGATTTTGTTTTCTTCTGGACCATATATAGTTTTTTTTTTATTAAAGCTTTTTATTTTCAAAACATATGCATGGGTAATTTTTCAACATTGATCCTTGCAAAATCTTTTGTTCCAAATTTTCCCTTCTTCCCCCTAGCTGGCAGGCAGTCCAATTCATGTTAAATATGTTAAAATATATATATATGTTAAATCCAATATATGTGTACATATTTATATAGTTATCTTGATGCATAAGAAAAATCAGATCAAGAAGGAAGAAAAAAAAAACCTGAAAAAAAGAAGCAAAATGCTAGCAAACAATAACCGAGAGAGTGAGAATGCTATGGTTGTGATCTACACTCAGATCCCATAGTCTTCTCTCTGAGTGTGGATGACTCTCTTCATCACTGAACAAGTGGCACTGGTTTGAATCATCTCATTGTTGAAGAGAGCCACATCCACCAGAATTGATTGTTGTATAGTCTTATCGTTGCCTATAATTATCTCCTGTTTCTGCTTGTTTTACTTAGCATCTGTTCATATAAGTCTCTCCAGGCCTCGCTGAAATCATCCTGTTGGTCGTTTCTCACAGAACAATAATATTCCATAACATTCATATACCATAATTTATTCAGCCATTCTCTAATTGATGGGCATTCACTCAGTTTCCAGTTTTTAGCCACTACAAAAAGGGTTGCCACAAACATTTTTGCACACATGGTGGACCATATATAGTTATGAGGATTTTATTTTTTCTTCTTAAAAAATTCCTCATGAAAGCCAGCAAGGAGAGATAATAAATTAAAAATAAATAATTTTTGAGAGCCAGTTAGGGTTAAGTGACTTGCCCAGGATCACATAGCTAGTAGTAAGTGTTAAGTGTCTGAGATCAAATTGTGACTCCAGAACTGGTGTTCTATCCACTGCAGCATCTAGCTGCCTCAAAATAAATATTTTTTAAATGACACAATAAGTAATAAAATTTCAAATCTGTTCCTCCCACAAAAGATAATAAAACAATGTCAATATTAAATATATATGAATAAATGGAGCATTTAAGTGCAAACTATATTCAAAACACTGTGCTAATCACTGGGAATAAAAATAGAAAGCAAGACAGACCCTGCTCTGAAGAAGCTTACATTTTAATTGGGGAGAGAACACATATAGAAGATTTCAGCTGACGGTCAAATGAAAAAATCTCACAACAGCAACACAGATTTAATGCTTCTTCTTTAATGTCACTTTCACTAATAAAATTATATCAGTTTCTGATGTTGAATTAATTATTTGATAATGCCAAGAACTTTGGTGGTAAGAACTTTCCTTTCTAGGTCTTCAGTCGCTTATAGTTGCAGCACCTGCAGCAGGAATATCTGCCAGGTTATGTTCTCATAGATGTTACTTTCCAAATGATGGTTGAGGGAACCAGGGTAGAAGTGATGCTACTTTTAAGTCTTGGGTTCAGAGTCCTGAGCTGTCTCCTCTGAGTGGAGATGACCATCAAGATTTTAGTAATTGTGTGACTTTCCTGGCACATGTTGACATTTTTCCATCTCTCTGTCTTTGTGTCTCTGGCTCTGTGTCTGTTTCTCTCTGTGTCTCTATCTTTGCATCTCTATTTTTGCTTGCTTAGCCTATTTGTGACAGTTGACAACTGCTAAGGATGTTAATCCCCTAATATACTCATACACATAAATTCACACACAATATAATGTTACATACACACATTTTTACATACATATATGTGTATAATAGTTATCTTTGTATATGGTAATATACACACATTGTTTACATACATATATGTATATAATAGTTATCTTTGTATACATATAAGCACAAAATTTTATGTACACATACAATATTTAAGGGAGCTAGAATAGTCATCTCTACATCTTCCCCAATCCTCCTCTAAGGGAAATTTTAATTTCTTCCAGGAAGGAAGTAGAAACTTAGGGCACAGACTGCTCTGCTTTCCTCAGAGAGAGGGGATATGGGACAAGAATTGTATCTATCTGCTCACTTAAAAATCATTAGTCCAGGGGATGTGGTTTTCAGGTTCAATTTAATTTCTGTTCACTATTCATTATTGGGGAAGAGGAGGATCCCAAGTTTCACATCCAAGGCTTAATTCCTTTTCCACTGGGGGAAGCTATCATATATAAATCCACACTCTTCCATTATTTACATAAAGTACACAAAGATGCCTGTACAACAGTGACAGAAATGAAGAATAACATTGCTTGAACTCCTCCAATATTACTAAGATAATTAGTACAGAATTTGACTTTAAGGCTGACTTAAATGTCAAGATAATTTTAAGATTCTATCAATAGTATGATAGGAATTAAAAGGATTTAACTCACTTTAACCTAACTTTCTTGGAGATCTGTGGAGATTGAAAAATGTTCTTTACAACATTCTTTAGGTATATAGAGGTACCTATTGTACCAACTGAGTATGGCTATAGTCATGATTATCAAAAGAGTTGAAGATGAGTTGATTAGCTCTCAGGCTTGATGTTCCAATTATTCTTGCACTAGTAGACTGTCCAGGTTTCACTGGCATACAACAGTAAGGTCAGCACAACAGCTCTGTAGACCTTTAGTTTAGTAGTCAGTCCAAAGCCTCTCCTCTCCCACACCTTCCTTTGGACCCTCCCAAATACTGAGCTAGCTCTGGCAATGTATGTGTCAATCACATTATCAATGAGGACATCCCTCGAAAGTATACTGCCAATATAAGAGAATTTATTCATAGCATTCAGAATTTCACCATTTGCTGTAATTAATAGTTCTACATATACATGGTGTAGTGCCGGTTGATGGAGGTACTGTATTAAGTTGGTGTTAATTGTTAGCCCAAAATTAACATAAGCAGCAGAGAATTGATTCATACTCTGTTGGATCTCAGCTTCAGAGGTTGCATTGAGTGCACAATCATCTGCAAACAAAAAATCATGCATCAACACTCCCTCCACTTGAGTTTTGGCTTGTAGTCTTTTTAAGTTGAAGAATTTACCATTTGTGTGGTAATGTTTTCCATGTTTTTCCTCTTTGAAGGAATTTGGCAATATAGATGAAAACATCATTCTTAAAAGCGTGGGAGCAAGCATACAATCTTATTTCATTCCATTGGTGACTTGGGAAAGTTTGAGAGCAATGCCCATTGTTCAGGACCTGGTAAGCATGCCATACAAGTGGATGTACTGTACTGATGAATTTCTCTAACAACCAAATTTTGATATAATTTTTCATAAGCCTTCATGACTGACAGTATAAAAGGTTTTGGTCAAATCTAAAAATGTTGTATACTGACCTCTGTTCTGCTCTTGGAATTTTTCCTGGAGTTATCAGTCAATGGCTCCTTCTGAAGCCATCCTGGCTCTCAGATAGATGACCTTTATCGAAGTGTAAGGTCAGCCTATTAAAGAGGTCTCTGGCAAGAATCCTTCCAGCAATGACTAAGAGAGAAATCCCCCTCCCCAGTGATTATCATAGGATAAACTATTCTCTTTACCTTTATAAAAATGGATAATGGAGGCATCCTTGAACTCCTGTAACATAATTTCCTCTTGCCATACAATATGGGAAATTCCAGTCAGCTTTTCTATGAGTAATGGTCCTCCCCCTTGTAAATATCAGTTGGAATAGAATCAGCACCCAGTGCTTTACCACATGAAAGAAACCTCTTCTTGAGTTGGAATTTCAACTTGCAAGTGATTGATTTCAACTTGAGGTAAAAACAGTCAATAGTTTCAGTATTGATTGATGATGGTATGTTGAGAACACTATGGAAGCGTTCCATCCATCCTTCTAGGATCACTAATCATCTCTAATCAGTGTGGCACCATCAGCATTGAGTAGTTGAGATGCATGATAGGTCTTTGGTCCATAAATAGCCTTCAGTACATTATAAAAATGCATTGTGTTGTTGTTATAGGCATAAAACTGAATGTCTTCTGCCTTTTTTTCTGAGCCAAGAATCCTGCATCTCTCTAAGTTTTGATTGTACTTTACTTTTGATGGAATTGAATGCTATCTTCTTAGAGATGTTTAAACTATTCTGCTGGTATACCCTGTGGAGTTCTCATTTTTCATTTAGGAACTTCTGAATTTCCCCATCATTTTCATTAAACCAGTGTTGATGTTTGCAAATATTCTGTAGATTCCTTTTCTGCTCTATTGTTGCTAACTATGTGTTGATTCAACTTGGCAGCAAACTGTTTCCTCTCAGAGAAGCACTCTAATCTGTTGATATTAATTCTTCTAGTAGTCTTTTTGCCTTCGGGTCACCACTTTAATTGAATGCAAATATTCAGCTTGAAGAGGATGAGTCTATAATCAGTCCAGAACTCTGTACCACACATTGCCTTGGTCACTCATATCCTGTCTGTCTCTTCTTCTTTATAATCACATAGTCTATTAAATGCCAATTGTGCTGCTAAGGTGTATCCATGAAGTTTTATTGCATTTAGGTAAATGGAATACATTAAAGGAAAGAAGGGCCTGGAATATGATATTCCGAAAGGCACAAGAACTTGGGATGCAGCCAAGAATAAACTACCCAGTTAAGCTGAGCATTTTCTTCCAGGGAAGAAGATGGACATTTAATGAAACAAATGAATTCCATTTGTTTCTGAAGAAAACCAGAACTAAACAAAAATTTGATTCCAACCATAGAACTCAAGAGATGCAGAAAAGGTAAAATAACTCTTGAGAATTGTATTTCGTTGTGGATATACAAAAGAATACATGTATAATTTGATTGTACTGATATAATATAAAAAGGGAAGTAGATATGGAAAAGGGATGATGGCAGAATAAGGTGGGAAGGAGGGATAAAAAGAGGGAAACCACATCCCACAAAGAGGCAAAGGAAACTTATCATATCTGAGGGAATTTAGAGAGGGGGAGGAACATTGTATGAATCTTTACTCATCAGAGTTGGCTAAAGAAAATAATTGACATTTGTTTTAGAGAAAATTCTCTCGCCTCATTAAAAACGGGGGAGAGGAAAAGGAAAGAAAAAGAGTAATAAGGGAAGGAAGGGAAAAGACTCAAAGGGGAGGGAGGGATTATAAAGAGGGTAAGCATCTGATACAAGAGGGGTACATAAGTTTAAAAGGGGAAAGAGGGTTGGGGGAGGCAAGAATAAGTAAAGCATAATCTGGGGTTATTAGGATGGTAGGAAATACAGATTTAGTCATTCTAACCATAAATGTGAATGGGAAGAACTCCCCCATAAAGAGGAGGCAGATAGCAGACTGGATTAAAAGTCAGAACCCTACAATATGTTGTTTACAAGAAACACATTTAAAGCAGGGAGATACATATAGAGTAAAGGTAAAAGGCTGGAGCAAAAATCTATTATGCTTCAGGTGAAGTCAAAAAGCAGGGTAATCATCCTTATCTCTAGATCACAAAAGTAAAATTGATCTAATTAAAAGAGATAAAGAAGGAAACTACATCCTGCTAAAGGAGATAAACATAACGAAGCAATATCAATATTAAACATATATGCACCAAGTAGTATGGCATCCAACTTCCTAAAGGAGAAGTTAAGAGAGTTGCAAGAAGTAAATAGACAACAAAACTGTAATAGTAGGAGATCTCAACCTTGCACTCTCAGAATTAGACAACCAAACCACAAAACAAATAAGAAAGAAATTAAAGAAGTAAATAGAATATTAGAAAAATTAGGTATGTTGGATCTTTGGAGAAAATTGAATGCAGATAGAAAGGAATATACTTTCTTCTCAGCAGTTCATGGAACCTATTAAAAAATTGACCATATATTAGG
Organism: Sarcophilus harrisii; assembly: GCF_902635505.1. Classification (NCBI taxonomy): domain Eukaryota; kingdom Metazoa; phylum Chordata; class Mammalia; order Dasyuromorphia; family Dasyuridae; genus Sarcophilus; species Sarcophilus harrisii. The sequence goes on along the minus strand of NC_045427.1, from coordinate 484,857,980 downwards.
ACATAAAGACCTCAAAATTAAATGCAAGAAAGCAGAAATAGTAAATGCTTTCTTTTCTAGATCATGATGCAATAAAACTACATTCAACAAAAAGTTAGGGGAAAATAGACCAAAAGTAATTGGAAACTAAAACTAATCTCATCTTAAAGAATGATTGGGTGAAGCAGCAAATTATAGATACACATTATAATTTCACTAAGATAATGACAATGATGAGACATCATACCAAAATTTGTGGGATGCAGCCAAAGGGTAATAAGAGGGAATTTTATATCCTTAGAGGCTTACTTTGAATAAAACAGAGAAAGAAAAGATTAATGAATTGGGCTTGCAACTAAAAAACTAAAAAGACCAAATTAAAACCCCAATCAAATACTAAATTGGAAATTTAAAATTAAAAGGAGAAATTAAAAATATTGAAAGTAAAAAAAACTATTGAACTAATTAATAAAACTAAGAGTTGTTTCTATGAAAAGCCAATAAAATAGATAAGCCTTTGGAAATCTGATTAGAAAAAGGAGGGAGGAAAAATGAAATTAGTAGTCTTAAAATGAAAAGGGAGAAATTTCCACCAAGGAAGAGGAAATTAGAGAAATAATAAGGAGTTATGTTGCTCAACTTTATGCCAATAAATTTGATAACCTAAGTGAAATGGATGACTACCTCCAAAAATATAGACTTCCCAGACTAACAGAGGAGGAAGTAAATTGTTTGAATAGTCCCATTTCAGAAAAGAAATAGAACAGGCAATTAAACAACTCCCTAAGAAAAATCTCCAGGACCAGATGGATTTATGTGAATTTTACCAAACATTTAAAGAACAATTGGCCCAATGCTATATAAATTATTTGATAAAATAGGGAATGAAGGAGTCCTACCAAATTCCTTCTATGACACAGACATGGTACTGATACTCTAAACCAGGTAGGCTGAAAACAGAGAAAGAAAATTATAGACCAATCTCCCTAATGATATATTGATGCTAAAATCTTAAATAAGATATTAGCAAAAAGACTACAGAAAATCATCTCCAAGATAATACACTATGATCAAGTAGGATTTATACCAGGAATGCAGGGCTGAGTTCAATATTAGGAAAACTATCAATATAATTGGCCATGTTAATAACCAAATTAACAAAACCATATGATCATCTCAATAGATGCAGAAAAGCATTTGATAAAATCCAACATCCATTCCTATTAAAAACACTTGAGAGTATAGGAATAAATGGACTTTTCCTTAAAATAATCAGCAGCATCTATTTAAAACCATCAGTAAGCATCATATGTAATGGAGACAAACTGCAACCATTCCCAATAAGATCTGGAGGAAACAAGGTTGCCCACTATCACTGTTACTATTTAATATTGTATTTGAAACGCTAGCTTTGAAATAAGAGTGAGAAAGAGATTAAAGGAATAAGAATAGGCAATGAGGAAACCAAATTATCACTCTTTGCCAATGACATGATGGTATACTTAGAGAACCCAGAGATTCTAGCTAAAAGTTATTAGAAATAATCCACAACTTTAGCAAAGTTGTGGTTATAAAATAAACCCACATAAGTCATCAGCATTCTTATATATCCCTAACAAAATCCAACAGTCAGAGTTACAAAGAGAAATTCCATTTAAAGTAACTACTGATGATATAAAATATTTAGGAATCTATCTGCCAAGGGAAAATCAGAAACTTTATGAGCAAAATTACAGACCACTTTTCACACAAATTAAGTCTGATCTACCCAATTGAAAATATTAAATGCTCTTGATAGGAGGAGCAAATATGACAATATTACCTAAACTAATCTATTTATTTAGCTATACCAATCAGAGTCCCAAAAACTATTTTAATGACCTAGAAAAATAACAACAAAGTTCATATGGAAAACAAAAGGTCAAGAATTTCAGAATTATAAAAAAAATCAAATGAAGGTGGCATTAGCTAAAATGTCAGATCTAAAATTATATTATAGAGCAGCAGTTACCAAAACTATTTGGTATTGGCTAAGGAATAGATTAGTTGATCAGTGGAATAGATTAGGTTCAAGGGATAAAACAGTCAACAAATATAGAACCTAGTCTTTGATAAACCCAAAGATCCCAGCTTTTGGGATAAGAACTTACTGTTTGATAAAATTGCTGGAAAATTGGAAACTAATATGGCAGAAACTAGGCATTGATCCATACTTAACGCCATACACCAAGATAAGATCAAAATGGGTTCATGACCTAGGCATAAAGAATGAAATTATTAATAAATTAGAGGAACACAGGATAGTTTACCTCTCAGACCTGTGGAAAGGGAAGGTCTTTATGACCAAAGAAGAACTAGAGATCATTACTGATAATCAAAATAGAAAATTTTGATTATACCAAACTGAAAAGTTTTTGTACAAACAAAACTAATGCAGACAAGATTAGAAGGGAAGCAATAAACTGGGAAAATATTTTTACAGTCAAACGTTCTGATAAAGGCCTCATTTCCAAAATATATAGAGAATTAACTCTAATTTATAAAAAATCAAGCCATTCTCCAATTGAAAAATGGTCAAAGGATATGAACAGACAATTCTCAGATGAAGAAATTGAAATTATTTCTAGTCATATGAAAAGATGCTCCAAGTCATTACTAATCAGAGAAATGCAAATTAAGACAACTCTAAGATACCACTACACACCTGTCAGATTGGCTAAGATGACAGGAAAAAATAATGATGATTGTTGAGGGGATGCGGGAAACTGGGACATTGATGCATTGTTAGTGGAGTTGTGAACGAATCCAACCATTTTGGAGAGTAGTTTGAACTATGCTCAAAAAGTTATCAAACTGTGCATACCCTTTGATCCAGCAGTGTTACTACTGGGATTATATCCCAAAGAGATTATAAAGAAGGAAAGGGACCTGTATGTGCACAAATGTTTGTGGCAGCCCTTTTGTAGTGGCTAAAACTGAAACTGAATGGATGTCCATCAGTTGAGAATGGTTGAATAAATTGTGGTATATGAATATTATGGAATATTACTGTTCTGTAAGAAAATGACCAACAGGATGATTCTCAGAAAGGCCTGAGAGACTTACACGAACTGATGCTGAGGAAATGAGCAGGACCAGGAGATCATTATATACTTCAACAACAATACTATATGATGACCAGTTCTGATGGACCAGGCCATCCTCAGCAACGAGATCAACCAAATCATTTCAATGGATCAGTATGAACTGAACTAGCTATGCCCAGAAAAAGAACTCTGGGAGATGACTAAAACCATTCATTGAATTCCTCAATCCCATATTTACAATACTTCGATTTTTGATTTCCTTCACAAGCTAATTGTACAATATTTCAGAGTCTGATCTTTTTGTCAGCAAAATAACGTTTTGTCATGTATATCTATTGTGTATCTAATTTATATTTTAATGTATTTAACATCTACTGGTCATCCTGCCATCTGGGGAGGGTGGGGGTAAGAGGTGAAAAATTGGAACAAGAGGTTTGGCAAGTGTTAATGCTGTAAAGTTACCCATGCATATATCCTGTAAATAAAGGCTATTAAATAAAAAGAAAAAAGAAGAAAAAAAAGAAAAATAAATAAAAAAAAACCCAATTTTTTCCCCTCCTTCTCCCCACCCCCTCCCCTAGATGGAAGGATGACCAATACATGTTAAATATATTAGAGTATAAATTAAATACAAAATAAGTATACATGTCCAACCCATTATTTTGCAATACAAAAAGAATCGAACTCCAAAATATTGTACAGTTAGCCTGTGAAGGAAATCAAAAATGCAGGCGGGCAAAAATAGAGGGATTGGGAATTCGATGTAATGGTTCTTAGTCATCTCCCAGAGTTCTTTCTCTGGGCGTAGCTGGTTCAGTTCATTAAGCAGTGCAATTCTTACAAGGCTGCCAAATCCCACTGATACTTCCAGGGAGAAGACCCTCTGCTTGTGTGCAGAGTTATGACTACAGCTACTAGTGTATCCATACTTGCTGCTTCATCACTTACCTATTGCCACAGGGCTTTAAGATATGTAGAAATGGTAAAATGGTATGGTGATTACTATTAACTTCTTGATTTTTGACAAAGGTGCCCTGCCTCAGGCAGACAGGTTTTATAACCCACCAGAAGGGCAGTGTCCAGTGGTAGCGGCTCCACTATCTTTAGATAATCGCCAGGCGATGTGGAGAGACCCAGAAAGTGGTGAATGGAAGGGACCAGACAGGTTAACTGCTTGGGGGAGAGGGCTTGCTTGTATCTCCACAGGTGGAGAAGGAATCAGATGGGTGCCAACAAGCCGTATTTGCCTTGTCCATCGCAGAGAGATGGAGCAGACCCTTGAAACGAAGAAGACCCAAGAAATATTGGGTGGTTCTGCTGCTGATTGTGCTCACCACTGAAAGAGCCTGGCAGTTATGGCATTTGAATCATGGACATCGAAAATTGTTGGACTTGAAAACCCTCAGGAATCATTGGATTCTCTGAGACATGATAAGATTGTTGTAGGACTTGAAAACCCTCAGGGCTCATTGGATTTTCTGAGAAATGATAAGACTGTTGTAGGACTTCAAAATCTGCTGGAATTGTTGGATTCCCTAACACATAAAAGGACTGTTGCAGGATTTCAAAGACTTGGGGGGATCATTGGATTCCCTGACATGTGAAGCAATGGATTGGTTTTGGACTATCTCTTGGCTGCTGAAGAAGGTGTATGTGTGACTGTTGTTTACATATCCTCCTTCTAGGATTTCTGGAAATCTTTTACAATACCATATTGATTTATATTGTTTGTTATACCGCTACTTGCATGTACAATTCATGTTTGTTACACCACATCAAGCCTGCACTGACTGTGGGGAGAGTCATCACTAATAGCCTTTGCATTATTGCTATGTGCTTGTGTAATACCCCCCCCTACTGATGGGTTTGTGCATACCTGTTTCTAATAAGACCATTCAGCCCAGAAACCCACTAGCAACCCCCACTTCCCTTTGGTGCTTTTCATCTCCCTTCCTGAGATGTCAGAGAGGGCGTGATCATCTCCTTTTTAGTGCTTTCACCTCCCTTCTTGAGAAGTCGGGGGAGGGGAGGGGGCTGTGATCACCTCCTTTTTGGTGCTTTCACCTCCTTTCCTGAGAAGTCAGGGAGGGTGTGATCACCTCCCCTTGGGGATTCTGACCTCCCTGAGAAGTCAGGGATGGCATGACCACCTCTGTTCTAAAACAAAAGAAAGCAGGAGATGTAATGGGCTGAAGCTGAGTTGATGCACTGAGGTCCCAAGCATGTGAGGCTAAATAGCAATTGGACGATACTCTATTAATATATGCTTGGAGAAAGAATGGCCCTGCCCACTCTTTGTACAAGTTTTGATGTGTTGTATAGGAAATGATGTAGAGATGATTTTGGTGGGTGGAGAGAGAGAGGCGGAGAGAGAGGCAGAGAGAATGCTGGCCGAGTTCATGTAGTGACTGCTCTTACTTCCTATTGCCATCCCCCTTCATCTCCACAAAGAATAAAGATTGAGGATTTTCCCTTAATCTGAATTCCTGACTCCGGCTGATTTTAAAATACGTGGTCATCACAGGTGATGTCTTTTGATTTGTGCATAAATTGGATTTAAGTGAGGCAGAGTTAACTGCATGAAGTCATCAGCCTCACTTTTTTTTCTAAAGTCCAGTGGCAAGACAGAGTCAAGACAACGGGTAATGACTCAAGATGCAGTGGATGACTTGGTATCTTCGATGTCTAACCAAGCTCTACGTGCTCCACAACACCTGCTTCACCTGTCTTCATGGCCATTGGAACAAAATGTTCTCATCCCCCATTACATTAGGGGAAGTTTTTACATGGTTGAGGTAGACACATTCTGAACTAATGATTGAAGAAGAGTTTGTAGATGGATGAGTCACTAGAAAATACCAGCAGTTTCAGGGATTGTGATCAATTTTAATGAAGATAAGTGCTAGTTATGGACTCTTCAAAGTCACCAAAACTTTGGAGCCTAACAGAGAGCTATACTTAAGGGGAATTTAAGAGGACTCCACAAAGGGACAAAGAGACTGTAGTAACTAGAAACTTTGGGTTAGCCCTCTGCCACCTGGGTTCTCTACACATGTACTTCACTACTTTTAAAAAAACATTCATTTTCAATTCCTGAGTTATAGGATATGGATGAAAAATACAATTGGATAAAGAGGTGTCTCTTGATGTGACAGCAACATGAGGTCTTCAATGTGGTCCAAAGGATGGAATGGCAGCTGAAGGTCCAGGAGCTAAACCCTGCAGGGCACAAATCTCCCTACTTGAATGGGATGCTGCCCTTCTGTGTGCCAATAGTCATGTCAATGACTTTGTGCTCTTGCCAGCATAACATGACCAGATCCCAAGACAATCTTACAGGAAACTGGAAATGGCATGAGCCCTCCTGGATGAATGGCTGAGTTCCTGTTCATCCCAAATGCTTGTTGATGACTCCCTCAGTGGAAAGAAAGAGGCATCTCCCAGGGAAGAGGGGAACTGGGAGGGAGAGAACAATTGCATTTTATTCACAATGTACTAGTCACTTCTGGACTGAAGGCTCCAGGGGCAGAAGTGGGAAATATATCTCTTATATAAACCAGATGTTTCAGCAAAGGATAAAAAACTGGTATTTTATCCACTGCAGCACCTAACTGCCCCATAAAATAAATGTATTGAGAAACTAGAGTTAAAACAGGACTTCACATAAGAGGTCACTTAAAGTATAAGAGTAGTGAAGCATATGTTCTGTATGACTTCACATAATCTTGCTTTCTTAATGGAGGGGAGAAGATTAAGATGGAGTAAATTTGAAAGCAAAATTTAAAAAATAATTGTTTTTTATTAATTAATTTCTTTACATATAACTGAAAATGATGTAACAGTACATGTTATTTACAGCTGTGCAATATTGTGTTGCAAAATAAATTATCTAGAAGGCAGCAAAAGTATATTGTTAATGTATATAAAAACTATACAGCATTTATGGTATACATTTATATATGAGTATTGGCTCTGTAGTGTTTTCAAGTTATATTCTCAGGAAGAGAAGCAAAATGTCCAGGTTTAAAGGAAAATAATATATATATACTATGGATTTGACTCTACTAAAAACACAATTGGCAGAGTCCTAGCTGTGGATCACCACTTGCCCCTCAACTTCTAGAGAGGTCAGATGGCATCGCCTAGCCCTCACTCAACACAAGCATCCAAGAGGCCTGCTGTCTGAAAAAAAAATGGGCACTAGTGGCTGCTCTGTGATTTTAGCTGGAAAGGATCCTTGGACTTGAAAGTTTGTTGGCTCCACCCCTTTATACCTTTGTCCATGAAAGAAGGATTGGGTGCTTTTCATTTTATTTTTTTTTTCTATTAGATTTGGATGGAATGAGAAACTTAAAAAATGAATTCTCTTCTGCAACTTCTCTGAAATGAATTTTCAGCTGAATGGAAAACACAGATCTGAAAATCACCATTTCCACAAAAATGGAAACCCAATGGCTTCTGGTTCCTGCTCAGGATATGGTATCAGGGTGCCCCTGAGACCATGCAGACCCTCAGTGACTTTACTGTCTGGTCAGACTGAATAATGTATAAGTTTTTTTATCAAAAATAATCCACAACTTTAGCAAAGTTACAGGATTCAAAATAAATCCACATAAATCATCAGCATTTTTATATGTCACTAACAAAATCCAACAGAAGAGATACAAAGAGAAATTCCATTTAAAACAACTGTTAATATGGACATGACTCTCTTCAACACTGAGATGATTCAAACCACTTCCATTTGTGGAGTGATGAAGAGAGCCATCTATACCCAAAGAGAGAACCACGGAAAGAGAGTGTGGAATACCACATAGCATTCTCACTCTCTCTGTTGTCATTTGCTTGCATTTTGTTTTCTTTCTCAGTTTTTCTTTTTCTTCCTTATTGATCTGATTTTTCCTGTGCAACAAGATAACTGTATAAATATGTATACATATATTGGATCTAACATATATTTCAACATATTTAACATGTATTGAACTACCTGCCAGCTAGGGGAGGGAGTGGGGGGAAGAAGGGGAAAATTTGGAACAAAAGGTTATGCAAGGGCCAATGTTGGAAAAATTACCCATGCAAATGCTTTGTAAATAAAAAGCTTTAATGAAACAAAATAAAATATAATAACTGTCAATAGTATAAAAAATTTGGGAATCTATCTGCCAAGGGAAAGTCAGGAACTATATAAACAAAACTAAAAAACACTTTCCACACAAATAAAGTCAGATTTAAACAATTGGAAGAATATCAAATACTCTTGGATAGGCCAAGCAAATATAATAAAGATGACAATACTACCTAAACTAATCTACTTATTTAGTGCTGTACCAATCAAATTCCCAAGAAACTATTTTACTGATCTAGAAAAAATAACAACAAAATTTATCTGGAAGAACAAAGAGTCAAGAATTTCAAGGGAATTAATGGGGAAAAAAAGCAAATGAAAGTGGCTTAGCTGTACTAGATCTAAAACTATATTATGAAGCAGTAGTCATCAAAAACATTTGGTATTGGCTAAGAAACAGAGTAGTTGATCAGTAGAATAGGTTAGGTTCACAGGACAAAACAGTCAATGACTATAGTAATCTAATGTTTGACAAACCCAAAGACCCCAGCTTTTGGAATAAGAACTCACTATTTAACAAAAACTGCTGGGAAAATTGGAAATGAGTATGGCAGAAACTAGGCATTAACCCACACCTAACACCATATACCAAGATAAGATCAAAATTTTGGTTTCATGATCTAGACATAAAGAATGATATTATAAACAAATTAGAAGAACAAAGGATAGTTTACCTCTCAGATCTGTGAGATGGAAGGAATTTGTGACCAATTGAAACTAGATATCTAATTTTGATTATATTAAGTTAAAAAGTTTTGCACAAATAAAATTAATGCAGACAAGATTAGAAGGGAAGCAATAAACTGGAAAAACATTTTTACATTCAAAGATTGTGATAAAGGCTTCATTTCTAAAATATATAGAGAGAATTATCTCAAATTTATAAGAATTCAAGCCATTCTCCAATTGATAAATGGTCAAAGGATATGAACAATTTTCAGATGAAGAAATTGAAACTATTTCTAGTCATGTAAAAAGGTGTTCCAAATCACTACTGATCAGAGAAATGCAAATTAAGACAACTCTCAGATACTACTACACACTTGTTAGAGTGGCTAAGATGACAGGAAAAGATAATGAATGTTGGAGGGGATGCTGGGACACTGATACATTGTTGGTGGAACTGTGAACAGGTTCAAACATTCCGTAGATAAATTTGCAACTATGCTCAAAAAGTTATCAAACTGTGCATACCCTTTGACCCAGAAGTGGAAGGAAAGGGATCTACATGGGCAAAAATGTTTGTGACAGCCCCTTTTGTAGTGGCTAGAAACTGGAAAACGAATGGATGCCCATCAATTGGAGAATGGCTGAATAAATTATGGTATATGAATATTATGGAATATTATTATTCTGTAAGAATGACCAACAGGATGATTCCAGAGAGGCCTGAAAAGACTTACATGAACTGATACTAAGTGAAATGAGCAGAACCAGGAGATCATTATATATGGCAACAACAAGATTATACAATGATTAATTCTGATAGACACAACTCTCTTCAATAATGAGATTATTCAAATCAGTTCCAGTTGTTCAGTGATGAAGAAAGCCTGTGGGAACTGAGTATGGACCACAACATAGCATTTTCATGCTTTCTGTTGATGTTTGCTTGCATTTTGTTTTCCTTTTTTTTTTTAGATCCAATTTTTTATATTTATTTTTTCTTTAGAGATCCTATTTTTTTGTGCAGCAAGATAACTGTATAAATATGTATACATATATTGGATTTAACATATATTTTAACATATTTAATATGTATTGGACTACCTGCCATCTAGGGGAGATGGTGGAGGGAAGAAGGGAAAAATTTGGAACAGAAGGTTTTGCAAGGGTCAGTGTTGAAAAATTACCCATGCATATGTTTTATAAATAAAAAGCTTTAATAAAAATTTCAAAAAAAAAAAAGTTGGTGTTGGAGACTTCTGGACCTCTTAGCCAGGGGACACGAGAGAGGGCTTGAAAAGGTCAGTGGAGAGGCTCTGTGTCAATGAGGTGAGAATCTAGTATATTGTCCCAGTGAAGCCCCAGTCATGGCTGGCACACTAGATCTTACAGTTATAGTGAGGTGGGGACACACTTAACAATTCCAGGGCAGAAAAGAGTGTTTGGGGTCAGATTCCTAGAAGAATTTCTGAAAACAGCTGCACAAAACCCCTGAAACACTCTCCTTCCTGGAAACAGAACTTTACTTTAACAAAGAGTAAAAAGCTGAGTAAAAGGCTGGGAAAATGAGTAGAAAACAAAAAAGTTTCTGACCATTGAAAGTTACTATGGCAATAAGTTGGATCAAAACACACGCTCAGAAGATGATAACAAAGTCAAAGATCTACTTCCAAAACCTCCAAGAAAAAATAAAAATTGGTTCAGGCCATGGAAGAGCTCAAAAGGGACTTTGAAAATCAAGTAAGAAAGATAGAGGAAAAGATAGGGAAAGAATTGAGAGGTGCAAAATGAAATACAAAAAGCTAATGGAGAGAAGAATGCCCTAAAAAATGAAATTGGTCAATTGGGGAAGGAAGTACAAAAGCTCAATGAGGAAAATAATTCCTTAAAATATAGAATTAAGCTAATGGAAACTAATGATTTTATGAGAAATCAAGATACAATAAAGTAAAGCTAAAAATAGGAAAAATGTGAAATATCTCATTGGAAAAACAACTGACTTGGAAAATTGATCCAGGAGAGATAATTTAAAAGTTATTGGTCCTGAAAGTCATGATAAAAAAAAAAAATAATCTGGACATGATCTTTTAAGAAATTATCAAGGAAAACTGTCTGGATATTCTAGAACCAGAAGGTAAAATAGAAATGGAAAGAATCCACTGATCAACACCTGAAAGAGATCCCAAAATAAAAACTCCCAGGAAAACTATAGCCAAATTCCAGAACTCCCAGATCAAGGAGAAAATATTGCAAGCACCCAGAAAGAAACAATTCAAGCACAGTGGAATCACTATGTCAAGATAATACAAGATTTAACCACTTTAAAAGTACCAGAGGGCTTGAAATATCATATTCTGTAACTCATTAGAATGTTTTCATTATTATGGCACTTAGAAGGAATATATATAGACAGAAGGCACGAGTTGAATATGGAGGGATAGTGTCTTTTAAAAAAAATGATGAAATTAAGGGGTGAGAGGGGAATGTACTGGGAGAAAGGGAGTAACTTGAATATACTGTATATAAATAAATAAATAAATATACTGTATTCAAAGTAACAAAGGGAGAAGTGGAATGGTTCACATTACTTGCCATTAAAAAAGAGGCAAAAAAAAAGCTTTTACAGTGGAGGGGAAGGGACAAGGAAAGGGTAAGTGAGTGAGCCTTACTCTTATCAGAATTGGTAAATAGGAAATAACATACATATTCAATAAGGATATAGAAATTTATCTTACCCTGCAGGAAAGTATGAAGAGGATGGGATATGGGAAGGGGGGAGGATGAAAAAAGAGAGGGCATATTGGGGGAGGAAGTGGTTAATAGTAAAACATTTTTAAGGAGACACAGGGAGAAAGGAAAGGGGGAAATACAATTAGCAATAGTAATTGTAAAAAAAAATTTCAAAGCAAGTTTCTCTGATGCACTATTATTGTTCTCTGGGAAATGATAAGCAGGATGCTCTCAGGAAAAAAAAACAAAACCTGGTAAGTTCTCAATGGACAAAGTGAAAAATACTGTATACAAAGTAACATTAATGTTCTGCGATGACCAGCTTTAAATGACTTTGTTATTCTCGGTAGTGCAATCATCTACAAGTAATCTGAAGGATTTATGATGAAAAATCTTATCCATACCCAGAGAAGAAACTGATTGTGTCTGATTACAGATCGAAGCATTCTCTATTTCTCTATCTCTTTTTCTTTTAAAATAAATTTTCTTGAGGGTTTTTATTTTCATAATTCATATTTTCTTTCACAATTTGACTTTTATGGAAATGTTTTGTATAACTACATTTGTAGTTTCTTAATTGTGAGTGGGCATAAGGGAGAAAGCCTAGAATTTAAAAATCTTAAAAACAAATATAAAGGGCAGCTAGGTTGCATAGTGGATAGAATACCAGCCCTGAAGTCAGAAGGATCTGGGTTGAAATCTGATCTCAGACACTTAAGACTGACTAGCTGTGTGACCTTGGGTAAATCACTTAACCTCAATTGCCTCAGCAAAAAAAACAAAACAAAACAAAAACAAATGTAAAACAAAATTGTTTTGAATGTAACTGGGGAAAATATTAATGAAAAAATTAATAAAGTGCTCTTTCAGTTGAAAAAAATTATCAAGTATTTATTTTTTGTCTTCTAACCTTGCCCAACCCCTTCATTGAAAATGAAAAAGAAAAAGAAAACTTGTTACAACTATGCATAATAAAGCCAAACAAAATCTCAGATTGACCAAGTCTATGTTTTGCCTACCACCTCTTTATCAGGATAATACCTTTATTACATGCACCATTCTAAACTCTCAGCTGCATATGTTAAACTAGCAGGGAGCGTAGCCCAGTCTTTCCTTTGACAAAGAAGAGGAAACCCAAAGACATTTTGCAATGAAATTGATTAGAGAAGTGGGTATGCTACGCTTACTTAATTCTTGTCTTTGGGCAGCTAGGTAGTACAGTGGATAGAGCATTAGGAAGACCTGCAATCACGACCTGAGTTCCAATTCTACCTCAGACACTTATGAGTAAGATACTTAACCAAGTTTGTCTCAGTTTCCCTATCTGAAAAATAAGCTGGAAAAGGAAATGGCAAACCACATGCCAGAACAACAATATTCTTATTATCTTTTTCCAGACTGATCTCATGCATATAATAATTTGTACATGTTTTCTTCTTGACAGTCTGTAAGATGCTCCTTGGAAGAATGCTAGGAAGATGGAGGAACAAAAGGCCACAAGAAGGCTTATCTCCTCATTATTCCCCGCAAAAACAATAATAGAAACACTCCCACACAAACACTAGGAGAAGTTTTCAAGAGAAATTTTGAAATAATTTAATTTTGAAATAAAATTTTATTTTATTTTATTTTTGCTGGGGCAATTGGGGTTAAGTGGCTTGCCCACAATCACACAGCTAGGAAGTATCAAGTGTCTGAACAGATTTGAACTCAGGTCCTCCTGACTTCAGGGCTGGTGCTCTATCCACTTTGCAATCAAGCTGCCCCTGAAATAAAATTTTAAATTGAAATAATTTGAAAGTGTGGTAAAGGAGAAGTTAAATTTACCAGTTATAATTTCAAATGTAAATGCTTAAATTTTCTTACAAATAAATAGATGAATAATTGGATTGAATAGGTGAATTATTGGATTGAAAAATGCAGCCTACAATACAATAAGCCTAATGCCAAAATACACCTAGATTTAAAACCTACTATATTTCAGTTGATATACAAAATCTGGAGTGGTAGTAATGATATTGGATAAAACTAAATTAATAGAAAACATTAAAGGAAGCAAAGGAATCATAATATCCATTAGGGTGCCATTGATATTAAGAAAATATCAATATTAAACATTTACCTGCCTAATGGAAAACCAAGTAAATTTATATAGGAAAAAATAATTAAATTTTAAAAAAGAATCAAATACAAAATCAATAAACAATGAGAGATTTTAACATTCTACCCAAGGAATTGATAAATCAAGCAAAAAGATAAACCAGAAAGAAATTTGTAGGTTTGAATAGTATGTAGGAAAATCTATATTTAATAGATATAAAGAGAGTATGAAAAAGAAGAAATTATATTTTATCAAATGCATATAAAACATTCACAAAAAATTTTATGTTATCAGACACAAAGTTAGAGATAACTTTAGAAAAGTAAATAAAGAGAACATTTATGGGTCTTACAGAAATATAAATATAAATAGTATAAAAAATAAAGGCATATATAGGATCTTGTCAAATAATGGTTCAGTTAAAGAACAAATTATGGAATCAATAACAAGTTATGGTTAAGATATTTCATTGCTTCAAGAATTCATGAATTAGTCCTTCAACAATGCCTCTATGACTTACAGTACTTGGCAACTCTTCCACCAAGTCTTCTAGAGTTATACTGGATGAAAAATTCGTCACTCTGTGACCAAGTTGGTGATAGTTCTCTCAATCTAGCTAGTCTGGTCCTTCTGTGTGAGGCCTCCAATCTATTATGAAGTCTATATTCAAAGTCTTTAAAGATAGGACCTGAGAATGTAGCTTCTACTCCTTTGTTCCTGCCTTTGGCAAACCTTGGCTAGTTCTATGCTGTGATGAAATATCAGAAGAAAATTTTAGTGTAGTACACTAAGGAGATATTAAAAATATAATGATGATATAAATATAACATGTTAAAATTTGTGGGATGCAACTAAAGAGATAGAGGCAAATTCATTTTGGAACCATACTAAAAGAGGTGAAAAGAAAAACTTTTTGAGTTGCTCACAGCTAGACATTTAAATAATCCAATTAATATGCCAAAAGTATGAACAAAGAAATCCTCAGAATAAAAAGATAAATCAGTAAAGCAAAAAATAATGGAATAACTAAACAAAATAACTTTTTAAAAAGACAACAAAATTGTTAAGTATTAACAAATTGAATCAAAAAAGAAGTAGAAATCTAATTATCAAAATTAGCAATGAGAAAGGGGGAGATTACAGTGAACAAAGAAGAAATAATGGAAACTGACAAAGACTTATTTTGCGCAATTAAACCAACAATATAAAAACTTCTCAGGTTGAGTATTTGCTCTGGCATAAGAATAACCATCTTTGCCCCTATTTTCAGTGTTCTTAAAAGTATCTTAAGGTTTCTCTGAGTCTCAGGATTATTTTCATTGCCTGAAGTTAGTTACTAAAGGAAAGGATGGAGGAATCAGAAAGGTGGTAGAAATGGATTCAAGTATTTTCCCTGGCTTCTTTTAGCCTCCAATTGAGGTTCTAACCAAGACAAGGCAACACCCTTTATACCCTAAGGCAAGGAAGGAATGAATGGAATCTATCCTAAAATAGTTAGAAGTGAAGGGTGAGTACCTCAAGTGGTGGAAAGATCTTCAGAAAATATTCAAGGAGATAGTGGGGCCAACAAAAAATGTTGTAGTTGTGTTAAGTAACCTAGAGGCATATATCCTTGATTATTTCAGTTTAGGAGATGTAATCTTTTTTTCCCCTGAAAAAGAGAGGGGGTGAGAGAGAGACAGCAAGCAAAGTAGAGAGTAGAAGCTGTTATGTAAGAAATTATTACTTCAAGCAAGGAGTCAGTCAAAAGAGCTAGAGCAAAAGTTCTTTCATCATTGAAATCAGTCATTTGGACTGTGCAAGCTGATTTTTTAGTCAACTTAAATTCTTTTCTGACTTGGGTAGACCTTGACTCCAGGGTAGTGCTATAAATCTGAGCTAAAATCCTTTCATTCCTATATTTTTTAATGCTTTTGACATACATGAATGTTGTAGTTTATTAAAGGCCTTTTCTGCATCTATTAATATCTTTTTTGTTTTTTCTTATTGATATTACTTATCATATTAATCTCCTAATACTGAATCATTCATGCATTCCTAATATAAATACTATAGACTGAATCTCAATTATTGATAGATTAAAATACATTTTATGTGCCAGCATTTATTAACACTTTAGCAACAATATTGGTATATAGTTCTTTTTTACTTCTGAGAGAAATGATTATTAAATAAACCATTGTGAAGGAGATCCAGGTTTTATTCTCTTCCTAGATCCTCATTCTGTATTAGGCCAAGCCAACATCTAAAGGATATGGTGATAATGAGATTGGATTAGCTTTCTCCTCAATCTAGTTCAGACCTCATTCAAGGAGAGGGAAAGTCCATTGTGGTGAAGGTATAGCCTTTGTTCCGGTTACTTGAGGCTGGGATTGGTCTCTGTGTCAGTTGTGGGAGGGAGTATATCAGGAAATGATTATGTTGTAAAAAACAAAATGTATCAATAAAACTTTAAAGTAGCAATAACAAAATAGAATATGTGTAGGGAGAAAGAGGTATACAGGTATCTGATTATACATAATAGTTATTCATCCATTCATTCATTCAACAAATATTTATTAATTTCCTTCTACATATTCTGTACAGTATTAGAGAGTAGGAAAATTGAAAAAAAAATTAATATCCCTGAATCTGTAGTGCCCACTATAAATCTATCCCTTGGTCTTGATTATAGTGTGGTCACATCAGAACTAAACTATACTTTAGTATTATTTGTTATATTGTAATCATGTCCAACTTTTTGTGACCTCATTTGGGGTTTTCTTTACAAAGATACTAGAGAAGATTACCATTTATTTTACCACCTCATTTTGCCATCTAGCTGCCTCAGGAGTGGATAAACTGGACCTTGATTCTACATGCTAGATGTAAGGCAATTTATTATACCACTCCATTTGTCCCTCCCTAGTAAAAGTAGGACACAAAACATATTCTAAACATAGTTAATATAAGACAAAAGAAAGGAAGAAAAAGATAGAGAAAGAAAAAAGAGGCAAACACCAAATCCACAAATACTCAAAAGTCAGAATAATTGTAGTTTTGCCAGTGAGAGCTGACAACTCGTTGGAAAGTCACAGTGGTCAGCAGATGTCCTAAGGACAGTTACCAGGAACAGAAAACAGGCTCTTAGAACAAGAAGGCCTTGTGGATATCTTTACCCTGAAATATTTGAAGGTTTATATTTAGAAACTAAAATGAAGGGTTTATAAACCCTTTGCTTATAATTTACCCCCTGAACTAAGATGATATCTCCTCTTCACTCATTCTGCTACTTATTCTGTATTTTCTGGTAACTTCCTGACCACTTTTCCCTCAAAAGGACATTTTATAATTGTTATTTAATTGTGTCTAAGACATCTAGTCAGTTCCTTAGGGCTTAAAGCTCAAGGAAGAATATTAATGCCCACCACAGCATTGTCCCTCAAGTAGTTTACAATATAATAGAAATAATTTTGAAAGACTAAACCTTTGTGTGTGTGAGTACTTTTCAAAAATAATATTTTAAACTATCTAAGATAGTTACTTAAAAGAGAACACTAGTGAATGATTATAAAACAAAGAACCAGTTTTTACAAGATGCTAGAACTGGAAAGGAACTAACATCCAATTCTTATTCTACAAATGGGGAAACTGAAACACAAGGAGAAGTAATTTGTCCAAAACTATAGTCATGGTGGAGCCCTCACTAGAAATCATGTCCTGACTTTCAGTCCAGAGATCTATCTATTTTTGGCTCACATTCTTCCTTTTTCACCTTGCACACTGTGGAAAGCAGAGTAAGCATTCAAGAAAGAGTTGAGGACTAAAATCTCTCAGTCAGACCATTATATAACAGGTTTTCTTAAAGCCAGGCACTTTGATTAGATTCAAAAGATCTATTATTTACCGATGGGGGCTCCTCCTTTCCTAAATGATGCAGAACACAGTCCCTTCCTATAAATTTTTTTTTTCTTTTACAATTAAGACTGTTTATACAGTCTTAATAAATTATTCAATGAGTTGCTATAGTAAGGTAACAAGTTTCCCCATTTTTATTGAAGCCAGTCTTTGGATTACAAATCTCTCACTGAAGATATATTTAAAATCTTTCCAGCTTGATAGATTGTGCCAGATGTTGTATTCTTAACTGGCCTATTCTTCCAGAGCTCAGGGTTGTCTTCTCATCAGAATAAGGTGTCTTCCACAAAGATTTTTGTGGAAGAATGAATGCAAAGCCCAGTTTCTGTTTGGCTGTGTGGCTGTTGCTTCTGACTTGTGGTAGTACTCCAGTTGTAGTTAAGGATATTGTGAGGTTTAAATGAGATAAATGGATGCAAGTACTTTGTAAACTTTAAAGTGCTATATAAATGCCAATTATTATTAACTGTTATTACTATTATTATCCTACAGTCACTAGGCCTTCAATCTGGTAATCACTTCATTTCATGAGGCTTTTTCTACACTTTTTCTGAGTTCAGTCAATATTTATAGTTCAATATAGAACTGTGCTGCTATATATTTAATAAGGGCAGGTAGGTAGTGGTCCTGGAGTCAGGAGGACCTGAGTTCAGATCTAACTTCAGACCCTTACTAGCTATGTTACACTGGGCATTTCAATTTAACCCCATTGTCTCCCCAGAACTTCCATCTTCCTCCCTCCCCACCCCAAACAAAAACAAATAAAAAGGCTAATAATCATTTTGGGGAGGAAGAAGAAATATATGTATATATACTCTTTTTTTTTTATGCAGAGGCAATTGGGGTTAAGTGACTTGCCCAGAGTCACACAGCTAGGAGGTGTTAAGGTATCTGAGGTCAAATTTGAACTCAGGTCCTCCTGACTCCAGGACCTAGCTGCCACCTATTTGCCCCCTAAATATACTTTAAATTTTAAGTTGAATCTTTTAAGTTTAATATATGTATATACTCTTTTAAGTTTAAGTTTAAACTTAAGTTTAATTATTAACACTTTTTTTAAACTCTAGAGAATCAATAACAATAAATCTAACCCTGATTTGTAGGAATTGCTTCAGAGGAATGAGTACTCACATTGAAAATTTAAGAATTGGCTATTGCAGATTGGTTAGAGCTGGAACCCGCATATCCCTAATATGGGGAAACTTTATATTTAAAGTCAAGAAACAATGTAGCAGATCACATATACAGTTGCAATAGATATCTAGAGAAATATTTGTTCCAGCATTTGAAAGAGAATGAGGTGGGGCCTGGGAATTTGAAAGCACAGTTCACAAGATGTGGATGATATTTAGTTAATAATAATAATAATAACATATGACATTAGTGCTTTTTTAATTTTACCTTACTTGAGCTAAGACTCAAGTGAAGTACAGATGTTATTTATTGCCTTATATACTCAACTCTTTGATCTCACTTAACTTCATGGGATAAAATTGTTCTATTCAAAGTTACCAATGATCCATTAATTGACTAATTTGGTGGATTTTTCATTATTCTTGACCTTTCTGCAGCATTTGACACCGTCAAGCACCCTTTCCTTTCCTACAATCTGTCTTCTCAGTTTCTGTCTCTGTCTTCTTTCCCTTTATCTCTCTTTCTTAGAGACAATCAGGATTAAATGAATTGCCTAGGGTCACAGAGAGATTGTGTGTATGAGGTTCGGTTTGAACTCAGGTCCTCCTGACTTCAGGGTTAGTGCTTTATGTACACACTGTATCACCTCTTTTTTTTTTAATCTCTTGGTTCTCCTTCCTGTTTTATCTCTTTCTCATTATTTTTCTCTTTCATCATATATATTATCCTTCTAACTATGAGTATATTCTAAGGCTCAGTCCTGGGTTTTCTCTTTCTATATTCTGTCATGTGGTGACCTCATTAGCTCTCATGCATCTAATTATCATCTTTAAGGAAATGATTCCAAGATCTACACAGTCAGTCTTAGTCTGTTTTCACCAACTAGCTATTGAATATTTCACGTCAGATGTTGGATGGGCAACCCAAACTCAACATGTCCTAAGCAAAATTCATCTTTCTTTTCATTCCCACCCCTCTTCTGAATGAGTCTATTCCTTTTAAGGTTATCCCCCTATCAGGGTGTTAGAGGATTATCTCCAATGGACAGTGCCATCTCTCCGGTCCTGCCTTTTCTCTGCTTTTTTTTCTTTCCTTGTTTCACATCTTCCTCCCCCTTTTATAAGTAGTCTCCTTCCATCCTTCCTGAGGAGAACTGCCTTTATTTTTTATTGTATTTATAGTCTTAGTATTTAGCAGAGGTATGGTACTTTGTAAGTGCTTAATAACAAAAAATCAACTTGTGATTTAATAAATGTTTGTTGAAGAAAAATTGAGGCTTTGAGAAATTAAATGACTTGCCCATGGCCACACAGCTAGTAAGTATCAGATGTAGGATTCAAAATTAGCTGACTAAAAATCTAACACTTTATTTACTACTCAGGGCAATTAAGACTAACATTCAAGTCAGAATTCAATCTTTGCCAAATGACTTTATTTTTATTAGTTTCTCATTACAATAATGAATAGGACTATCTTGAAGGGTACTTGGACATATACTGAGGAATCTAAGTAGTAAATTGTGCTTTCTGTAGAGTGGATAAACCTGAATTTCTGGAAAAATCTGCTTGCTTAATGGTCAAAATATTGGGAATTCCTCCCCTTTACATTTTGGAGGTCCTCATACTTGCCAACATCCATTTCCCACAATGAAAGTTTTTCAATTTGTATGTTGTACTGCTATTAAAGGAGAAATTTTAAAACAATCAAAGATGTGCTTACTTTCTGACCTGTAGTACTCTAGAGAGCACGCCCCTTTCAATTTATATTCACAGGTAAGGTACTCTTAGGGATGATTATTACAGATTCAAAGTGCTTTGTGGGTCCAAACACTTAATGAGCTCCCACTGGTGTGTTCATTTTTTAATAGCCAGAAAATACAACTAGCTTAAAGACATTTACTAGAGTAAACTAATAAGAAGATTTATGTTTGACCATTTCCATCAAGCCTAAGGTACAGTCTTCCCCAAATCTACACAGCATTGATGAAGACAGTAAGTACAGAGATCACATATGGAGCCCCCATGTGAGAAATCCATATGGAAGTATAATTTACACCTCTGGTGAGGTTTCCTTAAGCTATTCCTCACCAGAACCTCTAATGGACCAGACTTGTAGATGCATTCTTTGACTATGGTATCTACCTCCTCTAGCTTTTTATTTTTCAAAATACATGCAAAGATAATTTTCAACACTCACTCTTGCAAATCCTTGTGTTCCAAATTTTTCTCCCTCCCTTCTATTCACCCTTGTCCCATAGAAAGCAAGTAGTTCTATATAGATTAAACATGGACAGTTCTTCTAAACATATTTCCATATTGATCATGCAGCAAAAGAAAAATCAGATCAAAAGAGGAAAAAAAATTGAGAAAGAAAAAAGCAAGCAACAACAAAAAGGTGAAAATACTATGTTGTGATCCACATTCAGACTACGTAGTCCTCTTTCTGGGTGCAGATGACTCTTTCCATTACTAGTCTATTGGAATTGCCCTGAATCACCTCAATGTTGAAAAGAGTTAAGTCCATCACAGTTTATCATCATATAATCTTCTTGTTGCAGTGTACATCTACTCACTTCACTTAGCATTAGTTCATGTAAATTTCTCCAGGCCTTTCTGAAATCATCTTGCTGATTGTTTCTTATAAAACAACAATATTCCATTACATTCATATATCATAACTTATTTAGCCATTCCCCATCTATTCAATTCCTTGCCACTACAAAAAGGGCTGCTACTAACATTTTTGCACATCTGAGTTCCCTTCTTTCTTGACAGAAATAGGAGACTATTGGTATGAAATTGCATATAGGGCCAGAATTAGTTAACATATGAGTTAGTTTCAATGAACTACTCCCCACCCCCCACCTTATTATTTTTTATTCATTGTTATAAAGAATAGCTCTCCTCTTTGTAGTGGCCAAAAATGGGAAACTGAGTGGATGGCCATCAATTGGAGAATGGCTGAATAAATTGTGGTATATGAATATTGTGGAATATTATTGTTCTGTAAGAAATGACCAGCAGGATGATTTCAGAAAGGCCTGGAGAGACTTACATGAACTGATGCTGAGTGAAATGAGCAGGACCAGGAGATCATTATATACTTCAACAACAATACTATATGATGATCAATTCTGATGGATGTGGGCATCTTCAACAATGAGATGAAACAAATCAGTTCCAAATGAAATGAATCAGCTACACTCAGAGAAAGAACTCTGGGAGATGACTATGAACCACTACATAGAATTCCCAATCCCTCTATTTTTGTCCACCTGCATTTTTTGATTTCCTTCACAGGCCAATTGTATACTATTTTAAAGTCCGATTCTTTTTGTACAGCAAAATTACTGTTTGGACATGTATACATATATTGTATTTAATTTATACTTTAACATATTTAACATGTATTGGTCAATCTGCCATCTGGGGAAAGGGGTGGGAGGAAGGGGGAGAAAAGTTGGAACAAAAGTTTTTGCAACTGTCAATGCTGAAAAATTACCCCTGCATGTATCTTGTAAATAAAAAGCTCTAATAAAAAAAAAAATAAAGAATAGCTCTCTTCTAGGTATGGGGGAAAGGACATACAATACTGGGAAATGAAAATGATAGAAAACATGAAATATCAATAAAATTTTTAATAAAAAAGAAAAAAAGAGAGGTAGGTGATAGAGGTAGAAAGGGATATAGAATTTAAATTTCACTAAAGAAGAAGCGATCTTTACCAGAGTATATTGACTTGGAAATTTAGAAATTTCTGTTTCTAAGTCACTCAGAATCCAGTCAACAAGTCTTTACTGAACACCTACAATATTTCCAGGACAGTGTCCAGTAGAGTCAGGGATATGTAATTATAAGACAAAATCCCTTTCTTCAAGTAGTTTACATTTCATTGAGGGAAAAAAAATCTTAGCAAACATTATCAATCACTCTAATATTTCAGTCACTGGGGTATATTCTGGAGATACAAAAACAAAAATGATACTTATCCTTGACTCTAAAGAATTTACATTTTATTAGGGGAAATGATATATGGTCATAGATCTAGAGGTATAAGGGATGTTAGGTGCCATCTAGTATACCCCACCTCATCATTTTTACAGATGTGAAAACTGAGGTCCAAAGAGGTTAAGCAATTTGCTCAGGTCACACAATGACCTGGGTTTTGAGCCCAAGGACTCTGTCTCTAAAGCCAGTGCTTTTTCTTGATTTTTCTAAGTAAATACATACATACATACATACAGATAGACAGATAGAGAGCTAGCTATACACACACACACATATATATAAATAACATATGTATAAATATGAAATATAAGGTAGTAACTAATTTATATGTATATATGTATATGTGAGGGTGAGGGTATGTGTGTATAAACACACACACACACACACACACACACACACATTTACATGCAGCTACGTGGTGCAGTGGCTAAACCCCTGGATTTGGAATCAAGAAAATTCATCTTCCTGGGTTCATTTCTGGCCTGTGTGACCTTAGCAAGTCACTTAACTCTGTTTGCCATAGTTTCCTCATCTATAAAATGGACTGCAGAAGGAAATGGCAAATTATTCTAATATCCTTGCCAAGAAAATCCCAAATGGGGTCATAAGGAGTCAGACATAACTGAAATGATTCAATAATAATGAAATTAAACATACATACATATGTTTATATACAGAGGGGTGTGTGTGTGTGTGTTTGGATATTGAAAGGATATTGAGAGGAAAGAAACTAGGTAGAGAAACTATTTAGAAAGTTACTGCAGTGGTCTGAATGAGAGGCTATAGAGGCCTGGGCTAGAGTGGTTGCACTGTGAATGGAGATACAGAGATGGGTATGAGAAATGTAATGCAGGTAGAATCAGTAAGACTGGGAAAATGAATGAAAATGAGTTGAGAGAGTATGAAGAGTGAAGGATGACTCTGAGGTTTCAAACTTGGGTGAGTAGAAGGATGGTGATATCTTCACCAAAAATAAGGAAATATGGAGGAGACATGGGTCTCTTCTTTGAAGAAAGAGAACATCTTTTGCTTTATACATGCTAAGTCTAAGACGTCTATAGGAAAATTAGGAGGAAATGTCCAGGAGGCAATGGGTGATGTGAGATTAGAAGTCAGGAAAGGAGATGATGGTGGATTTTTAGATCTAAAAGTCATCGGCAGGGAATTGATATCTGAAAATGTGGAAGCTGATGAGAAAATTGAGAACTGATGAGAGAACTGAGAGTTATAGCCAATTCTTCCCTTTTCCTCATTGTTCATTTCAGATCAGTTGCTATATCATTTCTATTTTATGTAATTTAGGATCATGTTATCAGCACTAGAAATTGTAAATAGTTTTTCTGTAAGAAGCCCTTAAGACTACCCTTAAGGATAGGATTTAGAGATCAAATGAAGATCCATGGATTAAATCCTAAAAAATAGTAGACACTATACAATTCATTATTGCAGATTTAAAACATTTAGTACCTACCAAATATCCAGTAAGACATGACCTAGTGGCTATATGAGAAACTTGCTATCTTTCACAAGAGTACAAATATGCAAACCACAGATCTCAAAATATACTTGAGAATTAAGCTAATAAATCCTACTGTAACTAGTAGAACTACTAATCAAATTACCAATGCATATTACTGATTTATAAAAATTTAAGGATATTTTCAATTAGATATTATCATGTCAAAAACTCATAATTCCTAAGCTATAATCAAACTAGAATTGGGGGTGAGGAGGACTTTTAAACTATATTTAGCAGAACAAATAAAAATAATTTGGGGGAAGGGATAAGGTACATATCCTATCTGATAATGGAGTTGTCTCAAAGATGCTTTGAATGAGCCTACAGAAAATGAGTTTCTATCCCAATCCTTTTACTTGATTAAAAAAACCATAGCTGTTTTATTCACCTGTGTAACTGTCTAAAGAACAAAAGCAAAATAGTAGTATGTCCCAGGATTTTTTCTATCTGAACTTCTTTGAAAAAGATCTGAATGAGATAATTATCATAATTTACATTTTTATAGCACATTGTTTCAATATGCTTTTCAGAGATTTTCTGAGTTCAATCTTCACAACAACCTTGTGAAATCAGTGGTGATATTACAATCTGTATTTATAGATGAGAAAACTGAGGTTTAAGAAGATAAAGTGGATCTTGTGTCATTAACAAATGTTAGTAAGATGCAAGATTTGACCCAAGTCCTTCTGACTGAGACTAGCGCCTATCATTGAAGGATTAGTTGGATTTGGATAAGAAAAGGGAAAAGAAGAAGGCATTATAAGGGACAAAAAGAGAATGAGATAAGGTACCAGCATCACTGAGATTCAGAGGAGGTAGTCAACATTTTAGTTTGAATAATACAAGATTCTCATTAGAAAATGTATGTAGAGAATTGGAAAATGAGGTTGGCAGGGCCTGTAGAATCAGATTATGAAGTATCATGAAATATAGAAGAATTCAGACTCAATGTTTAAATTGCAACACAAGTCTAGAAGAGGCATATAAGATGCATTAAAGAGAATGGGAGTAAGAAGGGAGAATATAGATAGTCAAACTACAATGCTTATAAAGAAAAGTGGAGAAAGCCATCATGATCTAATGGATAAAAGACTTATCTTGGCATTAGATTACCTCTGACACTTACTTTGGGTATCCCATAATTCTTACTGCTCTAGGCAACTCTAAAACTAAGCTACAAAGACTATCTATGTGAGGTGGGAGTTTCTGAATTGAGAGATTATCTACTTCATTTGTCACAGATTTACACTAAAAGAAAGGTAGAAGGAAAATGAGAACAGTCTAAAAATGACTAAGAATTTGAATCAAAGAATGGTGATAAATCAATAAACACTTTTTATAGTACTTAGCATTGGAGATACAAATAAAAACAGTTCCTAACTTCAAGGATTTTACGCGAGAGATAACATATACATAAATCAGCATACAGTTTATGGAAGATAACTTTAAGATGGCAAGAGGTGGCACTTGAGCTGAGTGTTAAAGAAAGTCAGGGATTCTTAAAAATTGAGATTTGGAGAGAGAATTCTAAGGGTAAGAGATAGCCAATGAAAAGAAACAGAGATAAGGAATGAAGTATCGTGTATGAGAAGCATGAATGGTAGTATAAACCAGTATAGCTGGATTGTAGGATTCATAGGAGGGAGTAATACATAAGAAGGAAAACATAAAAAAAAAAAACAGGGTTGTGAAGGATTATTAGTAACTGATCCTACAGGTTATAAGAAGCCTTTGAAGTTTATTGAATAGATATGCTACATGGTCAGTTTCACTTATACAAATGTTCATTTTCCATTCCTTTCATCAACTAATCTGTTCACAAACAAAAGAGGCAAATACCTTATATAGTTAGAGCTTTTGCTACCTTTTTTTCTGAAAGTTTTTAGGGCCCCCTAGTGTTATATATCTATGATGACAACAATTATTCTTTTCAAAGAATTTGGTGAATGAACATAGATATCTTTCTTTTTTTTTTAATTTTTTATTTCATAGCTTTTTATTTAAAAGTTATATGTATGGGTAATTTTACAACATTGACAATTGCCAAACCTTTTGTTCCAATTTTTCTACTCCTTCCTTCTACCCCCTCCCCTAGATCGCAGGATGACTAGTAGGTGTTAAATATATTAGAGTATAAATTAGATACACAATAAGTATACATGACCAAACTATTATTTTGCTGTACAAAAAAGAATCGGACTCTGAAATATTGTACAATTACCCTGTGAAGGAAATCAAAAATGCAGGCAGGCAAAAATATAGGGATTGAGAATTCAATGTAATGGTTCTTAGTCATCTCCCAGAGTATAGATATCTTTCCATAGAATAATAGAGTCCCCCTGGGGAGAGGGGAATCTTGGAGATCATTCAGTTTAGGAGAACATGGCCCACTGTTTTCACCTCTTTCTCTGGAAACCAAAATAAATCAATATTACTACTGGAAGGGGAAGGAATAAGGAAATAAGCATTTATGTAGCATCTACTATATGCAGGAAATGTGCTAAGTGCTTTTACAGATATTCAAGACTTTGGAAAGGAATGTAGACAGCTTTCTTGTAGTAACACTCTGAATTCTCAAATCAAAATACTCTCTTGCTACCACTTCCCTTTGGTACCACTTGTGGTACCCAAGAGGGACCATTTGTTCCTCTATTAAAATGGAAGCTCTTTGAGGGTAGGGATCATATCACTTTGTGATTTTTATTTCCAATAAAGTTCTTGGCACATAGTAAGCATTTAATATGCAGGTTTCTTTATTGATTTACTCTTCTGTCTAACACTGGATTCTTTCCTAACACAACCCCAAAAGGTAGTCATCTGGTCTCTTCAAATACTTTCAATGATAGGCAACTTTTAAGATAGTCTATTACATTATCAGATAATTCTAGCTGTTACTTTCTCTTTATATTAAGTTGAAATTTATAAATTCCACTTGGTAGTTCTATTTTGGTCTTCTGGAGCTACCCAAACAAGTTTATTCTATCTGGTACTTGGAAATAACACTGGTTGGAAGGACAGTCAGTTCTAGGATTGTAGGTAGGGTAAATGAAGGGGAGTGAGTTATCAGAAGCTGCAAAGCTTTGATACCACTGATCAGCCCCTCCTCCTATATATTCCTCCTCCTTGTTTTTGCATCCTTAATATCTCTTCAACCCCAAATTGTTCCTTTTCTGATTCCCCTCTCTCACCAAGTGTAGTCATTCCCCCAGGCTTTGTCCAGGGCCTTTTTCTTTTCTCTTGCTATACAGTCTCTTCTTTGATGATCTCATCAGCTTTCACAAGTTCAATTAATAGTTCTTTTGAAATTAAATTGCATTACTTTATATTTAGCTATTTGTGTATGTTTCATTTTCTATAATAGAAGCTCTATGATGACAGAGAACATTTTATTTTTATATATATATCCAGTGCATTGCACATAGTAGGTGCTTACTGTATTGTACTTACCATGTTCTAATCTGTCCTTTGTATATATTATATTTTAATTTGTATTACATTTGTGTAACAGTACTTTACAAGACTGAGCTTGAGTTTCATTTCCTTCTCTTCCTCTCTCCCTGAAATTCTTCCCCAGTACAGTGCCTTGCACAAAGGAGTCACTTAATAAATGCTGAATTGATTCCAAACAAACATCAGGTATGACCATTTTTCATAGCTTTGGTGGTAATGGAAAAAAGCAGATCTGAAAATGGGAGTTTGACTCCTCTCACACATTTCATATACATGTAAGGATCACAACGCCTTTGATTTTATATTGAAGTATTAAAAGTCTACTATGTACTAAGAATTGTGATTAAAAGGGCAAGAAAAACGTCCCTGGTTTCAAGAATTTTATGTTTTATTTACAATATTGATGGTTAAGAGTGCTGAACTGAGGAATTTATGTTTTAGTTGTGTCTTCAATTGCATTTTAAGCATTTTTAGGAAGGATCATGTTTTAATCTTCTTTTTTTTAGAAATTCCTCCTAATTCTTAGCATACTTCTGGCCCTATGTGGCAGATGTAGAATAAGTAATTGTAGAACAAATAACTGATTTCACAGTCACAAATTATGATCAAGGGAAGAGAAAGGTAAATTTAACTTTACAAAGTAGGCCAGGCAAATTTCCAAGGGGATCACATCTAGACTTCTTTCTTTCTTGGATTCTTCAATAAAGGGCAAATACTTATATGTATGTAGTTTCCTTATAGCCAAAACTCCTTTGGTGAAATGCTTTAGAAATCCACAGGTTCTTCTTGCCTCCCTGCCTCAAATCCTGTCTTCTTTATCTCTTCCTTATCTCTAAAATAAAAATCCAAAATAAACCAAGTGTACATTTTAGTGGAGGAATGCCTTCAGTCAATCAGCAAGTATTTAATATATGCCAGATTCAGTGCTAAGCACTGAGAAAGGGAAAACAAGATTCTGGCTCTCAGGGAGTCTATATTCATCCAGATTCAATCTGTAAATAACTGTGTCTGTATTGCTATCTCTCTCCTTTCTCTGATCTTATATATCTGTATAAGATTCTCATATAGCACATATATTACATATATATTCAACATAGATGAAAGATATTGACAGAGAAAAGACACTTAGAAATGGGAAGAATGGATTGGGAAGGAAAGGTCTCCTTCACAAGGTGAAGGAAGCCAGGAAAGTCAGGAAGGTGAGGAGGAAGAACATTCCAGTATAGGAAAAGACTCGGGAGTCAGAAGATAGTGTCCTATGGGAAGTGTCAAGCAAGCAGGCAGTGTAGCTGGATCATAGACTACCTGCCAAGGTTTAAAAGTGTAAGAAGACTAGAAAGATAGGAAGGATTGCCGTTCTGAAGGGCTTTGAATACCAAACTAAAGATTATATTTGGTTCCCTTTTTTTTTTCTCTTGTGTTTTTCCCTTTTGTTCTGATTTTTCTCTCCCACCATGATTCATAAAAAATCTATTAAAAAAAAATCAATGTATGTGTATAATCAGAGAAATAAAGAAAATAATTTTTAAAAAAGATAAAGAAAAAACCAAACCTTTATATTTGATGCTAGAGGTGGAATTTATGGAGTAGGAAAATGGCAAGCTTTAGGAAGGGCACTTTGACCACTGAGGGGAGGACAGATTGGGGTGAAAGGAAGATTGAGGTAGGCAGGCAAATCCGACCAGAAGGGCTATTTCAGTAGACAAGGTGTAAGAGAACGAGGGCCCGAAGCAGGCTCTGTAAATAGAAAGAATGTACGTAAGAGATGTTTTGGAGATAGAAAGGACAAGACCTGGGATGAGCGTGAGGATGCCCCAAAGGTGGCAAGCCTTCATCATCACGAAGGCCTTCAACAATAACAGGGAAGTTTTGGGAAGAAGGGCAGGCTTGGGGGAAAGACGCGTTCTGTTTCGGACGCGTGAGTTTGAGACGCCTGGCGGGCCTCTCCTTTGAGACGTCAGTGAGACCTCTCGGACCCAGTCCAGAAAAGAACGGGGCACGAGTCCGCAGTGCGCCGAAGGGAGGAGAGGGGAAATGGTCTGACAGGGCTCCTCAAGCTGTGGAAGCTGAACAAAGGTATCTGGGCGCCAGTCCCGGTTCTTTCGCTTCCGCATGGTGCAAGTCTTCTTCTTCCCCCAGGAAAGCGCTCTATTTTAAGGGATTGCTAGGAGAATTAAACGCTCCGTGCCTGACGCTACCTTTAAAACGCGGAGAGCAGAGATATTTTTGTGCTGGGGGAGCTTCCAAACCAGGCCTGTCACAAGCAGCGCCTGGCCTGGGTCCCCCGCTTCCCTCGGGAACAGGGTCTCCACAAGTAATCCTACAACGCAGCAGGAGGCAAACGAGGAAAAAGCCAAACAAACAGAATGGCAGAAAATAGCCCAAACCACGCCCGGGCCGAAGGAACATGTTTATCCCTCCGGAGCAGCGCCCCCACCTCGGAAAGAGCCCGTCACGTGACGCCACTCCCCCCGCCCCCCCGCCCCATTTCTCGTGGCTCCTCCCGCAGCGCCGGCGCTTCTTTCTGCCGCCTTCAAAGTCACAAGACTTTACCGTGGCCTCCTCTCTCGATCCTTCCGCTGGTTCCCGCCCCCCAGCACACTTTTATGCTCACTCTAGTTCTCCTAGACACATTCCCATCCCACAGATAGGTATTCTTAACCTTCTGTGGAGAGTTTATCGCTCGGAGGACGTCCATGGTAAATACCCACAAGTAACCGGGGGGGAGCGGGGAAAGGAGGGGATGGTTCAGCGAGCCGGGGACTCTTTTCTGTGGCGGAGGTCTCCGAGGCTTTTGCAGCACGCGACCCAGGAGGGGAGGGGGAGGGGGGCGCTGTACGGCCAAGATGGCGGCGCCCTGTAGGCTGGAGGAGCTGTGAGAGGTAAACAGCCGAGGGGGAGGAGGCGGTGGGTGAGTATAAGGGTGTCGCTCTTCTCCTCCTCACCGGGGACCCCTGGGACGGCCCGCGCTTGGGAAGGCTTGTCGGGGAGGGTCCTGGCAGGAGAAGGGGGCGCTGGTGCTAGGCGTTTGGGAGCAGGGGGCTTCATTAGCGGCCCCCTCCCTCCTTTCTTTCCTCCTCCTCTCTTTCTCTTCGGGGGCCGGGCCCTGCGGGGACTGGCAGCTCTCAGGAAGCGGGGGGGCGGGCCCCCTGGATTGCTCCTCGGACCCTGCCTGATCCCGGGCCCCCTCATCCCTCAGGCCCGGCGGCCAGGGGGAGCCCTGAGATGATGGGCCCTTTTCCCTGCACCGCCTCCTCTCCACTTCGTGGGGTGATAGTTTCCCCGGGGGGGGGGGGGGGGGGGCGGGGAAACACCACAGCTTCTCTGAGGAGATCGGGGCTCTTGACTCTTTCAAGGGAAGATGAGGGGAAAGAGCCTCTTGGAAGGGTCGAAGAGAGAATGAATGGAGGGAGGTTAAGTGTCCTGTTGCACTTAGTTGAACCTCATTTTCTCTCTTCCTCCTACACTTTGCCTCGGTTGAGATTTATCTTAATTGAGTGCTTTGCACTTTGGGAGCTTCAGCGAATTCACAGGGTTTAAAGCTGGAAGAGACCTTAGAGATCGTCTAGTCTAATCCCTCATTTGTCAAATGAGGAAACTGAGGCCCGAGAGGACAAGTGGTTTTGCCCGTTAATTGATGATGACGTTAAGGTAACTGTCAGAACAAGTAATACTTAAAATGCTATTTGCAGTGACTTCGGACCAACCACAGGTCACCCATTCATTCATTTAAGGGAACAGAGGGTGAAGAGACTGCTTACTGGAGGTAGCTGCTTTATTAAAAAGCATTTTCTTTGCATGCAGTGATAAAGAATTTTACTGTAGTATCAGTGATTCTTTTCTTTTTCTAGTTCCTAAATGTAGCTCATTCATTCCCTCATGTCCATATTTTATTCTTGTCATTCAGAGAAGATGGAGTTATTTAATCTTTTGGATTTCTCTTTCTTTTTTTGGGGGGGGGGGGTTCTTGTCTGTTAACATGAGAAATAGGCTACTCCCTCACCAAAAGCATAAAATGACACTATCATAAACATTGTATTATGTGTTATGTATGTAAGTATGTAATATGTTGAAAACATCCAGTACCTTTTTAACAGGTTAGATCTGGATGCCTCCTTTGCCCAGTCTTTTATTATACTTACTTGTGCACATGTTGGATACCTCCTATTTAGTTATAAGAATGGAGATTGTTTTTTTTCTTCCTTGTATCCCCATTGCCTAGCAGGTCATAGGCACTTTATAATTGTTGACATGAAGTATAAAGAACTTAATGTAGAAAGGTATATATAAATAGTTCAAACTATTTAGCTTCTATAGATAAGTATCCCAGAGAATGTTTTTCTTCAAGACAAAATAAGCTTTTGTGTTGGACTTTTGATAGTCAAGATATATAATTGCTATTATATGAAGTATTTTAATTTGAGATGTTTTATATTTTGTACTCTTGGGATAAACTTGTAGTTTTCCCAATTCAAACACATCCTGACTAAAAAGAATTGTTAATTTCAGGAGGCTACATTAAACCAGAGAACTCTTTGATTTATTCAGTGAACACCTGTGATCCTTAAATTGAACATCCCTAAATAAACCTTGAATATGCAAATGGATAAACTGATTTGGGACTGTGTAGGGAAATATGCTTTTAACAGTCATGCATCAGGCAAATGAGGCTACTCAACACTGAAACATTCTTTGCTATTGCCCTGGGGAGCTACAGAATCTTCTTATAACCACCTGGTGTAAACTTAAGGGGTATTTATAGTAGATATAAATGGAAAATACCACTTTCTCCATACCTACTAAAGTTAATATCTTATACAAAACACAAAACAACTATAGTATGTTATTTCTGAGAAGGCAGATGATGTCAGCTTTTCTTGCTTCATGCATTTCTTGGTGGCATGAAGCACATGGTGTGTTTTAAACCCTTAGTTAAAATGCCTTTGTCAGCTTCCTTAACCTGTTCATTCTAGATTTGAGAGCTCATAAACTGTCTCATCATGTGAATCATTGAACTCTCACTGACATATCAAAACAGAGTTCTGGTATATATGGTGTATTGGTTATGCAGTGTATTACTAGGAAAGCCCCTGATGCTTAAGTGCCTCATTTATGCAGTGAAACTGCACAATTTCATCAGTTAATCAGGGCAAATGAATAACTTAATAGCTTTCCAATAATCCTACAGTGGCAATTTCATGACTTCTTTTTCAGTTTGTATTTTCTTTTTATGTAGGTTAATTTATATAGCATGGTACTTGGATATAAATATTCAAGAAATCTTAGTTTGATTTTCATTCATTCAGCAAACATTTAATAAGAGACTGTTGCATGCAGAGTACTGTGAATGAAGGTTTTTTTTGGTTGTTGTTTTGTTTTTGTTTTTGTTTTTTTTAACTTATCTTAACCTTGGTGTTAGATGGAATCTAACACTATCTCAGATTCCTCTAGGAAATTGCCAAGGTACAATTTTTATTTCCTTGTCACAGTGGACTAAAGCTGTTGTATACTCTTAATAGTGCTCTTTTAAGTGCATATGTACCTGAGAGTCTTAATCCAGTGGCATACTGGAAACCTTGCAATAAAATAAATCAGTTTATTTTTGAAGGTTATTAAGCTGTGTGAACTTGTTGAATCACCTAACCTTTCCTTGGCCTCATCTTTAATAGAAGAGTATTGGACCAAAGAGGTCCCTTTCAGATTCTGTAATTTTAATTTTTTTCTGAAATTGGAACTTTTGCTATTCTTTACACATAGCAATTATCTCCTGATTCCCTGCCTTTTCACAGGCTCCCTTTCATCTTTGATCTATTCTTCCTCCTCATTGCCTGTCTTCCCTGGCTTCCTTCTACTCAGCTCAAACCCTGACTTCTTTAAGAAGCCCTTCCTGGTCAATTTCCATACCACCCCAATGTCTTTTCTTTGAGGTTACTTCCAGTTTATCTTGTCTGTTTCTTCTGTGTACAGTTATTTGCATATTGTTTTTCTCGCCAGAATATGAGCTCTTTGACAACAGGAACTGTTTTGCTTTTTTATCCTTAGCACTTAGTACATTGCAAGACATATAGTAAGTGCTTAATAAATGCTTCTTGAGTTCTTGACTTGAAGTCCCCAATTCTGGCTTGCCCCATCAAAATGCTAATAGATTTATAATATTTAATCTAGACTTTACCTGTTGGTGATATTTTTATATATTTAATAGCTTAGAAAAATTCACTCTTCTGAACTTCTATAAAATCTTGTTGCTTAACTTTTTTTCTTACTAATTTGTGAATTCCTTTTATTCCTTTCTTTAATATATTCTTTTAGTATATTTTTTAAGGGACTGATTGTTTTTTCATAGGAATTAGGAGTATAATTATATGTGAGAAGTGCTTATAAGAATAGTTTCCTTTTTCATACTTAAGTATGCAAAAGTTAATACAATGCAGTTTTTAAAAACCTGAATTAGAAGAGTCATCAGAAGTCATCTTGTCTTTCTTTGGTTTCTGAAAAGTTTTGCCTTTTATGATATACCCTAATTGCCTTTGCTCAAATACCTTAAGTGATGGAGACCATTCCCTCCTAAGGCATCCCATCTCTAATTGTTATGGAATTTCTCTTACTAGGAAGAAATCTGCCTTCCTGTGACTTCTTTCCTCCCTTACTCTCGGGAAGAGTTTATCATAGTTCTGACTTCTGAGGCCAAACAAAAGAAATTGACCCCCAACCTCCACTCTTTTTTCCCCCTCATATAGCTTTTCAAATATTTGAAGAAAGCAATCATCATCTCCTTGAATCTTCTAGGCAAAACATCCCAAAGTTCTTTAATAGCTCCTCATATGGCATGTGTGGTTTTGAGTTCCCCCATCTTTCTGGTTATTTTGTAGCTTGTCAGTGACCTTCCTAAAATCAGATTTCCACAATGAGCCAAAATGTAGCCCAAATGACTTGCTGGACAGAGGTATGTGACTTTCATTTTATATCAAAGGGCACAGAAGCAAAAATGAGCAAATATAGATGTTCCCATTTAAATTGACCTGAAAGCAAGCCTAATCCCAAACGATGTTATATTTGCCAGTTTCCAGTTAATTTTAATAACTATTGGTTATTTCAAGATAATAAAATAAGTAAAAAATTAGCCTTTGTAAACCTCTAGAATCTAAATGCTATTAAGTTAGTAGTCATTGCTAATTGTCAATAAAAATTCACAAAATCATATCCTTTACTCATGTAATCCTGTCTTTTGCTGTATAGGGGTCTCAGTGTCAATAAAAAGCAGAAGAGGGAGTCAAAAGTAAAGAGTGCTTCTGTGTCAGATGAGTGAGGAGGGCATTCATCATTGCATTTCCATATTCTCCTCTTAAAGACATTACTTGGACAAATGCCAGGCATGATAGTTATTCAAACCCATTGGTAAGGGTCTTATAAAGCAAATAGAATGATGATTTAATAATAATCTCATCTTGGGTTTGAGCAACAAGGTGCATTTTCGATGTTCATGTATCAGATCGGGTATAGGAAAAGATAAAAGATAAATAGCAACAGATTTAGGGAAAGGAATGTGTTCAGGCATACTATAATCCATAACTACTTGCTTTGACTTTAGCTGTTCACACAGTGTAATGTAAAGATACAGAAGTGTATTCATGTTATATTATTATAGTCATTTTTAGAAGTAAAGTTTTCTAATGCTTTAGATTAAAGAAGCAAGTATACATTGTACTCCTAATCCATCTTTTTAGTAATAACTTCTGATATAATATTTTTTTAAGATTGGTAAGCTTTGATAAGCATAAATTAATTTCTTGAATGACTAGCATACTGGAAAGTCCCCAATTGGTTTGTAGCTGGCAGCTTTCGTATAAAGATGGCCTATGGACTACCATGACTAAACCATTTTGCTTAAGACCATAGCCTAAAAGATGATATACCCTATCTCTAGCAATTAATTTTTTTGTTATTCTCCTTATTTTTAAACATGGTGCCACTTAAAAATCATATTTTTAATACTGAAGAACTTCAGTGTCTGACTTTGGAGAATAGGATCTGTTTCACAGCTTCTAAATAATTGTCAAATTTTGCAGTACACTGATGAGGAAAACCAATCCATTTTTGGCGTATTTGAATGTTGTACAACAACTCTTCAAGATTTATATAATATTGAGTTTCTTCTTTGTTTGAACCTAAAACCAAGCATTTATCTTAGCATTTCCTGTATCTTGCTTTCAACTCTTTTTCTTTAGTGGTCATTAACCTTGGCACCCATGGTACTTCGCAAGTATATGTTCAACATGCTGA
The DNA here is from genome assembly GCF_902635505.1 of Sarcophilus harrisii. Taxonomy (NCBI): domain Eukaryota; kingdom Metazoa; phylum Chordata; class Mammalia; order Dasyuromorphia; family Dasyuridae; genus Sarcophilus; species Sarcophilus harrisii. The sequence continues at coordinate 484,822,006 of NC_045427.1, read as the reverse complement.
TGAAATGACAAGTTACATTTCTGATCCCATGGATATCCTATAAGATCTCCAGGATTTCTTATGTCTGACTCAGGGAAGACAATGCTAAATAAATCTTTCTTACAATAGTCATTTCTGCCTCTTGAGACAGTTGATTGGAATGTATTTCTGAATTCACAAAATAGGGAGCAAAGCTGTATCTGATTACTGGACTAAAGTGGCATGTATACTGTTGAACCTAGAAATTAGTAAGTTGAAGCTCTCTACTGCCTCTATTAATGTGACCTTGGAAGGTAGTACAGCTGAAGAGACAACACATGACCATAGACTTTGGCAGGTTTAACTAACAGCTGTTTTTCTCCCTGGCAAGTAGTGTTCTCTTTTTTTTTTTTTTTTTTTTCTCTCTTTTTCCTAGATCATTCAGTGCTGTTCAAGATACTTGGTATCATTCAGAATATAATCAGGGCAAATGATAGCATATGCTTTTGCTTTTTTTTGGTTAAAGAAAAATGTGAGGGAACTTTGTACACACTGTGCAACACAAATAACCATAGTATATCCAAATTTGCCTTGGCCTTTAATAAAAATATTAACATAATAGAGTAACTTTATCTTCTTTTCCATTGTATTAATACTTTAACCCATTTCATCAAGTGAATAGCTCTTTAATATTTATATTCAGCAAGAGAGTAGAAACAGTTTTGGGGAAGGATAAAGTTCATATTTATAACTTGTATTTTTATTTGTAAAACCAGTCCCACACTACCTCAAAATGATTTTTTTAAGTACTGTTAACTTTGACAAATAGCTCTTTCTAGGGAAAATATGAAACTTTCTTCCCTGAATCCTGAGAGTTCTAAGGCAGGATTTCCACCTAGAATACTTTTAAGGGCATTTTAGATCCTTTTTTTCAACTGCAGATGATAACTGATAGGTTCAAATTCATAGCTGTTACTTATGCACTTGAAAAATCCAGGGCTATCTCCAGTCATCTTGATCCAGATGGCTCTAGAGGGGAAAGTAAGGCAAGTAACTTGGCACAGCTCTCCCTCAGTTAAATTCCATTCATTTGCATGTCATGGTATCATTTCCTTGTTGTCATGGTCTTCTTTAAGAATGAAGGACAAACAACAATCTCGTAGATAAGAATGTAGAAAAAAACTTTACAAGTTCATACTGTGATGTGGTGGTACATGCCTACAATCCCTAATTTGGGGAAAAGTTGATGTATTATTTGAGCTTAGAATTTTGAGTTGTACTTTCAGCCTACACTAAAGAGAAAACCCAGTTTTTAAAAAAAAATTCATATTAAGGTCACATATGAATAGCTTAGAATTCATATCTACCCTGTGTTCAGATATGAAAACAATCCACTCATGAACCCCAGAAATGAAACCCATATGAGGTTGTTTTGAAAGTGGATAACTTGTTGTTCTTCCCCAATCTATTCCAGCCTCTCCTTTTTTTTTTTTTTTTGGTTTTGCTTTGCTTACATCTTTTATTATAGTTTCATATTTTAAATTATAATATTGTTGTCTTCTAAGTAAAATACAAGTTTCTGAGGGCACAGACAATGTATTACATTGTCTTTTTTTCCCCAAATCCCTAAGATCCAGCTCAGTGTCTTACAGGCAGTCAATAAGGAGTTCAGGGATTCTTCATTTGGAGTTCATGAATTTTTTCTTAAAATCTGTAACTATCCCATTATAATTAGCTTCCTTTATGATTCTTTGTATTTTTTTATGCATTTAAAAACATTTGAGAAGGAGTCTGTAAGCTTTGTTAAACTTCCAAAGCGGTCCATGACACAAAAAAGGTTAAGAACTTCTGAAATAGTTGTTTTCCTGTTGAAGTTAATTTCTATAATTCACCAGTTGAACAAATTGAGTGCTTGTTCTGTTACATACCATGAGGAATTCAAAGATTGGCAACATTTCTGACTTTTGAAATTTATTCTTGTAGAGCAGAATATGAGGAATTCAAAGATTGGCAACATTTCTGACTTTTGAAATTTATTCTTGTAGAGCAGAATAAGGCATTGATTATTATACAGAATGTAATGTGAATATGCATTAAGTGCAATAAGAGGAGGGATGTAAAAATTAAAAGGAAGAAGAGATTGCTAGAAGGAAAAAAAATCAAGAAAAGCTTTGTGGTAAAGATGTCATTTGAGCTAGACCTTAAACGATAGGCAGAAGTTAGAATGTAAAGAACATTTCTAGGTAGAGGAAACTACATTAAGAAAATAAGGAAAGAGCAGAAATTGATAGTGGTGGATAGTTCCAGTAGAAAGTTTTAGGAGAATACGTGGTTAGGATTGTAGGAGAGAAAACTGGAAAAGATTTGGGTGTGGTATATGAATGATCACAATTATCCTTCTGTTGCAAATTTTTTAGGTTGATAATATGGACTGGGAATAAATATAAATTGGGGAATCTATTTGACTCACTAGGCTAAGCAGCTAAGCTTCTTAAAGACTTGAAGTCTTGTATGCTAATCCTAGTTATCTACTAGGTTTAGAGACCTTGGTTTAGGTCCTTCTAATTGTTTGTCTAACCTACTGAAATGGACCTACCCATAGCTTTGTAGAATAATTTCTGCACATAATGTACTAATGGAGAATTGTTCCTTTGATTACCAGAAAATGTCTGTTTAACCTTGATGTACAATCTTTTCTATCAGCTGGATTAATAAAGTTAAATTGGTAAAAGATCAACAGTCTAGTTTTGACTAAGATTGGCTATTTTTTAAATAACTTAGTTGCTTCTAACTTACTGGTCTTCATTGCTAGGTAAATAAAGAATATCATTCGTAGAGCCACACTTTCAGTGGTTTAATTCATATTAAATAAATATACACCAAGTAAGCTTTTGCCCTTCTGCTTCATAGGCTATTTCTGTCCTCCCTGAACTTGCCTTAAGATACCTGCATTACAGTCTGGTGGGTATAGTGCCTCAGTCAAAATCCTCACTCTTCACTGTGCCAGACATCAGAAGTGAGAGCCCCTCAGGGCTTAACTCATTTGGTAAGTGGTGAGATGGGGGAGAGGAGGAGGGGAGAGAAGATAAGTCAGCAATGTGACATGAGAGGACAAAAAATTAATAATCTTAGGAGAAGTAAAATCTAGATCAAAGGAAACATAGGTCCTATTACACTCTACATTTGCAAGACAGTATTTTAAGCTTTAAACAATTTAGACTGTCCTATTTTAGGAAGGTCTAGATTTTGTCCAAAGAAGAATCATAGGAGCATTGAAGGGTCTGGAAAACATGTCATGATGAATGGTTGCAGGAACTCAGAATATTTAGTCTGGATGAGAGGAAACTGGAGGCAAGGAGGGGGGGCACATTAATTGATTTCTACTCTTTAGAAGGCTGTCACTTGAAATTTTAGACTTATTTGAGTAGATGACTTCTAAGGTCCCTTCCAACTCTAATATTCTGTGAGCATATTATATTATAAGATTAGTTTTGTATACTTATGTAGTGTTTTCTTTTTCTTTAGAGATCATGAAAGACACCAGGTTGAGAGCACTGGAAACTGAAGTACTTATTGTCCATAGAACAGGTAGAACATAAATATCTTATGTTTTGTCATTCTCATTTGGGGTAAATGAGGGCAAAATGCTTAATGTCAGTTTTGGCTCAATTCCTCCACTAAGGGGGAGTGTATTTTCCATTTTAGACATTATTTTAGAGTTGACTGTAGTCTTAATGATCTTATATTTGGTCTAATATTGCTGACCATTTTAGTAAGAGTGTCATCTGTAGCAGAATAGTGTGTATATATTTTGAGGAGCTGAGAAGGAAAGTTGTATTTGGCATGAATATTCATGCTGTTAATTAGCTAATATAAGTCATTCTGTATTGTTAATGTTGTGACATTTATTACCTTCATATAAGTAAGCTCTGGTGGATAGTGATGAACTTATGAGGTAATAAGCTTGTTATTACCTTAGTAATTTCTGCTCTTTATATATATTTTGTAGATTGTAGACTAAGAAAAGTGCTGTGGTACAGTGAAAAGAACACTGGATTTTGAGATAGATTATAGGATCAGATGTTATCTCTTAGTACTAGTTAGATCTTTCCAGGCCTCAGTTTCCTCATTTGTAAAATGAAGAGATTGGGCTAGATGGCATCTGAGATCTTTTCTACCTTAAAATTTGTGATCCTATGAAAATCTTTGTTTTTGAGTAGTTTTCAGTTATGTTTGCTTCTTCGTGACTCCATTTGGTATTTTTTTGTTTGTTTTGTTTTTTGACAAAGATACTGGAGTGCTTTACATTTCCTTCTCATTTTACAGATGAGGAAACTAAGATAAATAGGGTTAAGTGATTTCCTAGAAAGTGTCTGTCTCCAGATTTGAACTCAGGAAGTTGAGTCTTCCTGACTCTAGGCTGGCATTCTATCCACTATGACACCTAGTTGCCCCCTGTGAAAATAGATGAAAACATTTCACTTTTTTGTCAAAGAAACTTCCCTAAGTTTTGTCATTTCCATTTTCAAGCCTCCTATTTTTCTGTGATTCAAAAAAAGACATTTTCTACTAGTTGAGACTGATGCTCACAAACAGATTGGCTACAAAGTGTTGAATTTGTCAGTCAGAGAAATTCTTGAAATCATTATATAGCTGTGGAGAGGCTGAAGTCTAAATCAATGAAGAGAGAGTTCATAACAACAAAATCACAAATTTTTAAGTATTAAGAATGCTAATAGAAATTGTATCTGAATATTCAACAAGATGACAAATAACTAACTTAAAACTCAATCCATTTTTCCATTTAATTTACAGAGAACATTTGGCCCAAATGCTTTAATTTTTAGCTTTAATTCTTTTGGAATGGGAAAAATCAGATTTCTAAAAATTGAATGAAAAAGCACCAAAAAGAAATTCATTAACAAATTTGTATTTGGATACCAGCTATGTATCTAGTTAGATATCATAGGGACGAGTTTATATGGAAAATAGTTTCTAACTTTTAGTTTGCAATTTGAATAGGTAAACAAGATAAATAGCCACCCACCCATATCCACACAAAAAAGTACATAGTAAACTGCATTATATAATAGCAAATGGAGAATCAGACAATAAATGTTTTATAAAAGTGTAAAATGGTTGTGATGGAGTGCATTGTAGGGAAAGCAGTTGAAGGAGGGCTTTGAGAATGAGATAGAAAGCGGATATATTTAAAATAATAGTTAACATTTATTTAGTAGTTTAAGGTTTGCAAAGAGGATATATTAAAAATAGTGCTTTAAAATTTGCAAAACACAAATATCTCATTTCATTAAAATTTATCTAAAATGATTCAGTTTTTCTTGTGCAGTAAAATAACTATATGGATATGTATACATGTATTGGATTTAACATATATTTTAACATGTATTGGAATACCTGCCATCTAAGGAAGGGGGTGGGGGAAAGAGGGAAAATTTTGGAACAGAAGGTTTTGCAAAAGTCAGTGTTGAAAAATTACCCATGCATATGTTTTGTAAATAAATAGCTATAAAAAAAATTATCTAAAATCAGTTTCTAATTAGAAAACTTCTATGAGTAGGAAGCTTAGTTACATTTGACTTTTTAACCTAGCTATTGATCTTTCAGGAGCAAAAAGGAACATTTTGAAAGAAATTAAGTGACATAAAAAACTTTATAGACAACAGGAGTTGTATTTGTTTATCTTTTTAGAACTGATTTAAACACCTCCCTTAAGCAGAACTTCTACCCTACTTTTAACTTTACCTTCCTTCTCTTAAAGTTTGGGTGGAGTTATTTCTTTTCTAGTCTATATTATATATGTGGGGCAACATATGTTAGTACAATGAAGATCAGTAAAATATCCTAGTTATTTTTATATATACAAGTGTTAGCTGGGGCTAAGTGTTAGATAATGCACATGATCTTCACATCTTTTTTACTCAGGGCTTAAAAATAAGATCTGAACCTAAGTGCAAGGGACCTGTTCCTGTAGACATTGTGAATATGTAGTAGATGGGGGCTACTTGAGTTGAACAGAATGCTGTAATTAGATGAGCTAAGTGTTCAGAAATAATAATGTAACATTGTCAGATTTTCCAAGTTAATCACTTACCTGCAACTTTGACTACTCACTTAAAGTGTACCTAAAATATTTTTAACACTGTTTTCAGATATGTAAACACATTACTAACTTAGAATGTAGACTTTTGGCTTCCCCTGTATTCTACCTCCAAGTTGGTGTTCTCAAACAGCTGAGAGAAGTTTATTGATCTGAAAGAATATTTCATATACATACATACACACATATTTCTTGATTTACTGTTGAGTTATTCATGATATATAACCATTTTCTTTTGAACTACTAGCATCTTATTATTTAATTATAAGTGGCTAAGAGTACAAGTGTCATTGTATTTGGGTACTAGACTTTAGTATCCTTCAATTATGGAATTCTTAAACAAATAGGTAAAAATCTTGATCAAGTCACAAGTTACTTGTTATGTTGTCTTTTTTTCAATCTCTGAGACTTAGCATATATACTCAGTAGCTATGAGAAGAATATTAAAATATAATAAAGTCCTTCATTTCCAGGGGTATAAATATTATTTTAAAAATAAATAATTATTGTTTGTGGGGTTTAATGGGATGGGCATCCTGTTTAGAGTCTAAAGACCTTCCATTTTCTGTAATTGAGTCTCAACTTTCCTTTTCTGTAAAATAAAAGGTTTGGACTATATGACCCATAAAGTGCTTTTCATTTTTAAAATCCTTCAAGTCTATAGTCATCAGGTTTTAAGTTTAAAGCCCTTGAAATACCAGGCTTTTTTGTATGATCTGTGAATTACAGATTCTTGTGTGACCAGGGCATTTACCAATCAGCTTTTTGAAATATTGTATGCTTTTGACTTCACAGGGAAATTCAGCTGATTTTTATACTAGTTTTTTATTAAGACAGAAAAGAAAATTCACCTTTTTCCTTGGTTACTATACTCTGTAAGTATTTTGGACATAAAAGTTTTATTGGCTGGCTTTGTTTACTTTATTGAAATGCTCAGCAGATGTTCTGCTTTTAAAGTTAGTATCTGAGAATGCAGAAATGGGACCAAAACCAAAAAAAGCATTGTATTCTTTTAGGGTATTCAGCAATGTAAATCCGTGTTTGTAGTATTTAGAATCAGAGATGCATCAAGTTTAGATATTTATGCTTTGAAAAATTTGAAGGCTAGGAAAATCTTCTGATTTAGTTATATTTTGGGACTAGTTAGCAAGGATTAGATGTCTAAGATTATCTGGCATTCTTAAGCTTCATTTCTAAAAGTTTTTTATCCAAATTTCAGTAATCTTTGAACCATTACTTAAGATACTTTGAAATGACTATTACGTGGCACAGCATTTATCCCTGGCAACTAAACATGCAGGCTTATAAATGCTTTACCCTCAAAATTGAATATTATGATGATGAAGATCTTGTTTCTTTTTTGAGTAAATCTCAGGATTATTTTCCAGTTAATGTACTATGGTTCCTTGATTTGATAGTATCCATTGGTTTGCTCAGTGCTGTTTGTATTGTAATTCTATCATCCTTAAATTAAATTTGAGGACATCTTTTTTATATGAGAAATCAAAAGGAAATGCTGTCAATTTCTTCTGAATATGTTCACTCCTAAAGCACAGAGAAACATTAGCAAAACCCTAAACAAAGATGGCAAGCATCCAGTTATCTTGCCTACTATAGTCAAGGCTAACTGATTTGAACTACCCAGTTTGTTTCTAAGTTTGTAGATTTTTTTTTTTTTAATTAAAAACTGATCTCTTCATGCTTTACCCAAGTGCTTGTTTTGGTGAAAGCAAAAATAAGTCCCCATTTCAGAAATTTCTAGAAGACTTGAGTAAGATTTTTTTTTTCCTTGGCTCCTGAATTATGCCTTTTTGGCAACTCTTTCCAAGTCTCCTGTGTAACATTTCAGAATAGAAATGAATGACCTAGAAGTTATGTAAGTCTTGTACTCCATTTATAATGGAGTTATTGCTTTTTTAGAACCATTTCTGCAATGGAGTCTTAAAAAAATTGATTAAATAATTCAATGATTTAAGGCTTTGTGATTACTGTTTCTAGGTGGGTTTACATTTCTTCCCATATCTTGATTGTAGTCATGAACACATCTAAATATTTTAATTGACTTTTTGGCTTCTAAGCTTTTTTTTTTTTTTTCCAGAGGAGCAAACCAATGAGTGTCACAAGGTTTTTGCTTAAAAATTTAAAGAATTTGGGCTCTTGGATTAACATCATTGCAATGGAATACTACATTAGTTGCAGTAATTACAACTGACTGTTTTACAACTTAACGTTAGAATCAGATGATGTTGAAAGCAACTTACTTGTTAACATTTTAGCCATTTACTCTTGGCTAATTAGAATCATTGCAACATATGGTGGCTATATTTTTATTATTAACAAACCTGTATGAGATGAAATAATTGGTACCAGACAACTTTAAAGATTAAAGCAGGCATGTATGATTATAGATATTTGTGGTGACTCCTATAATATGTGTCTTTTATGTGTTCTACTTTTGATAAGGTATGAATGTTGAGATTTTTTCACCTTCTTGTCTTGTCTCCTTTGTCCAGCAACAGATGTGTTTTGAAAGGACTGAAGAGGTTTAAGGGAGGGAAATATGAAGTGTGAAAAAAATGTGTAGACTCAGTTAATTTGAAACTATGGTCTCAGTAGCATTAGTGTTCTAATCAATAGTGAACCCAAGCACAGATGCTAAAATAGATATTAAAGGAAAATTTGTTGTTGTTGTTCAGTCATTTATCAGTATTTTCAAATGATTTATGACCCCATTTTGAGGTTTTCTTGGTAAAGAAAGTAGAGTGGTTAGCCATTTTCTATTCTAGCTCATTTTCATATGCGGAAATTGAAGCAAATAGGATTAAGTTACTTGTCTAAGGCACATGACTCTTAAGTGTCTGTGACTGTATTTGAACTCAGGAACATAAGTCTTCCTGACTCTAATCCCAATATTCTATCCACTTCTATTAATTGTCCAAGGGGAAATTTGTTCATTTATAAATTTCTTTTGTCAGTAACTCACTATTCTAACACTTATGGTGTTTTTAGTTATTTCATTAACTAGAATTAATAATTTGGTCATAAAATCGACAAGAATGAAATCACATAGACCTTAGTGTCATGTGAAAAAGTGATTATAGTTTTTCTCTTCTCTACTTTGTGTTTTAATAATCATTTGGGAATGTGGAGCTAGTGGGCAGTGGTACTGTTACATATGAATAGTTTTCTTTTTTTTTCCCCAGTCTGGTAGAGGCACAAATGAAGAACCTGTGGAAATTTTAATGTGTGTACCAAAACTAGCAAGAGCACATACATATAAGATAATGGCACAGCAAGCAAATATTAGTGAACTCCTCTCCATGCTGGATTCCTCAGCTCTGGGTGTGTTAGATGACATAACAACTGTCTTTAAAGAGAATCTCAATTCTGGTAAGTAACCAATGTGAATAGTAAAATTTTTTGTTTATTCCCAGATTCATTTTTTAGCGCTAATCTGGAGAAAACACCCTATCTCTAAAATCTCTATTATAAACTTAGGATCTTTATGGATTTAGGCTATGGGGGAAAACAATTAGGTACTTACTCAATTCAGAGTTTAAAAAAACTAGAAATTGGTTTATGACCCGAATTGAAGTAGGATAAATTTCATACAATTTTAGATGATAACTTGCCACAAAGTTATTCATACAACTTAAATATAGACTAGAGCATATTTCACATTGGAAGATATTGAAATATGTATTTAAGGTATTTAATAAAGAAAGCCATATTTAAATCATATTTCTGTTTATTTAGACCGTGGTCCTATGCTTGTAAACACATTGGTGGATTATTATCTGGAAACCAATTCTCAACAGGTATTACGCATCTTGACTACATTGCAAGAGCCTCATGATAAGGTAATTTCTTCATATTTGATAGTAGAACATTGATGAAATTATAAAATAATGATGTAATTTTTAGATGGCACAGTGGATTGAGTGCTGGGCCTGGAATCAGGAAGACTTGAGTTCAAATCCAGTCTCTGATACATACCAGCCATACAACCATGGACAAATCACTTAAGTTCTTTTTGCCTCAGTTTTCTTATCTGTAAAATAGGGATGATAATTATAACATCCACCTCCCAAGGTTGTTTTGAGGCTCAAATGGGATAATAATTGTAAAGCACCTTAGCACAAGGTCTGACATGTAATAAGTGCTATATAAATGTTTGTTGCTATTATTGTCATCGTTATTGTATTCAGTACATTAAATGTTTCACATTAGGCATATCACAAAGCTCTGCAACTTATGTCCAATATAACTACCTTTAAGAATAACTTTTTAATGTAAATTTATCAAAAAGTTGTCTAAAAGCATTTAAAATGCACTATAGACTTTGCTATTTGGAGGAATCTTGTAAATCTTCTGTGAAGAATAAATCATCTTGTTTGTAAATTCAATTTTTCATAATTTTGTATGCAAAGATTCTTATCTGAGAAAAATTTATAAATGCATTAAATCTGTGAAGTCATTTGTTAAACCTAGTGCCAAAGGATAGGATAGCAAAGGAGGATTTTGCTATATCAATACCTATTTCCCCTTTCTTTGGTTGGGAGAATATAAAAATCTTTTTTGTATTCATAAAATTTGGAACTTTGTGATTTGGAGTGTGTGAATACTTTATAATTCTTTCTAAAGAATTCTAATAATGTGCTACTTGTGTCAGTTTTTGCTGGAGAAATTTTATATTTTTGTCATTTTTGTTTATTCTGATTCATGATGCTTGTTTGGGGTTAAAATATGAGATAGGTCCCCAAAATAAAAGTCAAAGAAAAAAATACTTTTAATCATGACTCTGTTGTGGTCTCTTCTCTCTCTGTCTCTGTCTCTCTCTTTCTTTTTTTTGTCTTTTTCAGCTTTTGCATCAAAAAGCAAGTTAGAATGATTTAGACACTTGAAGACTGCAAATAAGAACCCATCCTTTTCTAATAGTGTTACATGTATTAGTTCTTGCCTAAATGAATAAAATAAACTGTCTTTTCCATTTTTAGCACCTCATGGACAAAATTAATGAATATGTGGGCAAAGCTGCTACTCGTTTACCTGTCCTCTCCTTACTGGGGCATGTCATAAGACTGCAACCCCCGTGGAAGCATAAGCTCTCTCAAGCGCCTCTCTTGCCTTCTTTGCTTAAGTGTCTCAAGGTAGGCATTCTGAAGATTTGAATAATTTGTTTGATGAGCTTAGTTTCTGAAATACTGAACTCTCTGGAACCAGTGAGCTTGTTAATTATAATAAGTAAGGAAGGCAATGTAGTTGAAAGCCTTCTGGAGTTGGTCAGAATTTGATCTTCGTTCCATTTCTGTTATTGGTGAAACAAGTCTTTCACCTCCATAAACTTTAACTGTATAAAGGCAATATCTGTCTTACTTATTTCAAGGGACTTTTCAGTTTAAATAAAAATGCATAAAGTAAACCATAAAGTGCTATAAAATAAGTTTTTATTTTAAACCAGACCTGCTCTTTAAGATTCAACAGTTTTGTTCAGGTATCCTATAATATATGACTTGTGCTCATTGAATTTTTTGATACCTGGAATACTATGGATGTTTGATATCTGTTACAGTAAAATACAGTACAGTAAAACTTATTAGGTACCGCTGTTCAAAAGTGTATAACTTTAAGACAGTTTTTAAACTATATACTCTTTAAATTGTTAAAAATTGGCTGGTTAGTCTATTTTTTTCCTTGTATTAAAATAACACTTTTATTTAGATGCTCTGTTGAGTTAACTATAAAATAGTTTAAACCTTATTATAGTGTTTGCTGTATATTCAAAACTTGGTTAATTATCCATGCTTTATTTTTATTCACATCTGTTAATGGCATGACTTGATGAATTTTATCATATCTTCTTAGATACACAAAGAAGCATTTTGTAACCTACATAGGACTGTGGAAAAACATATTAATATCTCTCTGATAATAGAAGACTTAGAGGCTTTAGATGAGACATTGTGGTATAGTACAAGAGCCAGGGATTTGGAATCAGAAGATCTAGATTTGAATCCTAGCTTTATCACTGCTTATTGGTCATGAACACTCACTTAACCTTCCTGGGTCTCAGTTTCTTATCTGTAAAATAAAGGATTGGTACTAAGTGATCTCTGAGCTCTGGATCCCTGGTTCTCTGTATTTGTGATTCTATGAATAAAAGCTACAGATTTTTTAAATGCCATTCAAGGGACAGGTAGATGGTGCAGTGAATAGAGCTCAGGAAAATCTGTGTTCAAATCCAGCCTCCAATACTTAACGCTGTGTGACTCTGGGCAAGTCATCTAACCCGTTGTCTCACCAAAACAAAACAAAGCAAAATGCAATTCAGGATTTTTTAGTATGATAGAGAACTTTAGAGTTCTTAGTCTTGAACTGATATCCTTTTATCTAACATTGTTTCTTGAATATTTAGCTTCAGTTACTTGGCAAAGCTTCAGTTATTTGGCAAATCATTTATGTCATAATCATATCTCATTTGAGACCCAGTGACTCTGGATTCATTTCTTGTGAGTTCAGTTAAGTACTACTCTCTTCTGAGTTATTTGGCGACATAAGAAAACCATAAATTTTTTTTTTTTCCAGAGGTAGCCTTATTCTCCTAATTTACTTTTTTGTGTCTTGATTGGTTTCTTCTTAGATGATCTTCTAATTCAATAGTCTTTTAAATAGAAAAAGTATTTTTTCCATAGTGATGAAGGACTTGGTTACGAATGGTAACATTTGCCATTACCAGAGAATGTATAGTAAAAATACTTCTGCATAGATTAAGATTTCACTGACTAGGAACTAAGATATGTGGACCAACCCTGAGAACAACATATAATCTAGTTGATATAACATTGGAAAGATTTTCTGGTGAAAAGCAAGTTTTTATGTTTTCAGCTGAATATCATAAATTTATCTTGAGGAGTTAGAAATTGAAATTCACTATATGATATTGCCACATATCCTAAAAGTGTGTGGTGAGAACTTTTAAAAGATTGATTAACATGAAGCTATTAAAAAGTTACTTATGTTGAGTCTCTTTTGAGTTTATCTCCAAATCCTTAAGGAAAAGTTTCAAAGCTAATAATGAATGACCTTTTGGTATGAGGCTCATTCATTTAGATTTTCATCAGTAAGTATGTAGTGCTGATGCTAATCTTATTTCTGGCAGGTTGTCTTCACTCTTCTCACTTGGCTTTTCCTCTCTGCAGACTGATACAGATGTAGTAATACTCACAACAGGAGTTTTAGTCTTAATAACCATGCTGCCAATGATTCCACAGTCAGGCAAACAATACCTTCATGACTTCTTTGATGTTTTTGGCCGTCTTTCATCATGGTGCCTGAAGAATCCAGGTAAGATTCTTGCTGAATTGCATATATCAGACACTAGGTGGAGCATATGAGTTTTTTTTGCTTGTTATTCTAGGTAAATAGGCCCTCATCCTAATTGGTGTGAGCTCAATTTGAGTGATTTACAAATTCTCTGGAAATTAGCTATACATACATATGTGATAAGCAACTGAGAGACACCCCGTCTTTTAGTATTCTTTACTCCAGAAAGGTTAAATGTCAGAGTAGAATAGTTTGTGGTACAGCATAAGATACTTCATTTTATTAGTAGTTGACTAGGTATAATAGACAAACCTGGGAGCAGAAGCTGTCTTTTGATCTCCAGCACTTAGCATAGTGCCTGCTACAGTTAAGTACTAAATAAATGTTCATTGATCTGATTTGACAATATAAGCCATTAATTACAAAATGAAATTGAGATTACTGTAGATTTTTGTATCAGAGACCCAGCTCTGAGCCTTTTTGGTGTTTTAGCCTCTTGGAACAAATTCTGCCTTCTAATACTAAGGAATATTTATTTGTATATATATATATATTTGTATATATAGAGAAAACAGGGAGAAATTATATGTACTCATTAATCTAGTTTCAAGAGCTACAGAAAATTCTACTTATCTACAGGTAGCACAACTCCATCAAAGTGACTCATAAGTTTATGAGTATGTGATAAATTCTTAGTCTTCTGCCATTCTCACTGTGAGACATTAGCATTGCAGTGATAGAATGTGTAACATTTTTTGAATTTGCATACTGTAATTTTCTATACAAGAATAGAATTTTTTTCCCCACAGCTAAACATGTGGAAAACAGCTATCATGATGCCAGCTGTTTTTTATTAGTGGAATATTTCTTTGAAGTTGGGAATCATTATTTTGTGTAATTTGCCCCCTTTTATGGAAGTCTCAACACTTATGGTTCAGCAAGATTTTCTTACAAATGTGTAGATTTTCTGCTCATGTGCCCTACTATTAGTATTTTCTAAAGAGTCTAATTTCTTTAGGTCATGTGACAGAAATTTATCTCGTCCATCTTCATGCCAGTGTTTATGCTCTCTTTCATCGCCTTTATGGAATGTACCCATGCAACTTTGTCTCCTTTCTACGTTCTCACTACAGTATGAAGGAAAACTTGGAGACCTTTGAAGAAGTGGTAAAGGTAAAGCATAGTTTACTGGTCTTTTTATTGTTGCTATTCAGTTTTGGTCGTGCCCTACTCTTTGTGATCTCATTTTTCGAGTTTTCTTGGCAAAAATACTGGAATAGTTGCCATTTTCTTTTTCAACTCACTTTACAATTCAGACACTGAGGCAAACAGAATTACCTGATTTGTCCAGAGTCACATAGCTAGTAGATGTCTGAGGTTGTATTTGAACTCATGAAGATAAATCTTCTCGACTCCAGTCTTGGCACTCGGTTCACTAGACCATCTAGCTGCTAGGTTTACTTAGATAAAATAAATTTATGTAACTTTGATCTTCAACTGTGGCCCATTCTACTCAAATGATAGAAATACTTTTGAAAAGAAGTATGTGGGGCTATATTGCTTAAAGAAGAGTCTAAGTTTTCTGTACTTAAAAATTCTCCTAAAATTGACTACCCAAAGTTAGATTTTTTTTTTCTGACATGAAAGTATCGAAATTATCAATCTTTTTTTTTTTTTTTTTTAAGCCAATGATGGAACATGTTCGAATTCATCCAGAATTAGTGACTGGATCCAAGGACCATGAACTAGACCCACGCAGGTATTGGAAATTTAAGCTAACTGACAACAAACATTTAAAATAGTCTTTTGGAAATTGAAAACATTTTTGGCAATAAAATCCTTTGGGTTATTTGTGGAATTTCTTTTCCTTTAATTAGTGGATATTATTGTCATGCTAATATCCCAGAACTTTGGAATATTAGGAAGAAAATTTTTATTCCCAATAAAGTCTTACTATTTGGAGAACTTTACAAAGATGGGGTAAACTATATTTTAGCTAGTTTCCTAGAGTCAACATTTTCCACATTAAGGATGAATTGGGAGAAGCTTCAGGCTTTGATATGAAGACTTAGATTTACCACCTGGTGTTGCTGGTTAGGAGTTTCCAAGTCTCCCTGTTTGCTGCTTTGATAAGCAGTCTCCTATGGTGAACTCCAATCAATGAAGCATCCTTTAAAAAACTGTATTTTATGCATATTCCTAAGCTTTTGAAAATGGAATCAGCTTAATATGGTTCTTTTTAAGCTAGTGAGAATCAGATTTGCAGAACAAATATGTAGTTCTTAATATGCTTCCAAATCTGAGTTGGTTCAAACTTGTATTTCATGATTTTCAATTCCCTTGTTACAGGTGGAAGAGATTAGAAACTCATGATGTTGTAATAGAATGTGCCAAAATTTCTCTGGACCCCACTGAAGCCTCATATGAAGATGGCTATTCTGTGTCTCAGCAGATCTCAACACGCTTTCATCATCGTCCAACTGATGCCATCGCCAGCCCTTATGTTGACACACAGAATAGCTATGGTAAAAAGAGAGAGAATTCTAGGACTTATCTACTTTAAAACTTTTTTCTCCAGAAAACATTTTACTCCTGCTGGTGATTTAATTTTTTTTCTCTGGGATAAGAGTTATCAAAGACTTGGGCATTTTTTTTCCCAAAATTTCTAATTCAAATTCTAATCCCAGCTTTTTAAATCTCTTCACTTAATGCCATGTTAATGGTTTGTAGCACTTGAATTTCAGGATCTTATGTTTGGATCTTTACATGGCAGCCTAGCAGGGATATACCAGATACAGAAATAATATCTTAGACTATATAAAGAAAAAATGTTTAAATGTAAAAACATCTTTGTTCTGGCTTACAAGGGAATATTTATTACTTGCCAAACACTTTTGTACAGTTATCCAGAATAAAGAAGGATCTACTTTCCTATGGAATTAATGTACCTGATATAGGATATCAATCCAGGTATCAACCTGTAGAAAGTTTATTAAACCATAAATTTATACCATCACACTAATTAAAACTGCCTTCCACATTAGACTCATAAAAAGAATCCTGAAAGTTTAACTGAAACGAATACCATTAACTCTCATTTATAAAATCTCTTTCAAGAACCTTTTAAATATTAGGCAGAAAATATTAGCAGTTTGTCTCTGAGATAATAGGACCTTTGTAGAGATAGAGAATTGGATGGTTTAAGAGAATCATGTTCAGTTGAAGTGATCTAAAACCAATTATTAATCCCATGTATGTCTTTCATTTTAGGGAATGCTACTTCTACCCCTTATTCCACTCCTCGGCTGGCGTTGTTAAACACGCCAGGGCAGCTACCTCAGGTTCTGAGTTTCTCATCAACACGGCTGTCAACTGAGCCGACACAAGTATGGTGCCTATTCTCTATCTTTCTTTGTATTGAAACAGGTTCATTTGGGTTAGAAGTTTAGTGTATGAATAAGATATTTCACCAATATCAAAAATTATTCTTAAGATATATTAAGGTATAAATATGGTATAAATATCTAATTTTGCTCTTGTTAGTTTTGGCAATTAAAAATCCACCAATGCTACTTTGATTGAGTTGCCTTAGTACCAATGTGCTTTTTGAATTTTAACTACTCTTTCTTGTTCATGTCAAGGTTACCTGATGCTATTAGAAGCATAGACAATATTTTAAGAAACACATGATAAGCCCAGAATACCTTTGGATTTGCTACTTCTTCACCATAGTTATCTAATGTTACTAAATTTCTAGGCTACTATATGGAGCCCCTCTGCAGTCTGTGGTATGACCACTCCTCCAACCTCACCTGGAAATGTCCCACCTGAGTTGTCACACCCTTATAGCAAAGTCTTTGGTACACCTGGTATGTATATCTGAGACAATTTTTTTAAATAAGTTAGTAAAAGCTAACTTTATAAATACCTAATATGCTTAGCTTTGCTGTAGATTTGAGAAGTGAATCTCTAGACATTGGTAAAGTAAGCTATTGGGGTTTTCAAAGCATGTAAACTGAACTTCCAAATGTGATGACTGCTGACAGGCATTCCCAAAAGAAGAATTGAATAATAAAAGTTTAACTGTGGGGTAATAGTTGAAGCTACAAATAATTAGAAGTTCACATAAGTAATTTAGCAAAGGATTCATATCTCTTCCATGCTTATCTTTTGATCAGGTGGGAAAGGAACTCCTTTGGGAACACCAGCAACCTCCCCTCCTCCTCCCTGCCATTCAGATGACTACGTGCACATTTCACCCCCTCAGGCTATAGTCATGCCCCCCAAGAAGGTAAATGCCAGGCTTGCCTAGCTGCCATCTTTTTCTCCTGCCTAATCATGAGGAGTTGCTTTTAACTTGATTTTATAAAGCCTAATTATACCAAATATGACTTTGGCCTGATATTTTGTCAGTTTTGAGTCAAGGTAACTAGGCTGATCTTTGCGTAATAATTCTATGCCTAATTATATGGTATAATTATGGATTCTATTCTCAAAACATCAGTGAGTATATACATAAACTTATTCTCTGTTGAAAATGTCCTTTTTTTGTTGTTGTTCCAGGAGGACAGACTGGATTCTGTGAGACCATGTCTACACAGACAACATCATCTTCCTAATGATAGAGGATTAGGTAAAATTTATTATTCAGCAGTGGTAGATTTCACAATCTGTTTTCCCTCTATTGAAACAAACCAGATCCTTCAGGGGCATACCTTTAAAAATTATAAGGGTTTGGACTGGGACAAGTGAAAAGCACATGAAATTTTGAAATAATTTGCAACAATGCATTTTTAGGGACCCTGGATAGTAAGTTAAAAGAAATCAGCTCTAACTTGTCTAGTCTAAGCTTTGTTTTTCAAGCACTTATAATGAACTGTTTTAAGTAGTTTCATGAACAGAGCTGCATGGATGCCTTTTCTCTTACCTCTCATGAAAATTTAATCTTAGTTTATTTCATTTAGCGTTGAATCACTAATTTTGAAAACTGTAACTAGATCATTATTAAAGTTCTTAGCAGTCTGCAGAGGGAGCTCTGGAGAGATTAGCTCCAGAGTGAGTATTTTCTCATTTTCTCAAACAGGTGGGATAAAGGTTACAAATCCTCAGTTGTCTTATATTGGGGGGTAAGGGTGGGGGAGGGGAGAAGTGGGCTTATAGTTGTAAATGTTGTTATCTTTGTAAACTAATTTGTCCATTTTCTCTTTAGAAGAAACATCTGACAATAAGAGTTCTGTCACTTTAAGTGATCTTCCAGAGTTTTTAGGTGATTTAGCCTCTGAAGAAGATAGTGTTGAGAAAGATAAGGAAGAAGGTAATGCATATAGAATTCTAGTATTTCAGCTACTTAAATGGCAAAATTTAAATGGCATTATTCTGTCATAAAATTGCTTTAATATCAATGTATATGTCCACTTAATTTTCTCTCAGAAAAAAGACATTTTATTTCAGATTTCCTACTAGGTAATTTAATACCAGTCTCCCATTTTGAGCCATCCATAAACACTCTAAATTGTAGCATACACCCTAAAAATTGCCCAGTCGTACGCTCAATTGAACTCTGGGTTTTCTTCTTTCCTCTTTTCCTGTTAGCTGCAATATCAAAGGAACTTTCTGAGATCACTACAGCAGATACTGAGCCTGTGGTGCCTCGAGGAGGATTTGACTCTCCTTTCTATCGAGACAGTCTCCCATGTTCTCAGAGGAAGTCCCATTCAACATCTTCTAACACTCAAGGTCCTAGTGTGAGCACTGAACTTCTAACTTCCTCTCTGGACAAGCTTGGGCCTGACACACCAAAGCAAGCCTTTACACCCATAGATCGGCCTTGTGGGTGTGACAATGAAAGCCCTGCTGGTAACAGGGAAAGCCAGACTTCATTGGAGACAAACATCTTAACGCCTAGCCCTTGTAAAATTCCATCTCAGAAAGTAGGTTTTGGAAGTGGACAACCTCCCCCATATGATCATCTTTTTGAGATGGCACTGCCAAAGACTGCTTACCATTTTGTCAGCAAGAAGACAGAAGAGCTATTAAAGAAAGTAAAAGGAAATACAGAGGAAGATTATATGCCCTCCACTTCCCCAGTGGAGGTGCTGGATAGGCTGATTCAACAGGGAGCAGATGCACATACAAAAGAGCTAAACAAGTAAGTAACTTGAACTTGTTTTTAAACCTTTTGTTGTCTTCATTGTGAATGAGGAGAGACAGAAAGTAGGTGAAAGTTTGGAGAAACTTAGTTGATTTTATGAGCTGCAATTTCATATGGAATATAAAATAAATCAAACCTGTCTTTTTTAGAGGTTTAGGATGCCTACATTCTCATTGCCTTGAACTTTATTGAATAGTGTTTTTCATTATTTATTCCTTTGTCTTGATTCTATTGCTTTCAATATGTTTGATCATCCTGTGGATATAGACATTTGAAAAACAGATTGTGATGTTGAATGTGAATAGTGCTTAGAATTAGACTATAGTAGCACTAATTAAAAGTAGTATCTCTAATGGAATCTCTTCAAAAGCAGTAACTCTTACCATGTCTCAAGAGGCTCTTCTATTTACCTTTAATAAGGCAATTTCTATTTTAAAAAATGAGTTAAATGTTATGATTGGGAATTCTTAATAGGAGGAACGGGTCAAATAAAAGGGAAATAGGAAGTTGAGAGTGATAAAATAAAATGTTCCAGGAGGGTTGTCTCCTAAAGGCAAGGTACTTAATTTTAGCTTCCAATTTGAAAAGTCACCTGAGTAAAATCTTTCATTGTAGGTTGTCTTTGCCCAGTAAATCTGTCGATTGGACCCACTTTGGAGGTAAACTTCCTTTGTTTTAAACCCAGACTAAAAATAACTAGTTCAAAAGGCCCCAGATATTTCTGTGTATTGTTCTGTCACATAAGAACATTGAAGGAAAGTGATGATGATTTCTACCCCTTAAGTTATAGTTATCAGACTTTCACTGAGTTCCTGTAGTATTGCAAATGAGGCCTTTCCTATTTTTGAAATGTGGTAAGTGCCACTAATTCAGTCATTAAGAAAATTGATGGACTACAGCAGATATTGACTGCAGGTATCCCTGGAGAAAAAAGTTATATGGACAATTTTCACAGAATAAACATGGAATACAGTGATTAAATATCTAAATAAATATCTAAATAAATTTATAGCTATAATCTTCATTGACAAAAACAAATAAATAAATACATAAATGCCCTCAAAAGAATAGCCTGTGTTTGTCCATCTAGTCTTTTTAAGAGAGGGAACATAGATACTTGATAAACTGTCAAGTCTTGCTTCTTACCCAGTGAATTGGCTGGCTCTTGTGTAGCCAGTGGAATATTTCCAAAGATAATGTAATTGTTTTTTTTATAAATTTGTTCCCTAAGCTTCCCTGCCACTAAAGTATACCAAATCTTCATGGTTAGCTCAAGATTGAAATGTTCAAAAGGTGCTCCAGCATTTGTTCCCTACCTTTCACTCCTGGCTTAGGCTCTCCACCCTCAGATGAGATTCACACCCTTCGGAACCAATTGCTGTTACTGCACAACCAGTTACTCTATGAGCGCTTCAAAAGACAGCAGCATGCTCTCCGGAACAGAAGACTCTTACGGAAGGTGATCAAAGCCACAGCTCTGGAGGAACACAACGCTGCTATGGTAAGGCTTTGTGCAGGTGCCCAACACTGGTCTAAATATGCAGTAGCAGTGGGTTAGTTGAAAGAGCATTAGACTTAGGAGTCAGCCGACTAGGCTGTAGTCTTGGCTGGGTAATCATTCGTTTCATGAGTTGGAGCAAATCATTTCACTTGTCTAGGCCATAGTGTCCTTATCTTTAAAAAAAAAAAAAAAAAAAAAGAGTGGAAGTGGTTTGATTTAATACATAGAGAGATCACTTTAAAGTCCAAAAGACTTAGGTGCAAATCTTTCCTCTATCAATACTGGCCTCTAACAAAGTCTTCTGACCTGCCTCTCTCTCAATGCCATGGGCAACTCTCTAAGGCTATAAGTTGCAGTTGCCAGTCAGCATTAGTAGAAAATTTTCTCACTGGGAGTTTTTTAGGTTAATGAGATAAATTCAGCCAAAAAGAGATAAGGTTGGAGGTGGGAGTGTAGCATTAAATAATCTTCAAAGTCCTTATAGTTCCAAAATTATTTATTTACCAGTTGTAGATCATTTTTTATACTACTGATGACTACTGATTGTACTAAAGAACACCTGATCTTTACTCTGCAAACTTAGCACTGTGCCTAGTACATAGAGGGTGCTTAATAAATCTTTATTGACTGCTAAGTGAAAATTTATTTTTTTGAATGTGAGAGTGATTCCTTAAAAGAATAACTTAAAAAATAAACTATTTTCATGCTATAAAGCTTAGTGTGATAGTATAATACTTCAGAAGATTTTCTATTGAGGGAAAAAAGTTTATAGTTAGAATAGTCCATTTTATAATCATAGATAATGCATTCATTACTCTACCTTTGTTTGATCCAAAGTCTTTAGATTCAAACCCTGGCTGATAGTTTAGAGTCTTGAAAAGCTTGAAAGAAAATGACACTTTTCAAAATATCTTGAAGCAAATTACATTCAATCTAAGTATAGTAACTGAAGTATTTTGGCTAAAAGCTTTCCAAGTTTGAATTGTGTCATATGAAGCTACCAGATATAATAAGCAGTATGCAATCTCTCATCTGTAGTAACTCTTTATTTTTGGTTACTCATGATTGTTTAAATGAAGTGTTTACAGAGAAAGAAAACTTAAGCTTTTAAAAAAATATATTAATAACTTATTTTTATATCACCTACATTTCTCCTTGGTCTCTCCCCTCTCTTCCTCCAAGAAAGCTAGTCCTTATAAGAAAGAATAAATCAGAGAAAGTAAAAAAATAGTTTAGTAAAACACTAATCATCCCATTGAAAAAGTCAGAATACATTTCACATTTACAGTCCCCTATTTTTATGAAGAAGTATCTTCTTAATATCTTTTCTTTGGAATTAAACTTGATCAGTCATTGTAAGTTTGAAGCATTTAGTTTCAATTATTTTGTTATTTCTATCCATTTCCATTTTTGTAGCTATTGTATAATTCTTTTTTTCAATTCTGCTTACTTCATTTTCTATCGTTCATAGATTTTCCCCATGTTTCTCTGTATTCATCATATTTGTCATTTCTCACAGTACTTGTAGTATTCCAATACTTTTACGTACCACAATTTGTTTAGTCATTCTTTGTTTGATGGACATTTACTTTGGGAAACCTTTAATTTTTGTTGCCTTTTGGGAAAAAATGCATTCCAGTACAAGTATTTTTTAAGCACTTTAGCTGTGCAAATCCCTATGCTAGGCAACTAAAAAACTTCATGCCAATTTTGATTTCTGATAGAAAGATCAGTTGAAGTTACAAGAGAAAGACATCCAGATGTGGAAGGTTAGTATGCAGAAGGAACAGGCCAGATACAATCAGCTTCAAGAGGAACGTGACACTGTGGTGACCCAGCTCCACAGTCAGATCAAACAGCTGCAACATGATCGGGAGGAATTTTACAATCAAAGCCAGGAACTGCAGGTATAAACTACAATGTTGAGCAAATTCAATGGGGGAGCAGCCCAAAGTTAAAACTGTATGGGGCAAGAAAATTAACTTTATTCATTTCACCTAAATGAAAGTGTTATTTTCCAAGATCATAATACAGTAACTTAATCAGTTTTTTGGTATCTGTGTTAAATCTTGATTTGGTCTTGACAATATAGGGCTGCTAAGTCAAATGTGTTGTAATTTTTGAAGCCAAGAAATTGTATTTTAAGGAACAATGGATAATAGCATAATTGAAGAATTATTGCCACTTGAAGGTTGGCTAGCCCTTGGAGTAGTACACAATCTGGTCTCACAGTCGGTCATTATCTAATCTTCTGCCAACATCTGCTTGGACAGACAAAGCTGGAAGACTGCCGAAATATGATTGCAGAGCTGAGGTTAGAATTAAAGAAGGCCAATAATAAGGTGTGTCACAGAGAGTTGCTGCTCAGCCAAGTTTCTCAAAAGGTAGGAAATATAGTAAACTCTTGGCCCTTTGACAGCATTGCACAACACCATTCCTTCCAACTGGAGACATGCATCCCTTGCCCACCATGTGATGCTTGCAGTGGTGTACCCTTTTATAGAAAAGGAATAAGTTTGACCTTTAGGTTTCCTGAGCTGTGTGTCTTCCTGTGGGGTTCACTGCAGATATGAAAATATCCATTTGCCCAGGAATGGGTGAGTCTTCCTTCTAGCTTTGTTACTCTACTGGGCCTCTAAATTTCTGCTGGGGTGGTTATACATAAATAATTTGTTGTTTAGGGTATGGAAATTCCTTTTTCAGTTTTTAGTTTTTTATAATTCACTTGTACTTTTTTATTTTTTAACTCTTTGAGTATTTTTTTTCTCCTTATCTTTACCACATATTAGGCCTCCCTTCTAATCCCTTACTTCTGAGGCCAGGGAATGATGAAGTGTCAACAAAGGGAGTAATTTATTCAGTCCTTTGATTTTTACACTTGAAAATAGTATATGTCTAGCTTGTGCTCTGCTTTGTAGGTTCCCTTTAGTAGTTTTTAGCTCTGCAGAATTTATACCTGATTATTTGTATGTGTTCATGTGTTTTGGTTAGCTTTCAAACAGTGAGTCAGTCCAGCAGCAGATGGAGTTCTTGAACAGGCAGCTGTTAGTTCTTGGGGAGGTCAATGAGCTGTATTTGGAACAATTGCAGAACAAGCATGCAGATACTACACAGGTATGTTGGGGTCAAGAGAAATGAAAATTCTTGATGCAGAATATTGATGTGGGATTCAGTTAGATGGCATTGATAATATTGTTGAGAAAATCAGCCTCAGTGATGGATTTTAAAGCCTGAATCTACATAATAGAATTATTTTACTTGCTTGAGAATCTCCCCTTACCCCATGTCCCTAGGCTAATGACACAAGCACTTTCCAGCTGTCAAGTATGTTCTTGTACCCTTAAAAACACCCTTTGCCAGAAAAAAAAAATTGAACAAAAAAGAAAGTCATTTTTATTAACTTTTAGGCCTAGAGGCATATGGGTGCATGCTGGATTATGTGTTCCTTTGGTAATTGCATGCAATTTAATTTTCCTTTAGCTTTTAATTTTGTTTAGTTGTTGAGCTTACTTTTGTCAGAAAGACCATCTTGTTCCTGGCCTTATGTGACTCACCAGTATTGTTAAAGCAAATATTTTATGTTAACTTGATAGACTTGAGTAATGTTATTTATGTTTTTGTATTGAATAGAATTTTAATAGTAAAACTAAAAATGATTCCTGTCACTAAATTATTCATCATTCATAGTCTTGTTTAAGAGCATAACATTTTTTTTCTTCCCTCTGAAATAGTCTTAGAAAAGGGGTAAAGTACAATTTTCACGATAGGCCAGGTTGCCTTTTATTGTATTTCAGCCACTTGCTAAATGACAAAAACTATTTTAAGTAAGACAGTCCTAACTCTAGATAAATAAATTGAATTCTTATCTGAATGGTTTAATGGCTTTGGAAAACCCATAGGAGGGAAAATGGCTTTGGGAAGATGCTATGTAGAGAATGTCATGTGTTCAGTCTCACTCGTACTCATTATACTTAGATATGCTAGTTATCAAAAACACAAGTGAATTTCAGGAAGCATTTAGGCTGTTAAAAACAAAAAAACATTTAAATACTTACTGTGTGCCAAGCACTATGACAAACGTAGACCCTACCATATTCTAATGGAGAAAACGACATATAAAAAAGCTAGATAAATACAGGATGTCTACAGAACAGACAGGAAATAATTTCAAAAGGGAAGAACTAGCCAGAGCTTGGTGGAGTGGAGATGAATGAGAGGGGACAGGAAAAGATCTGGATATGAACTGAGTCTTGAAGCAAGTCAGAGACTCCAGGAAGTAGAGTATTTATTCTAAGCATGGGAGACAACCAGTGAAAAGTTACCAAATCAGGAGGTGGAGTGGCTTGTGCAAGGAACAGCAAGAAGGCAGGTGTGGATGTATTGTAGAATCAATGGAGAAGAATAAAATATAGCAGATTAAAAGGGTCAGAAGAAGCTAGTTTGTAAAGGGTTTTAAATGGCAAACAGAAGACTTTATATTTGATCCTGGAATTAATACAGAGCCACTGGACTTTATTGAATAGGCAAGTGACATGAACAGACCTACACTTTAGGAAAAGCAGTTTGGCAACTGAATGGAACTCAGCTCCCTGAATTGGAGTGGGGAGAGATTTGAGGCTGGGAGCCCAATTAGAAGGCTATTGTAATATCCCAGGTAAGAAGAGGTAATAAGGGGCTGAACTAGGGTGATGGTTATGAGAGTGGAGAGAAGGGGAGAATATACTAAATGTTGTGGAGGTAGAAACAAGATTTGGCAATGTGGTAGATATGTGAGTTGGATGAGAAACAAAGGGAAACATTTAAATATGGAAAACAAACAGGTATTTGAGGGAAAAAATCAAAGAGAGATGATGAGGTTATGAACTTAGGTGTGACTGGATGTATAATGATGTCCTTTCACAGTAATTAGGGAGATTTGGAACAGATAAGAGTTGGGGTGGAAGTATAAGTTCCATTTTAGGCATCTTTTATATAAGATGTCCACAAAACATTCTTTTGTGATATCCAAAAAAACAGTTGTTGATGTGGGACTATAGTTCAGAATAGAGATTAGGGTTGTGTATATAAATCTTGGAAACATCAGCATAGAGACAGTAATTGGACTCATGGGAGCTTGTGAAGTTGCTGAGAGGAATGAGAAGAGGGTCTAGGACAGCCATTCAACAGTGCCCCAGAGCATATATCTGAATGTTCTGGAACCCTTAACAAATCTATCTGTGCTGGTCAGAGAGGTAAAACTAGCATAAGCGTCTTACTTGAGTCCTTGCTAGTAGGCTACATCTGAGAAGTGTTTAGATACCATAGCCTAGCTCTGTGCTCAATTGTTGGAATGTATTCAATCTCAAGAGTAGCATTTGAGTTTTCTAATATATAACATTCCAGATAGTATAACTTCTGAAGTATCACTGAGGATTTTTTCCCCTGTTATTAGTTTCCTTTACTTCATACTTAAATGATTATTTCACTGTGGTGTATGATATACTATAGAAATGATATATTACAGGCTATCTGATTTGTCTAAAATGAACAGGGCAGGACTATTTTATTCAGTGTGTTTGGGAAATGATTCTTGCCAAACCTTTTATATTATATCCATGTCATAAATGCTTTACTTGAGCAGACCTACCCATTTGGTATAACACATTCTAGCCAGTTTCTACCCTTTTTGTTTCAGTTGTATTACTTTTTAGCTTTTAGTATGTGATACAAATAGGTTACATCTCTTTCATTTAAAAAAAAAAAACTTAATTCATTAATAAGCATTGACTCAAATTTCTTTTTAACTTGATTGTTTTTAAGGAAGTGGAAATGATGAAGACTTCTTATCGGAAGGAACTAGAGAAAAATAGAAGCCATCTTCTTCAACAGAATCAGCGGCTTGATACCTCTCAAAAACGGATTGTGGAACTAGAATCTCATCTGGCCAAGAAAGACCATCTTCTGTTGGAACAGAAAAAATACCTGGAGGATGTTAAACTTCAGGCTAGGTAGCCTCTTTTAAGAGAGGTTTTGTGTTAGCAGTATAAAATGCAGCTTATAAGTGAAACCTCTCAAATTTATGGCAACTTCTTGTTTTCTTGTTCCATTTCAGAGGACAGCTACAGGCAGTAGAGAGCAGGTATGAGGCTCAGAAAAGGATTACCCAGGCATTTGAATTAGAAATCTTAGATTTGTATGGCAGATTGGAGAAAGATGGCCTCCTGAAAAAACTTGAAGAAAAGACAGAAGCAGCTGAGGCAGCTGAGGAAAGGTAAGAGCAGATTGGGAAAAAAGTGTGTTCTGGAGGTAATGACTTGCCGCTTACATCAATTTATATTTGGCAACTAAATTTATATTTGGAACTGAAAAGCTTTGGTTTATTTTAAACTCAGTAGTCTTAAAAATGCTTTAACAAAAATAATTTAATTCCCTTTATGCTGACTTCCATTTCTTTTCCATCTGTATACTGGTTTTGTTAATAGTTAATAATTCTTTGTTTTTCTATATTTTTTTGTTCCTCATTTAAATAATTGCAACAATTTATTACATTGATAAAAAAAAAAAATCACTTATTAAGTAGGTCTTTTTTAAAAATAGTGTTCAGACAATGTGGCATAATGAATAGAGAGCCAGCCTCAGAATCAGGAAATTCTGGGTTTAAATCCTACTTTCAACATATACTAACTCTGTAACTCTGGGCAAGTCAGTTTCTTAGTAGCCTAGGCAACTCTCTAAAGATTTAATTTACAGGGCAGATGTTGTTATGCATTAGTAAAAGAGAGTGTTCTCATTGTGAATCATGATAGTTTTGATTAATGGACTCACTAGATCAAAGGAGATGTTCGATTTGGGGGGAAAGCAAGGGGAGGACAATCAGGGTTAAGTGACTTACCCAGGGACACACAGTTAATAAGTGTTCAAATTTGAACTCCCATCCCTCCTGACTTCAGGGTTAGTGATCTATCCACTGTTCCACCTAGCTGCCCCCCGGACATAAAATTTGTTATATTGCCAGGTTGCTTTCCTAAAAGACTGCATTAATTTAAAACTCAACCAGTAATATAATAATACAGTCACCATTAAATTTTAGCTTTTTAAACAATTATTGCCATTCTAATGGGAGGTGAAAATGTTTCCTATTGACTTAATGAACATTTCTTTTTATTAAAAGGTATGAACAATTTTAACAATGATTTTATATTTCCTAATTTATACTTATTTAAAACCACAGTTTGGTTTGTCAAATCAGTTCCTCTTTGCCTTTGAAGAAGGAATTCTGTCATATTTTTAAGACCTTAAGATTAAGGCCTTCCTTAATTCCAGAAATTAATGGTAGGAGTCAACAATATTTTTAAAAATCTCCATTTTACTTTCATAAAGTTAAGTTAAATTTCATGAAGATCTGAGAGCTCATACTTATGCTTGATTCTGCCCTCTCTTTGTTGTATACAAACTAAATGAGTTGATTAACATGAGCAGTTCTGACCTAACAGTCATTTCTGAGTTGTGCTATTATATGTTACCTTTTAGATGCTAGTTCAAATCATAACCCTTACCTCTTTTCTCCCCATCTTTCTTTGTCATTAACAGGTTTGACTGTTGTAATGAAGGTTGCCCTGATTCACTGGTAGGGCACAATGAAGAGGCTGCTGGCCACAATGGTGAAACTAAGACCCCCAAGTCTGGTAGCAGCCGGGGCAGTAGTGGCAGCAGAGGTGGTGGAGGAAGTAGTAGCAGCAGTAGTGAGCTTTCTACCCCTGAGAAACCCCCAAACCAGAGAGTAGGGCCATTCAGCAGTCGGTGGGAAACAACAGTAGAACCTTCCACCAGCATCCCTGTGACTGTGGGCTCACTTCCCAGTTCAAAGAGCTTCCTGGCCATAAAGGCTCGAGAATTGTTTCGTAATAAGAGTGAGAGCCAGTGTGATGAGGATGGCTTGACCAACAACAGCCTTTCTGAGACACTAAAGACTGAACTGTACAAAGATCCAAACTTGGAAGTAAAGGCTCCCCTGGGCCTAGACAACCCTCACCCATCTCCCAAAAACCAGGAAAGTGTTGGACAGCTTCGTATCATGGACTACAATGAGACTCAGCATGAACCCAGTTAAAGGATGATGGTCAATCAGTGTTAACTTTCATATTCTTGGCATAGAATGGGAGGCATGAATGCAAGTGTAAAAGCTTTCATATTTCCAGGTGTGAGTAGCTAACTCTTGCCATGGAAATAGGACTGAACTCCTTTTGACAAAAGACTGAATGAAGAATGGTGTTTGGATCTGGCAGTGAAATGCCTCTGACCTTTTCTTGACTCTTACCTAAAACCTCTCCTTTCTTTCCTAGCAGTGTGCTAACCCAAGGGCCAGTTTGCATTCATAAGTATCTTTATTTTCTTCCTTTCCCCAAATGGTTGCATCCTATAAACCTGTGCAATATGAGGCCAAATTTAATCTTTGAATCTAACACAACTTTCTGCTTTACTGGAGCTCAAGTAGCTTGCCCAGCTTTCAGTGCAGACCAGTTGATTGGTGGTGGTACAGGTAAGTCTGGTTTTGTTGCTTTCTAGGATGCAGTTTACAGAGCCAGTTACCTTCAGGTGAAGTCTTCTAAATGCGTATGGTTTTTTCTCTCTGCTTTCTGGTTCTTAAGTTCAGCACCCAAAGCAGAGGATGATCAAGATAAAAAGGGGGTATTATTCACCCTTATGTTCTTTGGAGGCTCTGACAATGCTTCCTAGAAAGTTCATTGTGAACACCCTCTTCTGCCATTTCAAAGAACTGGAGCTGAAGCTGTGGGGTTTGGTGAAGCACCATCTCTCCTTCCCCTCTACCTCTTATTTATTTGGTGTTGGCTGAAAAGCTGGTACTCTTCTGACTACAATTGGGGGGGTGCAGGTGATGAAACCCAAACTCTGGGGGGTGGGGGGGAAAGGGGAAGAATGGAGACTGGAAATTTTCCTAAGGAACCCTTGTGGAAGCATTAATGCATCCAAAGGACTGGCTAAACCTTTTTCCTTCTGTTTTCTCTCCATTACTTTTCATGATCCTGCCTTGTTCATCTCACTCTCTAATACTGCACCAGAAATGACCAGAATTTCCAAAGAAATCTCAGTGTCGTTTGTTATGTAGCTATGTGACCATCTTTTCTTAGGTCTGGCATAATTGCCTCAGTGGCTTAGACCAACAAAGCTACAGCTTTTTTTCCATACTAACTCTTAATTTTGTATGTTAGTTACCTGGTTTGCAAGTAGGGTGTAACTGTTGGAATTCCAAGTTTCAGTGGTGAGGGTTTTGAGGGAAATCTGAGAAGTTGTAACCAACAGAGATCCCATTTAAGTGATCAGACAAATGTGGACAAGGGATGCCCATGTACTTAAGACATCAGCCAGGGAGAGAGAAGGGCAGAAAACTCAGCTCTGTCAAAGCCTTGAAAACATTAGAAACCTAAGAAATACTTCAATTGGAATACTAGGCAAATGAAGAGCATAATTACAAGTAATGTTTTGAAGACTAAAGACCGACCCATGGGGCTGTAGAAAATTGTAAAAAAAAGAGAGGTATGGCGAAGCTAGGAGAAGATGAAGATTTTTATTTTTAGTAGGCAAGGAAATGCAGAAAACTCCTTGCTTTAAATAATGAAAATAACTGATAATATAACAACCAGCCCTAGTATCCCTTCTCATGATGAGACTGAGCAAGAAATGACTAGAATTTGCAAAATTAGGCTGGCTAATACTAGGGGGCCTTCTGATATCCACGCCTAATTTGACTGAATATCTCATCAGGACAAGATGTGAAGGTCAGAGGTGGTACTTGTTGTTAGGTTTTTTTTTTTTTTTAAAGAGATTGACTTAGAGAGTAACTTCATAGTAGTAGGTTGAAACTTGTCTGGGGTTTATTTGTGGGTAACACAATGTTTTAGTAAATATTTCAACACACTTAGTTTAATGAAGGAAAGCCCCAAACTTTTAATAAATTATTCATTTTTAGGAGAGGCAACAAAGCCAAAATAACTATTTCTAACTAGAAAGTTATGGTAACCCTAGAAACTTTTTAGACACCCTCTACAAAGCCCAAGAAAAATATGTGCTACAAATTGAAAAATGTTAGGTACTTGAACAAAAGGCTCGTATGGCTAATAAGTGAATTAAAGAAGGCCTTTGGAAGGAGAGGGGAAAAAAGATTTGTAGCTTTATATTCATATAAATATCTGGAGGAATAAGCATGGGCCTGGGAGTCAGTTCTAATCCCAGCTCTGCCATTAATTAAACTATGACAATAGTTAAATAACTTCCTCTTTCTGAGCTTCTGTTTATATAAAATGAAGATTGGGCTAAATAACTTAAAAGGTCCCATTCAGGTCAAACATTCTGTAGTTAATAAAACTTTGTCTGCAGTGAATGAAAATTAGATATAAAATAGTCCAAAAAAAAAAAAAAAAAAAAAGCATTCATTCTGCATATACTTTTTGAAGGACTTAAAAAAGCCAGTAGTACAATTCTTTAATTACATGGATAAGTTAGAAAGTCAGTGGGAACATTGATCACAGTCCAGAAAGTTTTCAGGAGATGAGAAGGATATAGAAGAGAGACTTCTTCATTCTTGAATTTTCTTGAAGTCTCTGTGTCATAATCATTTGAACAAATAGAGGTACAAGCACACAGTGTGTCCTAGACTAATACCAAATTAAGTATAAATCACATATTGATGGAATCTTCTTAAAAATCAAAGCATTATCAATAAACTAAATGGTAAAAATTAAGGAATAGTTAGGCCAAGTGTGCAATCGGTTAGAAATGATCAGATCACAGATCGGAAAACTACTAGATTACTACTGATTTCCTGTTCCTTGAGGACACTTGGAATTCTAGACTGGTGAGTCTGGTACCTATTAAGCTGGTAGAATCAATTATAAAGGAACAACATAAGTGGACCTTTGGGAGCAAAGTTGGGAGATAACTATATGCTAACAATAGGAAGAAATCATGCCGGAATCTTTTAAGTTTGAAGGTGTAAATTTTAGGTTTTCCCAGTATCTCTGACAAAGATATCAGAAAGTTGAAAATTGAATTACTCGGGTTAAGAAAAGTGTTTACCCATGGAATAGAGCTTGCTCAGAAACATGAACCAAAGTATAAGAGATAATAATCATTTCTGTGGATAGGATACTAACAAGATTCTTAGAAGCAGTCAATTAATATTTTTACAAATGAAATAAATATTAAAGTTAGTGGGTAACACTCAAGTTTTTCTAGGTAGTGAAATACCAAGTATGTGGGAATATGCTTCAGGAAAATTTCATGAGGTCTAAATAGGAAAAAAGGTGACAGATGAAATTCAGTGTAAGCAAGTGTCAATAATTCACTTTCTCTCCAAATCAGACTTTAAAATATGAGCTGTTAACATCTTAGATCTGAGAATCATCACCTCTTTCTTGAGGACAATGTGGCTATAGCTTGAAAAATCAGAAAAGTGGAGGCAAACTTTATTACAAATGGAATTGAAAACAAAATGAAAAACAACCAAACCATGACTCATCTGTGTTTGCAATATATGCAGTTGCTTAAAAAGGATAAAGCCAGAGACCAGCCAGTCAATAGGGTGACAAGAACAAGGCAGGTAATAATGGGAACTTTTGTGAGGACAAACAAAAATGAAAAAAATTGACAAGGAAGGCTGAGGGGATGATGTGGTCAAAATCTATAAAATTATGGAAAGAATTACTAAAGGAAAAAGTGGCCTTTTTTACTAAATCTTGGAATACTAGAACTAGAGAATACCCCAAGTATCCCCACCTCCCTTTTGAACCTAGAAAGATATAATTTTAGAAAAGCTTAAGTTTACCTTGCTAGTGGCTAGCAAAACTTTTGGAATATGATAAGGTGGTTTGGAAGTTAAAAGTACAGGTTTAAGAAAGATTTATATTAATTTATAAAAGGTTGATCCATAATAGATTATTTGAAAAAATAGAGATGGGCCATAGCCTTTTGAAATGGCTTCAGGAAGAATACTTGTGTTTTCTCACAATGGCCTTTGGTTGTCACTATCAGACAAAATATTGGACTGAGTAGATCAATCTGACCAGGGATGGTTTACTTCATATAGTTGTTGGAGAAATCAGTGTTCTGGACAATTTAGCTTGTTACATTCTTTACTCTTCATGGTACGTGCTTTATAATTGCCCCATAATGAATGTTAGAAATTTTATCTTGTCCAAAGTGTGTGCGCGTGTGTGTGTGCATATGTGTGAGTGTGTGTGAAATTTTCTTAAGTTTTCAGAGTAATCCCATTTGCAAATTAATTGCACCTATCTAAGTTTTTACCAGTAGGAACTTTGTCCATCCAAATAAGGAATGGTTTTATGTAAGGGAATTGGCTCCTGAGTTGTTACCGTGTGCCCTTATATTTGGCCCCAAAATATAGCTACACGTATACTCCTACAATCTATATGTATATGCTAATTCGAGAGGAAAAGTGAACTTTGGTTTGTTCATAAAAAGCTAAGCTTGCACTACTGTGAATGAGGAGTTCTATCTCCCTAACATGACTTTCCTACATTTGAGATGATTTAATGAAGGTAGAGTGTCTTTTTTTGTCCCTTCTTTCCCCATTGCTCAATGGATAATGGATAAGTAACTTTGCCACAAAAATTATCCTTGAGTAAACAGACTTGACTTACCTACTGAGCTCCATCTCCTTTCAGAGGATTCCTTTGGGAATTTGAAACCTGTAGGCTAAATCCAGGTGCCATGTTTGGAGAGGGGGGAGGAGGTGTTCTTTATAGCAAGATCATATGGTATTGACTCCAGAATGGGTTTACGTAAACCCAAGAGTGTCAGGTGTTTTACACTAGGAAGAATTGGGAATCACTTTCAGAAGACTTTGTTTTTCTATGGACCACAAAGATTATGGAGGAACAGATTTTTTTGCTAAGGACATAATTAGTTTTATAAACCTCAACCACGGAACTTCAGAATAATAGAGTGAACTTGCAGTTTAAGGGGATCCTTTAGCAAAGTGGCAACACTTCTCTTTTAACTGCTTTTAGTTCAAATCTAAAATGTCATCTTTTGTCAAAAAGGTTCAATCCGTTCCCTGCCTCACGCTTGTAAGCATGTCAAAAACAATCCACAGTAAATGCCATAAATATGAACTGCAAGGGAAAATGGTACAATCTTAGTGAATGAGAATTGGAATCAAAAGGTTTTGCTGTCCTTATTAGAATGTTCTAAAAATGTCAAGGCAGTTGCTTGTGTCTAACTGTGAACAAATAAAAATTTATTGTTTTGCACTATTTTCCTGTGTTAAACTAAGATGGGAGACATGTACTAATCTTTTGTAGGAGATATGAGGGCAAAGGTTATCGTTTTTAAGCAATAAAACAATAAGAATTTTAGTTATCTTAACATACAAAATCAGTTTTAGTTGATTTAACCAACCAGTCTAGATACTTGAAAATTTGGCTAAGATCAGAATGTTATCAAGTCTAAGGTTGGGGGTTTAATTACTAACACCTAATTATTAGCCCAAGGTTTCACACACAAATCTTTAATAAGTGTTTTTTCAAATCTATAAAAAAAGGAGACTGAGATGTGCCTGGATCATACCTCCTGATTGTGACAAAAAAGGGAATTGTGACAAGGATGGGTAACTTAAGTGCAAACACTATCAATAGTAGACAACTAGTTGAAAATTATCAGGACTGTCAAACTTCTATCCAAAAGTCATGCACTTCTCATGGATACTAGAAAAATATATGCAGCATCTGTGGCTTGTTATTCTAGGAAGAACTAGTTGGTCATTACTTTCAGAAGCCTTGCTTGTTTTATGGACCTCAGAAATTATAGAGGAATTGATTTATGTTTTATAACATGTTAACCAAAATTCATTTAGCTCCATTAGATAACTGAAAGTCTCAACTTTCCAAGCAACTCCTGTCTTTGTGACCATTTTGGACTTCTTTTCTCTAGGTATATGAAGTTACTTATATGCCATTACCACCTTAACAATGGCATCTTAAAATTGAAATTTTATGTAAGACGTGATAATCTTCATCTTTCCCACTCCCTATCCCCTAAACTTCCCCTTTCATCCAGTAATCCTACTGTTTAAAATTAAGACTTTTATTTAAAAAATGATTCCTCTCCCTCCCCCCCACCCTTATTTTTTTTATCCTAGGTAACCTGAAGTTAGGATTCTTTCCTATTTAACATGTATGGCTAGTTTAATAAAATTATATGCTAATTGGGCAAGTAATGACCTAGATTATACAAAAAAAGGCATGGCTTAATCATTTCTGCTCATCTGGTGACAACTTGATGTCCTTGAGTGTTTTAGGATAATTCGAGGGTACAGTAAGGGGAAAATCCCAATAAACCAAGCCAGATAAATAGCTGGTGGAGCACTTTAATTCTTGAGTGTCTCCCCCGAGGAAGCAAGAGTACAGAAGCTAAGTCGCCCCCTGTAAAGGGAAAATCAACAGTCAGACATCACCATTGGTAGGGCTTGATACTAGTGACACATTTAAAAAATGATGGATCACAAATGATTCTGAAATGGTGTTAAATCTACTAATGTGAGTAGGAACAGGGCATATGAGGTAGGAACTAATCCCATTCAGTTACTAGCTTAACTCCAAAGAGCTAAAAGCACTTTGAAAATCAGCACATCATATATACATTGCTGTAAAGTGAGAAGCGAAGCAACATTCTCATTTTATAGGCAAATAACTAAAGGCAAAGAGAGATTGTGACTGGACTAAAGATACATGCAGGTAATATGAGTTACCAGGTATGTCAAGTGGAGGAGGTAGAGAAAACTTTACTCCCTCCTCTCTTGTTCACTTGTATAGAAAGGAAAGGATTTTAGACCAAGGTGAGGTAGCTCACAAAGTAAAATTGGTGGAGCTACCCTACTCTTGCTCTGAATACTATCCCCTCATTTTCTCTTTCAGTCCATTCATAGAATGAGTGTGAAGCCCAAGATCACACAACTGCTTAGTAGCAAAAAGCTGGGTCTAAGTGTAAGCCCCCTCCCTGATTCCTAGTCCTGGGCTGTATCCATACACCACCTATTCTAATTATTCCTCATCTAAGTTGGGACCCTTTTCTGTTGGCATGTGATCTGATTTGTAGACTGGAAAAGGGAAAAGGAAGAGAAGTGGCTTAAGGTACTATCTGGGCCAGCCCATTTTCAAGTCAAAATATGGCAGAGACTAAGTGAGGTGAGGGCAATAGAAGTGGAAAACTTAATGGATATTAAATAAGAAACTACCCCAATTTATCCATTTTTAAATGTTTGGCTTTAATATTTAAAGGGTAGGTCCACCAGGTGGCCTCCAAGGAGGACGGATCATTTTCCCTTCAGTTTTCCCTCCCTTAGGGTCCCTATTTCTTTCTGTGCTAGCCAAAGTCTGTGTGGCAACGCAGTGGCAGCTAATTTTGTCTCCTGCTATCTTCTGTTCACTCTCCTGGTCACTCACATGTTGAATTGCTTTACGCGGTAATTTCTCAGAGTGGGCAATCCATTCTTTCATTAAGTCCAATGTTATAGGGATAAGACTCACAACTCCTCCATAGTGATTCCTTGCCTCATCACAGCTCAAGTGGTTGACCACATCATGCGGGTATCTGTGGGGTAGGAAAAAGAGAAAGATCAGTAAGCAATGGTCAGTCATTCCTAATTAGTCCTAAGCTTTTGCTGCACTGGGCTCTGGCTAACATTTGATGTTGCCAATCAAGAGTCATTCTATGCTACATCATTCATTTTGGGAAGAACCCTGCTTTTGGAAAAGCTCCATAGATCCTACATTTAGATTTGGATGTGGGATGATCTGAAAAAGCATGCCTGAAAATAACTGGGCACCCTAGGGAGGGGAAGAGTGGTTCCAGGGTAGAAATGGACAGAGCTCATCATTGGCTTTAGAACAGAGAAAAGCATGATGCTCATTTTATAGATGAAGAAAAAGGCTCTGAACACTTGAGTCTTGTCCCAGGTCAAGAGGTGGCAAGCAGCATGAATCGGATCTAAGATTACCTTTACCTCTCTAGTATATACCTCAAGCCATCTGATATAGTTTATATATGGACAGTCATTTTAAACAAATTTCCACATTAGTTATGTTGTGAAAGAAGAATCAGAAAAGGGGAAAACCACAAGAAAGAAAAAAAAAAAGTGAGAATTGATCTGAATTCAGATTCTTTCTCTGGATGTGGATGGCATTTTCCATTGTGAGTCCATTGGAACTGTCTTGGATCACTATTGCTGAGAAGAGCTAAAACTATCATAGTTAATCACTGCACAATATAGATGTTACTGTGTTCAGTGCTCTTTTGGTTCTGCTCACTTCACTCAACATCAATTCATGTAAGAAGGCAGGTTCTTTTGAAATCTGCCTGCTCATCATTTCTTATAGCACAATAGTATTCCATTACATTTATATACCACAACTTGTTCCCCAACTGATGGGCATCACCTCAATTTCCAATTCTTTATCAGTACTAAAAGAGCTGTCATATTTTTGTACATATGGGTTCTTTTTCTTTTTTAATATAATTTTGGGATATAGATTTAGTAGTGGTATTGTTCAAAGTAGCAATACCTCAAAGAAGGATTTCATGTCAAAGGAGATGCACAGTTTTGCAGTCCTTTAAGCATTGTTCCAAATTACTCTCAGAGTAGTTAATCAGTTACTAACTCCACCAACAATGCATTAATGTTCCATGTTTACCCATATCTTTTCCATCATGTATAATTTTCCTTTTCTGTCATATTATCCAGTCTTGTAGTGCCTCATTCTTTTAGTCTGCATTTTTCTAGTGAAATTTAGAGCATTTTTTTCATGCGACTATAGATTGCTTTAATTTCTTCATCTGAAAATTGCCCTTTCACACTCTTTGACCATTTCTCAATTGAGGAATGACTTGTATTCTTATAATTTTGGCTACATAAACTTTTATTAAGAGGAAGTTTGTTCAGTTAAATAAGAAATAGGTATATGTAAAAGAAGGCATCTAGGTGGGCACAGTGGATAGCATACTGGGCCTGAAGTTAGGAAGACTCTTATTCCTGAGTTCAAATCCAACTTTGGGAACTAGCTGGCTGTGTGACCCTGGGCAAGTCACTTAACCCTGTGTGCCTCAGTTCCTTATCTGTGAAATGAGCTGGAGAAGAAAATAGCGAACCACTCTAGTATCTTTGCCTAGAAAACTCCAAATGGGCTCACAAAGAGTTGGGCACAACTGGAATGACTCAACAGCAACATATGTAAGGGAATTGGCCCCCTAAGCGGTTTCTGTATGCTCCTATCTATTATTTGCCTCCCCAGTTCACTGTCTAGATGCATGTGAACTGGATGAGGAAGACAGGGATTGTGTGTCTAACACGGGTAGACACTTTTTGAAGAAATGAATAGTTGTATGTTACTGTGTGCTAGGGGAAGTGTAGATAGTATAGGCAGGATCTTTGAGAGCTAGCAATCTGTGGCAGAAGGTAGGATTTGAGCTGAGTTTTGAAGCAAGGCAATTCCAGAGATGGAGGGGAGGAGGAAGGGCATTCCAAGCATGAGGAAGAGCCAATGAAAAGTCCTGGACAAAGTCAGAAGATGGAATGTTGTATGATGTGCAAAGAACATCAAGAAAGCTAGTATAGCATACGTATATGTAGGAAAGTAAATTGTAAGATTAGAAAGGTAGGAAGAGGCCAAGGTTGTACAATGCTATAAATGACAAAAGGTGAGTAATGAGTAGGGAGGTAACTTGGCTTGACCTGTATTTTAGGAATATCAATTGAGTGAAAGATGGATTGGAGTAGGGAGAAACTTGAGGCAGGGAGATCAATTCGAAAAGCCTTGAATCCAGGTCTCTTAAATCCAGCATTCAAAACAACAGTAACATCGTGTTGTTCAGAATGAAGGGTAGATCTGCAGGATTCTGAAGCTCTCCAAAAGATTTCAGAGGTGGGAATGAAGGAGGACCTACCTTGCCCGCAGGCTGCTCAGGTCATTGCTTTGGCTGACAAGGATTTTGCATTTCTCCAAGATGTTGTTGGTGGCTGGGGTTCCAGGGTGCAGGGATTCAAATTGTTGGCAGAGCTTGCTCATCTCGGAACAGAGTTTCAGGAACATTTGAAGGATCCGATTGTCAGTGCTGTTGTTACAATAATGTTCCATATAGTTCTGTACCTGCAGGAGCATGTGGATATAATACAAGTCAGTGGTGTACCCATCCATTGATACCTTCCTCCCCATATCTACATCCCATGTGGGGCTACCCAGAAAGACCCCAGCTGATAATTTTTTCCAGCCCAAATTTCTTCAGTTTGGAAGGCTCAAATTTTGCAACCAACACTTTGGTTCAAATCCTTTTGTGGCATAATATAAAAAACACTGCTTTTGGAGTCAGAGAACTTGGTTTGAGTCCTTATGATCGAGTAATTGAGGGACTTTAGTCAACAAGTTACAGCTTTTCTAGGTCTTAGTTTCTATATCTGTAAAATAAGAGGGTTGAGCAGAATGATCTTCAAGGTGCTTTTACCTCTAAATTCTGTGATCAAACCTCTACTCTGTTAATTAGTGAATGATTCTGCTATAGTTGAGAGGTTTTTCTTAAAATAGTTATGATTTATATAATACTTAAAGTTTGTAAAAGGCTTTATAAATGTTCTCTCATTTAATTCTAACAACAAAGATTGTTGTTGCACC
This sequence comes from Sarcophilus harrisii, assembly GCF_902635505.1. Taxonomy (NCBI): domain Eukaryota; kingdom Metazoa; phylum Chordata; class Mammalia; order Dasyuromorphia; family Dasyuridae; genus Sarcophilus; species Sarcophilus harrisii. Next base: position 484,782,275 of record NC_045427.1, on the reverse strand, counting down.
TTCTTGGAAGGTAGGTGCTCTTATTATTTCCATTTTACAGCTGAGAAAACTGAGAATGAGAGATTAAATAATATGCCCACTTCCACACACCTAGTAAGTATCTGAAATAGTATTTGAACTCAGTTCTGTGCAATTCTTAGTCCACCCTCCCATCCAATGTGTAGCTACCTACCTCTAATATCCAAAGCAAATAATTATTTGGGGCCAAAATAAAATATGGGTGTTATGATGATTATGAGTGCTCTGGGAATTGTTCCATCAGTTTGGTTACACTTTGAGAACCACCAAGTTAGGCCAGTGGTGAGGTAGTGTTGAAATTTAGCAAAGGACCAGGGACTCCTGGAGTTGACACATTTATCCATGACGGTAAGAGGCTAGAAGGAGATAGTTCTTTAATCTAAGCTAGAATTTCACTTTATACCACAAATCATCTGGATTTTCAAACATTTTTTGCAGTACATGTCCAGATTGTAATCTGCAATTCCAAAGTTTTCCAGATGTTTTTAAGTAAGAAATATTATTTTGGTACAAATGGCATTCTCTCTGGGAAAACAGTAACAAGAACTTCAAACAATAAGTTTTGTGTTTTTAAATTGGAATGGGGCAAATTGTCTTTTTTTCTCTCTCTAGAAATTCAAGAATACTTTCACTTTCGGGTTGCTGAATAGTAATATTGATGACAATATTTTCTTGGTTGTGAAAATTTGCTGAAGATCATTGAGTTTTTAGATGATTGAACTCAGCAGCTTGTAACCAACATGAGATTCAATATTTATAAAATAGCTACTCGGGTCAAAAAATTATGTCAGGCACAGGGAGAGATAGAAGTGTGTGCAAAGATGGATAGAGTTTAGGGTTGGAGGCAGGAATGTCCTGGTAAATGTTTAATAACAAGTTAAATGCTACATACTTTGAAATTTGATCTGTATTTATTAACATTGTCCATCAATTTCTCCAGTCTAAACAAACAATGAATAAGCCCTGATTTTTAGCAAGTGATATAAATGCTCACTCTGAAAATGTAACATCATCTAAGCAGTTGGAGCTGACTCTAGCATTCCCTGATTGAAAAGCAACCCCATTTAAACAATTTAGCCTCCTTTCACCTGACAAATCTGCTCTTCCTCTCACCATTCCACAATCACAAGAGTTCCTCCTATTCTTGCTCATCTCCAGAGTGATGACCCAATGTCCTTTAAGTAACCCTTATACCCAGCAAATCCTCCCTTTAAAATCTAGTCTAAAATCTAGCAATTGCCTTTTGTTCTAACAGAAAGCTGTTTCCCCCTCAGATCATTTCTTCTGATTTCTGTTTGTTTGTTTTTTTTAAATAGTATCTTATTTTTCCAAAATGCTTTCAATATTCACCTTTACAAAACTTCTGATTTTACTTTTTGAGTGGAACATAACCTAGGACTGGACACCCCAATCCTAGTCTGCTCTAAGTATGCCTTGGGTCTGGGAGTAGTAACACAAAGAAGTAGCCATACCTATAGCTACTGTGGAGGTTAAAGATTAACACCAGGCTAGGAGTGGGAATGAGGGTGGGGATTCTTACTTTAAAATTTCATCTGCTTTGTTAACATTTTCCCTACCACTAAACAATCAACAAAACAATAAACTCTGATTTGTAGTGTTTGTCACACTAATGAGGTTTTTAAATGCTCTCCCTGAAAATTTAGCAATAAGACTCTATAGCCTGTTGGGGCAGGTTCCTGCACATCCCCCAACCTATAGGAATGGAGGGTGGGGTGGTGAGAGGGGGAAAAATAGACCAGTCCCTTATAACTACTGGGAAAGGTTGTTGGTATCCAGGTGTGTACCTCTGGTGAGTAGGAAGAACTCTGTTTGCCAAGTACTTCATTCTGTTTAAGAAAGGTAGGGGTTTTGTCAGGTTCAACCAAACATTACTAATAAGAACACTCTAGCTATTTCCTATCTGAAGTCCAGGCACTTGTGAAGGCTAAGTCAGTTGGGTACAAGTTTAACAGATGATCCTAAACAGGAACTAAGAAATAGGGAGTCTTCCTTACCCTTTGTTTCTAAACCCAGAGATCTCTTGTGATTTAGAGACCATAGGATCTGAACTACAAAAGATTTTAGAAACAATCAAGTTCAACCCGTTTGTAAAGCTTACAAATGAAATGATAGATCTGAGGCCCAGAAAAGGAAAATTACTTTTCTAAGGTAACATGGCAAAGAGAGAATCTGATCCTAGGTCTTCAGACTACAATTATGTTGTTCTTTTCAGTATCCCATAACAGGGCTGCCTTTCTGATTTGAGATTGCAGAACCAGCCCACCAGTCTCTTCTCCCTAATCAGCATCAATCCTTAAATTCCTTCCTTCTGCTCACTGTAGAAGGTTCATCTGAAGGATGAGGTTCCAGCAAACATCTCATTGGCCAAGCGTTCTAAGAGCACTTTCTAAACACCTTGCTCTTATGACTTCCTGTCGAGGTCCCTCTGGATTCCAGTTCCTCAAGCTTGCAGAACACACTGTCCCTACCCTTTAGAATCTGATGCTGTTCTCTGACCTCTTTATCCTCCCTCTCCTTCTCTTATTACTTCCTCCCCAACTCCTATCATTGACTAGGAGAGACATTCTTCCCCCCTTCCCCAAATACCTGACTAATGCTCGAGATGGGTCTGATTTTGTCGTGAGCATTCTCCCGGCAGTGTTCCAAGGCGGCAATAAAAGTGAACTGCTGTTGCTGGAAAAGTTTGTAACTCTGTTCGATGTTCCTGAGAAATTCTTTCACCTCGTTCATTGTATTTGATGGTCATTTAAGAAGTCTTAAAATCCTAGGGGATGAACAGGGAAAAAAGGCGTGAGTCCTCTACTGGCTAGAGGCCTGAATTCACAAGGCAGACATTTTCCTGACATGAGTTCAAAAGCAAAGAGAAAAATCATCTCACACTTTCTTTTCTGGGAGAATCCTGAATTTTGAATGTCAAAGGCCCAAGGCATTACTTCAGATTTGTGGAATAGTCTCTGGGGGTTTACAGCAAGTAGAATCTAAATTGAACCTCTTAAAAATTCATGCACCCATTTGGTAAACATGTCTTAAGCATCTAGAAAGAACTAGGTTATATCATAGAAGGAAAAAACAAGGATTAGCTAACTTGATCCCTGCTGTCATGGGATTTAATGGCTACATAGTAACAGACTACCTTGTCATGTATTATACACACATGTATCTAGACTTTCTATTTGTATGAAGAAATGAATGTTAATTACCTGTGTTCCGTTTTCCTTTCCTTCCTTCAATATATTCTAGTGGCTCCCTATTGCCTCCAGGAACCAGTACAAAATCATCTGACATTCAAATCCTTTTTTTTATAACCTGCCCAGCTAGCTCCTTCCATTCTAGTCTTCCTACCCTTTATTTCTCTCCCCTGACTCTTCCATATTTTGCAGTCCAGTGACATTGAAATCCTTTGCTGCTACTCTTCAACACCAAACACTCCATCTTTTGACTTGGTGCCTTTTCCCTAGTTGCCCCCCATATCTGGAATGTCCTCCCTCCTCATCTTTATCTTCTGACCTCTCCTGACTTCCTTCCAGTTTCCTTCAGTTTGAGCCAGCTAAAATCTCACCTTCTATAAAAATCTTTTCATGTTCACCCTTAATGCCAGTGTTTTCCCTCTGTTGATGTTCTTTTAGTTTTAGTTTTGGGTACTTTTGTTTTGCATGTTGTCTTGCCCATTAGACTGGATGCTCTTTAAGAGCAGGGACTAATTTTTTTTTTTTTTGCCTGCTTTTGTAGCTCTATTAGCACATTGTCTGACAGTTCCTAAATAAAAGCTTGTCAATTGTTGAAGGACTGACTGAATGAGAGAGGGCTTTGTGAATTGTGGAACTGTTTGCATAAGAAGGAAGAATGAAAAACATCTTTATAGAATTCTAGCATAGAGTTTAGAACATTTGAGTTAGAAGTTAAGAGTGTTAGAGGGACTCTAGAACATTAAATATTTAGCTAGAAGGTACCTTAGTAATGATCTAGTTCATTTTATATATAAGGAAATGACCAATGAAATGAAAACCATAGTTCAATGAGGGTCATATCTAGTATACAGTAGAGCTGAGATTGGATCTCAGGGCTTCTGATATCAAATTGTCTTTTATTTTGGTCTTTGATTTGTTAATTGCCCACTTTCTGGGACAACCTTCTGACTTAATTACTTATCAATCCTGTCATTTATCTGTGGCTTTAGTTACCTGTTGCTATTCCCCTCAGTAGCGTTCCTAAACGCTATCCATCTTTCTCAGCTCCCAATTCCATCTTCTTCCTCAGAAAAGCAAAGGCATAAATGAGGGTCATCCTCTCCAAATAAAGCTACCTCTAAGGAAAGCTGACAGGCTGTTGGTAAAGTATAAAATGCAGAAGAAATAAAAAGAAGCCTTTTTAGTTTAGTTCTGTCCCCATGAGAGAAGAGCCAGGGCAATCTTAGAATCAGAAGCAGTAAGCCTATGAGGCTGTATATAATAAAGGAACAGCGAAACTCAGAGGGACTATTGTGTTCACTGTAAAGATAATATATTATTCCATCGACTATGAAATTTTCAAGTTGCCTGGGGGAACAATATCTATTCAGTTAGCCACAGGTGCTAACTTTCTCTGGAGTTTGGGGATGGGGAAGATCTAGGCTTCAGGTTAACCTCAAACTCAATGTTAGGTGGATGACTGGTGGTTGTGATTGGTGTTGGAGGATACAAGGGGAACTTCAATGTTTCCAGATCAAGAAAGAAGCAGTTCTAATAGCAGGTTAAATGTACATTGGGAGAAATAGGGCTTGGGTTGAGTTTAGGAATGAGACAGGGAAATGGGTCCTTGGAAGATTGGTGAGAAGTACAATGAAGACCTATTTTGGGGTTAGGAGGATATAGGAAAAAAGGAGAATGGACTTTCTGTAGGCCTTGCCCTCTTTCCTAATCTCGGAATAAGAGAAAATAGGGAAGGAACAAGATAAGGCCTGTGATTAAATGACTAACTGACTTGGAAAAATCCATCAATAGATATTTTTTGAATATTTGCCATTCACAAGGCTGTGTTTTATAGAGAAATAAAACTGACAGACCTTGACCTAGAGAGGATTATAAAGCTCTTATAAAATAAAAACAAATAGGAAATACAGGAAAAGTAAAGAATAGGAGATGGAAGGAAGTAAATACCAAATGAAGAAAATATTTTAGTCATTTTGTTTAGGAGAAAGTGTTAGGCTGGGATCATTGAGAAAAAAAAAGATTTTCCCTGGGTGTTAATAAAATTTGGTTAGGACTGATGTAGAGGCAATTAGGTTGTACAGTAGATAGACCACTGGCCTTGGAATCAGGAGGATTCATCTTTGTGAATTCAAATCCAACTTCAGGAAATTACCAGTTGTGTGACCCTGGGCAAGTAAATCACTTATCCTATTTATTTCAGTTCCTCATCTGTAAAATGAACTAGAGAAGGAAATAATGCATTCCAATATCTTTGCCAAGAAAATGCCAAATGTGCTGAAGAAGAGGAATTGGACCATATTAAAATGACTTAACAATAATGATATGGAGGAAACGGCTTGAGTGAAAGAATAGGGCATATGGAGGGAAGCAGAAAGATTTCATCTGGACAGGCAGCTCTGTGTAGTAGATTGACACCAGGCCTTATAGCCCAAAAAACTTCGAACTAGGTTCTTTTTTACATATATAATTAGAAGTAGAATATGTGGTTTTTGACTATTTAGTTTTTTTCCTATCCTAACTTTCTAAGACTTAGTTAAAGATCTTCTGAATTAATGGTTTCCACCACTAAGAACTCATTGATTTTTGGCAAAAAACTGTGTATATGTATGCATGTGTGTGGAAACAATAAGGAAACACCTAACCTGCATTTTTAACATTTCAGACTTTACTACCTGCATATTCTATTTTGTATTCCATTCATTTGCACTTATCTTGTCTTCCCAGTTAAATTATAACTGCTTGAGAACCTATCTTCTCAACCCTAACTGTGGCAATATATTAAGCACTTAATGTGTGTTGAATGAAGCTAAGCATTTCTGTGCATATGCACTCACTCTGTAAATGTATCCATAGGTGCAATCGGATCCCAGAAATAAGATTGAGAAATTACCTAAATCTATCTCTGGGATCAGACGGGCTGAATGTAAAAGTATGAAAAGAGAGAGAGAGAGTCTTGTTGGTCCTTTAGTTGGCTGCAGACAGGCCATGGAATATACATAAATAGAGTTTCTTCTGTACCTACATAGAAGATTTGTCCCTTTCTCTAGCAGTCCATTCTAGTGAAACTTACTTCCACCCCTAATCCCACCCATGGTAGCTATGGCAGGAATTGATTTTTGTTGTGCCTGTGAATGTCCAGCTCTAAAAGAGACGAGGTCAGTTTTGACTACCAATAAAGAGTTTAGGTCCCAACAGTGTTCCCCTTTGGATGCCAAATTCTATTGGGATACAAAAGCCACCTTGTCTAGTGGTTCCAGACACCCTAGAGAGGGAAGCTGCCTCTGCTCTTGATCCTAGTGACTTGTGACATGCACACAGAATCCATGTCAAGAGAGCAGCTGTAATAAGCTATCCAAAGTGATATCTCCTTGTACAAGAGTCACTTGCAACCAAATTAGTATGGATGAAAGTCACAAAGTACAGGATGTGTGGGGAGAAGTGAGTGAGGAAAAAATGATTACCCAATAGGTTTTAGGCTTTAATTGATTTGTATTTTTCAAGGCTGAAAAAGAAGATTAAATAATGGTATGAAAAGTGCCTACGGCCTAAAATAAACGAGGAGAAAGGCAAGCCATTTCAGAAATGTCCAGGGAGAGAAGTGAACCTCTCCAGTGCAAATTGCAGGTTTTCTTTTGTTCTTTGTTCAAGAATAGGTCACGGTGGTGGCAATAGCATCTTTTCTCCCTCTTCCTCCCCTTTTTCTCTTAATTTGTATTTGATGGACCCACAAAGTTAGGTACACTTTAAGAAAACAGTTTATTAGAGAAATAATCATGGTGTTTTAGGGCTGCAAAGAGACTTAGAGACAAACTGAATATTAAAAAACTGATAACCTAAGGAGTCAACAGTCTCCCTTAAGTCTTACCAGGACCAGGATCCTTCCAAAAACAAACAAGCAAACAAAAACAAAACTCCCCTGCTAGTCACATATGGAAAGGAGCTTAGACACCCAATTCAAACTTGTTATTTTATGAATGGGAAAACTAAAACCTCAAGAGGTAAGTGATTTATTTGCTATATGGGGAATTGGCAGAAGGGTTGTCTTTTTTATGTTTTGTCTGAATGCTGGGGAGTGGCAAGTATTGGCTTAAAGAACCTTCAGTAAAGTCTTTCTAGAACCATATCTAGACAAAAAGCAAAACAAAAACAAAAATCCTACAATCTCCCATACATACAACCCCCTCCAGAAAAACAATCCTAAAACCCTAACTTCCTTACAGTTATACCAATCCTATTGCTCCGATTGAAAATTCTTTGCTCCAAAACTGGAGGTTTTGTGCTATAGTGTTAAGTAAGTTAACTCCCTGGCAACTCGGCAATTAGTAACGCTAGTGAGTAACGGGTCCTCTGCATTGGTTAGACATTACTCAAAACAGATGACATACTCTTAAAACAAATCAATTCCTTGAATAATTTTTGTTTAAAAGAAAACATAATATATATATACACAATAGCACAACTCTGAAATGAAATGAGTTTTTAGGTTTTTCAGTTCATAGGTTAGCATTGGCTTCATGATTTGGTTTGTAGTAGAAAGTTTTTCTTGGGATACTGGAAACCCTAAATCCAGATTACAGGACTAAATAAAGTTCAAGGCTGGAATTAAATTTGATTTTTTCAAAAGTGTTTATTTACTCTGTCTTGCACACATCTTTGCTGACTAAGACTCATTGGATACAATTTGGTGGACACGATTTCAACCTCTCAAGGAATTATGTGCATACAGTCTATGGGTTTCTAATAAACAGAGCAGAAGAAGTGACAAGAAGGAAAGATTTGAGTTTTTCAGAAAGAGGGGCATAAATGACACTGCCCGAAGCACCAAAAATTGCAAACTAAATAAATGGAGTAGGAAGAGAGAAGTGCAGTTTGTATGTGCCAGGAATCCCCTTTCTCCCCTTCCCTGAAGGGAAAAAGAGTTTAGAACAAAATAGAGGCTGTATAACATGTAGAAAATTTTCTCAGAGAAAACGTGCCTGATACATATGGAATTTCATTATACACTACTTTTCATTTAAAAATGTGGTTGGGGGAGAGGGAACAGCACTCTACCAGCATCAAACTTTTCCCACAAAACATTTATTGATTCTAGGGTTTCCTCAGGGAACAGTATGGGAAATGCTGGTCTGTAGAATAATAATGAAAGAATTGCTCTAATCACTATAAAGAGAATACTTTGGAGGGGGGACTGCTTCGGAGTTGGCACAGGGTAACTCCAGACCCTGTGGAGACCCTTGAGGGAATCGAGCTCAGCAGTTTCATCGCCAATTGCAAAATCCAAGAAATCCATGAATGGCGCCTACTTTTGCAGGGCAGTAACAGTCACCTGCACCCCCCCCACCCAGGATTTCCACCCCAGGCCGGAATATTGAGGCAGATGGCTACTCAAAAAGACCAGAGAGATTCTAATTCTCCGCAAGCTGTCTCCCCAGGCTTAAAGGGGACAGACACATTCAGCCTGATGCCCATTCCCCAGAACAGGGTGGCTTCTCATGAGATACGAAGGAAACGTTCTGAGAGGCCGGAATATCGAGTCCCACCTCCTCCTCCTAGAGATCGGGAAGCTGACTGAGGTGCCCAAAGCCGGGAACTTAGAAACCAGTGGTCTGAAGCCTCGGGGGGAGAGTTTGGTAGCCAGTCGGGGACATCTCGTGTATCTGCACCCCCGCCCCTCCTCTCCTTAGTCCTACACTCCCGGCCAACTTGGTCTTCAAGTCATAAGAGACGAGAAGGCTTCTGCTAGCCCGTGCCCTCCTCGGTGTAAGCCCATCCCCGGGGATTTTCATTAACCTTTCATGTCCAGAAATTGCGGCCGACTGCCTGGAGTCAGGAGAGCTGCTGCGACCCCAACTGTGCTGGTGGGCCCCGGGCACTGCCCGGGGCCGCAGGGGGGAGAGGGGAAAGAGGGAGGGGGGGAGACTGAAGCGGGAAGGGGGCGGGGCTGCCGGGCTATTGTTACTGTAGGTGCCATGGCAACCGCGTCACGAGGCAATCCCTCCCTCTGACAACCCTGCTGTGGCTCTTGCGTCTGGATTTGGGTGAGGGCAACAGAGACGGTCTTTTTTGTGTGTCTGTGCGCTGCCGAATCGTGGCTTTTCCCGAGGTGGCTCCGCAGCTTGAGCGGAAGGAACAACGGGACTAAAAATCAAGAGAAATGCTTTCTAGTCCGATTCCCCGTGCGAATCTGAGCGAGTCCCCCAGGGTTTCGCGTTAAACGAGACAATTAGAGTAGATGTTCTCAGAGTTTCCATCCAGTTCCGGCCCTCCGTGAAGTGTACGGACCTGCCGGAGTCCTCCCAAAAGGAGGATCATTCTGAGCCCGAGCCGCCACTAATCGGGATTTAAGTACTTGATTAACAACGTTAGCGCCAGCCGCATCCCGGAGGTCCTCTTGTATTTAATGTAATTTAATCTGAGGCCCAGAACGGAAGTGACTTGCTCAAGAGCACTCTGGGAGGAGGATGGGGACATCGAGACCCGGAGAGGGGAAGAGGTTGAGCCGAGTGTGCCTCTCCTGATGTCTGAGTTCGGCGCACTTCCCCGCACGGTGCAGGGCCCAGCGCCGGCAGCGTGGGGAGGTCAGCTGCCGGGGCAACTAAAGGGGCCGGGCGTTGTGAGACTGCAGGCAGAGGGAAGAACGGGAGGGAGGCGGGGCGATCGAACACCGCCCGGAACGAATGCCGGCCAATAGGAAGCGGGTCCAGATCAGAGAACCCGCGTAGAGCGGCAAGCTTCAGTCAAGCCTGGGGGAAGGGGGCAGCGGGGAAAGTGGGAGCGGCGGGGGGCGGCGGCCGCGGGTTGATGACGCACTAGGCGCACGTTCGCGTCCCTAGCGACGGGCGCGTTGCTAAGGCTCTTCTTTCCGCTGCTGTCGGCACCATGGATGCTACCACAGCCCCCCATCGCATCCCAGTGGAAATGCCCAGATACGGGGAGCACCATCACATCTTCGAGATGATGCAGGTGCCGCGCGAAGCGCCTCCAGGACGCTCTCTCTCTGTCTCGGCCCGGGTGTGGGTAACGTCGCGGCTTCCCCCGGGCTAGCGTGACGGACGCGGACAGACTGGAGTGACTGGGGGGGAGCGGCGTTTCTCGTTTATTAGCCTCCCTTGCAGCAGGAGCGCTTGTGAGGATCGCGAGTCTTTGTAGAGTGACGTCTCTGCGGCTGGGTCGTGGTCGAAAGGCAAAGCCCTAGAAGGGTCTCCCCCTGTTCCTCTCCGGGTTGCAGGAGAAAAAAATAAAAGGGCTTCTTTCACTCTGGCCCTGACCTGGGTGAGACGGGGGAAGGGGCAACGGAGGGCCCAGGTCCAGGAGAATGGGTCCCACTCAAAGGACCTTTCCCAGCAGAGACGTCAAGGCGGAGGACTTGTCTCCACCAGGACCCTTCTCCAGTGGGGAGCTGGGATTGGCAGGATTCTTCCCTGCTACCCCCAGATTCAGGAATGATACATTTGCAGCCATTTTTGCCCCTGACAAGAGTTTGGCTTTGGGAAAGTTTATCTGCAGAGGGTATTAACAAAAAGCGTACACTTTTGAAAGGCTGGGAAATGACAAAGAAATAAATAAACTTTTATAAAGAGATGAACAAATTTAAACTATTAGAAAAAGAGGCGATGTTATATCAGTGAGGTTAGCATACTAATAGGGGGGAAGGATGATTCTGGATGCACTAGAATCATGGGATGTCAGGTTGGAAAGGACCTCAGAAGCCATTTATTCCGACCCCTTCGTTTTATTTGGGAGGAAAGTGAAACCCAGAGAGCAGTGATTTGTCCAAAATAGGGCATTCCAGAGTAATCTCGAAAATTTTTGTATTAGTTCCCTTCAGGAACTAAAGATTCCTTAGCAATCAACTTAAGTAAAAATAATCCTTACTGACACACATGAATATTTAGCTTTCATCAGAAACTTTCTTAATTTTTATGCTTTTTCTCTTATTTTCTGAGTATGGCTAGATAACCCCAGACGCCATTCAGATTGTAGTGAAGTTCAGTAGACAATATTGCTATGAAGAATAAGAGAGAGAAAGAGAAAAGAAAAGAGAACCAGGGTAGAGAAGAAAGAGAGGAGAGAGAAAAGAGAGAGAGAGTCAGAGACAGACACAGACAGAAAGACCTGGTGAATAAAGCACTCTTTGCATATTCACCCTAGCCCTATATCTATCCTACTGTGTATATTGTTATCAGACCTCAGAAACTTTGCTCAGACCTAAATTTGGAAAAGATGAGTTCAATAAGAAGTAAACTCACACTGTCTCTTCCTCATTTCTCTACCTCATCCAAAATATGCAATATTTCAGTTGAAAGAGGCATCTCTCTTGTCATTCTGCCCATATGAACACAAGTAGTTGCCAAATGGCATGTTGAACTCTCAGAATTTTGGGTGAGTGCTGTAAGGGGTAGGAGAAGGGGGAGACTTTGGTAGCAAGATAAGGAAATTATGATCAATTATACCTGTGGCAGCATCTTTCAGACTAGAGCTTCCCAGAGTCTGTGACTGGACATTTAAAATCCTGGTTCCTTCAATCTCATGAGATGCTGACTTTGCTTCCTTCTGATCTGACCCCAATTCATTGCAGATCATGCTACAAGAACTCTTGATTCATCAACCAAAGGAGCCCATTCAGTTTATGTTGGAACACTTAGAACGAGACAATGATATGGGTAAGGTCTCAAGAACTACAGCTTAATATTTATAATTATGGTGATCTATCCATAGAAAAAGTTTAATTTGCTGTTTGAAGGGAATATGGAATGGGAATTTGGAATAGTTAATTAATTAGATGCTTTAATTTCTTTTATAGCACATATAAAAAATGCACTTGAACAGTTATAAAAATGAAAATGTTGGAGCCTTCCATGGTATCAATTATTAATGCTTCTAGTGCCCTATCTGATATTTCCTGTTGTCATTAAAGCTCTCTAATTATCCCTCTTGTCAGGTGTAAATTTGGCTTCCTGTCCTACCTGGATAGGCAGCATCTCTGCTTTTTTGATTAGTTCATTATCTGTTAATGAGTTCTAGTGCTTGGAGCACTTCTGCTAAAGAACATATCTGCATGAACAGAAATCCAAAGCTGATGAATTGGTGAGGAAAGATGTATCCTGAACAAGGAATGCTTGTACACTCTCTCAGATTATTTGATTTACAAACTGTTCACCCTTAGGCAGATTATATTTGGCTATGCACAAGTGAACTATCATTTCTGTTCTGCATGAGCTGTCAGGATGAACTGATGTCATGGTGCTTTGATGTTTCTTTCAAATCAGAACATAAGCCATTATGAAAGATCTACCAGAGCATCAGTGAAATTAGGGCTTAGAGATTCAGAGAGGGGCTTTGACATGTCATGGTGGTGTTCGGATGGCTGTCAATGTGACATGCTCTTAAGTAGTAGTGGGCAGAGAGGGAAGAAGAAGGGAGAGAGAAAAATTCTCTTGCCATGCAAATTGTGTCCTATTGATTCTATGATGTCTGTTCCACACAATTTGTTCTATGGCCCAGCTCAAATATAGTCTCAGGATAGCTGAGGTGGAATCGTAGTTTGGTATTATCAGTTTTCCAAACTCTTATTTCATATCTCTGTGAAGTGTGGTCAAAAGAAAAAGCCAAATTCTTTCCCTTTTCAGGCCTCTAGCATCACCCAAGGCCATTCTCACCTATCAAATTAATCTGATATTCTCAGGGCAGTAAAGTTCTTTTAATCTAGAAACTAGTTCATCCTGCTACTTCTAGGTCTGACTGCACCTTACTCCTCCTAGAAAGGTTTTGGTGTGCTGATTCTATAATCATTCACTGAGCACCTATTAATGAGCAGAGCTTTTTTTTGTCCTGAGTACTGGGGGAAGTCTGAAGTTCAGGTAAGATGTGATCTCTTTCTTCATGGAACTTAAGGCCTTCATGGGAACGGTGATACTACTTATAGATGACCCAATATCTGTTTGACTTCTATAAATTTGACCTGTTCTAACAGAAGTGTATATCTGGGGTGTTATCAGCAGACTTCTGATTAACTGATTTCTCTCAAGCCCAAATGAGGAACTTACAGAATACAAGGTGTACAATAACAAAGAACAATATATGTTTACTTAAATGCAAAGAAATATTTAGATTCTGATATTCCTTTAGGGGATAGGACAAAGTTCCCGCTTTAGAAGGGTGTGAAAAGAAATTGTGTGAATGTCAAGGAAGGAAATGTTACTGACAGAAGGGAGTCTTCATGGAAGAAGTAGTGTTTCAACTGGGCTTTAAAAATAAATTTAAAAATTCAAAAGATGAAGAGAACATGGAAAATATTCTAGGTGTAGGGAGCAGCATGAGAAAGGACATGGGAGCAGGAAAGTGCTGGACATGTTGGTGAAAGAATACATGACAAGGAGTCGATTGAGGAAAAAATTATTAAATTGATAGCATAATTAGAGAAGGCATTGAATGCCAAGCAAAGGAGTTTGAAAGTTCCTTCACAGGTAATAAAGAGCCTATGTAGAATTTTAAAAAGAGAAGTTGTTCTAATTGTATCTGACTCTTCAAAGATCCCATTTGGGGTTTTCTTGGCAGAGATACAGAAGTATCTCTGGAAATGGCTTACCATTTCCTTCTCCAGCATATTTTACAGATGAGAAAAACTGAGGTAAAAGAGGTTAAAGGACTTGCCTAAGTTCACACAGCTAGTAAGTGTCTGAAGCTGGATTTGAATTAAGAGATGTCTTCCTGACTCCACTTCCCCACTAAGTTGCCCTGACAGGGGAAAGACAAAACCAACTGTAAGAATAAATATTGGTCTGCAAGCAGGATGAAGAATGTATTAGAGGAAAGAAGATGGAAGAAGTGGGAAACATGCTCGAAGACAAGTGGTAATGAGCATCCATTTTAGGGTGGTAGCAGTAAATAGGAGAGGATAGATGCAAGACACAGTGCAGAACATGTATTCTCCCTCACGGTAGAGAGATGGTGATCTACTGGAAAAGAACAATGAATATACATTGTCAGACACATTCTTTGTCTCAGATTTTTTTATTTGCATGTTTTTCTTTGTCAGAAGAGAGTGTTTGATCTGCAGTGAGGTTAGAAATGATTTTGATGCAAAGACTAAAGACACAAATAAAACTTTTCTCTTTAAGAAGATAATGATAATAACCTCCATTTAAGAAATGCTTTTTTCCTATGTGTTAATATCACAGTGTTTTACCTTTTAACAAACATTTATTAAGTAATTTTTGTTTAAGATATTGTGTTGCAAAAATAATCCCTTGAAAATGAGATAGTTCCTGTGTTCAAGGAAATTACAGTTTAGGAGAGGGAATGCATGTATACATGAATATATATAATACAAATTAGAATAGGTCAGATTTATAGAAGGAGTCAAATATACAATCATGAGATCTTGGAAAGAGAAGGAAGAAATGAGAATCAGAACTAGGGTAATTGCAGTAATAATATCCATGCAGAATAAAAAGGGGATTGCACCTGATTGGATATTAAGGGGGGAAGGAAGGAGAAGAAAGAGATTAAAAACAAAAAAACAATGACCAAAAAAATCTCTTGAGATTCCCAGATTGTGGCATTGGGGATTAGTACTATCATCAATAGAAAACAGGAAATTAACAGATAATTTGAGGGAGTTCGTGGTTCATGGGAATAATGAATTCAGTTTGGGGCATGTTGAACTTGAAGGGATGTCAGAGTGTCCAAGTCAAGGACATTTAGTTGATTCACATAATTTTATGGTTGAAGGGACATTTAGAGTTCATCCAGTCTAACTCCCTCATTTTAAAATAGGGAAACTGAAGTATAGTAGGCCAGTGATTTAATTCTTTTTCAAGATGGAGGTGAGCCTCAGTAGAGTATACTATTTTCATTTGCTGTAAGACTATTTTTAATTCACTTCTCAGTCTAGGCCTGCTCTGGTACTATTAGTTAGAGGAGGGAGGTGCCCTTGTGGTATATTATTAGGAGTACCAGGAAGATGTCTCACTCTGCTTTCGTTCAAAAATGTCTCTTTTACTTAATGAATAGTGTTTGACATTCTACTATTAATTTTTTCTGGTAAACCTTAAACATTCTATAGAAGTGAGGTAGTATTATTTTTAATAGGACTATCCTGACAGACAGACTGAGAAATGAGGTCTTCAGCTAAGTAAGAGGGAAAAAAAGTAACAAAAATCGCAATAACGTTTTCTGAGTTATACACCACAGGGACTAGGATATTTCTAAGATAGAATCCCTATCCTCTAGAAGCTTGTAATCTTGAACATGAACACATTTTTTTTTTTTTAAAGAGAAGTACCAAAGTAATATTCTGGATAATAAATCTTCTAGGAATTGTAAAACTCTGGATACTGAATCTTCTAGGAATTGTAAATTTCCTTTACTTGATGTCACTGACTAGAATGTAAGAATTGGATGGGATTTCAAAAATTTAGTCCAACTCCTTCATTTGAGAAAAATTCCTGATTGCTTATTTTTGTATCACCTTCTGAAGAAGATATCCCTCTCCCCCTTCCTGCTCCTGTGAATCATCCCCTGTTACAAAGAATAAAAAAAAGGAAAAAAGAAGTTTAGTAAAATAAATCAGCATATCAACTGAATCAGATATTCACAGATATCACATCTGTGATATCACAGATATTCTGTGACATTCAACTTTTTTTTTTTTTTAAGGAAAAGAGGGTGGTACATTTTCTCCTCTCTTTTCAAGGGTTAAGCTCATTTAATTTACTTAGCATTCAATTTTTATTGTTTTCCGTTTGCAGTGTTGCTATCTTTGTGTGTACTCTCTTCCCCCTGCATCCCTACTATAGCTTTCTGTTTCCTTTATTCTGCATCTATCAGTTTGTATATCTTCCCATGCTTCTTTGAAGTCTGAATTAAGGGATGGCAGTAATAACCTATTTCATTTATATACCATAGTTGTTTGGCAACTCTCCAATTATTTCCTATCAGAAAAAGAGTTGCTCTCAATATTTTAGGATTTATATCTATCCCTTCATTTTACAGATGTGGAAGTTGAGCTCCAAAGAAGGAAAATGACTTATGAAAGATCACACAGCTAGTTTGTAATCCAGCTGGGGTTAAAACTCAGGTCATCCATCTATCCAATTAATAGTTTTTCTGGTGTAATTTGAAGGCATTTTTAAAGGGGCTTGAATCATCTGGGCCATTGCCTTAGACTACCATGTCTCTCTCCATAGGCAAAGTGAAGGGGCCTTTGTTAACTGGCACACCAGTCTCCAACTCCTATGCTAATTGGTCCTGGATTTGGGTGAGTGGGGGTTAAACACAATACATAGCGACATGCCCAGTGTCAGGTGCAAAGGGGGAGCAGGCCTTCAGACAGATCCCTGGAGAGTGTGCAGATGAGCAAAGGAGGCTAGACCGCTGCCACATTGGCTGCCAGCCCCTAAGCACAGAGAAAAGCAGATTTAGTACAAAGTGAGCATTTACAGTAGCCCTGGGCAATATTAAAGCATGAGATGGTGTATATAATGGTATGTTTCGTTTTTTATCAAACGTTTGTCCAAGAAAGCTGTGTATTAAAGCTCCAATACCTAAGGGTTTTCTTGTGAATTTTAAATCACATCCTAGTTCAACCTCAAAAGGATCTGTGGATGGAAAGGTTTTTTGATTTCCTTTGAAGTGGTTTGAAGAAGTTGATTACTCTTGGCACTCAAGCAGTCTTTTATGACACTGTTTATAAATAATTACTCATGAGCAGGGCTGGAGTTTCAAGGTGTTAGATTTTAAGAAACCAGAATTAATCACATAATGTGTGAGAAAGAAATTAGATGGAGAGAAAGGCAGCTGATGTTCCCCTTTTAAAGCATTTTCATAGATTGTGTACAATTTTGGTGCCACTTATGGAAACCAATAAGGGGAGGGTTTTCCCTGCAGCTTTCCAAGTAAGATAACTTTGTCAAGATGAATGTGTAATTTAGGTCTCAGGCTTATACTAGAAGGGTACTGGACTGGGTATGTCTTCTTTTTTTCTTTTCTCTGAAAGAGAGAGAGACAGAGAGAGAGAGAAAGAGAGAGAGGGGGGAGAGACAGAGACAGACAGACAGACAGACAAACAGACAGAGATAGACAGACACAGAGACAGAGAGACACAGAGAGAGATAGAAGAGAGAAAAGAGGGTCATTGAAGGTAGAATACACAGAAACACAAGGCCAACTCAAACACAAGACCAATTCAAATGAACCAAAGCTTTGGAGAAGCAGATAGAGATTATACATAGAACAAGCTAAAACCAGCTTTAGATCTCATCATTCCTCTATGTACTCTCCTTCACTTTTGTCTGAATAAACCTCTATTCTTCCTTTCCTCTGGATCTTTGGCCATTTCTTCCACCTAGAATAGCCTCCTTTCTTCTATATATCTTCTTATGCAAATTTCCTCCTCCAAAAGCCCACATGAAAGCCCATCTTCTCTACGAAGATTTCCCTGGCCATACTAACTTTCACCAAGCTCACTCTTTTCAATTCCTAGAGGTTTCGGTACCCAGAGCATTCTTTTGGTAAGCTTATAAGCTTCTAGAAGAGAGGCCATGTTTTGCCTTGTATATAGCATGATGCCTTGCAATCACTCAACAAGCATTCCATTTTAGATAATTTTAGGTACACAGTCTTGTGTTAGATGCTGGTGATAAATAGATGAAAAAGAATAATAGAGTCTCTGGGGGGGGGGAGGGGAGGTTATAGCATGCACACAAATGAGTATCATCAGTTCAGTGTGTTAGAGGCAAAAAGAGGTCCAGACAAAGGATTATTGGAAAAGAAGAACTAGAAGAGAGAACCTTGGATTGTAAAGATCACGGAAGGCTTGTGGAGGAGGTGGCACTTGATGTTCAGTAATCAAAGATGAGCAGAAGGTGGATTCTTAGGCTTGATGGATGGCCTGCACAAATTCTCAGAATACCCCAAGAGACCAGGAAACAATAGTTTACTTTGGCAAGAACATAAAGGAGTAGGAAAGAGAGGAATATGAAATAAGTCTGAGAAGGCAACTCCAAGTCAGATTGTAGAGGACCAAGTCTGTATTTTTTGATAGTCAATAATTAGCCACAGAAGGTTTTTGAAAAAAGGAAGTATCATTAGTCCTGTGCATTGGGAAGATTATTTTGGTAATCATGTGAAATGGATTGGAAAAGGAAGAGACTTGGGTCAGGTATATTCTATTTTAGGTGACCAGAAAATATATGTTGCTAAGGATAAGGGAGAAGATGAGGAAGAGGGAGGAGGAAGAGGAAGAAGAAAGTCTTTAACATCTTTAGAGAGAAGGATTTCATGTAGGTGATAAAAAGTAGATGACACATGATATGCCTGCTACCATAGCTCTTTCATGTATTAATTTGAACATTAATTGAATGCCCTCACCTCTGTCCTCATTCTTGGCTCAGTAGGATATGCAAAAAAGCCTGAGACATGATCCTTGTCCCAAAGAACTCAGTCTAGATCAGATAAAACAGGTAAAAATGAAAAGCTAAATAACATGACACAAAATATGTTTAAGCATCAAAATGAGTGGTACCAATGATTGATATTATAAGATTTCAGAGGTGAGGGAGATAACAGGAGCTGAAGTGTTCAGGGGAAGTTTCATGAAGGAAATGAGATTTGAACTAAACTTTGGAAAGAGTTTGGCTAGATAGACAGAATTGTGGAAAGCATTATAGGTCTAGGGAATAGCTTGAACAAAGCAAACAGCTCCCCTTGCCAGTGTTAGATCAGCTTACAAGGATAAATTAGGTAAAGTCTTCTATGTTGAGGCCCTTCTGGATGGTCTAAAATATTTGTACTGAAATCATATCTTATTTATGAGTCCTTCCTATTCATGTTACACCTCATCCTACTCCGTTCAATATGGAAAGAGAAGAAGGGAAGAAAGAGGACAAGACTCTTGTATCCACATTTGAAGGCAGCATCCATGGCCCTGTCCAGAGAGCTTGTTGAGTTAGACTAATGATCTGTAGTAGTAAGTCACTTTCATTATTCATTGTGGATCTCAATCTATCTGAAATCTATTTTTGAATCTTTAACTGCATAAAATTTTCAAGGATAAAAGCACAGAAACTGTCAAGGAAGGGACCTCCCTTTAATGTTAAATAGAGTAGGGAGTATGGACTGAGGAATTGTTGTTTGTCTAAATAATAGGATGGAAAGATGTTGGAAAAAAAGACTGAGGTAAATAGGACTTCCCAGAGGTAATTTTAATTCAGTTTTTTTAGTCCTACCCAGAAATGATGAGAAAGGACACTGAATTTGGACAATGAACTGCCTGAAAGAGAGCATCCTCTGGGAGCTGTGGAGATCACTTGCGTTCTCTTTTAACATTTAGTTTTCTTTTTTGAAAGGTACCATACTTCCTTCCCTGTGTTCTCACTCTCTAGTCCCTTCTTTATGTCCTCTCAGAAAAGCTTCTAGAAAAATAAAAGTCTTTGGATTGCAAGAGTAGGTGAGATCCATGTCTGACGACTGATCTTTGTCTGTCAGTTTGGCTCTCAGGACTTGGCTATATCTTATAGAGGCAGTCATGGGAATGCGGAAGAAATTTTGCACTTGTGGCCAAAAGACCTGGGCTCAGGAGCTGCCTCTGGCACTAGCAGTTTGCCTTGTATGTAAAATGGGAATAGCAATATTTATTACTTAAACTTTCTACTTCCTAGGTTTTCTTTGAGGATAGTGCTTTGCAAATCTTAAAACTATTACGTAAATATTATTAAAAAAGATGGCCTACCGAGAATACAATTATTGGCTATATTCCCAGAGCCAACAGCTAAGCAAGGAACAGAAGGGGGATAGATCTACAAGTTCCCATCCTTTATTAGTGAATGAAACATTCCCTCCTTTCACTTAGCATTAAAAAAATCTAACAGCAACATGATACAGTCAAGACTACATTCTCGGGAATCTGTGTAGCACCTTGGTGTGGGAAAGCTCTCCAGAGGACATCTGGTCTCTTCTTCCTTTAGTCCTGACTGCAGTTAATCACTTACCTATTCCAACTCTTAAGATGGCAATCTTTTCTTTCAAAATCACTAGAGACCCCAAACTAATTCTGTGGCCATTTTGGAATTATTTTAGGGCAGGGAGTATCAGACTATGACAGAAATTCTCAGGCAGCATTTCCTATTTGCATAGAAATGCCCATATTTGAAAACAAAGACATTCTTATCCTGGGTTTTATAAATCTAGTTCAGACACTATGGACTCCCTCCTATTATTTCTCTCAGTAAAATGATGTTGAATACAATTTGCTAAATAAAAAAGCATAAATATAAAAATGCTTTTGAAGGTCGATTTACATAAAATACAGCTTTATTTGGGAGAACGTCTTGGAGACAAAGTTCCTGTTTAAAATGCTTTATGTTGGTTGAAATCCCAATTGTTCTTGATATTTATTAGTTCAGTAAGTAAGCTACCTTATCTGTGTCCCCTTGGAGTAAGAAAAATAAACCATCTCAGTGATCACTTACCTCTCTAAACACAGAGAATATGTTCTACAGTAATAGTATCTCCGGCATAGCCCTGTTACAAATGGTTGTGTCATTTAAGGAAAATGAAATCCTGGGGAGGAGAGGAATAAATACACCCAGAATACAGCAGACATAGGAGGATGCTTTGTGATGCTGAGATTTGATATTTAAATCTTTTCATTCCACAGTGCCAAGGATTTTTATATTGGGCCCACCTGCCTCTGGGAAAACGACTATTGTAAGTACATTGTATTGTTATTTTATAGTAGCATCTCACTCACCCAGCACTGATGGGGAATTAGGTGTTCTCTATAAGTGAATTTTTGGGATACAGCAATTATTAAGCATCTGCTTTGTGTAGAGAGCCCTGTACTAGGCACAGAGGGAGCTCCAAAGTTTAGAAAAAATCCCTGCTGTCAAAGGAACTAGTAAGGTATGAAGTTGCAAACATATCTAGTTATGGTGAAGTATATGATATTACATGAGAGATGTAAAACAATGGTACATGAAGTCCAAGGGAAAAGGTCAATATTGATGGAGGAAAAAAGATGGGCTACAGTATTTCTGTAGGAAGTGGCACTTGAATTATACTGTAATAGATATGAAAGAATTGATAGGGGAAGAAAAAGGGAGATGGGCATTCCAGGTATAAGAAACAACATAAGCAAAAACACAGGAGCGTGAAAGTACAGGACATGTTTTGGAAGCGGGGAATTTAATTTAATTTAATTTAGCTAGATTGTAGCTACACAGTTAAAAGATTTTTTTGAACCATTCTTGATTGAAACTTTTCTCAAATGATACATTTCCTTGCCTTCTTAAAAGAGAAGGTTGTTTTTGTTTTTCTTCCCAGGTTATTTTTACCTTCTTTCTAAATCCAATTTTTCTTGTTCAGCAAGATAACTGTATAAATATGTACACAACATATATTTTAACATGTTTAACATGTATGGGACTGCCTGCCATCTAGGGGAGGGGATGGAAGGGAGGAGGGGAAAAGTTGGAACAGAAGTTTTTGCAAGGGTCAATGTTGAAAAATTACCCATGCATATGTTTTGTCAATAAAAAGCTATAATAACAATAATAAAGAATAAAAAAAAAAGAATGATGAACATAGTTTGAGGTTGTTTTGTTGATTCAGGGCCATCATTCTGACTATAAGAAAAAAATTGTGTAATTGGAATGGATATTTAGCTGAACTTGCTTATTTTATATCAATTGTTATGTTACGTTGTCATATAATGCAGTTTTTGTGGCCTATTGGCCCGTTTGTTTCTACTAACTGGCTCTAAACTGCCTTGTTTTTCTCACTTAGTTACTTCACCTCTCATAAGTTTAATTGTCATCTCTATGTAAATGATTCCTAAAACTGTATCCAGCTTTTGTCTTTCTTCTGAGGAACAATCACAAACCATCAATTACCTATTGGAAATTTCTAACTGAATGTCCTGTAAATATCTAGATTTTTCATGTTCAAAACAATAATTTATTATTGCTATTCATTATTTATAGATCCAAACTTACTGTATTTCTCATTATCTATTGACCCAAACTTATTCCAATTCTGTATTTCTCCATTTCTAACCTGGACATTATTAAGAATTTCCAAGGTTCGGAGTCTCATTATTATCCATAACTCTTTATTTCCTTCACCCACATATTCATTTGGTTGCCAAATTTTGTCATTTATAACTCTACAACATTGCTCCCATCTGACTCCTTTCTATTCACATGGCCACTTTCCTAATTCAATCCTTCTTATCTGGATTATGCAATATTGCTTTGTAATTGGTCTCTCTGCTCTTCTCTCCCTTCTATCATACATCCTTCACAAAGATGCCAAACTGATTTTCCTAAAATACAGATTTAACTGTCACTTCCTACTCAAAGATCTCTGGTGACTCTCAGTTGCCTCTGGAGCAAGTGTAAATTCCATTTTGGCATTTAAGGCCCTTTATAACTCAGCCTTGATCTATCTTTCTAGCTTTTTTATATATGTATTACTTTCCTTCTTGCACGCTTTGCTCCTGCCAAACTGGAGTACTTGCCTTTCCTCACATATAGTAGGCTCTTTCTCATTTCCATACCATTTTACTTACTGCCTCCCATACCTGGATGTGCTCCCTGCTCATTTCCTCAAGACTTAGTTCTAATACTTCTATATAAAGTCTTTCCTGATCATCCCAGCTACTAATGCCCTCCCTCTCTAATGTATCTTTATTCTGTATATATTTATTTACCTGTTGTGTTCCTCTACTAGTCCCCACAGAAAGTAAATTCCTTAGGGACAAAGATCATTTTTGCCTAATTTACATAGATATCTGAATGTATTTACTCTTAATCTCTGCCTTTCAGAATCCATGTCTTTCTCCAAGTTTACATAACTTCCTTATCTTTTCTTCTTTCTTCTCTTCCTCATCTTCTCCAGTTCTTATTGCTAAACCCCTCCTTAAATTACATTGGACATATTATGTATATATTTTTTCTCCACATTGTATCTCCTCAATACAATGTAATCCTTTGAAGACAAGAATGTTTGGGTTTATTTTTACATGATCCATGTACACTTTAAAAAATCTGAGCATTTTATTTCATGAGTTTAGGTAACTTTTGTGAAGAAATTTCCTCTACCAATGCCTATCAGTAACTTATCTGTAACTTGTCACAAAGAATTGCTTAGGACAGTGAGAGATTAAATGACTTTCTTGGGGTCAAACAGTACACGTCAGAGGTGTAACTTACACCTAGGGTTTTCAGTCTCCATGGCTAGCTTTCTATTATTCTATGCCATTTCTCAGAGGTGATCATAAAAAAATTAAAAAGGCAGTTTCAGTTACATTAAACAGCTTTTACATGAACAAAATCAATGCAGCTAGAATAACAAAGAGAAACTGTCCAGTGCAAAGGGAAAAATTCACATCTTGATTATACCCTATATTCATGAATTGAGTTGATCCCTAATATGGTGCTGGCAGTAGTGTGGAGGAGCCTTAGAAAGGCCAAGATTTCAATTAGTGAAGGACTACAATGGACCTACTTGTCCTACTTCCACAGTTGCATGTGTACTTGTGCTTGTCTCAAGCTGTATTTGCTGGGTTTTTTGCTCCATTTTCACTACCTGCTTGTTGCCTATCTTGCTGCTCAGGCTATCTGTATCACTGCCAATTCTGCTTCAGTGCCTGCATCACTGCCCATTCTTTTGGGGCCTATGCTGCTGCCTCTTACTGGTTAGGGCATGTCCTCCTTGTTATTCCTGGTTTCTTTAACCTTGATAGAAAGAGGTAGACTTTTGGAGGATTATCAATATGCCCAGATTGGCAAGGTGGATTCTCTAAAACCTGAAAAATCCAATGAGCTTCAAAGCTTTCTTAAAACTATAGGAAAGTGAGTATCAGTAGCACATTGTGGACCTTGTCTAATTATCTGAATTTCTGCTCACCTGACTGTGGCAGTGTGAGGGATGTTAAGGAGCCCTGAAGAAGGATGGTGAAAGTACTTTCTAGGTGAAAAAGGCAAACTACTCCTGGCTATTTTCAACTATTGGAGCAGAAGGGAAAAAGGATTGTCAAGGATGAAAATCTGTACTTCTCAGTCTTTTTGTTGGATATCATACCTCTAGGTGTTTCCCAAAGTTTTGTCAAAGACTTTCTGGTTTTTTTTTTGTCTATACTATTCTTACTTGATGATCTCATAAGTTCCCATGAATTTAGTCTTTATCTCTGAAAAGACAATTCCTTTTTTAAAAACTTATTTTTATTTTCAGTTTCAAATTATCTCCTTCCTTCCACCCTGTCCCCACTTTTTGAGAAGATAAGAAATAAAATACCCATTATATATACAAAATCATGCAAAAGACATTTTCACATTTTGCCTAACATTATCAAAAAGAAAGAAGAAAAATAAAATAAAATAAAAAGCTTTCATCTTTATTCAGTTTATCAATTCTCTCTCTGGACATGAATAGCATTTTTCATTATGAGTCTTTTGGAATTGGATCATTGTATTGATCAGAATACCTGGGCCCTTCATAGTTGATTATCATGACAATATTACTGTATTCTCCTTGTTTTTCTCACTTTACCTTGTATCATGAGCAAATGATTCCTAATTCAATAGATCTAGTGCTAATATTTCTTCTGTGTTCTAGTCCCACTTGATTACTGGATGTTTCATACTAGATATTACACAAACAATTCAATACGCTCAAAATAGAATTCATCTTTTCCCCCCAGTCCTCCTCTACCAAACAAATCCTCTAATACTGTTAGGGAATTTTACTTTCCTATAGTTTTAAGAAACCCTTAAGAATTATTGGATTCTCCTTTGGGCATAAAGAATGACATCATGAAAAAATTAGGAGAGCAAGGGATAATTTATTTATCAGATCTTTGGAGAAGGGAGGAATTTATGACCAAAGAAGAATTAGAGAACATTATGAAAGGCAAAATGCACAATTTTGATTACATTAACTTAAAAAGTTTTCACAAATAAAAAAAACAAAACAAAAAACCAACAGGAACACGATTAAAAGGGAAGTACAAAGCTGGGGAAAAATCTTTACAGCTAATGTTTCTGATAAAGATCTCATTTCTAAAATATATAAAGGACTGTGTCAAATTTATAAGAATACAAATCATTCCCTTGTTGATAAATGGTCAAAGGATATGAATAGACAGTTTTCAGATGATGAAATTAAAGCCATCTGTAGTTATAGGAAAAAATGCTCTAAATTGATTAGAGAAATGCAAATTAAAATAACCCTGAGGTACCATCTTACACCTCTTAGACTGGCTAAGATGACAGGAAAGATAATGATAAATATTGGAGGGGAAGTGGGAAAACTGGGACACTAATGCATTGTTGGTGAAATTGTGAAATGATCCATCCATTCTGGAGAGCAATCTGGAACTATGCCCAAAGGGCTATCAAGCTTGTATACCCTTTGACCCAGCAGTGTCATTACTGAGTCTGTTTCCCAAGTAGATCATAAAGAAGAGGAAAGGACTTACATGTGTAAAAATGTTTTAGATCACCAGCCCTGAAGTTAGGAGAATCTGAGTTCAAATTTTGCCTCAGACACTTAGCACTTCCTAGCTGTGTAATCCTGGGCAAGTTACTTAACTCCAATTGCCTCAGCAAAAAAAAAAAAAAAAAAAAAAAGTTGTTTGTAGCAGTTCTTTTTGTGGTAGCAAAGAATTGGAAAATGAATAGATTATGTCCATCAATTGGATGAATAGGTTGTGGTATATGACGGTAATGGAATATTATTGTTCTATAAAAATGATGAAAAAGCTGATTTTAGAAAGGCCTGGGAATATTTACACAAACTGATGCTGAGTGAAACAAGCAGAACCAGGAATACATTGTATACAATGATAGCAAATATCTGCAATGATCGACTCTGAGAGATTTGATTTTTCTCAGAGATTGAGTGATCCAAAGCAATCTCAATAGACTTTGGATAGAAAATGCCATCAGCATTCAGAAAAAGAACTATAGAGATTGAATGTAAATCAACACATGTTGTGTTCACTTCTTTTTTTTTTTTTATTTCTCCCATGGTTTTTCCCCTTTTGCTCAAATTTTTCTTTCCCAACATGGTTATAAAACAAAGTGTATTAAAAGTAAATAAATTCATTAGGGAAAAAAAGTATTGGATTTTTTAGAGAACCCTTTGCCCAAGTAGACATTTTTATAGCCTTTCTCAAAAAGTCTTTTTAAAGAGTTTTTTTAAAAAAAGAAAACAGTGTTGGCTCTGCAGACAACAGCAGCATGGGCCCTAGAAGAATGGGCAGTGATGTAGTAGGCACCAGCAACAGCTTCAGCAATGGTACACCTGGCTCCACCATCTTCCCACTCACCAAGGTTTGCAACTTTGCTGTCTTTCCAGACCTCTGTCTTTCACTAATCCCATAGATTAATAATTTGCCAAATTTTGATTACACTTTTACAATGTCTCTTGGATATATAAGTGCCCTCCTTTCTACTCACATAGCAACCACTCTATTATAGGCCCTTATTCTTGCTTGAACTTTTTGCTCTGGCTTTCTAATTAGTTACTTTGCCTCGAGTGTCTCCTCATTCTAATCAAAGTCATTAAAGGCATTTTCCTACTTCTCAAGCCTGACTATATCTCACTGCTGCTCCACAAACTCTGATAACTCCCTTTTACTTCCAGGGTCAAATAGAAAAGCCATTCTTTGACAGTGGAGTCTCTTCACAACCTGGTGCACTTTAGGCTCCTGTACACAAACTGTGTGATACAACCATATTGGTCTGCTTACTGTTCTCTAAACATTACATTCTATCCCTTCTCTCTGGGCTGCTTCCTTTGTATGTACTGTTCCACCTGGCCAAAATGTTTTCTCTCTTTGCCTCCATAACTTAGCATCCCTGGCTTCCTTCAAGACTCAGCAATGTCTTTTTCTTTATTCCTATGTAAATTGGCCTTCCCCTGGGAGAAAGTCCAGGATAAATAGAACATATAACCTTTAATATAGAGAAGTGTATTCAATAATAACATAGCAAGTATTTTGGCCAAGATGTAATTGCGTTAGTTAGATGTGGCTTCCCTTACCTCCTCATTTGTCACAATGGCCAAAGATCCAAAGGAAAGGTGAATTGACTTGAAAGGAGGGAAGTCATGAAGCTTGAGGAGTGCTTACCAGCTTTCATGCCTTAGGTGACCGAGACATTTCGCCAATAGTTCAGTCTTAATCTACTGGACCAATTAACTTTGGAAAGCAGCTTGGTTGCCTTTTTAGGGAAAATCAAACCTATATAGCAGGGACTTTCTTAAAAGTCTTCTTAGAACAGATGTTGCTCCCAGAAAATGTCTTTGATCTAGCTATCTGGCTATAGGATATGTGTGTGTGTGTGTGTGTAAAAAAAAAAAAAATATATATATATATATATATATATATGTGTGTGTGTGTGTGTGTGTGTGTAAAAATATATATATATGTGTGTGTGTGTGTGTGTGTGTGTGTGTGTGTGTATGTCTCATAGATCATAGTCAGAAAGGCATAGAGACTAGGAGCTTATCAATTAGGCAATGGCTGAAAAAGTATAGTTTTATGAATGAAATGAAATATTGAATTTTAAGAAGCAGCAAAGTAATGTTAAAAACAACATTTTAAAAATGTAGTAAAACTTTTTATGAACTAATACACAGTGAAGCATTTAATCAGGACTTGGAGAATAATATAAACAATGACTACAATAATGCAAATGAAAAGAAAAAAGGCAACCAAACTTGTGTGATTGATGAATAATCAGTTCTAGACAACAAGAGGATGAAGCTCTTGGGTGGGATTCTATAGGAATGGCATATGCAAAGGCTATAAGATGCAGGTGCTCTTTGAGTTGCTTTTTCCTTTTTCTTTTGTTTATTTTTGGATGACTTTGCCTAACTGTTTTTTCTTTTACTATATGGATGGGGGATGGGGGATATAATGGAAATCACTGTGGTATGCAAAGGAAAGGTATTAATAAAACTTAAAAAGAAAAAAAAGGAATGATGCAGAAAGCTAATGCACATGACACTAAACCTAAGAAGCAATGTGATTATCGTGTTTCTATTCTGTTTTGCAATCATTTGATATTTAAGAGATGAAGGGATAAGTAGAATCCTTGAGGTAGCAAGGACTTCAAGAGCCAACATGACAGGCCCTGAAATCAGGATGAACCGGATTCAAATCCGGTCTCAGACACTTAACACTTGCTAGTTGTATGATCCTGGGCAAGTTCACTTAACCCCAATTGCCTGGCTAAAAAAGAAAAAGAAAGAAAGAAAGAGGCAGCATGGTAGAGTGAATGAGAGTTAAGTCTGGGTTTCACTCTCAGCTCTAATTACCCATTACTTGGCTGATTTTGGACATATCACTTTATCTCTCTGGGCAAATGTTTTCTAATCTGTTAAATGAAGGTTGGAAAGATGATTTCTAAAGACCATTCTAACTCTAAATCTAATGAGTTCATATAGTCTAGCTTCCTGTCTCTAGCTGTAATTTTGCTTAAACATTCTAAGGCCATGGCTATAAAAAAATAAACACATTTAAAAACTCTTTTTAAAAATAAAAGATAGAAAGTAGAAGGATCTAAATATTTTAATATAATTTATTACATCATAGAATTTTAATTTGGTAAATATATTCATTTTCTTTACTGATGTTTTCCTTTCTCCATTTTTTTTAGGCGATGTGGCTCTGTAAACATTTGAATGCCTCCCTCATTACAGCAGAGAACTTAATATGGAATAAGCTTTCTGGACTAGCTATTAAAGCACTTCAAATATATGAAAAAGAAGAGGTATGACTTTTTGCTGGCTCTTACCCCAGGCTTTCTTTAATGCTGCTAAACTATTAGTTTATAGATAAACTAGTCTCAATTTCTTCTTGGATCAAATAAAAGAAAATAGTTCTTTTCAGGAGATGTAGAGAAGACATGTTCAAGGTATGATGGATGAACAAGTGGGAAAGAGATGGGAGAGAATTCTTAGGCATTTCCTCAACCTGGTTGGAATTGAGAAAAGGTTTCTATGATGCTAGTTGCTAGATAAAAGAAAATAAAAATGATAAAAGAATTGTTTTGAATAAATACAAAGTCTCAGAGTACTTCTTTTAGAAATTTTCTAATTTATTTTGCATATTCTCTACAAGGAGCAGAGAGAAGGGGAATGATGAGGGTTTTTTTTAATTTTATGGATGGTAAAACTGAAGCACTGAGACATTATTAAATGACTTTTTATCATAGGTTACATAGCATCTAAGTGGCAGAGCTAAGCCAATTTATTCACTCCCTTGCCTCTGACATCATAATTAAGAGTTATCATTTAATTCCATGAGAACAAATATACCTGTTGGAGCATATTTGGAGAGGAATTCCACCTACATGCTTTTATTTCAGAGATTTCATCAGGGCAGATCTATTCTTTCCATGGACGCTTTTGCAAATTCTTCCAGAATTTCCAGTTTTCAGGAGCTGTTTTGAACAGAAGGATTCATTGTCTGGTGCCTGATCTTGTGATGGAATCCTTCCCACTTTCCAAAGGCTTATTCTTGGTCTACAGATACACTATCACCAGGCTTCTATCTCAAGTCTTTAATTTGTTAATATTTGTACTTTGACTCCATTGTCATGTCCTTCAGGAATTTGGTATCATTATTTATTCAGTAGCACTTCTCAAATGTTTATTAAGTACCTACTTTCAAAGTTTAGATACTCATTCTCTGCTTTTGTGGAACTTA
The DNA here is from genome assembly GCF_902635505.1 of Sarcophilus harrisii. Taxonomy (NCBI): domain Eukaryota; kingdom Metazoa; phylum Chordata; class Mammalia; order Dasyuromorphia; family Dasyuridae; genus Sarcophilus; species Sarcophilus harrisii. The sequence goes on along the minus strand of NC_045427.1, from coordinate 484,752,329 downwards.
TAGTCTAATATGGTCAGTCTTAGACTTACAGTGCTGTGATCCATTTCGGTATCATATATACCATGGGTGAAGGATGAGTGAAATTAGCAGGATTTGGATTCTCTGAAACTTAAAATTCTCAACATGACCCTATTTTGAAGGATTAATTTATTTTAAGGGTAAATATTTCTTCTGCCTATAGAATTTGTTTGCTGTATTCCCTTTTAAGTATTGTATGAATAGAAGCTTCTAAAAGGCAGTAAAGTCAGGAAAATGGACAGATCTTGTACTTACTAGCTATGGGATGATGGGCAAGGGACTTTGATTTTCTGAGGAAGATGAAGAGAAGGCAGTAGAAGAGGAAGAAGAAGAGGAAGAGGAGGAGAAGGAAGAAGAAAAGTAAAGGGAAGAAGAAGAACAAGAAAATAAGGAGAAGAAGAAGGAGAAGAAGGAAGAGGAAGGGAGGAGGAAAAGGAAAGAGAAGAGAAGGAGGAAGAAGAAAGAAGAAGAAAAGCAGTAGCATTATTCAGAGGGCAGTTAATACTACTCTCAGACAACATGATGAAGGCAGTTAATAAAAAACATTCTGGCTTACTCCTCACAAATTCAGTATCCATGGGAGGAGGAGGAGGAGTAACCTTCAACTTAGATCGTGACAATAGTGGAGCACACACATAAGAAACATGTGTGACAAATAACTATTTTCTGCCACTTTAACTATTTTATAGGATTATTTGAAGAAATCACTTTTTAAATCTTTAAAGTGATATACATATCCATGAATTAACATTAGCTCCATTTATATCTCTATAGATCATAAGCAATAACAAACCTTTGCACTGTTTTATGTAGCATGCATTCTATTCAAAAGCTTTCTTCTATCTATACATTCGGATCTTTTTGATCATGGCAAATACATTAATTTGCATCTGAGGCTATCTTCGCCTTTTGATGATAACTATAAGTGCAGTATATCTTTGTATTTCAATTCAAAACAACTTGGCAAGGTTAACCCACACTGAAGTGTGGATACAATTCCTCAGATGATATTGCCCTTTTGGCCCAATCCAGACATCATCTAAAAGAAGGCAGCTGATGATATTCCAGTTAGATTTGCCTCTCTGAATGGAAGAGACACAGGAAAGAATTACATTTTTAGGATCAGCACCTGCCAAAGTAGATGATGTGACTGAGGCATGACCTGCAGCTTTCCATTCACCTCTGTTTTCCAGATTCTTTACTTTTCTGGCAACATTTATTAATGACAGAAAAGTGCTGGAATTCCTCACAATCTTACTCCAAAGTCTATGTATATTTGTAGTATTAATTGTTTGTGTTTCTACCCTGGGATGCTGGAAAACATTTTTGGGCTTAACATAAGTTTAGAAAAAATTAACTAATTTTATATAAAAGACAAACTTTTATGGGGAAAATGTTTATTTCTATTGTAAAGATGATTTTATTAGGTTCATAAACTTCAACTTAGATGACAGAATTTATACAGAACCCTCCTGGGTTTAATTATACTAATTATCCACATATTTTTAGATCATATCAAGTACTTTCAAGGGTGCTTTGTTGGGGTTATTTGGTTCAGAAACACTGATGGGAGGGAAGATGAAAAGCAAGGCTGTCAAGACTAATAAGATAGTTAAAGGAGTTTCTGAAGGACTGAAATTGGTGAGGTCTTGGTGGTTGACTGTTAAGGCTATAGAACATAGTCTGCCAGGAAAACAGCAGTTATTTACATGGTCTTCCATATCCTTAGGCTGATTGGGATTCTTTGTGTCTCTTTTTAGAAAAAATAACAAACCTTTTCAATACTCACATATATGTTATTTTTCTCTTGTATTTTCAGCCCATTTAGTTTAGTGTATATCTATATAAACTGTACAGTTCAATAAAGATAATTATATCATAGATATTAAAACAAAGATAGAACCCAAATTCTAGATTTTCTATGTTATAATGAGAGAGATTCACATTCTGCACCGCTATGGGCATGGGAGTATAATCCTGATCCATCAAGAACTTTATAAAGGGAATTCATGCCTAATTAATAGTGACTGCAAACTCAATATGAGTCAAATATCTTATGGCAGCCAAAAACTAACCTATCTTAGACTTCATTAATGGAGGGCTATGAAGAAGTTATAGTTTTGCTCTCCTCTGCTTCAGTCAGATAACATTTAAACCGTATTGTGTTCAATTCTGAGTGCTATATTTTAGGGAAAAAATTAGCACTTGAGGAGCAACCACAAGAGTGAGAAGACTTGAAATTATGCCAGATGAAGATGTGAGAAGAATCCCGAAGGATTTAGCCTTGAGAAAAGAAGATTTGGGTTGTGATAGAGAGAGATGACTCTGAAGATGTCTGTCATCTTATTGATTGATCACTGGGGACTGGATGGGTACGCTGGTATCCCTTTTCTCCTTTACCATTTGTTAACCAGACAGAAAAGTGGCTAACCTGTGGGTGACCATGGCCGAAAAGAGCAAACTAGAGACAGGAGAGTAAGAAATCAAACTAAAGAAGTTTAGTTTCAAAGTGAGGGAAACAGCTTGCAAGCAAGGACACATGTGCAGGAGCCCTAGTGGGAGGTGGGGGAACAATCTGCTTTAGTATTACTGAACCTTGAATTAAATACTTGTGTCTAGACAGGGTCAAACAGTAGTGTAGCAACAGTAGTGAGGCACAGCAAGCAACAGTGGCAAGATTGTCTAGAGACCAAAAATCCATTCATTGCAGGGCTTCATGCCTGGGCTTGTTGGTGCTTGCCCAATCTCAGCTTCCAGAAGGTGAGAACAAAGGTTGGTATTAGGTGCTCAGAGTTCACTTGCTCTCTGGGCTTTTGCTCAGAAAACAGCCTATCTCCAATATCCTGTTATAATCTGTGTCCATCTTCCTTCATTGAGGAAAATCTGTAAAGACTGAGTTACCACCATGTCTGATCAACAACTATTTCCCCCTGTTAGGACCTGAAAATGTATTTTTGAGGTCTCATATAAAATGAAGAGATTCAAAAAGAAAGCTGAAGAAAAATCTTCTTTTAAAATAATGAAGGCCCAGGATTTGCCCTAGTTTAGCAGGCAGTAAAGTGGGGAGGAGCTTTTTAGCCATTTACTTATACATATCTATATTTTAAAGTTTACAAAAAACAATAGTGCTCTAAGGGTAGGGGGTTGATGATAAAATCATGAAGTAGAAGCTCAGAGAGCTCCAGTAATTTGGCCAGAATCATATCATTAATAAGTGTCAGGGCCAAGACTGGAACTCCTAACTTATGGACACCTAAGTCCAGCAGAACTGTCCTACTTTTATGTATTCTCCTGTCTTCACACTAATGGCACACAGGACCACCAGCAAGATAAGAACCTGCCCTTTTTGTGAAGATTGTCCACCGACAGAAGAAGACCATCCAACCTTCCTCTGTGATGTACCCAAGAGTCTCACAATATTTTCAGTCAAAAAGTATGTCAGCAAAAATTTGTTGATAAATATATTCTGGTGGTGTAGTAGATAGCACTGGATGTAGAGTCAGGAAAACCTGACCCTTGGGAGCCATGTGATCCTGAGCTAGTCACTTAACCTCTGTTTGCCTCAGTTTCCTCATCTGTAAAATGAGGATGATAATAACTTCTACTTCCTAAGGTAATTGTGAGGCTCAAATGAGTAATAATTATAAAGTCTTAGCACAATGCCTGGAATATACTAAGCACTATATAAATGTTAGCTATTATTATTATTGTAAGAAGCTGTGCTGGGGACTATGAGAAAGGCTAAACACACACACACATGTACATATCACATCTGTGACATTTATATAATGTGTAAGTATCCATATATACTTACACATATACACATATGATATATAGTTGGTTTTAAATTCATAATCATATATACATATATAGATATTCATGATCTTATGTATGAGATTATATAGACACATATGACTCATGTCCATAAGGCATGATTGTGCATTTATATGATTATGCATGTATGTGCACATCTGTGTATATACATGTATACATATACATACTACAATATGACATTTACATAATATGTATATTTGTATGTGTATATGTGCATATAATATGTATATATGAGGCTCTTCTGATTTTAAATCCATAATCACATTTATTAATAATCTTATACAAGAGATCATACGTACAAACACAGTTCTTATATCCATAAGGTTATGAATATACATGACTATACATATATATGATTGTGTATATGTGTACATATCTGTATATATATAGACACACATATATATTGTTATTTAGTTATTTTGTTTATATTCAACTCAACAACTAGATATACACATATGTATATGTAGGTATAAATGTGTATGTTTGTGTATTTAAAGCTAGAAAGATTTCAGAGGCCAACTAGTTTGACTCCTTCATTTTTCAGGTGATCAAACTGAGGCCCACGGAGGTGAAAGTCTTATCCAAAGCCACATAGCATCAGAAGCAGCATTCATATTTAGTTAGGTCTTTTGGTGGCAGAACCGTTGCTTTTTCCACTGTACCATGCCAAGAGCATGGTTCTTCCCCTTCAGGACGGATATAGACTCTATGTATCTACATATCTCCTCTACCTAACTGTATGTACTAGAATAAGCTTTTTGATGTCAGGGCTGACATAAAGTTTTTGTTTTTATGATCCTATTGCCTAACAGTTTTTTGTAGAGAGTAGGCATTTCATATATATTTTTAAAGACTGGATTGAATACAAGAACAACTAACAGAACAAAACAGCTCTCAGTAAGTCCTAGATGTATAGTTCAGAAGACAGGAGTCATTGTATGCTGGGGTTGTCAGGAATGTTCTGAGGAAGAGTTGGAGCTTGTAGTCCTTATATTCTATTTCAGCTCCTTCTCAATAGGGAAGGACATCTTTTACTTCTTTGTATTCTTTATAGTTCCTATATACAGGGCCTTCCACAGAGGAGGAGCTCAATAAATATTTACTGAATGAATGACTTGAGCTGAATATCAGATTTCTTGTCTGTCAAATGAGGGGTTAGATTAGATGATCTCTAAGGTACCTTTCAGCTCTAAATCTCATGATAAGCTGAATCTTGAAGATGGGGAGGATTCAAATAGGCAGAGGGCATAGGGGAATTAATTCCAGGAGAACAACATAAAGGGAAAGGCCCGGAGGCAGCTCTGCCTAACTCACCAAAATCCTTCCCCTTTATTTATTAAAAAAAAGAGAAGAAAAGAAGAAAAAAACCTACGTTTTAAGAAGTTTGTAATTGCAGATCAAAGGTGCCATATCTGTGGAGAATTAATCAATTGATAAACATTTATAAAGCACCTGCTATGTGCCAGATGAAGCATCTAGGTGCCTCAGTGGATAGAACCCTGAGCCTACAATCAGGAAGACCTGAGTTCAAATGCAGCTTCAGACACTTACTAGTTGTATGATTCTGGGCAAATCACTTCTGTTTGTCTGGAAGAAGAAAATGGCAAATACTTCAGTATCTTTGCCAGGAAAACTCCATGGACTATATCTGAAAACCCCATGGACAGATATAATCCACAGGCTCTCAAAGAGCTGGACATGACTGAACAATAACAACAATGTCCCAGACACTGGGCTAAGTGCTGAGGATACAAAAGGAGCCATAAAGCCATACCTGTCCTCAGGGAGCTCTCAAATTTATCACCTATCCTGGTACTTTTGAATCACAGGAAGTAGGGAAGAATGAGTTAACAGTGATTTTGGTGATTATGAGACATGATCCCACCAGGACATTGCTATTTGCAACACTTGGAGACCTGGAACAAGAAGTGAGAGATTTCCAAATTTAGAGAAATCCAACAGACTTGCCCTTAAAAGGGATGAAGTAGTCTCAGTGCATTGCAGCTTTCTGTGAGCAAAAGCAGAGAGCTGTGAGCATGCATCTCAAGTAGCAGAAAACCTAGCACCAAGCTGGGATGCTTGGGGACAGCTGTTAACTGGTTTGACTGGGGCTTCCCGCCAGTGTGTGCCCCTTTACTCCCTTCAGGGCTGATGGGGCAGGATCTTATCATAAACTCTGAAAAGAGTAAAGTCTAATTTCTGTTCAGGTTTGGCAGGGTTTGGAGGAGTGGACCCCCTGGAAACTGCTAACCCCTGTTGACATGACACATCAAAGAGCTAAGCAAGACAGTAGCAGTTTCAGGGAGCAGCATGACGCACCTTTGGAAGGTGACAGACTCAAAGCCACAGCCCCATGCTCCAGCAGCGCAAGGCTGCGGGAGGCTTTGACGTCCCACACTATGGGACCTGTCGTCTTTCAAACCCCAGGTTTCTTTGACTTACTCCAATCCCCCCCATCTTTACTTTTACCTCTCTAATGCCACCTCCAGAGTGACTGTTGTTAGGGGAGGGGAGAAAGAGTTGGAGAAAATCAAGTGGAGCAGAAACCCAGACTTGTTCTGGGAGTTTGTGTCCTTGCACTTTTACTTTCTTGAAACCATCTCCTTTATTTCCATTCCTTAGTCTCTGACCTGGGCCCCTCCTGGATTTGGGAGAGGTGAACTTGAGGATCCAAGGATAAGACCTGGCAGAAATATGGTAGAACAAAAGAGGGGTCGCCTTGAATGGAGAGTCTTTCCAGATGCTTTCCCCTTTTCTCCTGCCCCTCTCCCCAAGGATCCTTAGACAAAAAAAATGCTTCTACAAGAAAGGTACCCCATTGGGCTTCATTTCCTAGGTCCCACCTGGCCCTGATAATGAGCTGAGATTGGAGCAGCTAGCTACTTCTGAATCCTAAATAAAGATCCTCAATGGGAAGTTAAAGGTTTTCAAACAATTTGTCTTTCCTTTCTATTTCATCCCATCCTCATCATTGCTTTCCTGATTATCTTCCCTTCTATCACATTTCAACCCACATTAAGGATATAAAAAGGCTGGAAGAAAAAGATATTTAGAAAAAAATAAAAAATCAGGAGGAAAATTCCACATTTAAGGTGTGGCAGGGGAGACTTTTCCCCTTCAAAATCATAAAAAAAATGAACAACAATTTTTTTCTTCCCATTCCCTTCCCCAAACCTTTGCTTCTCTAAATGAAATAAAATTTTTTATAAGTAAACCAAGCTATTCACAACATATCTTTATGCTCCTAAATCAACAAAGTATATGTATTTCAATTTTTTAAAAAAATTGTTTATTTTGTTTCTCTCATTTCAAAATTTATGGAAATTTTATATTTTTTGTCCATAAATTTTTGTGCATCCAGACAAACTTTATGAACTATGCATATAGCTCTCTTCCTCTTTAATCACATCCTTTGAGTCTCAGCTCTCTGAAGATTCAAATTCTCTAGATTCTCAGGACTTATTTCCATGGGTCCTATTGAGGTTACTTCCAAACTATCCACTGTACTAACTATGCACAATTAACAACGTCTGTGGGTATGGATGCTCAGTTATCCTGTTTGGGGGCATTGTGATGGAGCAGATGCCACATTTTCTGTCATATTTTAAAAAGAGTGCCCCCAATTTAACTGTATTTTTCCCCTTCTCAAGTGATCCAAGCATAAATGTAGATTTTTTTATTTATAGCTTTTTATTTACAAGATATATGCATGGGTAATTTTTCAGTATTGACAATTGCAAAACCTTCTGTTCCAACTTTCCCCCTTCTTTCCCCACACCCTCCCCCAGATGGCAAGTAGACCAATACATGTTAAATATGTTAAAGTATATGTTAAATACAATATATGTATACATGATCATACAGTTATTTTGCTGCACCAGAAGAATCAGACTTTGAAATAATGTACAATTAACCTGTGAGGGAAATAAAAAATGCAGGCAGACAAAAATTAGAGGGATTGGGAATGCTATATAGTGCTTCACACTCATTTCCCAGAGTTCTTTTGCTGGGTGTAGCTGGTTCTATTCATTACTGTTCTATTGGAACTGATTTTTTTCATCTTATTGTTGAAGAGAGCCACGTCCATCAGAGTTGATCATCATATAGTATTGTTGTTGAAGTATATAAGGATCTCCTGGTCCTGCTCATTTCACTCAGCATCAGTTCGTGTAAGTCTCTCCAGGCCCTTCTGAAATCCTGTTGGTCATTTCTTACAAAACAATAATATTCCATAACATTCATATACCACAATTTATTCAGCCATTATCCAAATGATGGTCATCTACCCAGTTTCCAGTTTCTAGCCACTACAAAGAAAGCTGCCAAAAATATAATGTAGATTTTAATAAATACATACATTGATGAAAAGTTAAGACATCTTTAGCTTTGGCAGACTTTCATAAATATGTGAATAAAACCAATTCTAAATGATCAAAAAGAGATTAAAAAAAGGCTTTATACAGGATTAGAAAAAGGTATTCTACTCCAAAGTACATTCCTTACTTCCCACAGAATTCGTTATGATGATATTATGAGTGTTTAGGGAAGGGGAGTTACACACAGTTCTAGAAAGCCCCATAGAAAAGAGCTTTCCACTTCCCTTAAATCAGGTCTTGTACTAACTCAATCATGGGAGTGAGTGCAGATATAGGCACTATTGGGATTCTTTTCCACCCATTTATGCAATTCTTGAAGGAAACTGGACATCTCTGGTTTGGAATACTTCTAGGATTTTAGATTTTCTGGGAGATTAGTAAAATAGACACTAGAAACTTCATTGAAATTTGTTTTGTCTCACTGAGCCCTGACACCATTAGAGCATGGCAAACCTTCAAGATTGGCTTCTTTGTTGAGTGAAGAATATAGAGTTTAAGAAATTGATTTAGTCTTCTAAGCATCTTTAGAATACAAACAGATGTTGAGTTAAGCTGGTGTCTCTGGTCCCTCCATCGCTGGAGTGTTTCGGAGAAGAAAGAGAATTTAGAAGAAAAGGAAAGACAGGGGAAATGTGCTTCCAAGTTTCTTTTTTTTTAATTATTTGAATTTTTCACTTCTAAAGCTGTTTGAATTATATAATACTGATTTAGGATTTGAAGAACTTTAATTTTAAAAGTATATTCCTTTCATTTTAACCAGTGCTCTTGCCTATTAAAATTCCTTTTTACCTTACCTGTAAATATCTAGTCCTTATCTTCTTTTTCTTTCCTTCCTTTTTTTTTTTTTTTTTTTTTTTGTATATTTGATGCTTTCTCTAGGCAATTCCTGATTTTCTATTGTTGAAATTGCTCCTGGAACGTATGTCAAAAGAAGAATGCATCTCAAAGGTAAGAATAATTCCTTAGACAAAAACAGGACAATATGGGAGTACCATTAGTTCACATGATGGGACTAGAAAAGGGAATTGGCTAGGGGACTTTGGATCTGATGGCCTTTTTCTTTTTTTTTTTTTTTTTTTTTTTTGGTTTTTATTTAATAGCCTTTTATTTACAGGATATATGCATGGGTAACTTTACAGCATTAACAATTGCCAAACCTCTTGTTCCAATTTTTCACCTCTTACCTCCCCATCCCCTCCCCTAGATGGCAGGATGACCAGTAGATGTTAAATATATTAAAATATAAATTAGATACACAATAAGTATACATGACCAAAACGTTATTTTGCTGTACAAAAAGAATCAGACTCTGAAATATTGTATAATTAGCTTGTGAAGGAAATCAAAAATGCAGGTGGGCATAAATATAGGGATTGGGAATTCAATGTAATGGTTTTTAGTCATCTCCCAGAGTTCTTTTTCTGGGCATAGCTGGTTCAGTTCATTACTGCTCCATTGGAAATGATTTGGTTGATCTCGTTGCTGAGGATGGCCTGGTCCATCTGATGGCCTTTTTCAACAACGAGTGTGAGGTATCATAAGCAGGAAAAGAGAAAGATGAATAGTGTACATGCAAATCTTCTAGAATAGGGATGATCAAAGGCAGAGCATGGAAGGCTACTCTGTGGCAGGCCCAGAAAATTGATGGACAAATCTGATAAACACACACCATCTAAAAACAAAAGGTTGAATTTGCCTTTGACCTTTGATGAAGAGGAAAAGAGAAGTTAATTTTGGCAATTTTCTCTTCTTTTCTTTAGGGAGACCTTTAGAAATGACTGGATCTTTTACACTGTAGTAGTGATTTGTAGCCTGCTCATTTAATCCTCTTTCCCTTTTCCCTATTACTTTTTTTTTTTTGAAACAAAAATTAAACAGAACTCAGATGACTGTAATTCAGATAAATTGTATAATTTCACCACTAGGTATCACAACTCACAACTGACTTGATCGTATTTAACAAGATGCCTTAGGTTCTGGAAATTGCAGGATTCCCTTAATTATATGCATAGAAATGCCAGAGGAGAGACCAAATTCTATTGTTCTCAGAGGGACCCCAACTCTGGGGCAACTCTGCCTCTCCCAGCTAACATCTCCACCTTTCTCTGGGTAACCAGGCCAATATCAAACAATCTACGACTATTTATTAAGGACCTATAATGTATCAGATACTGTGTCAATATAAAGGGTATAATTACTGTGGTTTTATCCAAGCAAAAAAACTCCCAAGTTTCCATTCTCCTGGAACCCCCACCTCTGTCTTGAAATTATGGTATTGTTCTGTGCCATAGTCACTTGACCTTGACATAATGGGTTTTCTTTCCACAGAAAAAGACAGAATGTTTTCAACTGTATAGTGTTTTACTTTTGGCACAGGAATAATAAAAGCAATTTTAATAAATAAAAGCAGTTTAGCTGTCAACCAGACTGAACTGGCCTCTAATCTGTGGGTGACCAGAGATGAACAGAGCAGGCTAGAGACAGGAGTCAGGAATCAAATGGAAGTTTAATTTCAAAGACAGGGAAACAGCTTGCAAGCAAGGACTCATGTGCTGAAACCCTTCCCCTAGTGGGGAGGGACCACCCGCTTTGCTTTAGTGTGGCCAAATCTCAATACTAATACTAGGGGCTGCCCTGACAATGAGGGGTAACAGCCACAATGTGACAAGTCTGATTCATAGCAGGGCTTCATGACTGGAACATGGATACGCAGGCGCTTGTCCAAGTTCAGGTGCTGCTCACAACAATGCAGTAATTCTATGAAATAATTCTGAAATCATCCAGAGGATGAGTGCAAAGAATTGTTATTGTGCCAAGTCCAGGGTACAGCTTGCTTGCTTAGCTTTGGCTCTGGAAAACAAGGTGTCTCCTAATACCTGGATACAACATATAATAAAACTTAATATTGTGGCTGCTTCTCCTGGTTGCAGAGGGTGCATGATACAGTTCGCTTTGCTTAGCCCCTAATAGCTAGTCCTCCTTGGAGTTGGCAAAGGAGCTCGGAATTGCCAGCTATATTTTTATTCATGCTATCCACTAGGGCAGATCATTAGCTGAAGACTAAGGAATTAGGCTCCCAAGATTTAGCCCTCCTCCTTAGAGCAACAGGGATACATGGTCCTGGGACTGGGTATACATAGAAGCTCAGTGTACTGTCACTGGAAGGGACATCTGACTGTTTCTTTTCACAACTAGGTCATGAGTCGGGAGTCAAGGTGCAGACAGACAAAGCCAATATGAGAGTGGACAGAAACTCTCTCGACTCTGCTTGCCATATAGACTTTGTGTTCGCCTCTGTCTCTGATCTCAAAGTAGTCAGTTTAAGTTTCTGGTGCCTGAAAAGTATAACCTAAGTCTCTTTAAGTCTGTGGCTCCTTATGCTATCACTTTCTTAATCTTTTTAAAGCATTAGAAACCAAGTTTTTACCAGCAAAAGAGGAGTAATCAAAAAGTAAGAGGGGCTCTATACAAAGCAGTCTGATCTTTATCATTTCTTACTCTGAATAGATGTATCGGGGTGGGGGAGTAGACTCATGACCTAGCTTTACTTCTTTACTTCTCTGCACAGTCATTTCTTCTGTCACCACTCTTCTTATGGTGCTACAGGTAGCACAAATACAGATGTGGGTCTGTGGATAGAATTCTCTGATCTTCTATGTTGGAACATGGTATTTCTTTTTTTTTAAGCTACTGTCTTATAATATGCCAAAGCCACCTTCAGTAGCTTGGTCAATAGTTTGGAAATGATCATTTCAATCATTCATTCAGTAAGTCCTTCATATGAGTCAGATACACTTTGAAGCCCCTCAGACACAAGCTAGATGTATCAATCCTTGCCTTTTAAGGGACTTGTGTTGTACTGCTAGCTATTTATAGTTTATGAAGCCTTTTACAAAAACACATTATTTCATTTGTTCTATAAGAAACTCAGTCTCAGATGTATGTGCTTGTGGAATAAAAAGTACAACATGGAATCTGGACTGATATAAGCTTGGAAGATAAAAGTATTAATTAGTACATTCTCAGTACATTAATTCTTTCTGGCTACTTGAAGCTTTTTTTTTTTTTCTTTTACTTGGCTATGATGTTCCTGGGAATTTTCACTTTAAGGTTTAGGTGGATTCTGTCTAGAAATACTCTGGTTCTCTGAGTTCTTTGTTTTGTTTTAGTTATGGACTTCTGTGGTGTTCTTTTTCCAAAACACAGCCAGGTGATAAAAGAGTTCAGATCTTTTATTGTGTCCTTCAGTATAGCCCAGTTAGCTCAGAGACCTATCTCTCCCAAAAGCTCTTGCAGCTTTGTCCTTGGCTTCTGCCTCTGCCTTCTTCAGCCTCCAGACAGCACCAAGTTGGAAAATGCAATGAATCTCTTGCCTTGAAGATAGGGCTTGTGGGCTTCCTCCCAGAGTGCTCCTCTCTGACCCCAGTCAATGTTCCCAAGAAAACTCTCTCTCAAGCTCTAAGAGCTTCCTGTATATATATGATCTCCCAAAGGATAACTCCTCCTTCTGGAGAGAGAGGGATTCTGGGTTATCTCCCAGAGTGCTCTCTGGCCCTAAGGGAGGTGTGAATTCGGATATCTCATACTAAGCTATACTAAACCCTGAAATCTCCCAAACGTGTGAACTCCATTGAGTACTTAGATACTTCATGAGCTCTCTAAAGGTGTGAACACAAGCATCCTTTCTATCAGTTGTACTTAGTACCTTGTTTCAAGTTCTGGCCCAAAATATCTCCTTCTAAGATCATATCAATTATATTGAACCATGCCAAATTAGATAATTATTGTCTCTATCAACTTCAATGGCTTAACAGTTTTTAAAGATTCCAACAGATTTCATATAGTCAAATGATACTTTTTTTTTTTCTCTGAGGCAATTGGGGTTAAGTGATTTGCCTAGGGTCACATAGCCAGGAAGTGTTAAGTGTTTAAGACCAGATTTGAACTCAGGTCCTCCTGACTGGCTGGTGTTCTATCCACTGCACCAATTAGCTGCCCCTACTCAAATGATTCTTAAACTTTTTCTTCTCTATCTGTTTTCCAGTTAAGTTTTGTTTTGTTTTTACTATGAGATTCGTTTGCTATGAGATCCTTTTAATTTTCTTTCATTTTTTCAAACCTTTTGAATTTGTTTTAATATTTCTTGTTGAATCATAGATTCATTGGCTTCTATTTTATCCATCCTAATTTTCAGGGAATTTGTTGCTTGGGTAAGATTTTATCGATCTTATGTTAATTCCCTTTCCAATTCATTTAAAAGAATTTTTTCAACTTAAAAAAATGTGCTTCATGTTTTCAGGAATTCTAGTTGAGTTTGTGTCCAAAAGCTGTCTTTTCTTTGGAGGAATTGCTTGCAGATGTTTTGAAATCTTTCTCTTTTGAGTTTGTGTATTTAGCATCCCTTCCACCAAAATAGCTTATTATATTAGAATTTTTTAAATTGTTATTGCTTGTTTTCCCAATATTTTAGCCTACTTTTTGACTTTGGATTTAATGTCAGTATTGGACTCTGACACATTTCTGAGGAAAAGACTGGCCAGGTCTTGATGCTGATTTCCTGGAGTTATTTAGTGTCATATTATTTTAATGCTCTCAGAATTGTCTGATCTAGGACAAAGTTGATTGCTACTCCCCTATTCTGAACTCTGTGATTCCTTGATCTGGGTTTTAGTTAGAAGTAGTAGTATAGTAGATTGCTCCTCTACTCAGCCACTATTAGCCAGGTAGGTAATTCTGGTGAATTAGAATGACAAAAATGAAAGTTCCTTTTTTGCCTAAGGTTTCTGCCCTGGTTATTCCTTTATAGTTTGGGCTAGAGATGTTGTAGCTGAGATTCTGTTCTGTTCCTTCTGCTGCAAGTTCCCCTTCTTAGTCTCTGTAAGCCTGAACTGGATAGTGGGTAACAAAGCTACTAGTTGGTATCTGTCCCAATTGAAGTGTCCTGATATAATAAGTCTGGGAGTGATTTCCTGCTCTGGTGTGTCTATCTGACTAATGGAATCCTCTTGCCCTGACTCAATCCCAGTTTCAGCAGCCAATTTTTATCTGTTTCCCCTTTGCTGACATGAACTTCACAAATGATTCACTGTGACTTTTTGATGACTTTCTCATTAGGATTTGATCTGAATAATGATAAATGTTGGAGGGGATGTGGGAAAATGGGACACTAATATATTATTGATGGAATTCTGAACAGATCCAATCAATTCTGGAGAGCAATTTGGAACTATGCCCAAAGGGCTATAGAACTGTGTATATCCTTTGATCCAGTGTTTCTACTGGGCCCAAAGAGATCATAAAAAAGGGAAAAGGACCCACATGTGCAAAAATTTTTATAGGTGCCCTTTTTGTAGTGGCAAGGAACTGGAAAGTGAGTGGATGCCATCAGTTGGAGAATGGCTAAATAAGTTATGGCATATGAATGTTATGGAATATTAATATTCTAAAAGAAATGATCAACAGGATGATTTCAGAGAGGCTTGGAGAGATTTATATTAACTGAAGTTAAGTGAAGTGAGCTGAACCAGGAGATCATTGTACATGGAAACAGCAAGATTATGTAATGATCAACTGAGATGGACTTGGTTTTTTTCAACAATGAGGTAATTCAGGCCAATTCCAAATTTATGATGGATAGAGTCATCTGAATCTAGAGAGAGGACTATGGGGACTGAATGTGAATCATAACATAATATTTTCATCTTTTTATTATTGTTTGTTAGTTTTTTGGTTTCTCATTTTTTCCCTTTTTGATCTGATTTTTCTTAAGCAGCATGATAATTCTGGAATTATGTGGAAACATGTTAACATATATTGGATTGCTTGCTGTCTAAGGGAGGTGATGGGGAAAAGAGGGAGAGAATTTGGAACAGAGGATTTTTCAGAAGTGAATGTTGAAATCTATGCATATATTTTGAAAATAAAAAACTTAAAATGAAATTAAATTTAAAAAGGATTCAATCTGGTAAATGTTATAGATATTTTTGGAAGAGTTGTAGAGGGGAGTTCAGCTATATTGCTTTTGCCTTTATGCCATCTTGGCTCTGCCCTGATTACAATTCCTATTCTTCTATGCCTATTGAACATCTCAAACTGAACTTCCCATCTCAAATTCAGCATATCTAAAACAGAATCCAAAACGAATATATTATTTCCCTTTCAAACCTACTTTTCTTCCAAATTTCCATATTTCTATTAAGAATATCAGCATCCTTTCAGTCACTCAGACTCATAACCTGTAAATATCCAGTTTCTCTCTCCCCAAGTTTGGTCTGTTGTAAAATCTTGTTGATTCTAACCTCCTAATATCTTTTGCATCTATTTCCTTCTTTCCTCCCCACTCATGTGACTACTCCTAATTCAGATAAACTATAATCCACTATTGGTCTACCAGCTTCAAGTCTCTCCTTTCTCATTCTATTACCAATAGCTACTTCCTAAATGTTTGTAGGATCAACTATATAAACTCTGCTCTTTGACTTTTTTTCACTCTGACTTTTAAAACACTTCCCAACCTGAATCTAGACTGCCTTTCCAGGCTAATTATCCATTTTTCCTGTA
Organism: Sarcophilus harrisii; assembly: GCF_902635505.1. NCBI lineage: Eukaryota > Metazoa > Chordata > Mammalia > Dasyuromorphia > Dasyuridae > Sarcophilus > Sarcophilus harrisii. The sequence continues at coordinate 484,736,541 of NC_045427.1, read as the reverse complement.
CATACACTCTTATGTTCCAACCAGTTTTGCTGGTTCTTATACATAAGACATTCAGTTTCCCATCTCTATGCCTTTGCATAGGCCGTTCCTTATGCCTAGAATGCATTCCTTCCTCATCTGCACTCCTTAGAATTCCTTCACACTCATATCAGATGTCAGTAGCTACATGAAATCTTTTTCTAATTCTTTATGACTAGGGCTTCCCTTTGCATTTAGCCTGATTTATATATTTTGCAAATATATGCACTTATGTGTACATGTTGTTATCCCCTAATAGAATGTCAATTCCCTTAAGGAAGGCACTGATTTGATTTTGTCTTTGTACCTCCTACTACTGGCCACAGTGCCTTGCACATGTTGTCATTGTTTCTGTTTGTTCTATATTCTTGACAACATCAGGGAGGTGATGCCATGACATGCAAGTGAGTTGGATTTAAGTGAAAGTAGGCATATATTATAAATGCCTGTTGATCGATTGATTCTTAGGCTAGACTATAGACCATGGGCAGTGTTGTAGTGGGTGTTACTCAAGGAGTAGAGCTTAATATTAATGGTTGTACTAGAAGGACAAGTGAGCGTCTGTTGGCAAAAGTTGGTTTTGAAAAGTCTGATTATAAGTACAGCAGCTTGTGATGAGTCATGAGACACATAATACTATGGCTATGAAGGGAATTCATTCTATGAATCATCCTTACAATGACATTCATGATGAATTAGTGAAGTAGATAAATCAAGCATTATTATCCCTACTTTACAGATGAAGAAACTGAGGCTAAATAATTTGACCAAATTTTAGGAGATAGGGAGAAACATAGTTCAGGGCATATAATTGGGTCTTCTGTGTCATAAGTAACAGAATTTGGAAGTTATGAAATTATCAAGAGAAAAGCTAATGCAAAAAAGAATCCCAGAAAAGGCTAAATTTTCTTATAATCCAACCCCCCTCCCATTAATTATGGCCTCCCAAAGTGGTTTACCTTCTCAACTGAAAATATTATAAAATGATCACTCTGCCCAAAAGATCTTAGATCTTCTTTTCTTGTAATGTACCAATCTTGTTTTTTTGCTTCTTAAGAGGAATTCTTTCTCTTTCATTGCAGAGAATGAAAACAACAATTTTCCTTGGGATAAAGAGGGTGGGAGAAAGTCTTATTGCCTGGAAATGGTCTGCATTTTCCTTTACAAAATGCCTTATGCCTTAATCCATAATTTATTTTGAATTTTCCAAGTAGAATTGGACTTTTGCATTGCAAATCACTATGCTTGAATTATCTGGGTCTGCCTCATGTCTCTCAGTGCCCTTTAAAGCTGAGCTACTTTTTATTTTTTCATCAGCAATAGCGATGTGTCCCATTAGGCCAAATATCTAGTGATGTTTACTTCGTTTTCCTAAATGTACTAGATTCATTCAGAGATGGAACTCATCAATATATATGCAGACTGAATTTAAGAAGCTCAGCTATATGCAATCTTGCACATCAGTTCTATTCAATTCAGTAAATATGAGGCAAGGTCAGGTACTATCCCAGGCCTTGGGGACATAGAATAAACAATCATTGCCCTCAGAAGGGATATATTCTAGTAGATGTAAGCATCCTCCTGGTGTCATTTATCCTTTTCAAAAACAAAATTAGTATGAGGGAAACGTGGGGAGGAGGACAGAGCTTTTCAGATCTAGAAGAGGAAAGGGGCTGAAGGGCCTGCGGAAAAATGAGACTCCAGCCTCATTCTGCCCCCCATCCTCAGATTTACTTATCTCTATGTGCTCAGGGTATCGCATTCTACTGGTAATATATCCCTTGTTCTCATATATTTGTATCAATTCAAGCAACTGATAAACATTTCTAAAATGCCTGCTTTAAGTGATACAAAAAAAAAAAAAAAGACAAAAGACAAGCCTTTTCCTTGAGGAGTTTACAATCTAATAGGGGAAACAATGTGCAAAATGCATATATACAAAGCAAACTATAGAATAAAAAGGAAAATAAATTCCTGAGGCAATTGGGGTTAAATGATTTGCCTAGAATCGCACAGCTAGGAAGTGTTAAGTGTCTAAGACCAGATTTGAACTCAGGTCCTCCTGACTTCAGGGCTGGTGCTCTAACCACTGTACCACTTAGCTGCTTCTAAGAAGGAAATTATTAACAGAGGGAAGGTTCTAGAACTGAGTGGGTTGGGAAGAGATACATAAAATTTTTAATATCAAATAATGAATACTTAACTCAGTTTTGGTATCATTGGGTTTATCAATTACTATTCTATGTTTAGTTTCTTCTGGTCTTGTATACCTATCTGTTCCACTGTTTAAATTTATAACCAATATCAGATAGTCATGATGACTAAATTATGCTTTATGATATATTTTGGAATATGGTATTACTAGGTGCCTCTTTCTGTCTGTCTCTCTGTCTGTCTCTGTCTATCTGTCTCTCTCTTGTTTCTCTGTTTCTGTCTCTCTATTGTCTCTCTCTTTCTCTCTCTCTCTGTCTCTCTCTCTCTCTCACACACACACACACACACACACACACACACACACACACACACATTTTTTTTCCTTAAGATTCTTGACCTTTTGTTCCTCCAAGTGAATTTTGTTATTATATTATCCAGTGGTAATTTGACTAGCATGAATCTATAGATTTGTTTAGGCAGTAGTTATTTATATTATGATGAGTATTTCTACAATTATTTATGTAGTGCAGGTTTTTAGGCAATTGTTCCAATTCCTGCTCACCTCGATGAGTCAAATTCCCAGGACATGGCTGCTATGTCCCTGTAGGTCTCTTGGGATATTTCAAAAGGTGTTGGGGAAGACTTTACTAGAGTTAGAACTCAACTAACCCTTTACTGATGTGCTTCCTGCCATGCCTATTAGTTCAGAATGATTTTAATTAACCAGCAGTAAGTATTTCTTCAGGAAGAAATATTACTAAAGCACAGTAAGTAAGGAGAATTGATACAAAATATTCTTCATCCAGAATTCTGTGATGTTTCTTACCCTGAGTACATACAGAGTACAGGGGAAAGAGGACTCAAGCTTAGAAAGCACATGTAGGGTACCTCACAATCTCTGGTTATTGGACGTCTCTTTCTTCCCTCCATGAGGTGCTCAAAAGTTCCCCTGGATGAGCTATGAATGAGCATCCTCTCTGTTCTTGGTTCTCTATGCAAACATGACTCTGTGCTGCTATAGGGTTTTGATGTCTTCCAGACATGTGGTTTCAGATTTAAATAAAACCATACATGTAGATCCCTACAGTTTGAATATTGACTTAGAAAACTACATATTAACATTATCTGTGTCCTATTGTATTTTGATCTCTTTAGTTAAATGCTTCCCAATTACATTTTAATTTGATTACCTATTACAAGCTGTGTTAATTCTGTTCCAGATCATCAAAGTCGACTAGGTCATCCTCTGGTCAGTGGAGGTGAGAAGGAGACCAAAGCCAAAGTCAAGGTGTTCCTCATTCTTTACCCCCAAGAAATTCCTCCTAAGAGGATTTAGCAAGAACTTGATCTCATTCATGGCTCATTGACCATAACTTGAGTTCCAAACTGTTATTTTATTTTATAGGTGATTCATAGGGTACAACTCTAAAGTTTTTTCAGCTAGTCCATAAATCCTTTATGATATTCTAGTTCCTCCAAGGATATTTACTACTTTATGGTGTTTTGTTGTTTGGTTTGGTTGATTGAGCCTGGCTCTCACCTCATTAAGGTATTCATCTTGTTTTAAATGGGGTGAGTGGGATTAATTGACTTAATCAATTCCACCCTTACATTTAAGCCTTTTTTTCCCCTTTCTGTCTGTTTGTGTTTTGGCAGGTGGAGTACCAGATATTTTATGCAATCCATAGTTGTTTTGTATGAGATTTATTTTTTTTCCTTCTGGATTTTGTTAGTAATATTTAGAAAGTTTAATGATTTTGTGGGTTTATTTTCTATCCTAATACTTCATTGAAGAAATTATTTCAATTAATTTTAGTTGAATCCCTAAGTAAACCATCATATTATCTACAAAAGTGACCATTTTATATCTTTTTTGCCAATGCCTATTATCTCAATTTCTTCTTTAAGTTGTTATAGTTAACATTTCTAAAACTATATAAAATAATCATTCAGACAATGGACACCCTTGCTTTTTGTTGTTGTCGTTCAGTTGTGTCCAATTCTTTGTGAATCCATTTAGGGTTTTTTTGTTTTTTGTGTTTTGTTTTTTGGCAAAAGGACTGGAGTGACTTGCCAATTCCTTCTCTGGCTCACTTTTTGTTTTTTTTGTTTTTTTTACAGATAAGAAAACTGACGGAAACAGGTTTAAGTGATTTGCCAGGGCCACATAGCTAAAAAGTATCTGAGCCACATTTGAATTCAGGGAGATAAATCTTCCTGACTCCAGGCCCCATGATCCATATCGTGCTATCATAAGTTGTCTTTACCCCTGATAAAACTGGACAGGCATCCAGTACTTCTTCAACACAGATAATGCTAGATCTTGGTTTTAGATAGCTACTATATACCTTATTAGGTAAAAGTCCCTTTGTTCCTAAACTTTCAAACATTTTTTTTAACATAAGTGGGCACTGCATTTTTTCAAAATTTTTTTCTGTATCTAGTGATATAATTGTGATTTTTATAATAAAATCTACTATGTCTATTGCTTTCTTAATATTGAACAAAACTTTCATTCTAGGTATAAAATCAGCTCATTAAATTCAGTCTTGAGATTTCTTGAACTCTTTTCCAAATTTGAAAATACTCCTTTTAGGATAAGTATTCATGAAAGAAAGAGCAAACTTAAAGAGATGCATCCCAGATTCTAAGCTCAGGATTACCCAGGCAGGACATAAGCTTTAGATACTTTAGATGTAGCTATTTGATCATAGCTACATAGAACTTGCAGTTAGTGTGGAAGATTAGGTTTTTCCTCTTTTTGGTCTCTCTCCTACTGGGAATAATCTCTAACATGATTCACAGCTAGAAAAGGAAACAGAAGTAGAGCTACTAGTTCTCTTTTATGTGCTCACTGAGTCATCAGCACTTTTGGATCTATAACGGAAAAAGCAGCTCTTTCATTTCAATATTCAAGCCCTTTAACCCTGTGTCATTTGTGAATAGAAGCAGACTCTTCAACAACAATGTATGTAGTGGACTGAAACTAAAAATGACATCTCTCTTTATGCTATGGAATGGTCCCATATAGGTCGATTCATTCTTAGTAAACTAATTGTTTTCTTTATTTCATCTTCATTTGTTGTAAATCATTTTTAAAATTTTTCATTTTAACAATTTAGTTTTCTTCTCTTTTAAATTAATTTAGTTAATAGTTGTCTATTATTTCTTATATTGTTATTTTTACTTTTAAAAAATTCCTACTTTTATTAATCAATTCATTTTTTGTTTTCAATTTTTTTCTTTTTTAATTTTCAGAATTTCTATTTTGATGTTTAGTTGGGCTTTTTATTTGTGCTTTCCTACTTTATGTTTAATTAATTGAGCTTCTACTTAACGTTAATAGACAACTGCTAACTAATTTTAAAAGAGAAGGAAACTAAATTGTCAAAATAAAAAATGAAAAAAAGGATGAATTCTGTTTTCCACTCCATTCTGCTATCATCTTCAGTTTTGTGGGTGAATTTATCCCATTTATATTTATTTTTTCTGTGTTTTATTTATTTAATATTTTCCCCAGTTACATCCAAAACAATTTTTTACATTTTTTTTAAATTTTTGAGTTCTCTGTTCTCTTTTTTATCCCCATCCACAATAATAATAATAAAAAAAACACTTGTGAAGTTATGCAAAACATTTCCATAAAAGTCAAGTTGTGGGGGGAAAACACCATAGATCTCCTACCCTAATGAAAATTTAAAATTCTCAAGAAAAATCAAGCTGAAAGAGAGAGAGAGAGAGAGAGAGAGAGAGAGAGAGAGAGAGAGAAAGAGAGAGAGAGAGAATGCTTCATTTTGTATTCAGACACAATTAGTTCCTTCTCCGGATCTGGATAGATTTTTCATTCAGAGTAGTCATAGATGATTGTATTACTAAGAATAGCCAAGTCATTGACAACTGGCCATCCTGGAACATTGCTATTACTTTGCCTACAATATATTTCACTTATGGAGGACTTTCCAGGTTTTTTTTCTTCCTGAGACCATCCTGCTCAGTCTTTCCCATAAAACACTAATATTTCATCATAAAGACACACCACAGTTTATTGAGCCATTCCCCAATTGATGAGCATCCCCTCAATTTCCAATTTTTTTTTTTGCTCTGAGAGCTGCTATGAATATTTTTTTGTACATATAGATCATTTCTCTCCCTTTAAAAAAAAAATCTCTTTTGGCATTCATGACTAGTAGTAGTGTTGTTACTTCAAAAGATATGCATGAATTCATGGCCTTTGAGGCACAGATCATATTTTTTGGTCATTTATCAATTGGGTCATGGTTCTTGCTTTTTATAAATTTGACTTAGTTCCCTCTACGTTTGAGAAATGAGGTTTTATCAAAGAAACTTGCTTTGGAATTCTTTTTCACAATTATAATTACTATTGTTACATCTCCCCCCCATACCTCCACCCTGTCCCTCCTCAAAAATGTTTTGTACTGACCAGTACCTCCCCCAATAATCCCTCTCTTTTGTCACTGTCCTCCTCTTCCCATATCTCATTTCCCTCCTATTTTCCTGCAGGTTAAGATAGGTTTCCATAACCCTATTTAGTATGTATATTATTTCCTCTTTGAGCCAATTCTGATGAGAGTAACGTTCATTCTCTCTCCCTTTCCTTGCTCTCTTCTCCTCCACTTCCTTTTTTATGGGAGATAATTTGCACCATTCCACTTCTCCCTTTCCCTTTCTCCCGGTATATTTCTCTCTCACCCCTTAATTTCATCATATTTTAAAAAGATAATATCCCTTCATATTCAACTTACACTTATGCCCTCTCTCTATATATATTTGCCTTCTAACTGCCAGAATAATGAAAACATTTTAATGAGTTACAAGTATCATCCTCCCATATAGGAATGCAAACAAATAAGCCTTATTAAGTCTCTTGTGATATCCCTTTCCTCATTACCTCCTTATGCTTCTTCAGAGTCCTGTATTTGAAAATCAAATTTTCCATTCAGCTCTGGTCTTTCCATCATAAATGTTTGAAAACCCTCTATTTCATTGAATGACCACCTTTTCCTCAGAAAGATTATATTCAGTTTTGCTGGGAAGATGATACTTGATTATAATCCTAGCTCTATTGCTGTCCAGAATATCATATTCCAAGGCCTCTGGCCCTTTATTGTAGAAGCTGCTAAATCTTGTGTTATCCTGACTGTGGCTCCATTCTACTTGATTTGTTTCTTTCTAGATGCTTGCAATATTTTCTCCTTGACCTGGGAGCTCTAGAATTTGGTTATAATATTGCTGAGAGTTTTTATTTTGAGATCTCTTTCAGATGTTGTTCAGTGAATTTTTTTTCTCTCTTTTTTTTTACCCCCTCATGATTCATTCTCTGAAGTTAAAGTTTGTTTTGTTTGTGTCTGTTTCCTCTCAGATGCAATCTTCCCTCTTAAATTTTCCTTCCCTCCTCCCTGTCCCTGCCTATTTTCCTTTTGAACTTGATGTATTCAAACTCTTGTATACATGCGTATGTGTATGTGTACCTGAGTGCACATGTAATCTTCCTTTGTTCAGCTAAGAATAATTTCATGAGATTTCTGGTGAATACTTTTTCTCTTCTCTTTTATTGATTCATTAAAAATCAATAAAACAATAAAAAACACCAAAAATCTACCCTCATCCCATGTTTATTTTTCTTAAAACTCTCTTAGACCCTTGAAGAAAATGGGATTCTGAAGGAATGTTCAAGTTTTAATAGAATGGAAGTCCTTTTTTACCTTATAGCCCCTTCCAGTTGTTAAAATATGTTTTCCTTTCTGGGTTCCTCTTGTTTCTTATGTTTGCATTTTAAAGATTCTGCCTGTATTCTTTTAAATAGAAATTGACAAACTACAGACTGTGGGCCAAATCTAGCCAGTCACCTATCTTTGTAGGGCAGAAGAATTAGAAATGGTTTTTACATCTTTAAATAAAGTTTTATTATTTTTAAATGTAAAAATCATTTTTATCTCATAGTACAAAAACAACATGTAGGTTAGATTTGACCCTCTAGTAGTAGTTTGCTGACCCCTACTTTTAATGGACAATTTTCCCCCTATAGGATTATACTCAGTCTTGCAGGATACGTTATTCTTGGTCAAAAGTCTTTTAACTTTTGGAATGTTGTATTCCTAATTTTTTTCTTCCTTATAGTGGATGCAACGTAGTAATTTGTTGGTACTTTTAACTATTTGTTTTTGATTGCTTATAGTATTTTTTTTCTTTCACCTGCTTCTCAAGAACTAGATCCTTTTTATATAACTGGCTCTCTTTCCTATTGCCAGAGGTTATATTATTCATCAGAGCCATCTCCTTCTTTGACTCACTCAGCCTGTTTTCCCCGTTGACTTTTTAGTGCCTTTTACTGAGTAAGAGACTTTGACCCTTGCTAAACTCAAATTCTTACTCCCTCAACTCACTTCTGTAGAAAATATGTTGTACTTTTAAAGGACCATTGGTCAATGGTCCTTAAATGCCAATGTATTGATTGCATTCTTAATTCTATCAGGCTTAATTGAAGAATTCTTTCCACCTTCTATAGGAGAAAAAAACAAAAAACAACCAAACACTTTCTTGGCATTTAACTTAAATGCCCTTTGTTGTTGTAATTTAATTACTTGAGCTGAGCAGAAGTCAATTAATCAGGGATATCCTCCTGATAGTAGGGATAGTAGTAGGGATGATCCTTGGAGTTGGAACCAGAATGTAAATTTTTACTAAATAAAGAAGTTTGTATTTCATTCTAAAGGCATTAGAGAGTCAGTGAAACTTCATGAGCAGTGGAGTGAAGTGATTTATCCTTTAGGAATGTCAGTCAATCTTCAACTTTTGTGGTTACAAAATGATTGGAAAGTCAGAAATTTGAATGTTGATACATTGAATCTATGGGAAATAAGAGGTTAGGTTTCTGCTGCCCCCCAAAATTGTAATTTCACTAGAAATGATTGAAAATACACTTTTCTGCACACAATTTGTAAGAACAAAACATTAATTCTGATAATATATTTTTCCTAACACAGTAACCATGAAATAACCCATGAAACATAATAAACAAAATAAAATTGGCAACATGCAAAATATTTTTCTCAGCAGCAATTTTCTAGTATTCTATAATATTTTGTGCTGACATCTCAAAGAAAATATTTATTTCAGATAATATCCACTTTTATACCAAATTGACAATATCATAAATACTATGCAGCAATGAAAATTCTTACAACTAAAACAATGCATAATTCTATTATGTTAAGATGGTGGTATGAGAACATTGTGCTATATACTAAACTGTTGCAAACCTCTTAGCCTTGTTCACCCTCTGAAAAACCAAAGGAGAATTTACTAGAACTTAAATCATAGCTGTAGGAAAATCTGAGACTGGTAAGGTCTTGATATCACCTTAAAAGCAAAGGACTTGTACTATCCTTTGGGGCAGCATTGCAGCATAAAACATGGATTTTTAAGGCAAACAATGAAAATATGCAACAGATGCTCAGGCAGCTCTTTATTCTACATTGATAGGCTAAATAAGACCAGTGACTCGACAAATAGGACATCAGCTGCTCCACAAACTTCCAGATATCATACCTCTCATTTTTTTTCTTTACTCCACATAGCCCTGAATGTGCACAATTGCCAATACAAAACTGAAAATGTAGTTACTGATAAAATCAAGTGAATTCCTAAAGACACAAAAAAACCCATGAATGTTAAAAATTGATTGTAACTGCAGTTCATCTATTGGAGAAGGGAGAGACTGGATGCAGGGAAAAACAATTAGAAGGGTCTTGAAAAATAGTCTGGGTTAAAGGTGATGAGAATCTCAGTGTTTTTTGGTCCCTCAACACACAGATATAGTAAATATATAATTCTGTTTTCAGAAAGCTGATACAAATACATATTCATTTATCACTTAATTATTCCCATTTGGCTATATAGGAAGATCAATATATAATTTAGAATGAGAGATAAAAGTACAGATAACTTCCTGGGAGAAATGTTGGGAATGCAACTTATCAGGATTCAGTATATAATGTTTTATTTTGGTATAACACAATCTCTTTGAAGAATTTCTTTGAAGTGACCATCAAATAAGTTCAAGAAAGAGAGATTAGCACTTTGTATTGGAAACATCAAAAGAGATTGGTTTCTACCAGTACTAAGTTGGTTAACCATTCTTAAGAGTGAGGAGAATGACTTTGAGGTTTGGCAGCTCAGGAGAACATTCAGAATAGATGGGCTCAAGAGAGCTCCAGGAACAGCTTGGTATGTAGAAAGAGGAATGTCAGTTGTGGCAATGCTCCTTAACTACCTGTGTAACCCTAAGCAAGTCACTTTCTGGGTTTCTCTCTATATTTTCTCATTTGTAGGATGGGGAAAGTAATATTTATATTGCCAATCTCAGTTAAATTTTTAAAAATTAAAAATTTGAAATTTTGTTAGTTATTAACATAAGGTCTTATTTAAAGCCATATAGCTCAGAAATTGTCTTAATAATTCAGGGAAAAATCTCAATACCAAATCCAACTTATTTAAACATAGTGTTTATATATTTCATTTTGCCTTGTCCATTCTGGGAAGAGGGAAGGCAATAAGCATTTATATAGTGCCTACTTTATGCCAGGCACTATGCTAAAAGTTTTTGCATATGTTATCTCATTTGAGCCTTACAGTAACCACTTAAGATAACTTAAATTTAACTGCATTTTGTAGCTAAGCAAAATGAGGCAAACAGGTTAAGTGACTTGCCCAGGATCACACAACTACTACTAAGTGTCTGATGTAACATTTTAATTTAGAGCTTTCTAACTCCAAATTCAGTCCTCTATCTTCTGCTCCAGCTAGCTGCCTGATTAAATTCATGAATTGCCTGCAAAATGAGAATTAATTACCTATAAAATAAAAATAACTTTTGAGGAAGGGAAACAGACTTAATTTGTCTAAATTGTATCTTGATTTTGTTTTTCATCATAAGCAATGGAAAATTGTTTTGAGTAAGAAAGATGAAAGAAATAAGGTGTTTTTATTTCAGGATAATTCAATCAAATCTTTTTTCCTAAAGACTTCCACAATATGATTAGGGTGGGTTGGGTTTTTTGTTGTTGTTAGTGTTTGTTTGTTTGTTTTTTGGTGAGAATTTTTTGTATTATTGATCCATTATAAAAAACAAAACGTGTTTATCTGAAATAGGGATCCATAGATACACTGCTTCCCTGGAGCATTTTTAAGATTCCACGACCATTAATGCTTGCTTCTTTTTCATCTCTTTTTGGTCTTCTGCACCTTTGTCAAATTAAACAACTACAGTGTATTGTTCACATCATTATTCAAAGATATTCAAGGTCCATGTTTTTGAGAACTAATTAATCTTCCAATTTAATCTTGCCATTTTGCTCACCAACGTTTTTTATATTTTCTTCATTCTTTTACCCATTGTAATCAGAATTTAATTGCTTAGCAGGTGTATTCATATTCAGATGATACATTTCTTTCTATATGAAGAAATGAATGTGGCTTTGTGTACCTAAACTTATTTAAGAATAAAAACATCACCTTGCATATGAATTAGATTTTTGGTGGAAATAAATTAAAAAGACAGCAACACAATCAAAATAAAATCACAGAATTTCAGATCTGAGGGAATCTTAAAAGTCATCCAAGTCTAACCCTCTTATTCTACAGGAGGGGAAACTGAGGCAAAGATGGGAAATGACTAAGGTGACATAAGTACAGAGCTGTGCCTAGAACTTCTTCATTTTAATGTGCCATAGTGCTTTCTCCTTGAAAACTTTTTTGATTGTGAGAATGGACTCACCTAGATTATATTTACACACTTATACATTTTATATTCTTTGATTCTAGGTCTTTAGACAAAAACCTAGTTTGAATTTTCCTTGAATTTGTCTTGGAGCCTGGTTGGTGGCAAAGTAGGTAGAATGCTGGATCTGAAGAAGAGTCAGACACTGGTTTTGTGACCCTGGGCAAGTGACTTAAACCTGCTTCAGTTTTCTCACATATGAATAAGGATTATAATAGCACCTACCTCCCAAGATTGTTGTGAAGGTCAAATGAGATAACATTTGTAAAACCCTTAGTGCAGTACTTAGTAAATGCTTAATAAATGTTGTTCCCTTCCCTTAGATCATGCCAGGGTAGCACGAGCTAGGCAATATCTGTATAATGGGGGGGAATGATGTTTTTTAAATTTATGAAAACACAGAAGCAATGACTTGTGAACAGTTATAGACTTGTCAGAGGCCTGATGCTTTATCACCCACAAAAGGCCATAGCTCTCCATAGCATCGAGAAGGCAGCATTTTATGGTTCTCCACAGAGGGCCAAGGACGAGCAGTCAGTAGGCAAAAGGAACTGGACAAGCCTTATATCTCCGGGCAGCAGAACAACAGCTGAGGGAGTTTGCAGAAAGGAAACAAAAGGGAGAAACCTGTGAAGGCAAATCCTTGAATCCATAGACTAATGAGACCATTAGATCTCCGAGCCCTTATAGACTGAGTGTCTGATGTTGTTCATCCTCAGGTGCCTCAAAGAAGTCTGAGCAGCTCGGATACCAAATGCATGACGATTAAATGCATTTCGAGCACACACACACACACAAATCAATAAGATTGCAAGACCAGCCATAAACTGCTTCCCCCAGTCCCCTCCACCTCCATCTTCTTTCTTCTTTCCCTCTCACTCGTGTGAGTTCCCTTTTGGGACTGAGCTCATTTTCTTTTGGAGGTGAGGCCTAGTTCAAAAACTTGTTGAGTGTAATGAAAGAAGGCAGGGCATACACAGTTCTCTGTATACTCCTTTTAAGACATACTTATGCCTTAAGGGAAGGGCCTTTAGTGTGATTGAGTTAGAAATTAGTTTCCCTGATGTTCAACTGTGGAGGTCACTTTATCCTTCTGTCTTTCTCTGCTGATATGATCTTCAATCATGGTTCTGTCTTCAAGTATCTCTTCTTTCTTCTTTGCCAAACACTTTGGAAAGCCCCATGGTACTCTGAGTCCCCCTAGTTGAAATCACATTTTCTCTAATGAAAAACATACGTGCTGCATCTTTGTGTCTTCCTGTGGTGCTGTTAAATGAAAGACATTCTTCAGTCTGCAGAGGAAGGCTCTCTCAAGTCTGTGTTCCTGTTTAATGAATTCTAAACACCCCATTTCACCTACCTGTTCAAAAAGAATCTTCCTTTCCCCCTCCCTACACTCTGGCTCCTTGTCAGATATCCCACCTGAGCTCGCTGTTATTGTTAAATATGGTGTGAGTTCACGCTTCCTACAGAACTTAAGAAAAAAATTTGACTAGGTTTGTTTGTTATAATTGGTTCTATGAATCTACGTACCTTTGGGCCTGTTTTCAGAAGAGGTAAGAAATAAACATGGATGTGTTCAATCTTTGTTGTCGTTTTGACTCATTTCAGTCATGTCTGACTTTGAGACCTGTTTGAGGTTTTCTTGGCAAAGAGACTGGAGTGGTTTACCATTTCCCTCCTCCAGCTCGTTTTACAGATGAGGAAACTGAGGTAAACAGAGTGAAGTGACTTGCTGAGGATTATATAGCTAGATCCAGATCCAGTGCTCTATCCACTGAACCATATAAAAATTGAAATCAGAATAGTTGGTATAAACACAACTACTAATGCTAAAGGAAGAAATTCTGCTCTAGTACAAAATATCATTTAGTTTCATTGAATGCACAGTATACAGAACTCTTACCTGTTTCAGACATTTGCATTGTATATGTCTGAATATAAACTGGTGGGAACATTCATTGGTTACAACAATCTTAAAAGCAACTATAAGAGACAGTTGTCTAAAGAGCAAAGTATATTACATGTACACATTACAGGTAAACTATACACAGATATATTACTGTGAGGTAGTTTCTCTGTTTCAGTGAAAGTGAAAAATTATCACCAAAAGGGCTCATAGCCTAATGCATTTTTGCCTGGACCTTATTTTATAAAGTTAAAGACCTTAATCATAATCATAACTATATCTGGGATTCAAGATAATAATGATGTTTCCATAGCACCTTAAGGCTAATAATTTGGGTTTTTTTTCATACAGTAGGCTTATGCCAAGTCTTTCAGATATTAATATCCACAATTGACCAAACTCAGGCTAAAGGTAACAAAGGGACTAGATAGAAAGTAAGTATAGATCTGTCAATTATAACGAATTCCATTTTGAGAAGATAAAATATTTTAGGGACCTGAAAAACTCCCGACCACTCATTGACAAAGTTGTCTGAAACATAAGTTGGTAGAGACAATACATCTGCATGGTGATCTATACTATATAGTTATACACACAATATATATTTATAATATACATATATGTATACACACATACATATATATATATATATATATGTACATGCCATGAATGCACAGGAATTGCACACATTTAGCACTTGATAAAATTAAATGATTATATTTGACACCTGAACTCACTGCTTCCTTTGGTATTAGCTATCCTGATTTCAGTATATATAGATTAAACTTATCTCTATCTAGTTTTCACCTCTCCAAGACTGCCTCCTGAAGAAATATGTAGAAAATTTCAATGTCCTTCCTTTTGTGTTGTCATTTTAACCATAGAACCAAAACTTTAAGCTCATAGTTGGAAGATTTCCAGAGTTTTTATTTTTATTTTTTGGTAACAGATTTATGCTGTCTTGCCCATAACATGAGTCAGTATTTTATACTGAAAATGTTAACAGAGTTGAGAAGTCGTATGCTGGACTGCAGTACCACCAGCTGTTTGTTTTATTTTTCCTTGTGGTGTCATTGGACCAGCATTAATTGCATAGTTTTCATCCCACCGACAGTAGGAATCTTGAATTTTTTTGCCATTGTTTTGACACTCACAGGTTTATAGATGTCACATGCATCCTCTAAGGAGTATGGTTTTATTGATCAACAGCTCTGCTGAGACTGTGTGTTGTGTGTTCCTCCAATACAAATGTAGTTAGGATTGCAGGGGATCAGACGGGGAGGTCTTAGTGCGTACACAGAAAACTTATTGCAAGCATTATGTTAGGAGCGGAGACTTGGAAGAACATTTCATCTCACAGGGTTAGTGCACAGTGAGTATGGCTCCATTATTTCCTTATTTTTGGTGTTGCTAGACCACGGGGGTGGCTAGTGAGGCTAGAGATTTAGAGACCATTGGTTGGTCCATATAGTTAATGATGTTTCAATAAATTCTATTTGGTACACTATTTTAATACCAAGGAGACATAAATGCAGTTTAAAATGTAACAATCCATACTATTATGTGGTAAGATTACTCCTCAACATAAATGATATAATGTTATGATATATAATGTGTGTGTTTTTTAAATTAGGAAGTTTGAATGGAAGAATTTTGCCTGACATTTGACCAATGTAGTTGGGACTTAGAAGTGTTAATGGAAAATGGAAAATGTTGCTGAGGTACAAAGACACCTATTAAAATGCAAGCACCCATGGGAAGGGAATGCCATAAACCAGAATCAGTGAATTCTTTATCAGGGTTTAGTTGACAGCCAGCTGAGATCAAGATAGATGCTTATGTTGGGATGCCAGGGGTAGCAGAGCAGGAAGAGAAGGCACTGATAGAAGATGGGAAGAGTGTATTAAAGATACATTTCCCCAACTTTACAAGTCTTCCATGGACTAGCCCTGTATTTCACTGTTAGGAATAAAGAAAGCCTAGGCAGAAGATTTGGCTTTGAGATGAGAGAAAAAAGGATGGATCCTGTTGAAAAACTTATAATACTGTGAAACCCAAGTAATAGATACCGGAAAGCCAGGTGAGCTTCCTTCTCCCTCCAAATGATCTACCACCAGATCGATAATTAAAGACATTCTTGGAGATACTTTCAGTAAACAAGATATTTTAATTGATGATGTGAATACCAGACTGAATTCTCTAACATACGGAACTGATTTTTATATGATATAGCTCACCCCAGATGGAAATAGGCTTACTAAAGATTAGAATTACTGATGTTGGACTATAGAAACACAGAGTATCAGAGCTTGAAGAAATCTTAGAAGTCATCAAATACAACCAGCTCATTTAATGGATGAGGAAACAGAGATCTAAAGTATAGAAATGATGCAGAGTGAGCAACAGAGACATTAAATAAAGATAATAACTGAAGGTTTTCATAAAAATCTAAGTAAAAAAAGACAGAATTACACCAGATTTGCAGTGTACATATTGAAAAAATTCATTAAGTGAATGACTTTTAGTTAAGTAAAGACTCTCAAAATATAATTATTACATTAATATGGTTTAACATGGTTCCAACTCACTTCAGTCAGCAGGCATAGTAGCAATGTGAGACCTATAAGACATATGTTCTCTCTGACCCTAGTTACAGACTTAGCTTTCCACATTAAAAAAATGTTTTGCACTATTGGATGCGATCTTTCCAATCCATGGGCTGAGATTAGCTGACATAATATTAATGCTTAAAGTAGTCTGAAGAAATGCTTTTGACTGAATAGTTATAGATTGACACCTAATTAGGTTCACTCCAGATATAATTGAAATACACAATTTTTAAGTCTTTAAATAATAATTTCAAATTAGGAGCACTTATTATTCTTCCTGCCAAGAGGTTGCACTTTTATTATCATCTAAAAAAATTTAGACTAGATTTTCGGGTAGAACTGTTTTTCTAAATAATACTTAACTCAGTATTAATACAATCTTGGTGAAAGGGTACAAAATGCCCATCTATTTTATGTACAAAGAATATATATTAGGCACAGAAAACATAAATTGGTTCTTCTCTTTTAGTATATGTGTGTATGTATATGTATATATATATATTTACAATATATAAAGTGTGTATATGTATGCATGTATAATGTTAGACTTATATTTTTAACATTATCTGATTTTTGCTGGCTATTTGGAATATCTGTAGCTCTGTATTTTTCATAAATATCTAGTTTTATTTTCAAACATTGTGAAATATTCAAATGGAAGGCCTGAATTCAAAATAAGGATCCTTTTGCTAGGGTTAGTTGTCAAAGAGAATTTTGCATGGCTAGTTTGAGTATCCTGAAATGACCATTTTAATTGCAAAGTATAGAGCAGTGGTGTTTACCTCAAATAGAAACAGATTCCTATAGGCCACCTATTGATTTACAAAACCACGAATTATCATTATTTCTGTTATACTGCATTTTTCTATATTACTGTGAATACTGTATTATTGGGAAATAAAGATTTCCCAATTACATTTTAATCTGGTTCTGGAAGCACTCAGTGCTGGATCCAGATCTGATTTTGTATCTCTAAAGAGACATGTTGCTTATTGATTGAAAATCTCTGGTAGATTGTATTTGAGAAAAGTGGTGATACTGGGAGTGGGGGGAGAATATTCATTCACTCATTTAACCAATTTAGAGCCTAGTCATGTGTAAGATACACTGGTAGGCACTCGTAGGGGAGAGAGAAAGATAAATAAAGTGTGCCCCTGCCCTCAAGGAGCTTAAAACACGAGGGAATCTGACCTTTAAAGGAGGGACATGAGATGAAGAGCAACTCAATAGGATAGAAGAAGATTCAGAGAGCAGCAAAATCTTACCATGTGAAGTTGCTAATTGCACTTTAATAATAGTCATAAGGGCAGAAAGGACCCGTGTTTGCATAAAGCATGATAGGAATGTTTTGAAGTCAGGTCTTGCTCTGCTGGGCCGTGTTTCCCCTTGCCTGGTTCCCAAGTCTTCTTGCCTTTTTACTGTCTTTTTTTTATCTGTGACATCTGCTCAGTGCTTGTCCCTCCTGTGATACCGTACTCCTTGCAGCTGCTCAGACCTCCAGCCCCGTGCTGGTGCATAGGGTGCCCTGAGCAGAAGGCCTTTTTGATGTGTGATAAAACAGAACCGAGCCACTGGGGGTATGGTGAGAGAATGCATCAGAATATCAATTAACCTGTTCTGAACAAAGCTGCAGCTCTGGAGTGGAATAGACATTTCACTGAAGTGTCAAGAAGATGGATAATATATTCTAATTAGAAATTGACTGATACCTTAGCATCCAGAGACTCCTGGAAATCAGACCTATAAACCTAACTATAGCTTTTATTCCACATGTGTTTGGTGCCCCAGACTGCTAGTGAAGGATGCTCTTGCCTGATTTATAACCTCTTGCTTCACTGGAATTTGCAGGCATTAAGCTGTCTGCTCTCTAGCTTAAAGTACTTTCTTTTAGGCTAGCAAGTGAAGTCCATTTTGAAGCTGGGCAGCTGCATACAATCCCTAAAATTAAGAGCAACTTGAAAGAGAAAGATCTTCTCTGAGCTACCCTGCTAGACTCAGAGCTTCTGTCTTGGAGAGTCGCCATATTGAAACTGCCTTGATACAGAGATCTGCTTTATGGCTCCCTTTAGCTCTTTGGAATCCAAGCCAGCTGACTTGGGCAGGCGTGGTGATAAAATGTCTCACTTGGCTGGCTAAACAGCCTGCCTCGGCGGCGGAGTTCTGGACTTCTGATACTGCTGCCATTCCGTGGACTGGCATTCTCTTTCCCCTAGGAGTCCTGGGGGGAATAATTCATTTCTTGGCACCTGGGTGACCTTATCGTTCATCCTAGTCTGAGAAAGCAGACCTTGGGAACGGCTGACTGCTGGTTTGCTCCATTCCTTTTTTATTTCATTTCTGCACCTGGAGAATGGTGCGTCAGTGAAGCCAGGCTAATTAGGGAGTTGTTCCTCATTTGCTGCATTTTTCCTATGTAATTGGAATGTCCCACTTTCCCCAAAAGAAGTCAGTGAGATATGTTCCCCTGAAATAGTTCTAAAAGCTCTGGACCACATACTGTTATCACCTGAAAATTTATGGGAGAGATTAAAATGATTGCTCAGTAATGCAATATTAAAAGCAGAGGCCTTTTTTAAGGTACTGAGTGAAGATGTTACATCAACCTCCTTCATTCCCCAAAAGTGATTTGAAGCATAATGACAAATTTGTTCTATTAAAAAAAAACAAACAAACTCTTCTTATATATCTCAAAGAAAAGGAAAATGAATTAGGAGGTGGATAAATTTTTAGAAAATTTGGATTCAAATTCAAGATCTTTAAGTGGGAGATATATCAAATACCATGCTTCTTAAAAAGCAAGGTGTTCCACTCTAGTCCTGTAGTATCGCTTAAATTTGTAGATGTTTATTTTTTTCTAAGAACTGCAATCCAACACTTAGCTGGCTATAACAAGGACTTAAGGGAGCAAAAGGCTGTTAACATTTTTTTTTAACACTATTGCTTCATTAGCTCTAGAAATGAGGGGTTCAGTGACTCTGAGTTTTGCTGTATAATTTAAGAAAATAATGAAAGCAAGCCTGATTTTTGCCAGTGTTCTTTGCTTTTCAAATCTCTTTGGCTTGTTTTTATCTTCACTCGATTGCTGCTGCAACCTAAATATTTTAATATTGGAAAAATTCTCCTCTCCACATAATACATTGAGAAAGACATTTGTTTTCTGTTAACCCTCGCTCTGTTGGTAGGTTAAAGTTGATTTCTTTCTGTAAATCAACAGTTATTTATTGTGCATGACCTTGACTGTTGCTTCATGCCTATCAATCTACCCTCTGACCTTTCTTGGAATTCTTGTATTTGTGTGGCTCCAACAAATATATCTTTAGAACTGCCAACTTCTGTTAAGTATCTGGTTTAAAGTGAGATCTCTTGTAAAGAATATTTTACAGGAAATCTGACAGTTCATTTCTAGTTTTCATTTGATAGCATTATGTCTTACCAATTGCAAAATGGAGAGTTAAAATAATGATCTGTTCAACTTAGTACACAAAACTGATTCTATTTGAACTAATTGGCCATTAGATTACCTACCTACCATGTATGTGTGTGTATAATATAAATATATATGCATGCACATGACGTATTTATATATACATATATATGTATATATGTGTATGTTATCCACACCTATTTACAAAAAATGACTCAAGGTACCTAAAAAAAGGCCTCTGATTTTAATATTGCATTACTGAGCAAATCATTTTAATCTCTCCCATAAATTTTCAGGTGATAATAGGTAGGAAGAGGGATATTTGAGACCATCTAGTCCAATCTCTTCATAGTATGAATTAGGAGTGACCAAGAGACCTGGAGAAAGCTCTAAGTCACAATAAATAAGTGGCAAAGTGAGAATGGAAATTCAGAACTCTTCACTCCTAGGTTAGTAATTCTACATTACATTGCTCCTAGAAAAAAAATTGTGGGGTTTTTTGGGGAGGGAGGGAGAGGTTGTTAAAAACAAAGGAGTTTTCCACATTAATTTAATGATCATCTTGATCAATTTGATATGCTTATAGAGCAGATATCCAGAGAGTAGCTGATGAACACTTCTTGGCAATTGGGGATATGCCCATTGGCACTTTTTTTGAGAAGACAGGACATAAGCTCCTTATTAATCTCCAGTGGCTGAGGTTTCCCCCAAGATGATTAGCTGGCAAGGCCTCTTGGGAAGAACCCTTATCGATCTGGTTTATGTGTTAGCCTATGTAAATGAGTGATGAATGGCTCTTGGCTCTTTTCCCTTGTGCCTATTTTCAGAATAAGTGCGGGCGGGCGGGGAGGGGGGAAAGGAGGGAATTCCCTCTATCTACTAGGAACAAGGACACTATGATTCTTAGAATCATAGTTGTTGAATTGAATTGGATTGAAAAATGTGGGATTCTCTAGAATGTCAGTATTTCCCAGTGGTAACCCAAGTTCAGTTCCTTCAAAAGTGAAAAATTCTGATTGACTTCTTTGAGTTTTTTAAGTACTTTATTTTTTAAAATCTATCCCTTGATGGGCTCCTGTGACTCCTTTGAGTCACATAATATGTCCAAATATGTCTTTGCATTCTGTATTGTCTGAGGTATGAAATGAAGTTTGTCCTTTACAAAGTAGCATTTGCTACTTTGAATGCTTGTGTGGGAGTCAATACTCTCATGGAGTGACCAGCAGTAGGTCCCAGCCCAAACCTCACCTGGTCATTATTTGGGCTCTGATGGCTTAGCGTGAGTATAAATAGCAAACATTTTGGTTTTGTCCAGAAATCTTGAGGGTTTCCCCTCGAAGACTGATTTTGTTTTTTTGTTTGTTTTTGTTGTTGTTGTTTTTGCTAGGTAAAAGAGGCCATTCTTGTCTCATTTCTTACCTAACCTTAATCACTAAATGGGCATTGCTTAATCAAACTGAGGCCTGTTAAAATTTTAGCTTAAAAAGGCCAAGGTCTCCCCCTGTATCCAGGACCACCTCCAGTTATCCTGATCTATATCTGGCCACTGGGCCCAGATGGCTCTAGAGGGGAGCCTGAGGCTGGTGACTTTGCACACCTCCACCTCATTTAAGTACCGTTTACTTGTATGTCATGGCATCGCCTCTCTGATGTCATGGCTCTTTTTGAGAATGAAGGACAATCATTGGAAGCCAGTAATGATCTTGTGGAGACTTAAACTTGAGATACTTTCTGAAGATTTTTCTATAGTAAAATCTGAATTGGGGGAAATAGATATAAGAGAATGTGACCCTTTGGAAAAGGCCTAAAGCAACAGACCAGTTCATGGTCTAATGTGAATCTAGTCATGGGGAGCCTTGGAAGATGAATTACACTTTGACAGTATAGTTATTAAAAACTTCACCTGACTTTAAATCCTTGGGTTGTTCACCTTTACATCTTTTGCATCTACGTCCTTTTCTCTTTTCTCTTAGCTATCACTCTATTTCATGCCCTTGCCTAAGTAATTGAAATTCTTAATTGGATTTTTGGCTCTCTCTTTTCCAATCCTCTCTCCCATAAAGCTACCAAAATTCTTAAAGCTCAGGGCTAATCAAGTCACCCTCGTCAAGAATCTTCAGGGGCTTCCTAGTGTTCTTTCATAAAATGCAAACTTCTTAGCTTGGCCTTTAAGGGTTTTTCAAAATTTGGATCCAGTTTTTCTTCCTTTCTTTTAAATATTTTAATTTTTCCCAATTATATGCAAAGCCAATTTTTAACATTAAATTTTTTTGAGTTCCAAATTTTCTTCCTCCATTCTACCTGAGACAGTAAGCAATTTGATATAGGTTATATATGTGCAATCATGCAAAACATATTTCCATATTCATCATGTGGTCACAGACCAAAAGAGGGGAAAAAACATGAAAAAAAATGAAAACTAGTAAGTAATTTAATCTGAATTCATAACTCCCATCAGTTCTTTCTCTGGATACAGATAGGGTTTTTCATCATGAGCTCAGACTATTTTTCAAGAGAGATTTTTTTAGCCCTCATTTCTCCCACTTCACATCCTACTTGGCTTACTTGCTATTTCCTGAACTTGACATTCCATCTGTTGTCTCTGTGCCCCTGTGTGCAGGCTTGCTTTTCACCACATCTGGAATGTGCTCCCTCCTCACCTCCACCTCTCAGAATCCCTAGCTTTCTCCAAGGATCAGCTTATGTGCCTTTCCTCTTCCCCCTTGGTTCTCTTTCATTCCTCAAATTACTTTTGTTCTTAGTTTTCTGTTTACTTATGTACATCCCTAAATATAAGGTAAATTCCTTGAAAACAGAAGCTGCTTTCCTTTTTTTCTTTTAAGCTGTACTGTATTTTTGTTTATTTTGTTAAACATGACATTTAAAATAAATTTTTATATATGTTTTCTGTTTCCTCCACCATTATAGTTATCCCTAACTCTCCCCTTCCACTCCCCAAAAGCCAATCCCATATTACAAATGTTATTTGTTAGAGAGGAAAAAATAATAGTTTTTTTTTCTTTGCATCACTTCATACAGAGACTTGCATTACTGTAGGCGTTCAATAGATGTTTGTTAAATTAAATTAAATTGTTCTGTATTAACTGCTATGTTGTTAGTGGTTTGGAAATCTACAGTTTGGCTGCTCAGAGCCAATACAGCTTTCCAACTGACTAATAGAGGCCTAAATCCAGTAGCATTTTACTTTTGCTCAGACCCAAACCTAGGTCAGGAACTTGTAGAGTTCAGACCAGGGTGGGCAGTAATCAGACTTTAACCTTGATCAGACCACTCTGAGAACACTGAAAGCTTATAGATCTCCAGGTATTGTTCCTGAGGTATTGGAATAACACAGTACTAAATAGAACAAGAAAGTCACAACAGGACCAGTTTTCCCTTCAAAAGTGCACCGAGACCAGTTCTAAATAACAAGACCCTGGAAGAACAGGCAAACAAGCCCAAAAGTTCCTACCACAACAGTGAGAGGGACACTCAAGACACAAATAAATGCAAAAGAGACTCCAAAACATCTCTTCAGAAAAAAACAAAAACAAAAAACTGCAGCTTGGGCACAAAACTAGTCAGAGTTCTTGGAAGACATGAAACAAGTAATTTTTTTTAAAAAAGGTAATTTTTTAAAAATAAATGAAATAAAGACTGAGGAAAAAACTGAAAAGAGATGAGAACTAAGGAAGAAAGAAATGGAAAGAGAAATAAGTTTAGCTGAAGAAGTACAAAATTTTGTCCAAGCAATAAACTGTTTAAAAATTAGAATGGATTGAAGGTAAGTCAATGACTTCATGAAGCAACAAAAAAAAATAATAGTCAAAAATTGAAAAAAGGAAAGAAGATGAAGGCTTTCTCAGAAAAAAATAACATGTAGAAAACAGATTAGATTGAGAAGAAAAAATGTAAGAATCATTTGACTATGTATAAATGCCATGGTTAAAAAAAATCCTCTATAGACTATAATCAAGAAATTTTTTTTAATAATAGCTTTTTATTTTCAAAATATATGCAAAGATAGTTTTCAGTATTTACCCTTGCAAAACCTTGTGCTACAAATTTTACTCCCTTTCTTTCCCCCAGCCTCCTCCTTTAGATAACAAGTAATCCAATATAGTTTAAACATGTGCAATTCTTTGAAATAAATTTCCATATTTATCATGGTGCATGAGAAGAATAAAATCAAGGTTAATCCTAGTCAGTTAAAAAAATAGTAGATAACCAGTGCTGTGTGTTCAGATTGTCCATCTCTCCTCATTCTTGATGCATGACTAGTCCACATGTCTTACATGTTCTCAAAAATCAGTGGGATTTTTTTTTTTTAATGATAATTGTGCACAAGTCACTGTTGGCAGCATGATGTAATCTACATCTACCTATCATGTATTTTTCCACTGCTGTTAAAAATACATTTCAGAATAGCAAGAACAACTTGGCAGGGAGCAGCTTGAAATGGAAAGTAATTCATGGTGACAAGTTAAAAATAAAGTTATTTAATTCCAGAATAAAGATAATTTTATGGGAAATTCCTATATGTCTATGGAATACCATTTTTTCGTATATATTTGACCATTCTCATATGACCAATCAGGAAATCAGAAAGTTGTCAGTAATTTCAGCAATGTAAGTAGTATTAATAGCTCAAATCAATTTTAGGATTAAGAAGCTACTTTGAGAAAGAAAAAGTGTTTTGGTAAAGTTAGTAGCAGTCAAGTCCCTCTAACTTAATTGATGACACTGTAAGATAGAAAGGGAAGGAGAGTACCAACCTATGGGCACTACTGATAAACCTAGGCTATAGTTTGGGGGAATAAAAAGGTTGAGAAAGGAAAAAACAGGGAAAAAGCAGAAAAGGGAGAAAAGATGGAGAGAGAGAGATACGGAAGAGAAAATGAAAAAAATATGAGGGGCATAAAGTAGTGGTAGAAGTGAGTGTGTGGGGGGAAAATGTCTTGATGTTCTACAGTGACATTTGTGCCTTAGGGTTCTGTTCATTCCCATATGACTTTTCAGGTTTAATTAAGAGTAGAGATTGTCCTCATTTCAAAAACTGCCTTTCTTCATTTTTCTGAGTAGGGCTGGATTTTGGATGGTATTCCTGAAACTCGAGAACAGGCACTGATGATACAGACTTCTGGAATCTCTCCCAGGCATGTTGGTAAGTAGCATTTGGTCTCAGGCTCACATGGCATCCACGTTCCTCCAATACAGAAACAAAGTGGAAAGTATCTTTAACCTACGTTTCTGTTTCTATTTCTTTTTTCTTTTTTTACCTTTCTCTTTCTAGTTGTGTTGACTGCTCCGGATACTGTCCTGATTGAGAGAAATCTGGGCAAACGGATTGATCCTTCCAATGGAGGTAATATTATTGAGAGCTTCTTGAGAATGGACACTGTCTTTTACCTCTTTTTATATCTCTAGCACACAGCACAGTGCCTGGCTTCTAACAGGTGCTTAAATTATACAATGATCAATTCTGATGGATGTGGATCTTTTCAACAGTGAGGTGATTCAGGCCAGTTCCAACAGACTTGTGATGTAGAGAGCCATCTGCACCCAGAGAGAGAACTGTGGGAACTGAATGTGAACCACAACATAGTATTTTCACTTTACTTTTTGTTTGCTTGCTTTTTATTTTCTTTCTCATTTTTTCTTTTTGATATGATTTTTCTTGAGCAACATGATAATTGTGGAAATATGTATAGAAGAATTGCACATGTTTAATGTATATTGAATTATTTGTCATCTAAGGGAGGGGGTGTGAGTAAGAGAGGGAGAAAAAAATTTGAAACACAAGGTTTTGAAAGAGTGAATTTAAAACCTATGCATATATTTTGAAAATAAAAAGCTTTAATTAAAAATAATAATAGGTGCTTAATTATTGTTTATTTATTGACTGATTTACTCCTGCAGACAGGTTTCATCTAAAAAAAAATTAAAATAGTATATTAGACACTAATCATATCAAGATGGTAGAATAAGGCTTATAAAGAAATCTTAGTTATGGTGACCTTTTTTTCACTCTTTGCCCCAGTTCTATTCTTAGATTCATAAATCTATAGACTTATAAAATGTGAGAAACAAGTTTAATGTAATACTTCCCAAACTTATTTGACAATTCAACAGAACACATATTTGTTAAGTACCTATTATGTATGGTTTTTGGTTCTGGGTATACAAAGGCAAAGCAAAACAGTCTTTGCTCTCCACTGGCTTACATTCTACCAGGAGAATTTAACATCTGCAGAGAATAAGTATAATACAAAAACAATTGAGGAGGAAGAGAACATGAACAATTGTGGGGATGAGGGAAGGCTTCATAGAGGAACTGGCATCTGAGTTGATCTCTTCAGGAAGACAAAGATTCTGAGAGGTGAGGATGAGGAAGTACATTTCAAACACAGAAAAAAGTTTGAGTACAGAGTTGGGAGATGGAATATGAGTTTAGGGGAACAACTAGTGGCCCAAATTGACCTTGGAAAGTTTTTGGAATTGAAACATATTGAAAACCCTTAGTTACTAATCTGAAGAGACCTGGGGATGTTGCTTATCTTTGGGGATGAGAAGTAATCAGGGAAATAAATAGATTAAGATTGAGGAAATTAAGCTTATTTTCATGTCATGTGGCATGTAGTATTTTTCGTGTACACATAATTTACTCTTTGAAATTGTAGAGGATAATATTTCTAGTATTAAATTTAGAACATGCTGAGCTAGTGCAACTTCTTTATTTTGAAGAGAAGAAAAGTGGAGATGAGAGAGGATAAGGCCTGTCCAGGGTCACTTTAGGAAGGATAGGTTTTTAATAACTATATCAAGAGTATGAGAGAGAACTTGCTCTCCTCCATCCAAGTAGATGCCAGAAGGCTTGATGGAACAAGTGCCAATGAGTGCCCTTCCCGCCAAACCTTTCTGTCAGTTCTCCCCACTTTTGGAAGGAGCTCAGAATCTCCATTTCACTCAGATCCTTGAGCCCTTTCCCAGTTTCTAATGGGCTAGATCCTTCTAGTTCCCTACTCGCTCCCGCACAGTAGTCATGGCTATTCACTTTGATGAGCAGACAGCCACCAACTACAATTCTTCTTGTAAGATAGAGGACTTGTAAGAAGAGGAAGCTGCCCTTCCAGTTTCCTGGGTCCTAGTATCCATTCTAGTGCTGAATGCTTAGAACTTCTGGGCTTTTAAATCTACCCTGCAACTGAACATTTCCATGTTTATCTCTCTCTTGCCCTCTCCCTGCCCTCTCCAATCCCATTGAAGTGTGTAAAGTCCCTTGAGAATAGGGAGGGTCTTACTTTTTAAATTAGGTCTCCTGGTCTTCGAACAATTCCTGACATTTTCTAAGTACTTAAATGTTTCATTCATTCATTCAGGATTAAGTCTATCTCTGGGCTAGGACCTCATCCATCTATCTATGCCAGCATTTTTATTTTATGTTATATGTTATGAGAAAGATGAGAACTTTTCATTTGTTCTCAGAACTATATTTTAAGCAGGAAATTTATGCATAAACTGCTAAAACAGCCCGTGGCATTTTGAGGAATGTATTAGTGATGTGCAATTGTGACTTCAGGAGTGTGGTTTTATGTCTTTGGAGTATTATTTATTGATCATCTACCTTTTAGAATGGAGCCAGGAATACATGAAAATGATAATTGTGTCAGAGCCTCTTCCATCTTTTGAAGGAGGGAACCTGTGAGGAACCAAGGGAAATAGTTTTTCCTCTCCCTCTACCTGAAGAGCCAATATCTGAGAGAGGTGGGGAAGTGGTATGGAAAACCTGAAGTGGTAACTAATTCACAAAATCATTTAAATTTGGCTTGGGAAAATATCACAATTTATTTTGCTTTGTATCAATAAACACTTTCTTAATTAGGTTTTGCTTACGATGAAGGTCTCTCCTAGTCTTCATTCAGAAGTTCCATTGGCTTCTGGCCATCTTTCAGATAAGGTTGTGTTTTCTTCAGTTGTAATCTGTGATTATTCATTCCTTTCAAATATACTGAACCAGAAAGAAGTTAAATTCTTGTTCAATTTAATAAAACCCAAGAGAAGACCTGGGAACTGAACTAAGAACTTATTCACTTCATCCCATATTTATTAAATGAATAATTGAATGAATGTTGGATCATAACCAAACAACATAGGTGAAAGATTTCTAAGCTTTATATTAGCTTAAGTTTAGGTACAATACTGAAAATGTGGCAGATGGCATATATATATATATATATATATATATGTGTGTGTATATATATATTATGATTATGTATGATTATATATATATATATATATGTATATATATATATATATATATATATAATCCTCAACAGTCAATTCTTTGGTGATTTTGAGCAATGCCCTTTTGTTCTAATAGATTTCCCCCCACCTCTTTTTTTTCCTCAGAGGTTTATCACACAACTTTTGACTGGCCTTCAGAGCCTGAAGTTCAAAATCGGCTGAAGGTACCTTTGGGCATCTCCGAGGAGGAAACAGTCAAAAGGCTAATGGAGTACCACAGGAACATTACTAGGATTCTCCCTTCTTATCCTAAAATTTTGAAGATTATCAGTTCTGACCAGCCTTGTGTGGATGTCTTCTACCAGGGTAAATATAAACTCAGGGCATCACTTGAAATATTCCAGAGCTGTTCAAGATGGTCATCAAGATATAGTGACATCTTATTTATCCAGTGTCTAACAATAACTTCTGAGGCTATAAACTGGTCATTTTTTGCCTTTTTTTTTTAAATCTCTAGTGCTTAGCATAGTCCCTTGCAAATAGTAGTTTCTTATTAAATGTTTATTATCAATTGAAAAAAAAAAACAGCCATACTGACAATAGTAAGAAAGGTTAAGCCACCCTATGTAAGATTAGCTCCAAATGAATATATGATTTGAATATAGAAGGTTACATCATTAATAAATAGAAAGAACAAAGAAGAAATTTCCTTTCAAATATATGGAAAAGGGAAGAATTTATTCATGAGTAATAGGGGGATAAAGAGGAAAAATAAACAATTCTAACTATATAATTTTTTTTAATTCAGATGAAATTTGAAAGGAAATATTGGGGAAAATCTTTGCCATAAAATTTTCTATAAAGATCTCAATTCTGAGATATATGACGAATTGATCCAAATTTATAAGAATGTTTCATTTTCCAGTTGATAGTCAAAAAAAATGTAAAAAGGCAGTTTTCAGAGGAAGAAATCCCAGGTTATCATCCTATCAAAAAATGCATATAGAGATGCAAATTAAAGCAGATATGAAATATCGGAGGAGCTTCAAGAAAAAAGTATACTTGAGCATTGCTTATGTCTGTGAATCAATTAAGCCATTTTGGAAAGTAATTTGTAATTATGCAATGCACCCCTCTGCAAAAAAAACCCCAAATTCTTTGACGCAATACCATTACTAGACCCATTCTCTAAACTGAATGAAGAAACAGGAAAAGGACTAACCTGTCTAAAATACTTTTAGAAGCTATTTATATAGTGGCAAATTACTAGAAACTAATGAGGTGCCTACCAGTTGGGGAATGACTGAACAAAAGATGACATATGAGTGAAATAATACTATTGCTCCATAAGAATAAGTTTATCAATGCAAAGACTAATGATAATTCCAGAAGCCCAGTAATGATGTGTTCCACCCAGCTCCTGTCAGGAAGATGCAGAATGACAAAAACATTTTTGGACATGACCAATGTGGAAATTTATTTTGCTTGTATTATGCATATTATTAGATAAGTTTCATTTTTCTTCCCTCTCCTGTGCTGAGGGTCAGGGGAGAAAGAGAAAATTCCATATTTATTTCCTGAAAACAAAAAGTTTTAAAGAGAAATGATAGTGAAGGAATAAGCTAGGAAAAACTATAAGAAATAGACTCAACCTCTCAAAAGGTTTAATGTAATTTAATCTGGGGGCAAAGAGCTTTTTGCATTTCAATAGACCTTTGAGCACATCACTGTGACTCCTGTATAGTTCTACATTTGCGATCATTAATTATTTTCCTGAATCATAAAGAAAAAAGAAAATTATGTTCAATAAATCCTGTTTATTCAAAAAAGAATATAATGTGTTTTAGAAATATTTCCATCTCCAAAACAGCATTTTTAAATATCTTTTTTTCCCCTGTGCTTAAAGGCTCACCTTTCAGTTATCTGCAAAATTCATCAGTTTCCTAAAGGTGCTTGGATGCCTGAAGAGTGTCTATATGTAATCTGTCAACACAGGCAGAGCAATGCAGAAAACTAAGGCAATTATCTGAATAAACCTCTTGAAGAAAAGGAGATATAGATTTTGAGAGATTTAATTACCCAGGTCAGGCACCCATAGCAATCACCCTTGATAATATTACCTATGTAGACACTGTCTTCCTAGCTGTTCTTGGGGCATTTAATTGAAGAGCTACTATATGAAGAAGTGTGATAAGAGTAAGCTGGCTTTGCTTTGAAGGGTTTTGTGAAGCTTGATTTTTACCTGAGTGATATCTGGGGTACACCATTATATTCTGAAATTGATGAAGAAAAAATAAATAAATAAATAAAAAGTCCAGAGAATACTACACTTAAAAAAAAATCCCCATTTGGTGATTACTTATAATTTTCTAGTTATTTTGCATCTCAAAAGGATCTTTAATAACAAGCACTGTACTTCTAAGATAAACAACCAAGAAGTCTATATTATGCCTCGATTCTGAATTTATACATTAATTACTTTCAAATTACTTAATTAAATTTAAAAGTTCATATGATTGTTCATAAAGAATTCATGCTTAGAATTGTAAGTAAAAATGTGAGTGTCTGAATATTAATTATTATTAATTAATAATGTAGAGAAATAAATTGAAAATTGGAATAAAAAAATCTCTAGTTTGTTTTTCCCCCTCCTCTCTGCAGTGTATCAACCAGCCAGATATTTTTAAAAGAATAATTAGATGTTGAGACTGTCTGGGGGATCATTATTTCTAATTAAGTTAGTTATTTACTGTAAATTAAGCACCATTTGTAAGCAGGCTGCTTTGCCTGTAGTGTGTATGCTTTTAGACATTTTGGATTGTGAAAAGGATCAAGTATAAAGATTCTTCCTTGGCAAGCTTTCCCCAACTTTTCCTTATTTGGGGAGTGAATTCAGGCTACATGTTACAATGAAACAAGAATTAATTCTATCCCCATGGAGAGGAGTACAATTCACAGAATGTGTCTGGGCCTCAGTTTACCCATCCCTAGATGAGTAAGGTGGACTTAAGGCTCTTTGAGATACTTCCAACTCTGCCATTTTAAGGTTTCCATTCA
Source organism: Sarcophilus harrisii (assembly GCF_902635505.1). Taxonomy (NCBI): domain Eukaryota; kingdom Metazoa; phylum Chordata; class Mammalia; order Dasyuromorphia; family Dasyuridae; genus Sarcophilus; species Sarcophilus harrisii. The sequence continues at coordinate 484,705,327 of NC_045427.1, read as the reverse complement.
GTTTTAATGATTTATGTTCTAACATTCTATGGACTAAGGTCTCATTTAGTTATTAGGTTCTAACATTCCATATTCTCAGGACTCTTTCAGAATCACTGTTCTGTATTTTAACACTCTGTGCTCTAAAGTGTCCAGCTCTATCTAGTGCTTCATATTCTAACGTTCTATGTCCTAGGTTATTCAAATCTTATTCTCAGAACTTTTCTGGATTCATTGTTCTGTGATTTAGCAATCATTGGTATAAAGTCTTTTCCAGCTTGAATATTTTATGTTCTAACATTCTTTACTCTGGGGTAACTTTCAACTCTCAACGTTCTGGACTCCCAGTTTCAATCTGAGTCCCCATCTCAGTTCTGTAGATCTATGAAGACCGTTGACTATGAAATTCCCACAATTTTAACACTAGGGAACAATTCTTCTTCTTCTGAAGTGTCCCATTTCCTGAAATCTGAGTATCTGCATCTCCTTCCATTCCTTGGCGTGGGAGAATCCAAAAAGTCCATTTAGAAGGATCATGGAAATAAGAAGGTATTCTGGGACCAAAGGCAGTAATATATTGTCCTTACACACCAACTTGCAATCTAATTGTCTTTGCAATTCCAAATTGACTGCAAAGCCAGTGCCCCTGTTCCTCAGAAGGTTTGGTTAAGGAGAAGGGGAGCTGGTTTCAACGGGGGGCCTGCAACCTTATAAAATACCTGCTGTTAGATCTCCAAAGTGTCTGCCTTTTCACTGGACTGATGAGCTGACTTCCTTCCCCAGCTTTTGTCCCTCTGGTTTCAGGAGGTCTCACTTATTTTTTCTTATGGCTCCTGGCCCCTGAAGCACTCAGCTGTGATAGTCACCTCATTTCCAGGAGTATCTCACCTCCGTGTTTCCATTTCTCTTTGTTCATCAAATGCCATGCACACCCTAGTGGGTCCTGTGGAGCTAAACCCCACCTTCTCCCTGACCTATTTGATCATCATCCCTTTGGGGACCTGAAACCAAGTTTGTGTCACCGGAGTGCAGCTGCACGGATTATTCTTCACAAATCCTGCCGTCCTTTAGAAGTTCCCAGGAGATAGGCCCTTGGACTAATAAATTTATTAGAACCCTCCATCTAATACCAGACATGATCAGTAGAAATCAAAAGCGGATTCTGACAAGGGAGAGCAGAATCATTCTGGGGGCTTCCTACCACCCCTCTTTCATGCAAATAAAATAATAGGAATAAAGCATGAAGAAGTTCACAATCCTGTTTGATTTTTTAGAAATCACAGTGCGATGCCATTCATGTACAGCCCGCATACCAATAACAAGTATTTTGAACATGTGGGAAAGAATAGTCCATGGAAGCCACTGTATTTTATAGAGAATGCCAGGGGATGCTCAGGTGCTTATGCGGCTTCTCCTGAAATTAATTGCTCCCCTCTTTGCCCCTTTGCGCGCTTTTGCTATGTCTTTCCATGGAGGACAGAGTCCCTGAAATATAATTACTTTCTCTTGCTGCTCTGGTGGCTACTCAGCAAAGATACAAAGTTTAATTGTTCCCATTAAGAAAGGCAAAGGGTAAGATGGTTTTCTTTTTATTTGGAACCTTGAATTTATGATCCCTTTATCCTTTCTCTTCAGCTCTAACCTATGTCCAAAGCCAGCATCGGTCGAATGCACCTTTTACTCCAAAGATTTTGCTTTGTGGACCCACAGGCAGTGGGAAAAGTCTACAGGCAGCTCTCCTTGCTCAGAAATATGGCATTATCAATGGTAAGTTTCTAATTCATATGTTCCATCTCCTTTCCAACTTTTTTGGAGGGAGGGGGGAAATCATTTATCTTTTTTCTTTCCTGCTACGTGCTCACAAAATTTTTTAGTTAGTACATCACAGCAGAATAACTTTTTCCCTGAAAAATATTGCTATAAATTTTTTTCACCAAATAAAACCATATATTGCAAGTCCAAACCAGTTAGAACATTTTTCTAGTCATCATTTTTATAACCTTTAGAATAGTAGTTTTTTATGTGTTATACACCAGAGATAACCTTCATACTTTGAATTTTGTGTAGACCTTGTATGATAAGGACTCTCTTTTCATTGATTGATTGGTTGATTTTCTGTTGTTGTTGCATGACACCAGAACATGCAACAACCTCAGTCCAGGGTGGTGTTTACAGGCTAACAATTTTTGAACTGGATAGAGACTTTTTCCTGTATATCATTTCAATAAATATTTTACCAGGAGAGAAAATATTGAAATGAGCTTTCCCGGCCTTTCACAGGGTGGTCCCAGGTAGCATTAGATGCCAGCATGTGTTAAAAAGCATAAAGGATTTGAAAGTCAGAGGAAATAGCACCAGACAGGGCAATGTAGTTGGTGAAAGTTAAAGGCCCTGCCTTAAACTCTCTGCAACCCTGAAGCAACCTCTATTTTATTTTTAAAGATAATATGTAGTTACAAAACCTTTATACCCCCACCCCATTTTCATCTTTTGGAAGTTTCTAGTGGATCTTCTGTTGATAAAGGCATTTAATAACTCTAGTTGTTTTCCCTCCACTTTCTACACCAAAGTTACTCAGAATAACCAGGATTAGTGCCTCTGTGTTTGCTCACTGAAAATGAATGGCTGCTTGGTTATCCATTATGTTGGTGAGAAGAGGTACATATTCTGGCCAAAATTTTTATTTTCCCTTCCTGCAACAATAGAATGTTGGTTTTTATAAGCCAAATTTGTCTAGAATAGTATGTTCTCTATTTCATTTTGCTTATGTACTCAGTCCTGTCTTTTTATAATTAAAATCCTAATTGCAATTAATAGAGTGTATTGGCATTTTGTCACAAATGAATAGCAAATGCAGAGTTATCCTTGGTTTAAAGATGCTTTTGTAGTTTGAATTTTTTTATTATGGCTGTACATGTACAGAGTTATTACAGCAAACACGTTAGATAAAGAATAAAGAGATCCGATAAAGCACAATTGTGCTAGATTTTTTAAAAGGAGTAGATTGATGAAATGTTAGTTTATCCTTATGTAATTATCTCTGTGCTCTATTTTTATCTTATACAATATATTTCTTTCAGTAATGTTTTTATTTGAATTTTTTCACCATTAATTAATTGAACAGAAATGAACGTAATTGGTGAGATTTTTCTAAGAAAAAAGCTAAAAGTGACCCATCATAATTTTTCCTTTTCATGCTATTATTTCTGGATTACATGTTGGAATAGAAACCTTTTTGTTATCTTGGACAATTGAGATTTGCATTTATAATTTTATGATCTACAGAGCAGTCCTTCATCAATTTAAGAAACCATAAATAAACAGTTCAGCTAGCTAAGATTTGGGCAGATAGCTAACACATTTACAGAATTTCTTCACTGAGATACTGAGTTGCTCTAGCAAGTTAAAAAGGATTTTTTTCTGAGGCATATGTGGTGAAAACTTTGTCTTCTGGACTACTCCTTGCTTTGTCTCCATACACACACTTACTAATTACCAAACCACACTTTTTACCATTTCCTTAAAAACTAAGTAATCAGCAAGATCAAACTTCTAGTCAGTGTAGACATATTGAGTGACTATTATCTTATAGGACCTCATATTAGGCTCCAGAAGTAGGTAGATGGAAAGATACAGCTTAACAATCTTTAAATACTGCTTCTAAAATGTGAACATTTTTATGCAGTTAATTTTTATTATTGTACAGGTTGTTGTTTGGAGGTCATTTTAGTTATAACTGATTCATGACCCCACAAATGGAGTTTTCTTGACAAAGAGTGGTTGACCATTTCCTTCTCCAGTTCATTTTATAGATGAGAAAACTGAGGTAAAACTGAGGTAAACCAGGGTTAAGTGACTTGCCCAAGATCACACAGCTAGTAAGTATCTGAGGATGGACTACAGATTCAAATATAGAATTTTAGCAAAGACATGGGGAAAAAAAGGATTTGAATCAGAAACACAAACCAACATCATCTTAGAAAGAAGTAGAAGTGAGCTGAGAATGGGTGGTCCTCTAGAATCTTGTCTAATATAGCTGGATCCTTTGCAATTGTCAGATTATATCACTGTTTATCCAAAGCCACAAAAACAGACTTTTATAGCTGGAAAGAACCTTAAAGATCAAGTGTTCCAACTCCCCATTAAAAGAGCTGAATTGTGAAGCTTGCACATCTTCATGACCCTTAACAGTGACTCTCAGGTCTCTGAACCCCTAACTTGATATTTATACTGTTATATCTCTTTTTTTTCATTACAAATCCCATTTTGTTTTTTCCCTTCAAACTTCCAGGGTATTTATAATGATTCTGAAGCATATTTCATTACTATTACAGCAAGTTCATTGTACATTGAACAGAATAGTTATAATTTTACATACTCATTGATGAACAAAATAATGGGTAACTTATTTTATTGGTAAAGGAGTCCTCAGTTTTTGCATATAATTTTCATTAGTACCATTTGCTTCAGGTTCAGGTTGAAAAGGGTTTGGCAAAAGTGAGAAGATTCAACTTCTGCAAAGCACAACTAATGTGAAAGTTAAGTTCCATGACCAAATGTTCTTTGTTATTAATAGGAGGCATTGCTCCCAAAGATGGTATTACGTCTTTAAATGTTAACAGTGTAAACATGACTACATTGGACATATTTTGAAAATTACTCACCAGGGATCACCCTGACTTAGAAGTAATTTGCTGATGGAAAAAAAAAATAGTCCCCATAATCAGCAATTGATACTTCCTGGCTCTTATGCACGTAACAATTCCTATATAATAATGTTATTAACACAAATGTATTTGGGACCCATCATTTAGAGAATTGTGCTTACTTATTTCCAAACTGGATATTTTGTTTGTTCCCATGAAGTCAGGGACTTTCCAATTTTGCTCTGTAATTCTGAGCTTAAACTAGGTCCTCCTGGATTTCCTATTTTGATGACATATCTTATTAGTGTCTTTTCTCTTGCCTTCTATTTTTAATATGTTCTTCACCAAATGCATTCCTTTTCATTCCACAGCTCTTGCTGCTCAGTTTCTGTATGATATTTGTTTTTGCTTGGCTATACTCTCATACGAGAAAAGCCCTTTTATTTTTTTCCTTCCACAGTGACCTTTTTCTAGCATGCAGCTTTGGGGCTTATTTTTCTCTTCTTTCCATCTTATTTAAAATTTAACCTATGTCTTTCTGTTCTCTTCCCTCAGTCTGCTGTGGGCAACTACTGAAAGAATGCGTTGCAAGCAATTCGAGAATTGGAGAACTCATACAGCCATATTTTCAAAAGAAAATGCAAGGTGAGTCATATTACCTGCTAGACACCAAATGGCTCCAGATTCTGATGAGAAATAATCCATAATACGAATACTCTGAGGGTTCATAATGGGGAAAGATAACCAGGTGAGTTAGAGATAGGTTGGTTTATAAACAAATATCCATATGCTTTAATCATGAGTAGCTCCTGGATATATTTATGTTGGATCCCCAAGTAAGGCAAGTTTATGGACACTGACCTGCTTTGCACTAATGTCGATTGTTCCTAACTTAATCTTATTCAGAATTTAGAACTAGAAAAGACCTTAAAGATTATTTAGGCCAACCCCCCTCATTTTACTCATGGAGAAGTGGAGGTCCCCCAAATTTTACAAAGTAGAATGACTTAGTAGTAGCAGAGTTTGGCCTAGACCCCAGGTCTTCTAACTCCTAATCCAGTGATCTTTCTTCTGTGGCACACTTTGATTATAATGCTGGAAGGGAACTATATCCCTATTTTAAAGAGATTTTTAAAAAATAGTTCCTTTATGAACTTGAAATTAAATTTTTGACTCTCTGTTTTAGGCAGATTTGATATTCTTTTACCTAAAGGTCGAGAGACTAAAATGATCATTTAAAGTCCCCCTCCAAGGTGTGATATTTAGTGTAACAGGCCCAGTGGTCTTTCAATTAAGGGATTCTGGCTTGGGACTCAGAGACCATAGTCAGTCCTGGAGGGGACTATAACTCTTCCTCTAGAAGAAAAGGATCTTCTCAAATTCTCTGGCTTGTTATGCCTCCATCCTCTAAAATAGAATTCTGGAGAATGTTTTTCAGCAAAGCTTAGATTTAACTCATATTCCAAGAAGGATTTACAGGGTCCTTTCTAAAAAGATATTCATGGACAAGTAGATTGATCAATTATAGGACAGCTATTTAATTCCTCCACCACAAAAGAAATCCTGTACTGACAAATCCTTAGAGCATCGTACAAACACTTAAGATAGGAACAGACGGTTTATTTTCACCTCAGCTCTGAACTGTCTAAAACTGTCTAAACATTTTTTTAAAAATGTCTTTATCTTTTGACAAGCATGGCTTTGCCTCATTCTTCTCTCACTGGGCATCTTTTCTTCCAAGAAGCATTGTAGTAGTTACAGGGAAGCTGGAACCAGTTGAAGAACCCAAGATTTTCAAAACTCCCAAAGGATTCATTGGGTTCAAAACTCCCTCTCAATTTTAGTTATCTTTGGTCAGGAAAAAAACAACAGCAAAAGACAAAGCAGAAGAGGCTGCCAAAACCTTGAGAGTCTACTCTCAAATTCACCTAGGCAAGTGTACATTCTTTAGCTGCTAAAAGGATAAGAAGAAATCCTTTTCCTTCCCCTGAGAAAGCCCAAAGGGTAGCTATTGGAGTCCCAAGCCCCATATTCAGAAGAAAGGAAGAAGAAACTAAAAAATTTTCTCTCCCTTTGGAGGCTGCTAAATGGATAGCTCCTACTGTTCAAAGTTCTGTCCTTTTCATGGAGACCTCCCACACCCCTTCATGTCAAATAGGAGAGAGGAGGCACATGGAGATCAACATGGAGGCCTCTGGTTTTACATGCCTTCTCTCAAAGAGTTCACTAGAAAGGGCAAATGTGTCACCAACAAATATGGCTCAATTCTAGGGACTACACATAATACCAGACATGCTCCCTGAAAGGGATGGCCACTGTTAATTTTAGATTAAGAATGACTAGAGAATTTGTGCTTTCTCTGTTGTGAAAACAAATAGAAATAAAGTTTCTGACAACTGATTCAAGAAGTAAAGCTTTGTGAACCTATATATATATATATATATATATATATATATATATATATACTGCAAGGAATCTGGAGAAGAGGGACATCTAGATAGCACAGTAGATACAGCACTAGCCCTGAAGTCAGGAGGACCTGAGTTCAAAATCTGGCCTCAGACATTTAACACTCCCTAGCAGTGACCTGGGCAAGTCACTTAACCCCAATTGCCTCAGCCAAAAAAAAAAAAAAAAAAAAAAAAGGAAGAAAGAAAGAAATCTGGAGAAGAGATTTGGCCAATCCAAGATTTTATTCCAGTTTTTCTATTATTGTAGCTTGGGTAATGAAAACTAAATGTATTATGATTTGGCAGCTTGAACTATCAAGGTATAAATTGCATAAAGAAAGATTTTGGATTTAGTGTAAAGAAACAGTTTTTGTTTTTTGTTTTTGTTTTTAATTAGGGTTGTTCAAAAGTGGAATGGACTGCCTAAGGAAGTTGCTATTTTAAAAAGGCAATTAAGTGAGACAGTGGATATAGCATTGGACTTAAGAGTCTGAGGAACTGAGTTCAAATCTTGTTTCATATACTTATTAACTGTGTGACGTTAGGCAAGTCACTTTAATCTCTTTTCCTCAGTTTCAAGAAGTTACCATCATCATCATTATTAAATTGAAGCAAAAGCTGGATGACCACTTGTTGGGCACATTGTAGACAGATGTTTTCTGTGGATTCTTTAATACAACATCAGATTAATGATAGTGGTAGATTTTTGCTGAAATGAAAAGTGTTGAAAGATTATATTCTCATGAAAAATAACTTATAAATCTCAACCTAGTAATTTTTTGATGAGATTTCTCTTGCTTGCTTTTTCTTTCTCTCTTTCTTCCCTTCCTTCCTTTCTTCCTTCCTCCCTCCCTTCCTTCTTCCCTCCTTCCTCCCTTCCTTCCTTCCCCCTTCCTTTGTTCCTCCTCCTCCTCTTCCTCTCCTCCTCCTCTTCTTCCTCTTCCTCTTCTTCTTCTTCTTCTTCTTCTTCTTCTTCTTCTTCTTCTTCTTCTTCTTCTTCTTCTTTTGCTAGACAGAGTAATTAATATTGCAAATTTCTGAAAATGGGCTGGTCTTTTTGTTTTTATGCTACTTTAAAAAAAAAAAAAGATCTCTGAGAATACATACATTTCTCTTAATTTGTGTTTTAGCCAAAGAAAGCTTTGGGTCAACAGAAAGTCCAAAACAGTACTTCGTTTCCAGAGACTACATATTTCAGGATGAGTTTCAGAAAGTAAAATAGAATTCTATAAGATTAAATGATGTATATTTTTTAGATAGCAATAGAGATGTGTAGGGTAAGATGTTTACTCAAGTCACCCTGAACATAAAAGTGGTAATACTTTCCAAATAATCCAGATTTGTCCAGGGAACTCAGCATCTAAGACAATCTGCCTCAGTTTCCTCAACTGTAAAATTGAAATGATAACAGCACTGTCTATCAGGATTGTTGTGAGGATTGAAGAGAGATAGGATATTAAAAACATTTAACACAGTGCCTGGTACATAGTAGGCACTTAACAAATGCTTGTTTTTTTCTCTTCCATCTTCCATACTTGAATGTATATAGATCTTTCATAGGTATATTTCCTAGTCTATCTCATAGTCCTTAGGAAAGAAATAAATCAGAAGCCACAGGCTTGTGGAGTTCTCAAATTTTTAGATTATCAGTGAGACCGGTGGAGTAATATTTGAGATATGAAAAATATCAACATTCATATATAAGCTACTGACATCTGGGTCCTTGAAAACCTTTTGATCTCATGGCCAATCATCAATTTTAATGATGTGATTGGTTGACTTTTCCCCCTCTCAAGTAAGTGAGCCATTTAAAATTTTAAACTTTTTTGATATTGTGAGATGGTTGCAATGAACAAGCAAATTGTAGGGGGGGGGGGAAATGGTGTGTAGGCTGGCTGGGCTGATGTTGAGTCTGGGAGATGATCTTAAAAGTTACTGTCTTTGAGAGGAGAAGTCAATATAGGAGTATGAATTAAAGATTGGTTCCATAGGATTATTTATAGATAGCTACATTGTCATAGTGAATTAAGAAAACATCGTGCTTACCTCCCTGATGGTGTTGCCAAAATATATCACTTAATTTTAATGAATGTCATGAACCTCTTTGCAGAAATACTTGTAGAAAATTCAACCTATCATGGATCCATTTACCAATTACTCCTTTCCTATAGATTAGCCTTGGTGAAGTGACTTGTTTTAAACTACGATAAACATACACTACTTTGATTTGAGTAAACTTGGAGGCAGCCAGGTGCTGCCTAGTGTTACTGATCTTAGAGCCAAGCAGCCCTGATTTTATATCCTGCTTTAGACATTTACTACCTATATGATTCTGGTCAAGTCATTTAACCAGTCTCCTCAGTTTCTTCATCTGTAATGGAATAACAAATGTAAAGTGCTTTGCAAACACCCAGAAGTACAGAAATGCTAGTTATCATCATCATCATCATCCTCATGAAATCTAAGTTCAATTTCCATTTCTGCCAAACTTTAGAACCTTTAGCCAGTTATTTTAATTCTCTGGGGTCAGTTTCTTTATCTTTAAAGTAGAGGAGGATCTCTTCCTGGAATTCTGAGATGCCCTCAATTTTTTCCAAAGCAAATCCAAAGTAGTTCTTTCAATTTTAACTTCAGTTGGATAATTTTTTTTAATGAAACACAAGAAAAGTTGACTACCATTTCCCATAAATGTTAGTAGCAATCAGGTAATCTCAGACCTTGTGTTCTATGCTAAAAATATGCCCCTAAGCTTGTTGTTTATTTAGACTGTACATCTCTACAAAATTAAAGCTACCAAAACTACAACTATCATATCTCAGTAACGGTTGCAATAAATTCTGTCATTTCACTAATCCTCCTCTCAAAGGAATAACAAAGAATGAATTTACATTAGTAAATACTAACATGATCTCATTAGTGGCCCTCACAAAGCCTTTGAGAAAACTAAAGAGGTTTATGTGCTGAAAAGAGGGGGAGGAAGGGAGAGGAAAAATACCAGTTTGGCTTGGAACTTTTCTGTTACCATTTAACTCAGGAAGAAAGTTGAAAACAATTCTCAATAGAATTAAGTTTTGAAGAGAAGGTCAGATTGAAAATTGCTGACCTATTTAACCAATGACAACATTACTAATGTAGAATACTTGCTATAGGCAAGCTGAATTGCTACCCAAGTTAATTGATTCATTCATTATTTGATAATGTTCAATGTATATTTATTAAATATTTACTGTACACAGAGTACTGTGCTATGGAATGGACAAATTAAATTATTCTCATGGATCATGCTATATAATTATTTCAAGTTTCCTCCACATTTTGTGGGTCCTCATATCAGAATGTTAGAACTGGAAGAGATGTTAAAATATGGTCTTAGAAGGGACCTTGGACACCATCTGGTTCAATTCTCTCATTTTGCAGAGGAGAACATTGAAACCTAAGTGGAGTGACTTGCCTGAGAGTAGATATCTTTCTCCCCTGGATTCTTACATGACAGCTCTAAGGGTAGTCTCACATTAGGTGTTAAGAAATTACTCAAGTCTTCTCTCCTAAATTCAGAGCCATGTGGCCCATATGGATTTTCTTTAGCTGCCCCTGTGGGATTCTGGGGCTCCAGGGCAGACATCAAGGCAATCTTTTTACATCATGACTTTTTAAACTCTTGGATCCTTTCTGATCCTGCCCATGTTAAGAGGTTGCTCAGCCTTTGTTTTAAATTGCTAGTGTGCTCTCAAATCAAGAACTGACAATAGATATGAAAACAGAGAGATAACTCAGAAGTCTCATCTTCCCTCAAGAATCCATGCAGGGGAACTGAGAAACCCCTGATCATCTCCCCCGTTGATGGTTCTTCCATTTCCCTCATTTCTCTTGTGCCATACTTACCTGTGTCCAGGTTGTAACTGCTAGAGGACAAGGTCTGTTTGTACTTTGTTTCCTTAGTATTTAATACAGTGCCTTGCTCATAGTAGGTGCTGGGGTGGTGCAGTGGATTCAAATTCTGACTTCTGTAACCTTGCACAAGCCTCTTAACCTAGCTGGGTTTAGTTTTCTCACACATGGTGGGGGGGGAGGGTAGTGGATTGCTAAGGGTTCTTCCAACTTTAACATTCTGTGTTCTAGTTTCCAGCATTTTATGGTCTTTACTCTTAACTTTGTCTAAATTGTCTAGCTCTCTGACTTGCTAACTTGATCTTTCTGACTTCACAATTTTTCCCAACAACAGCAATGTTCACCTACAAACGATCAAAAATTGTTTGATTTATTCTTTACTTTCTTATACAATTCATTACCCAGTCTTATAGACAAAAATATTAAAAAAAATGGCCCAAGGGCTGCCTGCATACCATAACACTACCAAAAACCTCCTGAAACAGATTAAAATGTAATTGGAAAACATTTAACAAAATAAAATTACACTAAAACATAGATATCACATTTTAAAAGCAAAGTCAATATGAAGCCTGCAAGGATCCTAACATAAGATATAGTGGGCCCTATTTCTATTTGACTTTGATATCACAAGTGCACATCACACCTCTGTGAAACATCTCACATCCAATCCTTCCTCTCTATTTCTGCTGCCACCACCCTAGTATAGACCCTCATTAACATTCATCAGGACCATTGTAGGGCCTTACAAGTCTTTCCCTTCCTTGTTGAAATAATGTCCTTACTTAAAGATCTTTCTACTTCTCTGCTCAAAAATCTGTGATAGCTCTTTGCTGGTTACTGAGGAAAGTACAAAGGCATTCAAGGTCAAGGGTCTTTCCCATGTATCACTTTTTCAATTTTATCTCAAAATGTGACCTTCCAAGAACTCTGTCCTAATCCTGTACTGGATTACTTTCTGTCCCTAAACATTTTGTTCACGATGTTCCCAGACCTAAAATATTTCCATGGTCTTCAACTGTTGAGTTCCCTGTTCTTTAAAGTCCAAGTGCTACTTTTCTCTGTGAAGTCTTCTCTGATTATTCTGCTCAGACTTTGTTTTATATTCTTGAATGCAAAAATGATTATATATTATAGTTATTTGGGCACCATATCTTATCTTTCTTCTAGACTGCAAGCATAAGAATGGTACATTATCTAAACTTTTATAATAGCTATCACAGTGCTATGAACAAGATACAGTACTTAATATTTGCTGAATGAATGAATATGAACTGTCATATTCTCCTCTCTAATAATTCTATTTTCTAAGGTCTCATCAAGTTCTGGCCTCATAGGCATATATGATTTAAGTGATAAACTCTTGGGAGTTCATCTTTGATGATAAATTCTTGATTTTGGTATATTTATGTAAATATACATCCATGACTATTTGTGTATATATATATATATATATAGACATAGATATAAAATAATCACCACCACCAACATCATATCATTAACTTTGCCCTTACTGAATAGCACCAGTTGTCACATTCTATTCCTCAAAAGGATTTGCTACTCCCCCACCCCCACCCCAGTTTTGGTTTCATGATCCTATAAACCCTTTCTGACTTTTCTAGTCTTGCTTACATTTTTTTGGGGGGGGTCTTCACAGGTACTGCCAACATCTCCTAAATTCAGTATCAACTACAATATTAGTGATTATACCACTTACCCAAGTCTTCACATTTATTTGGCAAGAGAATCCTAAGGTCCTACCTTAACTTTGTCTTAAATCTTCTGTTATAGAACCTTGAATACAGCAGCATTGATGAAGTGTTTGAAGGATAGTTGTTTTTTTTTTTTTAATTTTGCTCAATGTATGTGTCCTAGACTTTGAAAATATATAGGTCTGACCTCCTAAACTCATTCTGACTATAGCTGCACATTGAATAGCAAATTTATTCCCCAGGGGTTTAAGCACATGCTCTTTATGCAGACAATCCCCATTAAAGTCAATAGGTGTTTGGTCTGCATATGAAGAATGATATTAAGTTTTAAAACATTCAATTTTCATAGCTGTATATCTCTGTCACTTTTACAATGGTAGAATGCAGAGTTAATACCAACTCCAGGTGTTGGGTAGAATTAAGTACTGAGTTGTTTATATGTCACTTAAGATTAGGCTCCTGGCATTGATAGATTTCCAGCATGTCTGGACTATTGACATCACAAATCGGTATTGGAAGTGGAGATGATGTCCTAGTTATGGAGTCTTAGTCATCTTCTCATCTCAAACATTTGCTCTGGCTGCCATCTCTGAATTATACTTTAGCTGGTTTTAGGGTACTGTGTTCCTAACTTTGACTTTTCCTAGACAAGAGTGAGGATTCTTGAATCATAAAATTCTTTTTCTGTATTTATACTGAGGATAAAAGCCAATACAGTCCACCAGATAATACCACACCATAAAGAAAGCGGCTGTGCCTTAGAAAGTTTCACCCATAAATTGCGGTCCAGACACCGGTAGGAGGTAGGAGCCCCACCTTCAGATTCCTGAGTCCAATTAGCTGCACCTCATCTTCTCCTTAGTTCAGAAAGGTTGCCTTCCATTGAGACTGTGGTAATTGTTTTCTCTTCCTCGCTTTGCCTGGCCATCTCTGGAGAATGGCTGCTCAGGGAAGATATTAAAAACAGCCAAAGGCATATCTTGTCCTTCTTGGTTGAAGTCTTTGCTCTGAGTGTGTGAGATGTTTGTCTTTATTAATGAGAGGCATACTCTCAAACTTGTTGGAATAGTAAGGTCAGGATAATGCTCCAAAGATTATTCATCCAGCCAGGAATTTCTGAGTCAGGCTATGGTTTTTCATAGACTTCTCTAAGAGCTCAGCCGGGGACAATATCAGTATGTTCATACCTTTGCAATATGGGTTTGTTGGGTTTTGTTGGGGTTTTTTGTTTTTGTTTTTGTTTTTTTTTTTGCCAGGCTGCAACAAGTCTTTACACCAAACCTCCTCACATCCCCCTACATTTCCGACTCAACACCTACCCTCATCCAAAGGAGGGCAATCACAAAAATCTCTGAATTCCTCAGAGCATATTGGAGAGACACACTTATTTTTGGTTGAGAAAACAGCTATTTAGTTGTTATAATGGCTTTTCTCATTAAAATGCAGATCCTGATGCACATAGAGAATAGATCACACTATGTCGCTGTTTGAAATCCCTCAGAGGGGAACCAGAATAGATATCTTCTCTCCCCCCCCTCCACATTTATTAGATATTTCCATCTAGAGAGATCCTTAATGAATGTGTACACCCACGAAAGAGCGAATGGAATAGAGGAGTAGAAGGAAAATGGGTTTCCTAATTTCCACCAGTGCTAGGAATTGTGCTACAAGTACAGCAATCAAAAAAACCAAACATTTTTAACTTGGAACGATTATGAAGATTTCCAAATTGGACTTTCCCAAAGATCGGCTCCCCAGGATGATAATGATCACGGCTTTGCCAAAGCCTTCATTTCTGACGGTGAATTAATATTCTCATCACTAAATGCGCACTAAAGATTCGACAATAGGCCAGCTTTTCTCTTTTGTTAAAAACTTGCAAAGAGTTGCTGAGTTGAAAGGCAAAGTAAATCTTTCTATCTGAGGAGGTAAAGCTGAATGTTATTCCTTGTTTTTTAACGGCGCTGTATTGGCGAGCTGCAAGCTGTCTTAACACGGGAGAGAGACCCGTAGGGACCTCTATGCGTTTTCAGCAAGTCTTTGCATGCAGTGTGTTTGTACTAGCTGAAGATAGCGCATGACTCTCTAAATAATTTACAAGTTGATTAATAGACTCACATGGGTATAATTAGAAGAGGGAGAGACAGTGGATACAGTAACCGGTACAGTGCTTGGGGGAACAGGAGACTTTATTTTTTTTAAAGAAACTTTCTAGGGTGCTGGGCGTTTGAAGATAAGTTGGGAAGAGCTCAGTGCCTCTTCTCTTTTGAAGTGGAAATAGGACAGTTTGAATCCGTCGAGTTTAATTTTTCACAAGCTTTAGGGGCCCCGCAGTGCAACTCCCTTTTTATTATTGAGAAAATTCTACATTTTTCTTTCATTTTTCTACACACACACACACACACACACACACACATACACACACACTTGCACACACAGAGGCAGTCCAAACAGTAAGTAATAAACAGATTAATTTGCTCTTTTATTAAATGTATATTTTATTCACCTCCCCAATACATGCAGATACACATCCTCTTGCCCGCCTCTGGATAGAACCCCCATGTAAAGTTTCCTATAGGTGTATTAATATACACCCCTTTAATTTATGCATTTTAAAGCAACCCTCACCTCTGTTTGACAATGCTTTTGAAGTAGCTTCTTTTTTCAAGTCAAACTTTTGACTTTTCCACTGGGATTGCTACAAAGATTTCTTTATGGAAAATAGGTAGGAATCTTTTTTTTTTTCAGTTGAAGAAAATCTGTGGCCAGGGTAGTCAAAAGTAGCAGTATGTTTTAAATGCTGAAATTTCTATTAATGAACTGAGAGTTAAAGTCCTTGTTCATCAATAGGTTTATTTGACATGATGAGTCCCTTCTGTATTCTTTTAACTGGATTGTTTCTATTTTTGCTTTACATCTTCATATCATGATTTACGAAGTATAGTCATGAAAAGATCAGAGTTGGCTGGGGGAAACTGAGGCAGTGATTGAAAGGGGTCTGGTTCATGAAACAATCAGTCACACTTTTAGTCCTATGAAGTGAATAATCCATGAGTGTGTGGTTTTCTCCTTGTTTTAATTGGAGATGTCCTGGAAATTCTTCCTTCTTTTTCCATGGCCACAATGGCTATAGAGAAAAAATAACATTCCAATCTATTCAGCTATGAAATTGGTCTTGACAGGCAGTAACCTACAGAGGACTTAATACTACCTTCTCCAGCCTGGAAGTCCCATGGCAGAGCACAAAGATATGACACCAGGCCCTTCCTCGAGATGCCCTCCAGATCTCTTTTCAGAATTCTAATTCCTGGTTTGTTTAAAACTCCCCCAGCTTCTGACAACATAGGCAGGTGAAACTCAAATGGGTTTCTCTTCTGAAAATGGATTTACATCTGTGGAACCACTCAAGAATATAAAAGTGATAGTAAGAGCTTGTTGAATGGAAAATATCCCTGAAGATTTTGTGTAGAAAACCCAGTGCAAACACATAGATTAGTAAATATATATGTACAGTGATGGCACAAACTTATGGGTGGACATGTTAGAATATAGAGAATGATAATGGGTAACACTGCCAAAAGCTTTTATCCAGCATTAAAGCTGCAAAAGGAAGGGAAGAAAAAAATGGGCAATTATCAATGTTTCTTTTAAACATTCGAGATTAGTGATTGTGGCCAAAGTATCGAGTAATATCCCCAAAATTTGAGTCAGAATTGTCTAGGCTGGACATTTACATAGCCTAAGTTTAGTATCAACAGTATCAGCATATAATAAATGAGAGTTAGGGGCAGCAAGTTGGTGCAGTGGATAGAGCATGGGGCTTGCGATCAGGAAAACTCATTGAGTTCAAATCCAGTCTCAGATACTTACTAGCTGTATCACCCTGGACAAGTCACTTAATCCTTATTGCCTCAGTTTCTTCATCTGTAAAATGAGCTGAAAAGAAAATGGCAAACCACTCCAGTATCTCTGCCAAGAAAACCACAAATGGGGTCATGAAGACTCAGACATACTGAAATGCCCCAGCATTAAAGTGAAAAGGAGAATATACCATTTATTATCTGACCTGACATCTCCAGGATATGGGAAACAACCAGAGGAAACCATTATGATTCAGGATTATGTGGTTGGGGATGGTAGGTGTAGAAAAAAAAAAGAGAGTTATAAGGAATAGGGACTGGACCTATAAAAAACTCCTACGTGAGCAAATTCCCTCTAGCTACAAAAGTACCAATCTTTGCAGTCTGGTCTTTGCACAGGTATGTGCCAGAAGAAGAACTTGAACTTGGGTCTTTTGGCTTTGGGGACCACTTTCTATCCACTAATTCAATTCCTTCCCTGCTGTCCACTCCCCATCTCAAGCTTTAGCTTTATGCAGTATCTTATTCCATGCACAAAAACTAGTTCATAGGCATTCAGAAGAACCAACCTTTCCTCTAGACCAGGCTTATCAGAGTCCTTCGGTATGCTTTTGTATACTCCTTTCAGCTCTAAAACTACAAGCCCATGATCTTCTGGTCCCAAGCTAACAAAAAAGTTGTTTGCAACTAGAAGAATGTCTGGAGGGTGGGAAGGAGACAAAAAGCTAGGTAACTGGCATTTCCTTGAGGGAATAAAAGGATTTCTCCATAAGTGTATATGAACTTGAGGCCTTTTTATTTGTTGATATTAATGTTACTAACTCAAGGTGTTATCTCTTTTCTCTGATCTTAGGGGCTTAGTTTCTACAGCTCCCTCCCTCATTCTCCCCCAAATCTAAGCAAAGTCTGTTTGCATGCTTTAAAATTTTTTTTTAGGATCTATTTACAAGCTTCCCATTTCACATCACTGTGGGAACACCTACATGAATTTGTTAGTCTAAAATAGCTACTTTAAAATGGCAACCAGAATGAAAACCAAAGCTGGAGTCCTTAATTTAGGGTGCTGTCCTGCTTAGTAGCCTGAGATTTTTCTCCTATTTAGTTTTGTAGAGATGCTGGTTATTTGGTAGTTCCTTGAAGTCGCCCCATTCCCTTTTCACCCACTACAGTGAGCAATTTTTGAAGTTGTGCCTCTGGAGAGATTCAAGCCAATTTTTTTTTGGCACTGTACCTTTCCAGTAGGCATGAAATTTATACAGTTATAATACCCTTTTATTTTTTTTTTTAGAATTTTACATTTTGGACTGCATCAAAATCTAAAAATAAAAATTAAGTTCATCTTGCTTACGTCTGACCTATGTTCCTCCTAAGTTACTCTGTGTACTGGAGATTAAATCAGGCTTCATTTAATTATGTTAAAATGGGATGAAAAGATCCAAACTTTCATTTTACAAAGGGTCTAGTAGTTCAGTCATTTCAATGACAGTATCATCTTCATCCCACAGTGTTTTTAAGATAATGTTTCTAAATAAGAATGAGCTTCATTTTATATTGACAAAATGCAAAACAGAAAAACAGAAACCCAAAAAGATATTAATTATTTAGTCCAAATGGAAAAAAAAATTAAGTCCTTGGCAGAGATCCCAGGAATATTATCTACTATGTTAGGAAGGATTCCACAAGGTTTGAGGGTCTTGACTCTAGGACTATATTTCTTTGGCTTTCTCTAAGCCTTTTTCCTTGGCAGAATTATCAGAGGAGAAGCATGAGATCTCACTAAGTTTTGGGGTTTGGAAGAATCTGCTCTTATTTATTTAAAAAATAAACAGGTTTGGGGAGTCATTAAGTGTGGTTATAATTGGTTCAAGGACAATATATTTCTGTAAAGGGAAAAATAAATATGTAATGTATAGATAAATAAATTAAATATAAAAACATGTATAAGAAATTCTCATCTTGATTATATTTCCTGTAGAGGATTTTTGGAATTGTTTGATTTTTCTTAAAAGCAGTTTGAGTTGTGTTACCTGTGATCTGAGTTTATCAGAAAGGTCTATAAAGTATGATGAGTTTCTCTGGAGAATTTCAAGGTGTGACCAAGAGGCAGATGTGGAGAGTAAAAAACACTTTCCATTATTTTCTGGCCTTCCCTGGATTCTATGTGAATCCATTCTCTGCATTTCCGAGCCGACTATTGGAGACGTGCAGGATATACCTTTGGCCAGCAGGTGGCAGTAAATAATAAACAAACTGGAAAGAGCAGGAATTGGCAGTATATCTGAGCCCCTAACCTAGCTTTCAGAACCATGGGTGCTAGGAATGACAGTCATGATTTCCAGTTACAACCGGGAAGAAAGCAGGGAGGCACTGGCAACTGCCAGAACCCGTGCCATGCGTGGTGCACTCGTAGTCTTTCGGGAAGGAGGAATCATCCTTGAATTTCTTGGACCATGGCTCCGAGCAAAGGCTGGGTGCCTCCCAGAGTCCCCTTTTATTGCTTTTAAAAGCCACACTTGATTTGGGATATAAAGAGACTGCCATCAAAAAGACCCTAGCACCCCCATCTTTGACCTTCTCCCATCCCATACTTTCCCAAAACTCTTCCCAAGAATGGTAACCGGCCCACCCAGCTGTCTGAAAAGAACAGTATTCCTCCTGTTCAATACTCCCCAATTCAGAGTTGTCCCAGGGGGACTGAGGAGTACTCAGGACATATCAATCTTTTAGGAGAAATATTTTGTTTTTTAATACTGTGATCACTTCCTAGAGATTCTGCTCCCCTGTCCCCAGCCATAATAAGGTAACCCTCCTTTTACAAAACTGAGCAAATGAAATAAAGAGGAATAAAGTCAATGACGCTGTCTGCAAATTTATTCCCTCATTCTACCCCTAAAATCCAGCACCACTTTGCTCCATACCAGCAGTCCTCCAAAGTCACACTGGGTGACCGCATTGATCAGAGGCTTGAAATCTTTCATGGAGTTTTCCTTGACATTATTATGCTACTTGTATAAATTGTTCTCTTGGTTTTGCTTGCCTCACACTTACTAAATTTTTCTAAATTCTTCCTATTTATCATTTCTTATAGCAAGACAATATACCATGTACAAGTTTGTTCATCCATTCCCCAACTGATAAAACACCTGCATTTCTTCTAGTTCATTGCTCCTACAAAAAAGTGCTGCCATTTTTGTATATAGGATTCTCCACTTTGTTTTTAGTCTCTGTTGTAAATGACTAGCAATGGTACATTGATTGTTTCATCTTTTTGTCACGGGCTATGGTGGTGGGGAAGTGGTTCTAGGGAGAGAAACATGTTTAAATATTTGAGGGGCTATCATATGGATCAAATTTGTTCTGTTTGGACCCAGAGGGAAGAAGCAAGAGCAATAGATGGACATTTCCAAGTGGGCAGTTTAAGAGAACGGTGTAACCTAGGAGGTGTTGGGTTTCTCTTCTTTGGAGACCCTCCGGCAGAAGTTGGTTGACCCCTTGTTGTCTATATTACAGTGGTATATAGGCTGTAGTAGGTGAATCCCTGAGGTCCTTTCCAACTTTCAAATTCTATGATTTCTCCCTGACACCTATATCTTTAGTTTTATAAAAAATAAAACTGAGGCAGTCTTTAAGAGAAAAAAAGTCTAAAAAATATAACTTGAAAAGGAGAGATAGTTTTAACAGAATCGGATGGGAACACCCAGGTGGGTCATGGGCTAATTGTTGAGTTTAATTCATCTAAATTCATTTAGGCTTCAGGTTTGTTATAAAACCATACTGCCCAGCCAGAAGAAAAGGGGTGTGTGTGTGTGTGTGTGTGTATGTGTGTGTGTGTGTGTGTATTGGGAGAGGATGGTGTTGGAAGGGAGATGAAAAGGAAATATGCAGGAAGGCAAATAAGGTTATTTTACTCAGATTCCTTTATCCTGGGGATGTAACTTAAACCTTTCTGTAACATTTCTTCAGGTCTCAGATTCCTTCCAGCTCTAATGTTTAATTATTCTGCATCTAGAAAATACTTATTTGAAAGTAGGGGGTCAAGGAAAGAGGAAGAGGGTGTTGGTCAATACAACAGATGGCAGCATGGTGAAATGTTAAGCCCACAGATTGGGACTGTGGAAACCTGTGTCACTTTTGGAAGATTACACTCCCTCTCTGGGCATCAGGATCTTTATATGTAAAATCAGAAGATTAGATGAGATAGTTTTAAGATGATCCCATCCTTACACTCTGTGATTTGGCATAGAATAAAAAGGCAGAGCCTTTTCACAATCCATCACTTGTGGCATTGGGTGGGGCATCCTAACCAGTGACCTTTTTCCTAATTAGAATTCCAGCTTGATTAAGGGGGAACTCATTCTTTAGGACATAGACCCATTCTATGAGGGGGGGCATTTTCTAGTTAGCCTCTGTGATGATAAACTGCATTAAACCACTATTTAAATCAGTACCACAAGTCTAATTGGAACCAAGTGATTTGAAGTTTTAACAATTCTGAGGTCTTTGTGAGGATTCAAGTCTTTCATGGAAGATCTTGAGCAAGCAAGTGAAGTTATCCAGTGTGGCCTCCTAAAATAATAGGACATTCACATCTTGCACTTTGCTAAATTTAGGGTTGACAGGACATTCCAGGGAGGTAGCCCTTAGCAGCAGCTTGTACTCGGGGTAAGATGTTAACTGTCAAGCACTGAAATCAAGCCTTAGGCATCTGAATTAATGGTGAAAGACTTTAGACCCAAGCTGAAAAATCTCTATCTGAGAAGAGGATAAAGGCTAAATGGGCAGTATTATCAAGGGTACTTTAAACTTTTGGCAGAACACAACAGCAAAGATCCTTTCTGAAAAGTGCATTTGTGCTGAACTGGCCAGCCAGACAGGGCAAGGTGGAAGAAATGAGTCGATAGCCTTCACAGGGAAAAAAATAGAGTTGATAAAAAGAGAAAAAAGACAGTGAAAGAGAAAAAAAGGCACACTAACTGGAGATAGGAGAGAAGATAGATTTTTTGGTCAGTTTAGCTAAATGCATGGTCTTCTCCAGGGTTGTATCCTGGGACTTTACATGTTTCAAGGAATCTTTCTAGAAGGTGAGAAGAAAAGCTCATTTGGCAAGAGTTTTTCTTGCTTCAGATGAAGCAGTTCAAGTCAGTGCACCCAGAGTCATTTATAATTTGCTGTAGCCTCTAGCAATATCTCCCACCCCTCTTCACCTCAACTTAGATAAGTGACACAGAAGTGCTCTATGGGGGAGCTCCCTAATGTTGTGTGAGAAAAATGTTAAACAGACATCGCTTTAACTTTGCTTTTGTAATTCACCTAGCTCATTAATTCATGCCACAATCTTTGGAGATCTTTAAAAATAGGCTAACAATCCACCTGTCTAATGCTGTTTGGTGGTGCACAGGGTTGGAGGATCTCTGCCCAAGAGCCTTAGCAAGTACTCAGGGGTAGGACTTGTAGGTTTGCTCCAGTAGCAAACACATTATATAGTTCAGCCTGCAACTGAACAATGAATAAACACAGATAAGGGAAGTTTATGTGTTGAGGGACAAGGTTAAGATTTCTGCTCAGGTAAACTAGCATTCTTCTTCTAACCAGATTTGCCAGCCAATGCATATGATTTTGACATTTTATTCATGTCGATCACTATAACCTACATTTTCATACTGGTTTCAGATTTACAAAGTATTTTCATCACAATAAACCTGTGAGATATACTGGAAAGTACAAGCTGATGGATAGAAATTTATATATAGTCAAACAAATCTGTGATCTCATCAATGTGGTCACTCCCTCTGATGGTATAGGGCACAACCCATACACATGGGTTTATCCAGTGGAGTTCTGGTTTCGGTGTCTTTCTAAACCCTATACTATGACTTCTTTAATATCCAGGGACTTTCTGCAAGATTAAATTACAAAACAGTCTGTACTCTAGTTCTGTTCACCACCATCAACTTAGCTTACCTTCTTTTTTTAACCATCTTAGTGATAAACTCTTTTACACCAATCCTTGAATGTCATTGTTAATATGTTGCAACCTGTTTATTCTCAAAATGTGTCTGGTCAAAGTGGCAGCCTTCGAGTGACCTGAATTTTTAATTGATCATAGATTGTGCTATAAATGGGCCATTTCCATTACCATATTTATTTGGGATTTGAGGCACAATATGATAGTACACAAACACAGTGATGGCCCATTAGTGTCAATTTCTTTCATTCCATGGACATAAAGATTAAGGAGGTTAGGAAAGGTATGTTAATACCATCATACCCATTTTTCCACTTAGACACCACATATTTCCTCTGTAGCACCCATTAACCATGATGTCACATATTCGAGTCTTGCCTTAATTGATTGAATTTCTTGTTCTTTTTAATAATAGTTTTTAATTTTAAAAATTCATGCAAAGATAGTTTTCAACATTCACCCTTGCAAAACCCTGTGTTCTGAGGTTTTCCCCCCTCTCTTCCCTCACTCCCTCCCCTAGATAGCAAGCAATCCAACAGATGTCAAACATGTGCACTTCTTCTATATATATTGCCACATTTATCATGCTGCACAAGAAAAATCAGATCAAAAAGAAAAAAAATAAGAGAAAAAAGCAAGCAAACAAGAACAAAAAAGGTACAAATACTATGCTGTGATCCATATTCAGTCCCCACAGTCCTCTCTCTGGATGGAGATAGTTCTCTCTATCACAAGTCTATTAAAATTGGCCTGAATCAGTGTGACATTAGGTGAATTTCTAGTCTTCAGTTCACATGCTACCCCTTTCATCAGTTTGTCCCTGATAACCCCAGTTGATGACAGTTTTTCCCCTCAGATGTCACATAGTTTTTGGTTTTATACAACAGTGAGGTGTTTCTCAAATATCATTGCATATGATACTAAATGTATAAGGAAGGGAAAGGAAAAGATATTTAGTGTCTATGATATGCCTGCTACTATATTAAGTACTTTACAAATAAGATTGTATTTAGTAATAATAGCTAACATTTATATAGCATTTGCCATGTTTCAGGCACTGCAATAAGTGCTTAACAATTATTATCTCATTTGATCTTCACAAGAACCTTGGGAGGTGTAGGGGTAATCATTTCCATTTTATAGATGTAGAAACTGAGGCAGACAGAGGAAATGACTTGCCCAGAGTCACACAGCTAGTAAGTGTCTGAGGGCAGGTTTGAATTCAGATCTTCCTGACTCCAGGCCCAGCATTTTTTTTATCTACTGTGCCACTAAGTACCCCTAACACTAAGTGACTTATCCCTTTACTAGACTGTGAACTCTATGAGATCAAAAACTGTATTTTACCCAAACCTGGTATTCTCCCCCTGTGCCTAGTACAGGAGGTACTTAAAATGATTCTTGATTGATGGATGGAATAAGTGAGTGCAGAAAATTGTCATAAACTAGGATATTTATGTGAAAGGGTCATTAGTTCAGGACAATCTTGTATAGGGGGGAAAAGGTGAAACAGATGTGGATTCTGGTATTGATATTCTGCTACCACTAGCTATGCATTTCTAGGAAAATCCATTCTTTTGTTTCCCTATTCTCATCTATGTAAAATGAGGGGTTTGAACCTTGTGGTCTCTTAAGGGCGCTAATGTCCTAACATAACTATTTC